>NC_059169.1:64744909-65348821 GCF_019923935.1 Bubalus bubalis
GAGAGTAAACGCAGGAAAGAAGGAATGCATTAGATGCATGAAAAGTGTCTTAAGTTAGTTCAGTGAATGAGGAGAGAAAATATTTGCTCCTTTTGTGCTCCACTGTTTTCATCCCTTTTATTATTTTCTAAGAAGCAGAAGTCTGGATCAGTTTCCTAACACAATACTGCTGGGGAGATCACTGCTCACATTACCATGGCTGCAATCGAGATGAAGTGCTACTCAAAGTACAGTTCACGCACCAGCGCTTGAATTGTTAATTACTCATTCACCAGGAGAGATGGAACTTGAGCCAGAATATAAATCAAATAAGGCATGAAAGCACACTTTTTAGTTTGGATGATTTTTTGGTAGTAAAACCTTCTTGATGAAGGAAGCAGTGCTTTGAAGTTCCTCTTCTCACAAGGACTCATAACCCACCTATTCCTGAGGGAGTAAAGTGGTTATTTGAATAGTAGCACTGATCTCTAAGGTGGGCTTTGCAGTTAAATTGAGAAATTTGTAAAAATGTAAACATTTTCTCTTCCTGTGCTCATTTTCTATTGAAATTGGTTTTTTTTTTTTAGTTTTTTTTTTTTTTTTTTTTTTTTGAGGGGAAAGTGTATTTAACTTTGAGACAGAGTGACTAATAGCACCACAAAACATGGTGTTCCTGTACACAGCTAGTTATAATACCCTTCCCTACAGTGATCAGCGTATTGCCCTTGACCCTTTTTACTTCCACAGATGAGCAGAGAGACAAGGACTGTGATTGTACAAGACTTGGTAATTTTCAAAGAATGGGATTATCATAGACTTTAACTTTACATTTAAAAAAAAACAATGCATCCTGTTTCCATATCCAGTCACATCTTCACTGAGTCACTATGGTAAACTCCCTTTTGATTTTTATTGTGCTCTTCAGAATACATTCATTCCAGCCACTCAACTACGTTCATGATAATATATTTCAGTGTTGACAGCAGATTCCTCCATTATCCTGGTGGACAGGAAACTCAATAAAATCTTTGTTGAATATTGTTGAGAGACACAATTGCTTGATAAAAGTATGGTCCAAGTTTGCTCTGGAGCATGGAACTATTCATTTTATTGCCCTAACTAAAATATTTATAAATTTAGGGCATGTTCATCATTTTTTTTTACTATTGAATAGCTACCCTTTGCCTTATCAGTATGATTTAATACAAGATCATTTATTCCTTCATTCAATAAATATTATTGTGAATCCAAAAGTAGAATAGATAGAAACTACCTCTCCAAGAAGCTTCAAGTTTCTCATTTCTTTTACCCTTTGATTCCTTCATTCCTTCAAATACTTATTGAGCATCTTTATAATAGAGATTGCTGATTGATAGATAGAAAGATTAGTCCTCTATTCTAAGAGTACATAGTCTATCAAAGCAGACGAGTGGGTCAACAAATATAACAAGTATAATAAAATGTGAGAAAGGCTATTGTAGAAAGGTATAGAAAGTATCCTGAGAATACAAAAGAAGGAGCCAGAAACTTGCTTAGAGAAAAATAGGTAGGGATTTATATTACCTGTGAATTACCAGATGAGGCAGATGCAGGAAGGTTTGCAGAGTCTTAAAGAATGAACAGATTGGATTTGGGGTGGAGTTGGGGAGAAGACATACAAATGTAAGAATTCAATATAAGAATTCAAAATATATGGGGACTCTATAATAGTTTGATATGCCTGGAACACCATTCTCAGGGACAAGAGAAAAATGAGACTGGAAAAGTAGCACATGGCTATGTAGCAAGGGACATATAAGGTAGGTAATATAAGGGAGGATTTTTAGAATTTTTAATCAAGATGGTCACTATAAAAATATGCATGTGCATTAGACTCAATCACATATAGTAATATTTTATCACCTTAACTTACATAGTACATGGTTAACAAGTTGTTGAGTGAATCATTGATTGTATCAAAGAATAGTTTTCTTAACCAAAGTCACTACCACTATCCCATTATTTGTATAATGAGTTGTTTTATCCATTAGGGGTCTTGAGTTAGTCTTCATGTCTTTATTGTCTCTACCCTAGTCCCTCTTGAGGGCTTCCCTGATAGCTCAGTTGGTAAAGAATCTGCCTGCAATGCAGGAGACTCTGTTCAATTCCTGGGTCCGAAAGATCTGCTGGAGAAGGAATAGGCTACCCACTCCAGTATTCTTGGGCTTCCCTGGTGGCTCAGCTGGTAAAGAATCCACCTGCAATGTGGGAGACCTGGGTTCAATCCCTGGGTTGGGAAGATCCCCTGGAGAAGGGAAAGGCTACCACTACAGTATTCTGGTCTGGAGAATTCCATGGACTATATAGTCCATGGAGTCGCAAAGAGTTGGACATGACTGAGTGACTTTCACTTTCACTTTGGTCCCTCTTGAAACCATTTGTGCAGGTTAAAGTGACAGCTGGGCAGGACTGTCCATATACAATAGTACCTCTTCATGCACCCTAAAGGAAATCAGCCCTGAATATTCATTGGAAGGACTGATGCTGAAGCTGAAACTCCCAATACTTTGGCCACCTGATGTGAAGAACTGACTCATTGGAAAAGACCCTGATGCTGGGAAAGACTGAAGGCAGGAGAAGGGGATGACAGAGGATGAGATAGTTGGACGGCATCACTGACTCGATGGACATGAGTTTGAATAAGCTCCAGGAGTTGGTGATGGACAGGGAAGCCTGGTGTGCCACTATCCATGGGGTTGCAAAGAATCAGACATGACTGGCCAACTGAACTGAACTGAACTAAATGCTCCAGCTTGTCAGGGAATGTGTGTAGCTGTATCAATAGCTCACTCTCATTCCTTTAAACCTCACTCTTGTATGAAATTAAAGCTAACCAAAAACATGCTTTACAACCTACTTTCTTAGCAGTGCCAAAAGAGAGTTTTAATATAATATATAGTAATTCATGCAGCTCTCCATTATTCAGAATTTGACTGCTTTAAAGTCAGTTTGTTATATACCATTGTAACCTCTGCTGTCATAGTGAGTCAGTCAGTAGAAGGTAGATTATGCTACAGTACAAAATAAGCGAGTCATCTCAGTGGCTTAAAACAACAGAAGTCTACTTATTGTTCACACTAAGTGCTCACACAACCAGAAAGGGGTGAATGCACTGGCTTAGGCCACCCAGGAACCCAGATTGGCAGAAGCTGGCCCAAATCCACAGTTATTGCAGCAGAGGGAAGGCAAATCTCACATGTGAAAGAAAGGTGAAAGTGAAAGTTGCTCAGTTATATCCAACTCTTTGTGACCCCATGGACTATACAGTCCATGGAATTCTCCAGGCCAGAATACTGGAGTGGATGGCCCTTCCCTTCTCCAGAGGATCTTCCCAACCCAGGGATCAAACCCAGGTTTCCTGCATTGCAGGCGGAATCGTTATCAGCTGAGCCACAAGAGAAGCAAATTCACACAGTGATTGGAGCAGAGGGAAGGCATGTGGCAAATCTCACATGTAGTCTTGCATTTTATACCCATAAGTAACACATGTAAAATTTTCCACAAAGTTTACTGATCAAAACAAGTCATGTGGCCACCCTAGTTTCAGAGGGGGTGGAAACACGCAGCCGTACAACATGCCTGGACAGAGGGAAGGACAGCAGAAACATGTAAGCATCACTGATGACCACAGGTCTCAAATGTATTCCTCCTTTATCTTCAACCTCCCCGGAGAGAAGAAATGGAATGAACATAAAATTTGGAGACATGGGGATATAGATTTGAATTCCAGTCTGGCCTCTAAGTGTCTGGGTAACCTTGGGCAAGCTTTTGAATTCTCTGATCCTTAATTTTCTCATTGGTTAAAGCAAGGTAAGGGATAATAATAACTATAGTACAGAGTTGTGAAGATTAAAGAAAATACCCCTGTGCCATACACATACACACATACATATACACACAACTAGTATATGCTTTTATTGAATACATATCAGCTGCTGTCATTCATTGTGCTGCTGTTTTTCCAAACTCGTTTGGACATCCTTTCTCCTATACAAGCACGTCAGATCCAGCTTCCTCTGCCTGTCACATTCTGAAGACCTCCTTTCATTCCACAATGACTTGGGGATCCTTGCACCAACCCCTGCTACTTCTCACCACTCTTCTGGCACGATGTTGCCTCTACATCCAGTGCACATACACTGAAATAAAAAAGCACTCAGATATAAGAGAAATGAGTCATGTGTGAATGTGTGCTTCTGATTAAGGGTATTCCTACAACTTTAATTAAAAAAAAAAAAAACACAAAGCACACAGCCTGAAAGGTAAAGTGGAGAGCTCAACCTTCATAAAGGGCAAAGCCAAAGTCTGATAAATCTTGTATAAAAGATCCTCGTGATTTTCATGAGTAAAGCCATATTTATTTGCACTTTTAAAAGAATGTATAAGTCTTTTATATAGGCCATTAGTGTGGTAGTCTGTTTTCTACAAATAATGACTAATTATTTTTCAGTTTGACCTCTTCCCATTGTTAAAAGTGAAATACATTCTGGGAGCATTTGAGCCTACATTTGCTTATTGCTTCCATATTGTCTTTGACAAATTCTGGTCCTGGGTTGTTATCTCAAATAACAGGTTGCCAGGGACTTGATTTCCTCTACATTTGATAGTCTGCCATGTCATGGTGCTCCATGTTACAAGGAACACATAGACATTGTTTTTGTTAGCCAGACTTTTGAGTGTATTGTGCTGCCTGAGAGAGAAAAAGGAAGGACGAATGAGAGAATATTAAGGCAAGCTCTGCTGCTCTGTTTACACAAAGGATTAGCAGGACCATGGGAAGTTTCTTGAGGGAACATGCTTTCCTGATGAAGGACACACTGTCCTCATTTCTGTCTCCTGCCTTCCCTGGTGAACTTGGGAATCCTGGTAGAAGAGTAATTTCAGAGCCATGAGAGGGCACTTTGTCTCCTTATATGCTTGGTGTTTTATGTGACCTCTGCCTAAAATCTGACTCATCTGGTACTCATCAATTTAGGGTACCTACCTACAGCCTCAGTCATATGATTGCTTATGACTGAAGAAAAGCACTATTAATATCAATGCTCCATATTAAAAAAAAAATTTGCAGCTGCATTTTTCAATGACTAGTTTCATTCTTCAGAGAAGGCAATGGCAGCCCACTCCAGTACTCTTGCCTGAAAAATCCCATGGATGGAGGAGCCTGGTAGGCTGCAGTCCATGGGGTCGCTGAGGGTCGGACACGACTGAGCGACTTCACTTTCACTTTTCACTTTTATGCATTGCAGAAGGAAATGGCAACCCCCTCCAGTGTTCTTGCCTGGAGAATCCCAGGGACGGGGGAGCCTGGTGGGCTGCCGTCTATGGGGTCGCACAGAGTCGGACACGACTGAAGCAACTTAGCAGCAGTAGTAGAAGCAGCCGTTTCATTCTTTAAAAATTGTTTACTGGCTCCTATTTCAAAAGATGCAGACCCTGAACTGTAAGAGAGTTCACGTATTTGGGTTTATTCTTCTTGCCACAATAGTATTAGAACTCACCCAAACCAGAGCGATCAGGGAGGTGGCTGCTAAATTTGAGATGCAGGAAGCATGAGTTCTTTGATCTGCTGAACTTGGAGTTTGAAGACCGATGCTTGATGCCTAAATCAAGTCTCCCGCTTTTGCTGAGTTTATTTGCTTCTGTGTTTCCTGTGGGCCCTGTGTGGAACCTGGACCTCATTGGCTATTGGGAGTCTCAGTGACCTTCCCCAGAGCCTGCCAACATACTAGCCCTCAATAGAAAATGACTCTCTCTTGGATCTTGAGGGCACTATACTAAGTGAAACAAGTCAGACCAAAAAACAAATTCACACAATCTCACTTATATGTAGAATCTAAAGAACACAAAAACAAGCTCATAGAACAAGTTGGTTGGCGGGAGGTGTGTGAAATGTGAGAAGGTGGTCAAAAGGTACAGACTTCCAGTTATAAAATAAGTAAGTCATGGGGATATAACATTTGTCATGTTGACTGTAGTTAATACTACTGCATTGTATATTTAAAGTTGCTAATATCTTAAAAGTTCTCATCGTTAAGAAAAAATTACAACTGTGGGTGGTGGCACATATTACCTTCTTGTAGTGATCCTTTTGCAATATACAAATATCTAATCATTGTTGTACAACCAAAAACTAATACCGTGTTATATGTCAGTTACTACTACTATACTAAAGAATAATGCATGCTCAGTTGCCCAGTCGTGTCTGACTCTTTGTGACCCCATAAACTATAGCCCACCAGGCTCCTCTGTCCATGGGATTTCCCAGGCAAGAATACTGGAAGGCGTTGTCATTTCCTCCTCCAGTGGATCTTCCCTTCCCAAGGGTCAAACCTGCGTCTCCTGCATTGGCAGGCAGATTCTTTACCAATGAACTACCTGGGAAGCTATATGTCAATTATATCTCAATTATTTTAAAAAAGAAAACTACTCTTTCTTAAATCAGGATACCTACAAAGCCCCTCCCTTTGACTGGGTATTTAAAGTGCAGGAAAGATATCCTGGGCTGCCTCTGAGGATGACTGATGGCGTAAGATGAACATCGAACATCTTACATTCATCTGGAGGTCCAGACAGAGATTCAGACCAGTGAGTGGTAGTGGAGTGAAGTCATGAGCAAGGCTGGCTGGCCAGTCACCATTCCTGGTGTTCAGGCAGCCTGTCCTGCCACTATGGATCTAGTTCCCTAGGAGTATCAAACCTCCTCTCTCTCATTCTCTGAGACTTCACTTCCTGTACCTCTGGGCATCATAAGCTGATGGTGCAGCAAATATTTGAACTTCTCCAAAGCCCACTGAAAAGTCAGGCTTAATCAGGCTTATTTATTTAGAAGCTTCTAACATTTTTACTGACTTACTGCATATTATACCAAATATATTTTCTTAATACCCTTGGGGATAAACCATCTTTCCCTAACTTATATGTTAAAGATCACCAATCCTACTGAAAAACTATGAGAATAATAACAATGGACACCTATATATCCTTTAATCAGTTGCTAATATTTTAACACATTTGTTTCATCATCTTTTCTTTCTGTATGTGTGTGTGTACTTATTTTTTTTTTTATTTTGGCTGACCATTTGAGGGTTAGTTGCTGCTATTGTGCTATTTACTTTGTACATGTATTTCCTAATAACCAGAACGTTCTCCTATATCACACTTAGGAAATTTAACATTGCTACAATGCAGTTATCCAATGTACAGTCTATACCCAAATTTCCCCAGTTGTCATAATAATGTCCTTTATAACAAAGCTATTTTTCCTTTTAATGGGTCCAAGGATCTTTCATTGCATTAGAGGATAAATCTCGACATCTGCATCCTACTTTTTCTTCTCCGAGTATTCAGCTGAATACTAAATAATGTAATACAGCCAAAACTGGTTGTAGCCAAAACTTAGCCTGCCTAAGCTGCCAATTACCAAGCATTATTATTTTTAAATACCCGTTTCACTGTGGAAAGCATCATCATACGTTGACTCTCAGCCATGGAGGACTGGAAGAATGAAAGAATGTATTTAGTAGAATCCGTATGTATGAATTATGCTAAGCACTGGGCTAATATCCAGGAGGGTTGGGCAGTGTACACACTATGTAATCAACTAAGGTTCTATTTGTAGTTGAATTATGAGGGGCGATGGTTTATTAATTCAAGTAAATGCTTTGTTGAAAATGTCATCAGATGGAAGACTCTGTGAGTCTGAGTCCTTGCTGGGAAATGAAGGACTTAAAACACACATACTTGTCATATTCCAGTCCATTTCTAAGAAGAGGCTATAAAGCATCTTAGTTTAAACAAATACATGACTATAGTTGTCAACAGAGAAATATAAATAAATCATGGCCTGTTTAATTAATTTGCTAATACTGAAGTTCTTTTCAAACAACCTATATCATCACTTTTTTTTCAAATTGTATCGTACATGTGATTTTTATAGATAAGAGAATGGTTTGTTAGGTTTTGGCATATTCTTAGGTGCAAATTTTAGAAGTGGATATATTAGATAACTTATTTTCTGTCTTCCGTATGCCTCAATTACCAAGATATTTCAATGGAAAATTAAGCTTGGGGTTTAATTTATGAAGTGACTAAAACATTTATTATATATCCATTCTTATAAGCTGAAAATTTACAATACAGATGAAAAATTACAAGATAATGTATACACAAAACAATAATAGACATATGCAGAAGCATATGCCATCAGAAAAGTTCTCACTGAACACATTTGCCTAGATACCTATGGGAGATGGAAGGAAATGTAGAGAAAGAGGGATCAGGTTAGTCACAAACAGAAAAATGTGTATTTAAAAAGGAAAATAACAATAGAAACAAGAGAATAAAGAGTGGCATTGGTCAGGAGTTGTACAAGCTCACTTACTTTCTTCTTATGCTGCATGGTCCCAGTGGCCCATAGTTGCCTACTTCAGAGGAATCTGCTTAAATTTAGGGTGGACTTTATCAAAGCTTATAGAAATCCCACATTTCCAAGCTCTTCCCTGTCTCCTTAGAACAGTTTTAGGGGCACTCAAAGGCCCCTGGAGCCTGAGAGAGTCGACCGGGAATACCTTGTGGTCTACCTATGAAGGTTTAAAAAAGTGACTTAGGGCAATTGCAAAATTAAGTTTACAAGAACAAAATCTTCCCAAATATCATACTCCATAAGGAGACTGTTAGGAGCATTTCCTGATTGGACACAAACTAAACTTAATACAAATTATTTTAATTGTGGAGATAGAATGAAAGGCAATGGGAAAGGAGGAAATGCCATTCTCCAACCAGAGCATGGTTCTCCAACCAGAGCATGGTTGAGAATTTTTTAAAACATGTCTCGTCTTATTAAAAATAAGCAAGCAGGTTTCCCTGGTCGTCCAGTGGTTAAGAATCCACCCTGCAATGCAGGGACCCAGGTTTGATCCCTGGTCTGGGAGGATTCCACATGCCCCAGAGCAACTACGCCCATGCGCCACAACTACTGAGCCTGTGTCCCACAGCCTGCTCACCACAACTAGAGAAAGCCTTCGCACAGCAACTAGACAAAGCCCTTGGGCAGCAAAAATAAAATTTAAAAATGTAAAAAAAAAAAAAAAAAAATAAGGAAGCTTTTTTGTATACTAGTTGCTCCAAGAATTAAAATAGTATATATTTTTCTTAATATTCTTCTAAAAAATTGGAAATGATCAGAGCTGAGTGGAGGAAGGGAGTTGCACCTCAAAGTCCTCATTAAAAATTCTGTAACATTGATTGAAAGGTCGATCTTGGCTTCTTACCATCTTTCTTCACACTGATTCATTTCAACTTTGCCTGTGATATTCAAGTCATTTCTCTGACGGTTTGCTTTTTCTTTAAATCAAGTGTATAGCCAATAATCTTTTTTCCTGCTCCCTGAAAGTGACTATCATGTTCTGCTACTTCTGAGCCAGTTCCTGCTTCCTTCAACCTTTAAGAGGCCACTTTTCTCATTTTGATTTGATTCATTGTGTTAATAACATAGATGGGTCCAATCTTCCCAAAGTGCAGGGTAGACCCCTTCTTGGTCTTTTCTAAACATCATTACAAAATCACAAAAATACTATGCCTAATACTGGTTTTATATTTGACCTTTTTAATCCAGAAAATGGGGGCTTCCCAGGTGGCACAGTAGTAAAGAATACGCCTGCCAATGCAGGAGGTAAAAGAAACTCAGGTTTGAACCCTGGGCAGGAAGAGCCCCTGGAGGAGGAAATGACAACCCATTCCAGTATTCTTGTCTGGAAAATTCCATTGACAAAGGAGCCTGGCAGCCTGTAGTCCATGGGGTCGCAAAGAGTCAGACATGATTGAGATGCATGCATCATGCATCATTGTCCAGAAAATTATCCACTTAAACTTTATTTTTTCTAATGGAGTATCATTTAAAAATAATTATTCTTACTAAGGCAGAGATTTTGGCATAAAAATGTTCACAAGAATGTAGCAAAACTTTATTACAAATAATAGTTTGATTTCCCCAGGAAAACAGTGCTATAGATGCAAGGGAACTCATATCTATAATTGCTTTTGAGGCTATACAAGATAGATGGTCACTTAGGTTCCTATCTCCTTTAGAAATAGTTTCTTGTGTTGTTTATTTTTATTTTTTAATTTCATTCAATCTACACTGTTTTGCATATCAAGAAAGGTATATTCTGAATATTCTGTGAATTATACCTTATGTGGATAACTATTTTTTAAAGAATCACAACAAAATAACTAGCCTAACATAAAAGTATTCTGAAAATAATTTAATTATTTTGCTGAGGAAATATTTTACTGAGCCGGAGGCTAATCCAGAGAGATAAAAGCCATCACCGAGGTAAAAAGAGATAATAAGGGATTGGACTGAATCCAAAGCCACCTAATGACCTACCCTAGAAACTGGTTTTGAAAATAAATCACAGATACTAAGCTGTTACTCCAACACTTCTTTAATTTTCACCAGAGTACTATGAAAAAGTTCTGATTACATTTTCTCATCATTCTTTTGAACTACAGATAAAGAGGACTGTTCATTTTAATTTTTGGCTGCCATTATCCAGTCCAGGGGAGCTTCCCAGGTGGTACTAGTGGTAAAGAACCCGCCTGCCAATGCAAGAGACAGAAGAGATGCAGGTTCCATCCCTGGGCTGGGAAGATCCCCTGGAGGAGGGCATAGCAACCCACTTTAGTATTCTTGCCTGGAGAATTCCATGGACAGAGGAGCCTGGCAGGCTACAGTCCCTAGGGTTGCAAAGAGTTGGACGTGACTCGACTGAAGTGACTTAGCACACATGCATCCAGACCAGACCATGAATTCCAGGACGTTATCCAGAAACTTTATCTCTCCACATTTCTTTTCAGAAATGGCTCTCTAACTCCACATTGAATAGCAGATAGACTCAGTTTTTTTCTTTACTTGGTTTTATTTTTTATTGTGCTGACTCAGGGAATCATAATGAGATTCCACTAATTTTCACACAAAATTCTTCTCCCAAAGCACTGTACTGACTAAGCAGGAGCAGTTCTCAAATAAGCAAATATATGGCAGCCCACTCCAGTATTCTTGCCTGGAGAATCCCATGGACAGAGGAGCCTGGTGGGCTATAGTCCATGAGGTCACAAAGTCAGACAACCGCAGTGACTTAGCATACATGCATGGATGGGCTTAATCAGCTTTGAATAAGATTAGTAGTAATATAATGAACTTTATTTTCATTATTGCAAGCCTAGGGTAAGTGTTTGCCATTGACTGCAAGTGAAGATTTAAATTTACATTTAAATCTTCACTTGCAGTGGGTGGCAAGTATGTATTGTCAGCACCTACCTTCTCTTACCTAGCATGACCTAAAAGGCCACTAGGTGAAGAAAAAGCATTAAGAGAAAAGAAAATCATGCAAATTGTAAAGGAAAGTTCAAGGTCCTATATAAAACATGTTCTTTTCTAAGTAGAACTAGAAACAACTATGCTAAGATATAAGTTCCCCTCCAGATTCTGGAAATGGTAGTTTCTACATGTCCTACAAAGAAAGGGATCAAATATATCATCTAAAACTATTCATTACATTATACGATTACATTTTACATTTGTAGACCTGGAAAGAGCCTTTACCATGCATGTTAATACTGTATCAAATTGTTGCTAATGGTTTGGGAGGCCCACCTTTTGGAGAATGACACAGCAGGGCGTGATATCCATGAACTGTTGATTCAACATCCTAACAGCTAGGGCACTCTTTAAATAATGTCCACAATGGAACAAAGCAGCTTGTCCCAGTTTTCCACAACAACAACAACAAAAAACCTTTCACAGAGTTGCTATTCACATAGAAATGTATTTAAATAAAGGTCAGAAATTCAGAGACTGCTGTGCCAGATTGGAGGCTGACTGTAGGCTGGGTTTAATCCACCACTGTATTGTAGAAGTCAAGACCCTGGCAGAGGCCCCTCCCACAAGCTGGCCGCCCAGGGGTCTTGCAGTGCTTCTGGGAGAGCACTCAGAGATGAGGGCTTATCAAATCTCCTTCCTTTCACTAAGCAGGAAGGTACACATAGCAGAGAGTATGCTTTGCTCCTCCAGAGCTTCACAGTCCTCATAATCACCCCTTGGGAAGGAAAGCTTTCATTCTTTCAGAGGAGTCACAGAGGCTGGGCACTGAGTGACATGCAACGGAGGCCCGCCCCCCTCCACCAGGTCTGCCTTAGCTGTGTGGTTCCTCTGACTCCCCACCCCACCGGACTCACAGTGAGATCACACGCCCATCCTTCCTCGCTTCAGGAGGTGACTGCCGTTTGTAGACTTCTTCCCAGCACGTTTTTCTATTCCAAGAGATAAAGGGATAGCTGGCTAATCATGAACTGAAACATCTCCCCAGATCTTCACTTATAATGCGATCTGTCTCTTCTTCCTTTCTCAAAAAAAAAAAAAAAAAAAAAAAATTCTGAGAATGGGTCAGAGAAAAAAAATGCATCTCAATCCTCACATGGCTTTAGGTGCCACATGAAATGAGAGTCTGCTCTCGCTGCCCCTGGATGGGTCAAGGCTATGCATTTCAGATGAAATCACTTTCTTTTTTCCTTTGAACCTAATCTGTTTGGGAGAAACAGCCCAAGAAGCAGCATCTTGAAACACACTTGTTTGATTTTGTTTCCACAGTACCACCTACAGCCTCATTCACACTGCTCAGTGACTAAACACATACACTCTGGGTCATCCTCAGCATTATACACAGACTCAAAATATTCACCAGAGAGAAAGAAGAGTTATCCATTTTTAAGACATCTATAAGAAAATAAGAAGTGATGTCATCAAGTTAAAATGATTCTAACAGTGTGTACACTCTATTGTTTTGGAGTAGAAGAGTGAAATGAAGTTTGTAGATCTGTCATTTTAAATTAGGTAGTATTCTGAAAGTAATAGTAAATCTAAAATATTGGGGGAAGAATATTTAGAGAAGATATTTAATTGTGAAATGTTGAATAAGGATGCAAGTTGTCATCTGTTCATTTCTACCATTATGTCTCAAGGCCACTTGGAAAGTCAGACACTTTCCCCAAACATTCTCAGCCTCAGTTGCCATAAACTTTTCCATAGACACTTGAGGCTAACAACGGGCTTTTGTCTCAAAGAAGGTGATCTTTAGGAGGTGAAACGTGCTCTTGGAATATTTACATTGTAAATAGTATACCTTGGATTTAGCAACTGGCAGCCAGTTGTGAGCTCTATCATTGAATTGCCAGTGTCTGATTCGGTGCCTCCAACCCCACCTCCAGAAAATGATACAGAGCTGAGTAGCAAAGGTGGTTTTAGAGAACTCAGCCAATTTCAGCTGAATGTATGACCTGTACGTGTCAGTTATTGGACTAGCAGAGACCTGGAAGTCCCTCTAGTCCTTCGAGGGATTGAGAAAGACCTATATCTACTGGTCTTTTACTTGGATGGACTTTTTTTATTTTCAAAGCATGATTTTGGACACAGTGTCACATCCTAACTTAGGAGCTTGTGGAGAGGTAGAAAGGTATCATTGGACAGATGGGAAAACAAATACCAAGACTGAACTGTGAACTTGTCTGAAGTAAGTGGCAGGCAGGAACTAACAGAGTGTTGTCATTTTTTCTTCCTACCACAGTTGAGGAAAGTAAGAACACGGTTCAGGCATGGGTTCCTCTCTGTCCTCTGTTACTGACTAGCTGTGAACCCTGAGTAAATCACAATTTCTTTGTTGATCGGTTTCCTCATCTGCAAAATGGAAATAATAATTCCTGCTCTGCCTCTCCTACAAACTAGTTTGTGTGAAGAACAACACAAAATGCACAGCCCCTACCTTCTTACCGATGCCAGAAAAAGAAGGAGTAAAGTCATTACTACCAAAGGATAGGAAAATTGAGACTGGATGGTATAAAAGGTGAAAGTTCTGGCTTATCTTCTAATTAGATACATTTATTTTTGTCATATCGATGCAAGACAGCATCTTTGTCCTTAGTTTCCTCAGCTAGACTTAGGAGGTCTTATCAGAACATCTTGAATACTTCTTTCCATTCAGTCCACACGATTCTTCCCTATGCACCATGCTGTCTCTGAGTGAAAGTTGCTCAGTCATGTCAGACCCCCATGGACAGTCCATGGAATTCTCCAGGCCAGAATACTGGAGTGGGTAGCCGTTCCCTTCTCCAAGATGATGTCTCTGAGATGCTGCTATTTTCCCTACAGATGAATGGCTAGGGCACTTTTCTGCTGTATAAGGCATGGTATTTCTACCAGATCAGTGGAACAAGTTTGCAGTCCCACTGTGATCCTCTTTTTTTTTCAAAGGATCCTTAGGAGCCTATAGCAGCCTAATGGAATTAAAATCACCAAAGTGTAATGAGGAATGGGAGTCTCATTATTTTAGGAAATACTAAGAGCTTGTCCCATGGCCTCCTCTGAGGAGTCACTGAGATTGTTAGCTGGCTTGACTGCCGCCAGGGCAGCCCTCTCAGAGGGTCCCTCCTTCTTGGGAATCATTAGTGCCGCTCAGCCACAGCCACAGCCACAGCGGCGGCTGTCAGCCCCTCAAGGACTCAGTCACTTAATTAGATTTGAGCAATGGAAGGAAAGGCAAGTTGTCAAGGTAAAATGCAGGCAGAGGTTAGGGAAAGGGAAAGCCAGGGTACAGAGACAGCATTTCACTACATCTGATGCAAGGAAATCTGGAAATTTACAACCAAATGGTTCAATGCCATAAAGAGCTAGGAAGAGCATCTTTGCTGGATTTGAGGAAAGAGAGTCATCCATCAGAGGGATCATTCTCCCTCAGGCTGCTTCCCTCGCCCCCACACGGACTAGGCAGAAGCTGGCTGGGACTTCTCCAGTCATGGACGCGAGGGTGGTAGAGACACACCGCACCCACACCCACACCCATGCCTGGAGCCTGCAGAATCACACACCTTCCCTCCCAGGATGCCCGCCTGGCTCCGTCCACTTTGTTTCTGGCGTTCCTCACAGGGACCACATAAGGAGGGGAACATGGCCAAGAGCATTTCTTTCCCTGTACTCAACACACCCATCACACATATACACACGCACCTCACCCCCACACACACCACACATACACACACACACACACACACCACACATACACTCCCACACACACCAATACACATCACACCCCTCACCCCCACACACACCACACATACACACACACACACATCACACATACACTCCCACACACACCCATACACATCACACCCCTCACCCCCACACACACCACACGTACACCCACACATACACCCATACACCCACACACACACCCATACACATCACACCCCTCACTCCCCCACACACCACACGTACACACACACACACCCCACACATATCACACACATACCACATACACATACACCCCACATACAGATGAACCTCCCCCTGCCACCACACACACACACTGAGCTCATTTTGGCCCAATTTTACAGTTCACAGAGTGCTCCCCTGTCTATTATCTTGATCCCTGCATAACACAGTGTGCAGTTGGGGCAGTACTATACTATTTTACAGATGAGGAAAATGAAGCTCAGAAGCTAGGCAATTTGCCTAGCTTCCCAAAGATGAAGGAGAATTCAGGCCTCAAAATTAAGGCTCTTGACAGCAAACCCAGTACTGTTTCTACTCTTAAGAGGAAATCCAATTTTTATCAATCTAAAGGTTTTTAATTCAATGCCTAAAATATGCAGAACAGAATACAGAGGTAGACCTAAAAGGAAACAAACATGTAGGAATGGCCCCTGATCCCAAAGAGATACACTTTTATAAACAAGTCAGCAAATTATGAGAAGCAAGCTTACACGTGCAGTGATTCTCCAAAGCATGCTAGAAGGAAATACTGGTCAAAAAAAGTTGTGCTAGTGGGCTGGACAGTGCAGGGAATTCATTTTCTGGAGGAGGAAGGTTTGCAGCTAACTTTTGGGGTCCTATTCTCAGAGTAGGCTTGGAGCATCTGTTGAAATCTCAGCAGATGGAACACACCAGAAATGTACTTTCCTTTTTATTTTGGAGAAACCTGGCACCTAGGGTACTATGAGATCAAATAAAAGTGCATTTTTATATCATCATTTGTAACATAAAGTCAGGAACATTACTTGTTCCTGGGAAAGTGATTTCATTTTTTTCCCTCCCTGATGGATTTTATAATTAAGCCATGCTGAAATGAAAACTGGAAATGAGAGTCAATGTGACTTCTTTCTGAATAATGCACTCAGTTGTCTGGGGTTTTTTGTCTTTGTTTCTGCAGTGTCAATGGACACCTGGCACCTGTCGCCTTTGCTTGGAAACTGAGAAGTTCTGTTGTGCTGCAGTGTTTGCTGATGCTATCACAGCAGAAGGAATGCTGATTCTGTCCCTTTTAACCCCTGTGTGAAACTGACTTTCATACACTGTGCATTCTGTGACCTTCGGTAAAGATGTCTGAACCTGACTCTTCCTCTGCATTCTCGGGGAGTGTGGAGAACGGAACTTTCCTCCAGCTGTTTCCCACATCCCTGTCCACATCGGTGGACCCGTCCTCAGGCCACCTGTCAAATGTCTACATCTATGTGTCCATATTCCTCAGCCTGTTAGCCTTTCTGCTCCTGCTTTTAATCATCGCCCTCCAGAGGCTCAAAAATATCATCTCCTCCAGTTCCTCCTACCCGGAGTATCCAAGCGACGCTGGGAGTTCTTTCACCAACTTGGAAGTCTGCAGTATTTCCTCGCAAAGGTCCACTTTTTCGAACCTTTCCTCCTGAAGAAAATGGAAGAATCTTTCAGTGCCGTGGCCGCTGAAGTTTTCCCTCAGGGGAAGTATCACAGGAAGCAGGCACTTCAGGAAAGAAATGCCCATGTTGTTCTTTTTCACCAATTAGACCTGGTTCTCCTCCTCCTTCAGCCCTGATTTCTTTTTCTGTTCATGATGCTTTTTGTTGTGAATGTAGGAGTTGATGCTGACAGAAATGCTTGCATGGTGAGGAATTTCACCCAGACTGCTTGATAACCTGCAGCTGGCTTCTCGGCGGGGCAGGCCACCCTGCTGGACACCTGAGGCTGAACTCACCTGAGGCGGCCTCGCAGAGGAAGCTGGGTCAGGGTCAGGGCTCTGCACTTCTGTTTCTCTTACAAAACCATGAAACCAATGGAGCCAGCAGAAACTGGCAAAGTGAAGTCTGAGCTATGTAGAAGATATTTTACATATTTAAAAGATAAAGTGGAAAACACCAAGTTTTAAAAAAAAATCAGTTTGGATTTCATGTATAACATCTCTACAGCCAGAGGCAAAAATATGCTAAGTGTTTTATTTCATTTCACTTTAACCAATGAAAATCACATTTATTGATGAATTAAGTCATATATGGAGAAGTTCTGGAAGACTTTAACTTTTAATAGCAAGACAAATAAGTGTTATGATGCTGTTTGTAACATATTTCTGCTTTGGGGTGTTTTTTTTTTTCCTACTTATGTTATAGTCTTAATGACTATATGTTTGTGGAATTCTTTGTGATAATTGCTGTTGCTATTCCTAAGACAGGCACCAGAACAGACACTGGAAATTTTTATTTTGTATCTGTAACTTCCATCAGTGGGAATCATACATACGGAAAATACTCATTTAGTTGTATTTTGCACTCCTTGTGGTTGTGAAAGTATGTTCCTTTATTCAGTTTCACAGTCTTCATAAGCTCAGTGCAGAATTATATTGACTCCAAGATGTCAGATGTCTGTTCACTCACATTAGGTTGCAAAACTTAGAAGACTCCATTGCTTAATAGTTATGTTGTTATATACTCTGTGAATGTTACATGTCTCTGATAATTCATTGTTGTGTGTTAGCATAATACTCTACATTAGGATTCCAGGATGTGGATTTATGTTTAAAATTGTAAACACTCACATTGGGTAGGGGGCTGCTATACTGTGGTCAGCCAAGCACAGTTGAACTCGGGGGCTTTGTGCATGAAAGGAAGCACTCTCGAGAGCACAGACATGGAATATGGAGGGACTCAAGTTGCCCCCCAAAAAACTAACAAAGCAAGCAAAGAGCTTTGCTCCTTTGCAGCATCTTAAGAGTAAGAATTTTAATATAATTTTTGAAATCAGTGGTCTACGGTGTAAACATTGAATGTATTCATTCTGCAAAGCCCCTGCATCAGCATGGCCCCATCTGCCCAGGGCAACTAGACACTTCTTATCCAAAATATTTAATAATCTGAAGTGGTGGGGCCTTAAAGCCACCCTTTGGTTTGGTTGCATGGATTCTCCATCCAGAACTGGAGTGGGGTAAAGAATGCACCATTTTTACAGGGCATACCTTTGTCATTCTAAAATGCTGAGAGAGATGTGAATTCACAGTGAGGATCAGATTTTGTTTTTTTTTTTTTTAATCCATAAGCCTCACTGAAATCTGACCATATTGGAAGGTTTATGTATCAAAAATCCCCCCAAACACTATAAGACCTGCACAGAGTTGCAGCCCTAAAATGTATAATGAGTGAAAATTTCCCCTCTGCTGTCATTTAAAGCACAGCAGTGTATTACAATGTTATTATGTAGTATAAATGCTGGACTGGAAAAACTGCTATTTTAGACCATTATTAGCATTCTCAGTGTGTGTGTGTGTCTGTACACAACATAGAATATATAATATATATATATGTATATTCACACCCTTCCCAATTAAGAGTTGTGTGAAAGCTGCACAGGATTACAGAGGCATCTATATCATCACTTTTGCTCTTTGATTAGTCTTGTGCTATTTTGGTTACCAAGGAAAAAAGGACTCGGATGAACTGATTTTAAAAAATAAAGGAGCAAATTTGCCACATGACAGTATAATCTGCGAATGATCTGTTCTAAGGGGGTAACTTTACACTTTCCTTCTGGAAGAGATCTAAAGGCTTCTAGGACTAAAACTAATTTTTTTTTTTTTAAATTTTCAGGCACACCCCTCCCTTCCCCACCTCCCAACCCCCCTCCACGATGGTTCCAGCTCTCAAGGTTAGCGATTGGGAGCAACATTCAAAGACATAAAATAGGGTTTCTCACTCCCAGCTTGTCAGGATAACAGACTCTACAACCTGAGATGAATTTGCGTTAAGAAGTTCAGGAAGGCTGGAAGACTGGTTTATAAATAAAGAAATCAAGCCCACTGGAAGCCTGGCTCTTCTCTTATTGTTTGTTCTCAGTGAGGCAGTCCACAAGCTTCTTTCCTGGGAAGGCTTTTCCTTCAAGTCCTCACTGAAGCAGGATCAAAACGCCAGCCTCTCCCCACCCCTGAAGGGTCCCCTCCCTCTGGGGCAGTGAGTTCCAAAAGTCCCTGATCAGAAGAATCACCTGGATGCTTGGGAACTATTCAGGAAATATTCCCAGGCCACAGTCCAGACCTCAGGAGGGAGCCAGAGAACCGGAATTTTTAACAAGGACCCTGGGTGATGCTCATGGTCAGTGAGACACGCGGTGGCAGAGGAAAGTCAAAGTGTTAATCAGCCGTGTCCAGCGCTTTGAGACCCCATAGAGTATAACCTGCCAGGCGGCTCCTCTGTCCATGGGATTCTCCAGGTAAGAATCCTGGAGTGCATAGCCATGCTCTTCTCCAGGGGATCTTCCTGACCCAGGGATTGAACATGGGTCTCGTGCACTGCAGGCGAATCCTTTACCATCTGAGCCACCACGGAAGCTCAGGGTCACATATATCGCCTGAGCGTATTTGTGGAGACCAGGGAGGTCTTCCCTCTGGACTACTGCCTAAGTAACGGCTGTTTCTCTGAGAGAAGTGTCCCCTTCCCAACACACAGCTCACAGCCCCACCCATGAGGGAGCAGCTGAACTCCAGGCCACCCTCCCCGGTGGAAAACTGCTGTCATCACATTGGGCTCCCGGGAAGAGGGATATGAGAAAAGTACCTGTTTCACAAGCTTGTGTGCCTGTAACAGACTAGGTTAGAGGATGGGGGTCACCAACGAGATTTATAAAATGACAGAAAATGTATTTCACGGTATCCTAACTAGATTATTCCCACAATCCAAAAGAAAGCAATAGCATATGAATGAACCAGTGAATGAAAATGAACCATTCTCCAAGAAAAATGCCAGTGTCTAGACGTGCTGCCTAAGGTCTGCCGTTCCCCCACCCAAGGCTCCCACTTCAAACCAACACCAGGTCCCCTGTCCTTCAGGAAGCCCTCTAGGATCCCTCCTACCTGGCAGAACACACAGAACTCACACTTCAGCACTGCATTTCCCAGGGCCTGAGTAACTCAGGACAGAACAGGGTGCGTGGAGGGGTGGGGGGTGGTTCCAGTGGGTAGTTGGGGGAAGAGTCTGACAGGAGCTCTGGGGCTCCCAGGGCTCTCTTCAGGCTGTCTCCTGAGAGGACAACCGTGCTCTTTCTTCCTGGTCACCAGTGGGCAGCTCTTAGAACCCTCTGTGTGTGTGTGTGTGTGTGTGTGTGTGTGTGTGTGTGTAGCATACACTCACACACAAATCTCCCAGGAACAAACAGCAATTCTCAGTGTTCAAGGTCCACACATCATTTTTCACAGTCTGCTGACTTCACTACAACCCTGCCCTCAACGGTGAGCAGGGTACACTAGTTCTTCCTTATTCATTCTTTGACTTCAAAGCCGTGCCTAAACATCTCTAGTTTGTACGAGACGATTTCTAGTACCACTCCTTTTATTACAGCAGAGCTCACTGATCCCGGTATTCACTCCACACCTGACTATTCAGAGACCTCATCAAACCACTGCAAACACTGACTGCCTTTCTTTATCTTGTCTGTGTGCGCTCAGTTGTGTCTGACTCTTCTCAACCCCATGGACAGTAGCCTGTCCAGGCTCCTCTGTCCATGAAATTTTCCACGCGAGAATACTGGAGGGGGTTGCCACTTCCTCCTCCAGGGGATCTTTCTGACCCAAGGATTGAACCTGCGACTCCTGCAATGGCAGGCAGATTCTTTACCACTAGGGCTTAGATCTGATCCATTCTGAGGGATGGTGTGTGCCCCCCTGAACACTGTAGGGACATCATTATCATCAGGTATTTATTAAATAAACAAATAAGACCATTGGCAGCAGGTATAGCAAAGAGATATAGTTTCTTTCTTCAGGAGGCTTAAAATTTAGTGAAGAAGATACAGAAACAAATAAAAAGCAATATGTATAATCACAATTACTATTAGCACTATGAAGAGAATGAAATGGTAAAATGATAGATAAGAAGGGAAACTCACTTAAGATATGGTGGTCAGGGAGAGCCTTTGTGATGAGATCACATATGAGCATTGAAGCATGCTGGGAAGAGTATTTTTTCAAAGGGAGCAGTATGTGCAAAGGCCCTGTGGCAGGAAAAGTCTCAGCTCCTATGAAGTTGGAGTGGTGGGCAGGGGCAGATTATGCAGGCCTAGAAGGTTATAGGAGCTTCTCAGGTTGCACTAGTGGTAAAGAACTGGACTCTCAATGCAGGAGACTAAGAGCCATGGGTTTGATTCCTGGGTCGGGAAGATCCCCTGGAGGACAGCATAGCAACCCACTCCAGTATTCTTGCCTGGGGAATCCCAAGGACAGAGGAGTTTGGCAGGCTACAGTCCATGGGGTCTCAAAGATTTGGACATGACTGAAGTGATTTAGCAAGCACGCACAGAAGGTTATAGTAGGATTTGAGTTTTATTCAGAGAGCAGGGGGAATCCATTGAAGGGTTTGAAGCTGAAAAGTTAAATCATTGAATTTATGTTTAAGAAAGATTACTCTAGCTGCTTTGTGGAAAACAGACCAAAGATGGACAAAAAGTTCTATTCAGATCCTCCCTGAGTGGGGTATGGGAGTGGGTGGAGAGTAGTTCTTCATGCTACAAATATCTGTTCATCTTCTAGCCATGGAAACAGTCTTAGCTTAGAATGAGTGTTGCCACACAACTCCCTTCCTCCTCCACACTCTCACCTCTCCCCCTCCTCTCTCCCTCTCCTTCTCCCCCCACTTCCCCACTTTCTCAGATTACCCTCCTCCCCACCCTTTCCCTCCAACCCTCTCCTCTTTTGTCTCCGTTTGACCCTTGTCTAAAGTCTTTCATTTTCAGTCCATGTAACTCTTTCTCCAGTATTTTTAACATCATGTGTGACTAATGTTCCAATAAAACTAATACCACAGTAAAGCTGAAGTATGTAAAATTTTGCTCCTTTTAAAATTCTACTGATGAAAGAGTTGTCATGCTTCATCTACTATATGGCTTATTCCTTATGACTCTAGCCTCTGGCAAACAGTTGACATTTTTGGACAGTTTATCCTCAGTTATTCACCTGCCCTGTTTGAATCACTCTATGTGTCATAGAACACAGGCACATGTAGATTCAGGTAGAGGTGGTTCAAATCCGTGAGCCTTAAATATTACCTCTGTGACCTAAAGCAACCTCTCTGAGCCTCCAAGACCTTAATGACATAAAGAGAATAGTTACTTCACTGGTGGCTCAGACAGTAAAGAATTTGCCTGCAATGCAGGAGACCTGGGTTCAATCCCTGGGTCAGGAAGATCCCCTGGAGAAAGGAATGGCTACCCACTCTAGTATTTCAGCCTGGAGAATTTCATGGACAGGGGAGCCTGGCAGGCTACAGTCCATAGGGTTGCAAAGAGTTGGACATGACTGAGCAACTAACACTTATATCACACTTACAGGATGTAAAAATTAAGTAGAAATGGTATATAAATCATCTAACATCACATTGCTTAATATGTGGTGATTAATACTATACATGTAAATATCAGGCAAATATTCTGTAGAACTTTTGGCTCCTAAAAGTTCAAATTTTTCCATTTGTTTCTGCCTACTATCTGCTCTCCCTACCTTCATGAATTTAATTCCACTTCCACTTTCTTTTTTTCCATTTATTTGTCCCTTTCTGTGCTGCTGTCATCTTGCTCCCTCCACTCCCTCCGCTCCCTCTCTAAGTTCCCATGGCCTCAGCGAAGACACGTGAGGGGAAGAACTCATGCTACTGTTTCCCTGAACAGCCCTGTTGACTAACTCCAGCCTATCCCCTTCCCAAGGTCTGCGGGCTCTGGGGTCCTGTATCAGAATGTGAGTGATAATGGTGGAGACACAGGTCGAGGATGAAGCCTGCTGGTGATCAGGAATTTGGGGTTACAGTCAAACTTGCAGTCATCCTAGGAATGTCAGGGTGGGATGAGATGGTACCTGGAGATATCAGGCAACCTGAAGGCCCCTGCATATTTGCCCAGAGAACCAGCACCTCTGGATTCCCAGTATGCTCTGTTTAGCTGCACAGAGTATCACTGGTTCCCAGACTGTCCATATATTTTGAGGAGTCTTTGCACTACTTCTCCCTGGCATTCAAGGATATAAACTTACTGAAGAGCTTTTGCACATTGTGACTTCCAGATTATCATATTTCAAAAAAAGTAGTTTATAGTTTCTTTATAACAAAATCCACTCAACCCCAAAGCTATAGTAACTTCAATAATTCAGAAGCTAATTCAAGATCTCCCAGTGAGCAGAATGATCATCATGAACATTATTTTTTTGCTCTGTAGGTATAAATGCCAGTCTAGGGCAGTTCTGGTTAATAAAATGCCAGATTCATTTGCTTACTACAATGTCATTGTAATAACATTAAGAGTATCTAAACATGCTTACTACTGCCAATAAAAGTAAATTTATTTAGCTCAAGACCATTATTCAAGCAGGAATAATAATAATGACAAATAACGTTCATCGCCAACACACAGTCACTATTGTCATACATGTCACTTTTTAAAGCATCTTATTCACTCCAAACAGTCCTTGCAGTAGATACTATCATTATTCCCATTCTACAGATAAGGAAACTGACAAAGGTCACAAAGCTAGTGAGTGCAGAATCAGGACTTCAACCCAAAAAATCAGTCTCTAAGTTCTGCAACTACTGCTCTTTACTTCTCTCGTCCTTTCATTCAGAAATTGTCATTTTTAATAGATATGTTTAGGAAAACATTTATTCACAAAGGTGGCTAAGGAATAACTATATATCCAAATATTAAACTTCATAATATTCTGCAGGCCAGGATAAATGTGAACCTGCTGAAAATGGAGAGAAGATCACAGGCTATTACTCTCTTACCTAACTATAAACATAGGTCCCACACAAGCTCCTTTCTCATGGATGTGCCCGAGCTGGAGCCAGGAACGCTGAGCAAGGGCCCAGCTACAGAGTGTGGACACAAAGATGTCTCAGCTCCACAGCAGCTGGGAGTGGGGGACACACACACAAGACACACACAGAGCCCCTCCATGGGGCAGACTCATTTCTGATGAAAAGAAGAAGTGTTCGTGCCTTCAGCAAATATTTATTGCTTACCTACTATATGCCAGGATTGTTCTTTGCTCTTAGGGTTTAACAGTAATCAAAATAGACCAAAACTCTTCAGGAGTTCATATTCTAGTGGAAAAGACAGACAATAGCATAATAAATAAGTAAAATACATTGTAGGCCAGATAATTTAAGTGCACAGGAGAAAAAATAAGGAAAAGCAGACAGAAAGAACTGAGCATAATTGAAAGGTAGAAAGGGAGACCTTTGTGAGATGTGATTTGAGTTGTATAGAGCATCTTTTTGGGCTTTCTTTGCCCTAAAATGAAATTGCATCCCAAAGGATGATCATTTGAAGATTACAGTGTAAAAACAGTTATTGAATCTCTATCCTTTCACTCAGAGTCAGCAAACATAAAACCACAAGTCAAAACAGAGTTTTCGCAGATTTACCTGGGAAAGAAAAGAAACAGAAAAAAAAAATCCCTCACACATTGAGTTGACCTCATTTTCCTCTGTCTTCCATCTACTGATTGGGTCTACATGCTCTGCTTATTCACGCAAAGGATACATGAATCAAGATGACTGGTTGGAACATTAAAAATGACATTAACCATTTGCTTTTGCTTTCCAGTTCCAAAGGTTTGGTCATGTTTTTTTTTTCACTTCATAGACTTTGGTGTCTATGCACAACTGGCTGTCATGCCAACCGAGCCTCAGCTAAATGGTCGGGGGGCAGGAACAAATTGAGAATTTACAAAGCTCTACTGGAAGTAAGTAGAATGTACAGCAGACACAGAGGAAGAAGCCTGTTGCAAGTTGAGGACGCCCGAGCCAGCTCTTGGCCGTATGGATGGGCACGGAAGATGACATTCCTGCAGCAGCCACAAGGTCAAAGTCCCGATTGTCAAGAGGGCTTAGTATGTGTGAGGAATCACACAGCCTTCCTTGCTGCTGGCCGACACTGTACCCGCGAGAAGGCAGATCAGCACAGGACCAGCTTCCAAGGTGTTTAGGTCCTCCCCCATGGACTGTATAGCCCATGGGGTTGCAAAGAGTCGGACAAGACTGAGTGACTTTCCTGCTGGTGCAGCATCTTAATTCTTTGTGTCCTGTGACTGAGTAGCACCAGAAGCTCAACAACTTCTGCAGCACTTTTACAGGGTGGAGAGAAAGTGAAAGTGTGAAAATGTTAGTCACTCAGTTCTGTCTGACCCTTTGTGACCCCATGGACTATAGCCCACCAGGCTCCTCTGTCCATGGAATTCTCCAGGCAAGAATACTGGAGTGGGTTGCCATTCCCTTCTCAGTATCTTCCCAACCCGGGGGAGACCTGAACCCAGATATCCTGCATTACAGGTAGATTCTTCATCGTCTGAGCCACCAGGGGAGCTCCATGGGTGAAGAGAGGGAACCTGAGATACAAGATCAAGGACAAGTGGCCACGCATGAGGAGGCCATTTCCCCATCACCTTCCCCTGTACACCTCCATATCTGAGGATTTGAGGGTGGGCTTCCCTCTGGACCCCATGACAACAAAATTGCTAGTTTCGGCTCTATGGGGCAGCGGTGAGAGATGGTCCCCCCCAGTCAGGATGGAAACCATCATCAGGCCTCATCTGCCACGGGAGGCTGGGGCATCCTCCAGTGGCTGGTGGCCCGCTGCAGACCCCTCATAAGCACAAGCAGGGGAATGACATGACCATACCCTTTCCGAGTTTTTTGAAAGTTGGAATAATAACATATATGAAAGTGCTTGCAAACCTTAAAGTCTTTTTTTGTCCCCCAGCCATAGATGGCTTAGTAATGTTTGCAGAATGAACAAGGGAAAGAAAGACAGACCAACCATGCAGGAATAAATTCCCTGTGCTCCCAGGAGGGCAGAATGAGGACCCTGAAACCCATGAGAAGAACTGATCACAATGATTTCATGGGCACCATCCAAAAAAATCAATGGCAATGACCTGAATCAGAGACTCTCTAAGCATCTTTCTGTGTGTCTATTTCATCCTGGAAGCTCTAACAAATAATTTTTTGCTTAGAAAAGCCAGCAGAAAGAAATCAGACTGGGATATATGTAACCACAGTTCAGCTCACTGAGTTTTTGAATTGAGAAGTTTAATAAAGCAGGGCATACCATATGCTGTGAAAATGTTCATGAGGACGTGAGGAAAGAAGCAATAAGCCAAAGAACCCAATAAATTGCTGAACAGGAAAAAGCATCTTATTCGGTTCAGTAAACCTGGCATCTTTGAGACTTTAAACTTCTCTTCTGCTTGTGCTAGGGCAGTTTTCAATCAGCTGTTCCACATAAATATCAGTCTTTCAAGCTTATTTGTACTCTTTGCTTCAGTGATCCTGCAGACAATTTATCCTACACTGTTTATAAGGCTAAGTGAAATCCCCAGTTCTGCCTGAATTCTTTTTCTCCCTCTGGAGATTTTACCGCCTCCTGGTTTGGGTTGCCTCCAACTTGTGAGAATAGTGTATTCCACTGCATCCTTGAGAGTCCCTTGGACAGCAAGGAGATCAAACCAGTCAATCCTAAAGGAAATCAGTCCTGAATATTCATTGGAAGGACTGATGCTGAAGCTGAAACTCCAATACTTTGGCCACCTCATGCAAAGAGTTGACTCATTGGAAAAGATTCTGGGAGGGATTGGGGGCAGGAAGAGAAGGGGATGACAGAGGATGAGATGGTTGGATGGCATCACTGACTCAATGGACAGGAGTTTGAGCAAGCTGTGGAAGTCTGGCATGCTACAGTCCATGGGGTCACAAAGAGTGGGACATGGCTGAGCAACTGAACTGAACTAAACTGAATCCTTTCTCCCCTTTCCTTTGGATGCTGTCCTTCATTAACCACAAAGGTTCCTCTTCTCCAGCAATTCCATTGGCTTCTTCAACTTCCTCTCAGGAACAAGCAGGCTCTCACTCAGGGACGTGTCTGCCATGTACTCAGAATCTGCAACACCTTCTGGCTTGTTCTTCTGCAGTCTGGGCTACTTCAAATTGTCTAACTATAATCCCAGCAAAGCCAGTGTCCTAGAGACATTCATCAGTTCAGTTCAGTCCTGGAGAAGAGAATGGCAAGTCACTTCAGTATTCTTGCCTTGAGAACCCCATGAACCGTATGAAGAGACATTCATATTCTAGTCGATAAAAGCTTCTCCATAGGGTCTGACTTTCAATTATACTGCCATGAGAACGTATAGGAGAAGGAAATTGATTTATGACATCAATATGCATGGTCCAGTCATTTGTGACAGAACTCACTACCTGATATATGAAAAACATTTAGAACAATCAGCTTTGTTTTGGTGGTGGAACGGCTTTTTCTTACTCTTGGTACTACTTCTGTTTCAAAATATGACTAAAATATATGTGCATGCTAAGTCACTTCAGTCATGTCTGACTCTTTGGGACCCCATGGACTGTAGCCTGCCAGGCACTTCTGTCTGTGGGATTCTCCAGGCAAGAATACTGGAGTGGGTTGCCGTTTCCTTCTCCAGGGGATCTTCCCAACCCAGGAATTGAATCCAGGTCTCTTACATCTCCTGCATTGGCAGGCAGGTTTTTTACCACCAGCGCCACCTGGGAAATATATGTAGAAATAGTTAACTCTAATCTTGATACCACTTTTTCCTTCTACATTAATGTCATGTTCAGTATATAAAATTTGACACAATAATTTAGCCAAGGAATGTTATCATGTATTAGGAGTAGCATTTTTTAAGGCTGTCCTGACATTGGAAGGACTGATGCTGAAGCTCCAATACTTTGGCCACCTGATGTGAAGAGCTAACTCATTGGAAAAGACCCTGATGCTGGGAAAGATTGAGGGCAGGAGAAGGGGACAACAGAGGATGAGATGGTTGGATGACATCATCGACTCAATGGACATGAGTTTGAGCAAACTCTGGGACATAGTGAAGGACAGGGAAGCCTGGCGTGCTGCAGTCCATGGGGTCTTGAAGAGTCAGACATGACTTAGTGACTGAACTTCTCCTTAAAATATACTCTCTTATTTCCTGGTCCTAACTTAAGTTCGGAGGAAGAGAGAAAATAGGTAGGTTGTCAAGACCTTTATGTAAAAGATCATATACATCTTTTAGCTTTTCACTTAGATGTCAGCTCTTCCGTGGTCTTCTGTGACCCTCCCAGGCCAGGAGTGGTATCTCTTGTGGGTTTCATACTGTGCCCTGTTAGTAAATACATAGCTCACATCACTGTATTAATTCATCTGTCTCCCCTCACACAAGATACTCTGAGTTTGCACGTTACCCTCACAGCCCACAGCAGCAGACGAGGTTCCCTCCGTAAAGAGTCCACAAATGACTGTCATCTAAGAAAAATAGAATTCAATTTCCCTCATGCTCATCAGTATTTTCACATAGAATTCATTTAAAGTAACAAACTAAATAAAGCTCATTTTAAAGTGTTTATTTATGAGCTACACAACACCTCATAAAATAAGTGAAGACAGGGGGAAAAAACCTTAAATGGTTTTCCCAGTCACTTAACTGCATAAAGCCCAGGTTAGCCTCTTTCCAGTTTTTGCCTTTCTCAATCTGCAGGCTCCCAAGGCTTTGGATCTGTTCCTTCTAGCTTCTCTGGAGGCCAGAGGAGGAGGAAGTACACACTCCACTCCACGCCCTCGCTATGCACTGTGTGCCCCCAGCTTCACTCATTCTCTTTAGGGTCCACTTTCTCTTTGTCAAAGGAAATTCTGTGACTCAGCAGTGTACAATCTGCCTTCTTAAACAAGTAGTCCTTTTTGCTCAAAGCAAACACGATTAACCACTACCTACCACACAACAATTAAGTGAGAAAAACACTGAACAGATCTCTGTATAATCAGAAAATAGCTACTTATAATTCACACATAGCTAGGATTAAAATTTTTTTTCAGAGTGAGATGGCAATTCAGCCACACTTGGCCATGTTGTCATAGTGAATGCTAAACTACAACAAAGAATTCCTCATAAAGGAAGTGTGCTACTCTGATTTCTTTCTCACAGGATAAAGATGCTATTTTACCAAAAATAATTTATACCTTGGCATCTGGTGCAATGAAAATTGGTGAAAATATAAGACTCCAATAAAAATAAGGAAATGAAAGCCTCTGGTTCACACAATATGCAGACTGAGAACTTTGGTGGATTTTAGAAATGTGGGCTTCAGGCTGTGTTCTGAACGCATGGCGATAGGTTTTATAGTTGGTCTGTTCCTAATAGGTGTGAAAAACACACCCTGTGTAAACCCCCTTATTGTTTACTACAATCACAGTATAGCGTTTATACTAAAGTTGTACCTCTTTGCACTTCCTCACAGTAGGAACACAGAAATCTGAAATATTGGTAGCACTGATGATTCTTAAATACAGACTTAGAAGGTCTGCATATTTTAAGTCCCTGTTACATAGGTTCTGTGATTCATTAAACAATTCTTCCTCATAGAAAGTAAATAAGATGCAGACCCTGTCCTCAGGTGGCTCGCAGTCTGCTGGGGGTGGGGATGAGGGCAAGGAATAAGGATAAAGAAGAAACAAACATAAGCTGAATGTCTGCTGTGGGTCAGGCACTGTGTCCGATGTTATATAGAATTTCACCATCGTCACAGTAACTCCATGTGGTTTTGATGACTAGCTCTGTCTGTCAGAGAAAGAAAGAGAGGCTCAGAGAGATCTGTGCCTTAAGATTACCATCCTGGTGGTGGCTGGCTGCAGGGCAAGGTGATAAGAGCTATAGGAGTCAGAGAAGGAGGTGGGCCCAGGTATCTGAGTGGTGATGATATCGTCAAGTGGGATAAGAAAACAAAAGGTGGGAAGAAGGTTTGCAAGGTTGGATATAATGAATCTGTAAGATCCCGATTTTGATGTCTCTGTAGATGAGATCCTTGAGACAGTTGAAAATACGGGTTTGGAGTTGACGGGAATGCCAGGCTGAAGGCATGAATGAGATCCCTAGGGGTTCTGTACAAATTGAGAAGAGAGGAGGCTAACGACTGAACTTTGGGGTTAAAAGGCATATAAAAGGAGATGAATCCACCACGAAGATGAAGCCAGAGTTGTGAGAAACACAAGGAACATGGTGTCGTGGAATAAACACTGTAGAGTAGAAGCAGGTGTCCAAAGAGGGCTGCCTCAACTTTGACTTTCAGGATGAAAGAGCTTGCCTGTGTTATAGGGACAGCAAGAGTCTGATGGAGTGGAGAGGCAGAAGATGGACCAGAAAGGGGACAGTCTTCTCACACTGAATGGCAATATCCATCTAACATGGTTTGTCTTTTCATCCCTTCACCTCCAGACTCAGCAATAGGCTGTGTAAAGTGTCTCAGAAATGTTTGTTGAATGGATGAATGAATGATTTAAATAATTAATACTTAAAAGATCACACAGAAGATGGGAGGAAATGAAATGCAGAGTGCAGATGGTAGGGATCAACCCTGGTCAAGAGGAGGGTCACCTCTTTCTTTCAAACTGGAATCACTAGCACTGGGCATGTTGCTGGAATAAAGAGACACTCAAATGTCTTTGGATGAAATGAAAGGAATTGTATTAAGTGTGCTATCAAAACATAGCTTATCAGAATTCCTTAAGTTCACAGTTAGAAAATTCCATTAAAAATAAGTCTACTAAACTAAATTGAACTTTGATCATCAATAATGATTTTGTAGTAGACGTGCCATTAATGGGGCTTCCCTGATAGCTCAGCTGTTAAACAATCCGCCTGCATGGCAGGAGACTCTGGTTCAATTCCTGGTTCAGGAAGATCCACTGGAGAAGGGATAGGTTACCCACTCCAGTATTCTTGAGCTTCTCCTGTGGCTCAGCTGGTAAAGAAACTGCCTGCAATGCGGGAGACCTGGGTTCGATCCCTGGGTTGGGAAGATCCCCTGGAGAAGGGAAAGGCTACCCATTCCAGTATTCTGGCCTGGAGAATTCCATGGACTGTCCACAGGGCCGCAAAAAGTTGGACATGGCTGAGTGACTTTCACTTTCATATTCATGCCATTAATAAAAGGACCTTCTCTTGATTTTTCACCAAGAATAGAAGAAGCCTTCCTCAGTTGATGGTTTAACGTTATGCTTGAAAGAGGAAACTGATGATTGAACATTGTAGAAATTATTTTCAAATATAAAGAAGATTCTCATGCTGCTGTAACATAGTCTGCATTCATGGATACATTAAAGATGAGATGCTTAAAAATAAGAATGAAATGTGGAAATCTGCTCTTCTAACTTGGTGTTAATCCAAAGGATGAGGATAGAGGCCACAGGAAGAAAAGAGAGAAAATGTTAAGAAATTCTTTTTAAAATATAATCGTACAGGCCTAGAATCCCATTACTGTGTCAAAAGGAATATAAACATGTAGCGAATTCAGAAATCTCTTTGGAGGGCTTACCTTTTCCATTTGTGTCCTCCAAGTGCCATCTAAGGCAACCGGGTAACCCTGCCCCTACCCCAGATAAGAGCACATGCTGCACCACACAGCTCTCTGTCACAGAAACACCAGCCCTCACAGTTCCCTTTGGATCCGAGTTCTCTTCTGCTGGAGAAGGGATAAGCTACCCACTCCAGTGTTCTTGGGCTTCCCTTGTGGCTCAGCTGGTAAAGAATTCGCCTGCAACATGGGGGACCTGGGTTTGATTCCTGGGTTGGGAAGATCCCCTGGAGAAGGGAAAGGCTACCCACTCCGGTATTCTGGCCTGGAGAATTCCATGGACTGTATAGTCCACGGGGTTGCAAAAGAGTCAGACACGACTGAGCGACTTTTACTACTACTACTCTCTGACTTGGAAGTCTGCATTTCCACACACACTGGCTTCTATATTACATATGAAATAGCATTTCTGTTCCTTGGCCAGGATTCTACTGACAGGAATGCAAAGCCAGCCATTTTCAAATGATGTGACTGTTCCCACAGGTTACAGAACACTGGAGAATTGTCACATGGTCCCAAAGCATTCAGTGAATAAACTTGTTTTGCTCTGTTTCCAGTTTCCTAGTCAAGCACCCATTTTCTCCCACCGCACTCCCATCCCAACCAACATTTGGAAAATGTGCGTGTGTGCTTGGTCACTTCAGTTGTGTCCAACTCTTTGTGAGCTTATGGACTGTAGCCCACCATGCTCCTCTGTCTGTGGGATTCTCCAGGTAAGAATACTGGAGTGGGTTGCCATGCCCTCCTCCAGGGGATCTTCCTGACCCAGGGAGTGAACCAGCATCTCCTGTGTCTTCTGCATTGCAGCAGAATTCTTTACCGCTGAGCTACTGGGGAAACCCAACTTGGATAATAAGAGATGAAAAAATAATTTCTTGTCCTTCCATTCCCATTGTCCCTATGTGATCAACCAGAATTTGATAATTGCAATAACTTAGAAAACTACTGTTTTCTTCCATGTCTGATCCAGTCTGTGTTACACTGCCAGATAAATCTCCCAAATATATATTTTATTTATCACTTTGAAGCCCCTGCTCAAGAATCTACAAGGGCTCCTGCTGCATTCTGTATCAAGTCTTAATTCCTTTGTTCACCTTTGAGACCCTAAGAGTTTGGCCCCATTCCAGTTCCAGTTCAGTCGCTCAGTTGTGTCCAACTCTTTGTAACCCCAAGAACCACAGCATGCCAGGCTTCCCTGTCCATCACCAACTGCCGGAGTCTACCCAAACCTATGTTCATTGAGTCGGTGATGCCATCCAACCATCTCATCCTCTGTCGTCCCCTTCTCCTTCTGCCCTCAATCTTTCCCAGCATCAGGGTCTTTTCAAATGAGTCAGCTCTTCACATCACGTGGCCAAAGTATTGGAGTTTTAGCTTCAACATCAGTCCCTTCAATGAACAACCAGGACTGATCTCCTTTAGGATGGACTGGTTGGGTCTCCTTACAGTCCAAGGGACTCTCAAGAGTCTTCTCCAACACCACAGTTTAAAAGCATCAATTCTTCAGTGCTCAGCTGTCTTTATAGTCCAACTCTCACATCCATACATGACCACTGGAAAAACCATAGCCTTGACTAGACAGACCTTTGTTGACAAAGTAATGTCTCTGCTTTTTAACAGGCTGTCTAGGTTGGTCATAACTGTCCTTCCAAGGAGTAAGCGTCTTTTAATTTCATGGCTATAATCACCATCTGCTATAACCATGGCTATAAATCACCATCAGTGATTTTGGAGCCCAGAAAAATAAAGTCAGCCACTATTTCCCCATCTATTTCCCATGAAGTGATGGGACAGGATGCCATAATCTTAGTTTTCTGAATGTTGAGCTTTAAGCCAATTTTTTCACTTTCCTCTTTCATTTTCATCAAGAGGCTCTTTAGTTCTTCTTCACTTTCTGCCATAAGGGTGGTGTCATCTGCATATCTGAAGTTATTGATATGTCTCCCAGCAATCTTGATTCCAGCTTGTGCTTGCTACTTGTTTATACTTCTATCCTCCCAGGGCCCCCTCCTCAAGGACAAAACCATTTTCCTCTCTGCTGTTGGAAGCCTAGCCTGTCCTATCTCCACTCCCCTACCAGTTGATACAACAGAGGGGACGACAGAGGATCCTCCCCTCTCCAACCCCCCAACTCTTTCTCCATTCCCCTCAGGACCAAGTTAAGCTCTGTGTCTTGCAGGGTTGTCCAACTCTTCCAGTCTTCCAGGAAGACTGATGGGCAGTCTTCCTGCCAGGAGCAGACAAAGTCAAGCTAGGTAATCCTGGGAAGGAGGTAGGTACTTAACTATGCTTTGTTTGGAAATATGTCTTAAGTTCCTTTCTATGTTTCCTACATAACTGAGGGAAGAGCAAGGCAAGCAGTCAACGTACACACTTACTCAGCTCTTGATTGTACAGTGTGCCCCTGTCCTTCAGTTCCGAGGCCATGGTGCTTTGAATGTCAGCAGCTGGAGAACCAGTTGCTACATTTTTATTACAAACCCAGTTGTCACATTACATCTTTAGCAAATGCAGATCTATGACTGATTGAGTCAGATAAACTTCTATAACTTCATTCAGTGCTAACTAAAATTTAATGTTTGCCTCTGACAGGTTTCACTGTTTTCTCAGATTGGTGCAGTTGGGGTGGAATCTGTGCTCTATTTTCTTTTTCTTTTTTTTTTAATTTAATTTTTAAATTTTATATTGGAGTATAGTTGATTTATAATGTGTTTCAGGTGTACAGAAAGGTGATTCAGTTATACATATACACATATCCCGGAGAAGGCAATGGCACCCCACTCCAGTACTCTTGCCTGGAAAATCCCATGGATGGAGGAGCCTGGTAGGCTACAGTCCATGGGGTCGCTAAGAGTCGGGTCGCTAAGAGTCGGACACGACTGAGCGACTTCACTTTCACTTTTCACTTTCATGCACTGGAGAAGGAAATGGCAACCCACTCCAGTGTTCTTGCCTGGAGAATCCCAGGGATGGGGTAGCCTGGTGGGCTGCTGTCTATGGGGTCACACAGAGTCGGACACGACTGAAGCGACTTAGCAGCAGCAGCAGCATACACATATCCATTCTTTTTAAGGTTCTTTTTTCCATATGGGTTATTACAAAATATGGAGTAGAGTTTCCTAAACGTGATAAAAAGCTAATAAGAAGTAATGACGGGGGAGTTAAGGTTGTGGAAACATTACGCTTTGGTCATCCCCAGCTCCTTTCTGTCATCTGCGACCTGGGCTAAATTCATGTCCTCATGTTGCCTCAGAGTCTTTCTATGACTTCATTTAGTGCCTGTTTAAACTTCGGACTCATTTAGGAGAGACACAACTGACGTGGAAAGCATTGGGACACCAGACTCTTGGTTTAACTTTCAAGTTACATATCTTCCTTCCTCAGATGCTTACAGAAGATCGAGGCCTTTCGTAGATTCTCCTCAGTCTGTTTCTTCAATCATTTTAAATATTAGAATTAGCAGCAGCAGTAGCAGCAGCAGATTTTTATTCTAAATGTTAATGATACATTAACAGAAGAACCAGAGATAAATAGCATTTATATATTTGGTTTTCTGTTATTATTTATGTCTCTGCCTTCAGAATGAAATCATTTCCTTCCTGCCTCATTAGAAGGCTGAATTTAGGTAACTGAGTATGGTTGTGGACCTAAGCGAGATTTCAAAACAGAAAAAGGATCTCACAGCTGACCGTGCTTGTCTCCATGGTCATTATCAGTCTGTCTTTGTTGAATGCTAGCCCTGTGCACCCAGGAAACTGTATATGCCTCCTTCAAGACCCAGTTCAAATGTCTTTCTGTGAAGTCTCCTCTAGCTTCCCCAAACAGAGCTGGGCCTCTCTTCTTCAAAGTTCAAATGTCTTTCTGTGAAGTCTCCTCTAGCTTCCCCAAACAGAGCTGGGCCTCTCTTCTTCACTTTCCAAATATTTACTCAGTGCCTACTTTCCATTACTCAGCCCTTGATGTTCTTGCCATAACGCACACCCTGGAGTCTGTCGGTCGGTCTCCTCTCAGTTGTCCTGCGCGAGGGTGAGTAGTATTATGTACTTACTTTCATACATGCCTGCGCGATGCCTAGCACAGCTCTGTGGCACACTTTACACCATAAACTACCAGAGGCAATGGTTCCAGAGCAGCTGCTCGAGTTACATCAAAGATAGATGGATGCATTGATTTGTCTGGGCTGAGGTTTTGAAGTGGAAGCTTCTGTTTGGGCTTCTGCCCACGAGCAACAAAGCAATGAAGGGGAAATGGGGCTGAGGGCCTGAGAGTTTGCACCATCAACAGAGACTATCTAAATAGCTCCTGAATTTGCCTTCTATCGCCTTTCAATTATCAAGCCTCTGACTTCTTCAGGCTTTCTCCTGTCTTGGCTGAATTTACTACTAATGAGCTTTGAATTGGTCTCCCTAACTCTATTATAGGATTCTTCTCCTTCCTAGTCTCTAATCCATCTATAACATGACTATGAGCCTAATCTTTCTAAAAACTAATCCAATATTTTTTTTTGCTTAAAATCCTTTTAGTACTTAAAATCTTTCAGTGATATTACACACACACACACGGGCACACATATGCACATGCACACATATATGGCCTTCAGTCTGAAATCCAGATTCCTTGCTGTGATGTTCAAGTCCATCCACGATCCAGCCCTTCTTTTCTTGTCACCATTACCCCTCCACACACACCCTGCTCTCAGTAGCTCTAAGCTAATGGAAGTTCTCTGGAATTTCCAAACTATCATAACTTTATACCTTGTTATATGATGTCCCTCCTTCCTGGAACAAAACCCACTGAATAAATCTTATTCAACTTACTCTAATTCAACTTTTAGGTTATAGCTAAGGTGGCACCTTATTGGAGATGCTTTTGTTAACCATTCCCTGCTGTCTGGCTGAGTTAGGTACCCAATGCACGAGCTGCCACACCACCCGTGCATTCCTCCAACTCCGAATGTCTCACATGATATTGTACTTGTTTGACTTCTCCACGACACTGAATTCCTTGAAGACAGGCATTCTTTCTTATCTGCATCTATACTGCTTCTGTGCATCCTTCTCAGGTCATCTCACTTATTAATAAAAGAACAGTCATTTATTTGTGAACGCATGCACGCACACACACACACACACACACACACACACACTATTTTCCTTATTCAGATTCTGTGCTTTTTGTTTCTCTCCATAACGTCCATCACTTTCTAATATGCTATATAATTTACTAACTTTTATCATCTATTTCACTTGAGGTAAACTGCAGGAGAGCAGGGATTTGAAAGCCTGTATTTTTCTGAATTATCTTCAATTTCCCTGGTTTTATGATTTTTCCATTCTACCTGGTCTAATGTTAAGTTCCTAAGAAATAACCACTCGCATCTTTCTGAGGAAAACTGCTGGGGTCTTTTCGCTCTTGCAGGTGACTACGCATATCACCAATATTCTGTTTTGCTAAAATTTGAAAACCAGGATGCTTGAAACTTTGTTTTGGTTTCTGTTGTCAGAATTTCCAGTCCCTATTCTCAGACTGACTCCTTCTCACGAGGCTATAGAATCCTGTCTCTCCTTCATCATTTTGAAGCAGCTACTTTAGAAGTTGTCTTACCTGCTGCTCAACAAGTTAATAAAGAGAAACATTTTATTCCTCTATTTGTTTTTTCTTTGTTTGGATTTTCTGCTTGTTTCAACATATCTTGTCTGTTTCCTCCACTGTTGGATTCTGAGAGTATAGGACAGTGCCTGATGGAAAGCATGTGTCTATGAAGTATTTGCTGATTAACTGAATTTGTATCTTCAGCATTTACTATGACACCTGGCACATAATAAACCCTCCATACATGTTAACTGAATAAACTAACAAAGTATTGGAAGAAACAGGCATGCAGAATTACATCAAGAATTTCATCAAGGAAGTAGAAGAAAATGCCTTTCTAAATTACTTCTTTCTCATATTCGACATCTAATCAGTCACCAAGTAGTCAGTTCACTTCTTAAAAACCCTCCTAGTATTTCTTTCCTTCCCTGCCACTTCCACTACTTAATTTATGTCCCACCATCTCCACCTCCTGAACTATTAGTCCCAGGCCTTCAGTCTTGGTCTCCTCCAATCCAGTCTCCTGCTAATGACACTGCTAAAATGTGTCTAGGTAGGAGTACCACTCCCCTGACTTGCAAGTCCCATTGTCTGAGGGATGGAGTTTAGATTCCTTTGCCAGAACAAGGCTCTTCCTGACCTGCTCTCCTTCTGCTCTGCTTCCACCCACCCCACAGATGCTCTGCACTCCTGTCATATTCAAACTACTACAGTTCCTCACAAAGTTCTCTTTTGTGTTTGTATCTGTGTCTCTGTTCTCTTTGCTTGAAACAGCCCTCATTTACTTTGAGGGCTGAGGAACTGTTCCTCATTTACCTGAGGAACTGTTGTTTCTCTTCCAAAATTTAGCTTAAATGTCACTTTTTCTTTGACCCAAGTAAAATCTGTTGCTCCTTTATATGCATGTCAAAGCCCTCATCACCCTTTACAATGTCATCATCTGCTCATGTCTGTCTTCCTCCCTCCCAGGATGATGTCCTCTGCATCTTTGTATATCCGGAGCTCAAGTCTATGGTTGGCATACAGTAAGGGGCTAATATTTTTTATCACAAAGACTTACACATGAAGCCAAATGAATCAAAGCCCTGCTTTGTGGAAATCAGTTAATTTTGAGTCTTTCTGAAACGCATCTTGTGTATTTCAAATTCTAATGACAATGAGGGATTCTTAGTTGAAACTTCCTCTGTGGGTTTCATGGCAAAGGTCAATGCTTTTAAAGGATTTTCCTGGGTTAAATTTTATGTTTTTATACTGAAAGTGAAAGTCGCTCAGTCATGTCCGACTCTGCCACCCCATGGACTATACAGTCCATGGAATTCTCCAGGCCAGAATACTGGAGTGGGTCGCCTTTCCCTTCTCCAGGGGATCTTCCCAACCCAGAGATCAAACCTAGGTCTCCCACATTGCAGGTGGATTCTTTACTAGCTGAGCCACAAGACAAGCCCAATACTTAAGTAGGCAGCCTATCCCTTCTCCAGCGAATCTTCCCGACCCAGTAATCAAACTGGGGTCTCCTGCATTGCAGGTGGATTCTTCACCAACTGAGCCAGCAGGGAAGCCCATGTTTTTATTCTAAAAGGCCCTTTTCAAGGCAAAGTTTCCCACCTACATTATATAACTTATAGAAAGCCAGGTTTGTTTTTTGCTGCTTATATTTTTTTCCCCTCTGGCAATTCTCCTGAGATGTCCTTGGGGCTGGGCAACTGCTATCCTGAAGGTAAAGGTGAGAATTTGAGTGTGGGATTTTTCTAGATTATAAGAAGGTAGGCTTAGGGATTTTTATAAGCCTCTCAGAGGTGAATGAACCTAGAACCTATTATACAAAGTGAAGTGAGTCAGAAAGAGAAAGATATATATCGTATTCTAACACATATATATGGAATCTAGAAAAATGGTTCTGAAGAATTTATTTACAGGGCAGCAATGGAGAAACAGACATAGAGAACAGACTTATGGACATGGGGAAAGGGGATGAGAGGGTGAGATGTATGGAAAGAGTAACATGGAAACTTACATTACCATATGTAAAATAGATAGCCAACAGAAATTTGTTGTATGGCTCAGGAAACTCAAATAGGGGCTCTGTATCAACCTAGAGGGGTGGGATGGGGAGGGAGATGGGAGGGAAGTTCAAAAGGGAGGGGATATGTGTATACATATGGCTGATTCATGTTGAGGTTCAACAAAAAAACAACAAAATTCTGTAAAGCAATTATTCTTCAATAAAAAAATAAATAAATAAAAAAGCTGACATTAACATGAAGAGTTATTGCCCCCATCCCTCATGCTAGTTTATAGCATAAATTATACTTTTGGAAGTCTCTGCAACTGTTATTGCCTCTTCTTCCTGCTTAAAAAGCAAAATAGAAAATAATGAAAAATGCAATTAGCTTAAAGATAATTTACCAACAGAGAGTTGATAATATTAAGAAAACAAGGTCGAATTAGACTGTTTTGTCCCAAGAGTTCTCTGTGAATGCACAGTCAAGGAAAAAGATAAAGTTATATTCAGGAGGGAAATGAGATTGAAATGCAAACAAGATTGAAATGCAGAAGGGAGAGGATTGGGTGCTGGAGTGAAAGGGCAAGACAAGGACGCTGATGGGCAGTGAGGATGGTGGCTTGAAGCTCAAGAAAATAAAGCAGAGCAGAGTCAGCGAGACTTGGTTACTCAGGAAAATAAGCCACGACTAGTACACACTGCAGGTTCAGGGACACGTCACACGTCACGCCTTATTCTCAACTAATGGCACAACCTCAGTGCTTCCAGAGCAAATCCAAAACATCTGACATTGAAATATAGTTGATACAGCCCCTGAATTATATTTCTGAAAAGGAATCACATTATCAATAACAGATTTCAGCAAGACTGAAAAACTTTGAAAGCACAGCTATTCTGAGTCCTAAAAACTTGACTTTGCAGAGACAACACGAAAATGATCTTCAACTTCAGATGTTTAAAAAGGTAATGCTTTGTGGGTTAAGGACTACTTGAGCAGAAATAAGAATACTTGGCAGAAGGAGTTTCAACATTGTCTGAATAGAAACTGTGAGTTTCGACTGAGCACTTTCATTAGTGAAGTACTCAACCCTGTCCGCTGTGGAAATTCTCTGGAGTGGGCGGGCTTTCTCACCCCAGGCACAGGCTTCCTAGGTTTGGGCACTACAGGCCACCGTCGCCATCTGTGAGAAAGCTGAATTGGAAGATGGTGACTCTAATTTACTCATGTGGCAGTTTGCCTGGAGGTTTCTGCTCCAAATGGTCTACCAGTTTCTCTTCCAGGAAGAAACAAAAGCAGCTAATCCACCACTCCTGGGCTTGACTGGAATATCAGAATCTATGGACACGCTGGGAGTTTACTTTCCAGGAATAAGAGTGTGGTTTCAGAAATGTGAATATTTTAGGAGCACCATAACAGATATCTCAGGATGTTTTTTTTGCCTGGCGAAACATGCAACTTTCTATGAAAAATATATCAGGCCCAAGCCTTCCACTTTCTCACACAAGGACATCTGGCTTTTTGAGAAGTTATGTCACTCTTTACAGAAGAATCTATGGCATAAAGAGCCCAGTACTCTCTGAGGAGTTTTTCATTCTGAGAACACACGCAGAACTGTCCAGTTCTCTCCTCTCACAAATACCTAAAACTGTGCCGTCCAGTGGAGTGGCCACAAGCCCCTGAAATGGGCTGTCTGAAATGTACAGTACATCCCAGATTTCTATGGCTTAGTACCAAAAAATGTAAAATATCTCATTAATAATTAATACTTGTTAATATGGTAATATTATATATATTATATATATTATAATCTAACATATTATATTAGATTAAATGAAAAATTGCTAAAATTGGTTTTACCCACTTCTTTTTTTAACCTGCCTACTAGAAAATTGGCTTCCCAGTTGGTGCTAGTGGTAAAAAATCTGCCTGCCAATGCAAGAGAGGCAAGAAATTCAAGTTTGATCTCTAGGTCGGGAAGATCCCCTGGAGCAGGAAGTGGCAGCCCACTCCAGTATTCTTGCCTGGAAAATTCCGTGGGTAGATGAGCCTGGTGGGTTACAGTCCATGGGGTCGTAAAGAGTCAGACAAGACTGATCAATTGGGCCCACATAATAGAAAATTAAAACTATGTATGTGTTACGCATTATATTCCTACTAGTGGTAGAGAAACTGCCTGCTGATGCAGGAGACTTAAGAGATGCAAGTTTGATCCCTGGGTCTGGAAGATCCCCTGGAGCAGGCCATGGCAATCTACTCCAGGATTCTTGTCCGGAGAATCCCATGGACAGAGGAGCCTGGTGGGCTGCAGTCCATAGGGTCGCAAAGAGTCGGACATGACTGAATTGACAGCACACAGGTTTCCACAGGTGTCTCAGGAGGGAAGGTCTGGTTCTACAGCTGTGGCCCTCGGACCAGCAGCATCGGCATCCCCTCAGAACCTGTGAGATGTGCTCATCTCAGGTCCCATCTTTGACCTACTGAATGAGACACTCGGAGGGTGGGGCCCAGTCATCTCTGTTGTAACAAGCCCTCCAGCATGGTTCTGATGCACTCTTGATTTTGTGCTGCATGCTCAGTTGCATCTGACTGTCTGCAACCCCATGGACTGTAGCCTGCCAGTCTCCTCTGCCCATGGAATTTTCCAGGCAAGAAATTCAGAGTGGGTTGCCACTTCCTACTCCAGGGGATCTTTCCAACCCAGGGATTGAACCCACATCTCCTGTGTCTCCTGCATTGGCAAGTGGATTCTTTACCATTGTGCCAACTGGGAAACCCGCACTCTCGATGTTAGAATTTACATCTCATTTAGCATTTGCCTGTTCTGTGCATTGCAATTAGTTATCCCTCCCATTTAGCAAGTGGAGAAACTATGTAATAAAGAAATTAAGAAACTCACCCAAATCACATAACCTTTAAGGGGTAAAACAATCAGGCTTTCAATTCCTGAGTTGATACTAGGGTTGATATTCTTAATTAGATGTCAAAATCCATAAGAAAAATGAAATCCAAAAGAAAAATGAAAAGAAAAGAAATAGGAGATCTAGACTGTTAAGTTTTTTGGAGTCATCAACTTGAAAGTCTAAGAAACTCTTTTTTTTCTTTTTTCCCGCTCAGTCATGTCCAACTCTTTGCGACCCCATGGACTGTAGCCCACCAGGCTCCTCCATCCATGGGATTCTCCAGGCAAGAATACTGGAGTGGGTTGCCATTTCCTTCTCCAGGGGATCTTCTCTTGTCTTCCACAAAAATGCATTTTTATGCAAGACTGATATAATTTCATGATGCCATTCAACCTCTTGAGGGTCCTGCCTGCATCAAGTTTATAACCCCTCATCCAGAGCCCCAAACTGGATGATGACTCATTCCTGGTAATGACCTGGTCCCCTTTATAGGAATAGGGTTCTGCCTGTATAATGCTTCCTACTAATGTACATGGAAGGAAAAATTTGGTCTTAAATGTTTTGATAAAAACTGTTTCTTCTATTGGCTTAACTAGGAACAAAATGCTCCTTGGTGGCTTATAACCCCAACTGCCTTTTAGCAGAGGGAGTAGCAGATACCGATCTGATCTTGAAATCTTAAAGTGGCTGGGTCTTAGGGACAGAGGGCCACAGGCCTTAGTCACATTGGCTGTAATGTCAGAGTTTTGCTACAAAACAAATAAAGGACCTTACTTGTAGTGCCTTTCTCATTTGAAGATAATGTTAATAGCAGGAATTTCTACCTGTGATAGCTTTGAGAGCAAATCAGGCTGAAAAAATTAACATATAATGAACGTGCCTTTGTGTTAGCAGCACAGAGGCTATTTGCAGAGCCTGAAGCTGTTTGATAAGCGTAGCACAGCTCATTTTTAACCTGACCTGAAATGTTTATAATTTTTTCCCAGACAATTGTGATCAAATGCTTGGGAATGGTGGTGAATGAGGGGAGGTTGGTCTCTTTTTATCAACCTACAAAAATAGAGCTGAACATTTATTCTTTCATAAAAGGGAAAAATAGGTTGTCTTGAACTGTATTGGCAAATCCTTATTGTTTCTTTAAAAGTGTGCTTCTACATTTCAGAAGATAGGAAAGCATTAAGGTTAAATACATACCTCTGTTCATTTGGCATTTATTTAATGTCTTGAAGTAACAGGCAGTCACTGATATAAATGGGTTGAGCTCTGAAAGTTTGTACTTGGGAAATTTGTTCATAAAAATTATAAATAATACACACACACACACACTTGTGTGCTCAGTCGTATTTGACTCTTTGCAGCCCCATGGACTGTAGCCTGCCAGGCTCCTTTGTCCATGGAATTTTCCAGACAAGAATACTGGAGTGGGTTGCCATTTCCTACTCCAGGGGATCTTCCCAACCCAGGGATCGAACCAGCAACTCTCGCGTTGTCAGGTGGATTTTTTACCACTAGCGCTACTTCCAGCAATATATATATATATAGGCTTTGTTTTTTCCTAACTACATGAAAGATTAGCTAAAATATATGCCTTTGGAATCATCCTGCAAAACCTAACCACTATTCATGGCACTATTTCCATGGGACTATACAATTAATCTTAGAAACCTATCTAAATCTAGCAAAAAGAGAGACTCTAACTATATTCTGTGACTCTGTAAAACAGATTAGAGACTCTTCATTTGATGGGTTCTGGTGGAAGCACTTTTTCCTTTCCTCTGTCAGCTCGTTTTATAAGTGGGAAGGAATTCGCCCCTTGGTGGTGATCACATAGAAGCCTGAAATATTTGTAAATCAGGTGTTAATATTTTATAGATTGCTTATGCATTCTTCCCCTCCCCCACCACGAGATTTTAAAAAACATCTTTATATCTCCCCAAACATCTAGGGCATTAGCCTGCATCTAGGAGAAAATTCCCCAAGTTTGTTGAATAATTATTAAAGATATTGATTCTTTAGTGACAATTGGACAAGAGTGAACGACAGTCTTGCAAGTTCCTGTCATAGAATCATAAGCAACAGGGTTTATCTTCCAATGTAAGTGCTCCAATATAGGATTTACTTTAAAGTGGCTTCCAATAGTACCAATAAATTTCTAACAAAATAGTCCCTGAGTTGAAATTTCTGTGCCTAGTTTCTGCAAACACCACACCCTATAGACACACACCACACACACACACAAACACACACCACACACAAACACCCCACTTATCACACTTAATGTTCCAGTTAAACCAGTCTTGTCATTCCCCAGACACAATTTTCACTGCCCCTCCCCCTTTGCCTTTATTTACGATTTTCTTTCGGCCCTACTGCCTAAAAGGGATTCTTTTTCTTTCTATATTGCCTTAAATCCAACACTCCCACCTTATAGCAATATGAGAAATAACTATTCTGCCTTTCTTTCCTGAGATATATTGAGAATCTGAGGACTGTGATCTTTCTTGTCTTAAAAAACAAAAACAGAAAATAAATTAAAAACATTTCTGTCTGAACTCCCCTGCCTAAATAATTAGCACCTCCTTTTGCCTTATCTCCAATTTTCCATTCCTCACAGTTCAAAACCTTATTATATAACCTCTTGTTCAAATACTTCTAAATTGTAAGTTCCTGGGCTGAAATCTCTTCCTAAACTTCTTATACTTCTCCATGTATTAGTCCACTCCTGGGATTGTTTACCACATTTATGCATTCATTTACCTAATTCACTCATTCAGCGAGCACCTATGAAACATGAAAGAGATATTTTGATGATATTTGGGGGTTATTGTGCCTAGGACAGGACTATTTCACATTATCTATAAAATGGAAAGCTTGTCGCTATAAAATCAAACAAAAAATAACTGCTAAATGGTGTTTGCCAATATCCTGACATAATTATCCTGGTTCTGCCTCAGTTTAACATAATCCCCTTATGTCTAGTGGAGATCTCAGCGTGTGTCAGCTAACAGGCCTAGTGGGGAAAAACATGGACCCTGAGGAACAAGAGTGTAGATTTCATGCCTGAAAGCTTCAACTATTCACTGTGAAATATGGTTCAGTGTTAACCTACTGAGAAAGAAGATGGCAGTAGGGAGCTTGGGATTAAGGAAAATTGAATAATCCCTAGGAAGAAAGTAAGAGACTGTTTCCTAGAGAAGCATGAAAAGATTGCTTTGAGGGTCTCACTGAGATACGGGGACCAAAAAACATGCAGTAACAACAACCTGTGGTTTCTTCCGCTAGCATTCAGTACCTAGGGGCAGGGACAGAAAAGACCAAGTCTACATTTAGCCAAGGTCAGGACTTGGAGGGCAGATGCCGCTAGAGGAGATAGCTGGAAAGAGACTTGTAGTCAGAGGAGGGAAAGAAGCAATGAGGGGAAGAGGAGCTGGAGGGACTGGAGAACTCGGTGGGACAAGGTGGGTGAAAGTTGGACCACTAAAGAGGTGTGGGTAGAGATTATTTTTATATTGGAGAGTCCAGCTCCAGAAATAAAGCTGTTCTTGGTGAAAATGTGGTTGAGAAGACAGGTTGCTCATGGAGAACGGAAGTTCAAATTTTGTAAATTAAGAAGATGAAGTTGAAGCTAGATGGATTTCTCACCAGATGTGAATGCTGTCTGTAACTATGGCAGAAGCCCTGGAAGTCATGACTCCTATGAGTCAGATGCCAAAATCTTCAGTAAATGAAGGCTTATGGGATGGAGAGAGTGGTAGAGCCACCTGGCCATGAAACCCAAAGAAGAGCTATTAGAAAAATGCAAAAGGGAATTTTGCCTATTAGTGAAGTTTGATTGGTTTATATAATCATTTGTTTTATTCTATGAAACTGCTTATTTTTCCCACTTAAGAAGTTAGAAAACATACATGTGGCAGATAAGCATGCCAACTTAAGAAGCCACCCAACTCTACAAGGACTGAGTCATTAGCTACTGAAGTTGCTGACCTTTAATACACCCTGAAAGGAGCTCAGGGTGGAGATTAGGATTGAGACACTCTGTGCTCTGGGAAAACTAGCAGAACAGGCCTTCTGATAGTTTGATATTTTTCAAGAGAGTGTTTTATGAACCCAAACTCCTGTATCTTCCCATACTTAGAAAAACTAAGAGGTCTGTTTCCTCCTGACTTCATGACCAGCAACAAACTTCTACCAGGATGTGTGCTTGGTTGCCCTTATTCTCTTAACCAAACTCTCATACATATTGACCTCCCCTGTTTACCTCCTGGAACAGTTCTTCAGAATTCTCTGAGGGGCTGTCTCCCCAGCTATAGTCTTCAGAAAGACACTAAATAAACTCGACTCATAGCTTTTACGTTTTTTAATTTTTGGCTGTGCTGGGTTTTCATTGCTGGGCAAACTTTTCTCTTGTGGTGAGTGGGGGCTACTTTTTCTAGTTGCAGAGCGTGGGCTTCTCATGGCAGTGGTGTGGAGAAGTGCGTGCTTCTCTTGCTATGGAGCATGGGCTCTAAGGCGTGTGGGATTCAGTAGTTGTGGCATGCAGACTTAGTTGCCACATGACATGTGGAATCCTCCCAGACCAGGAATGGAACCCATAGCTCCTACTGGCAGGTGGCCTCCCCACTATTTCCCCCAACAGAGAAGTCCCTGTGTGTTTTTTTTTTAAGTTGACAAGTATTATTGTTGTCCAATCACTCAGTCGTGTCTGACTCTTTGTGACCCCAGGGACTGTAGCCCGTCAAGCTCCTCTGTCTATGGGATTTCCCAGGCAAGAATACTACAGTGGGTTGCCATTTCCTTCTCCAGGAGTGGCAACAGTGGTAAAGAATCCGCCTGCCAATGAAGGAGACACAAGAGACTCGGGTTTGATCCCTAGGTTGGGAAGATGCCCTGGAGAAGGAAATGGCAACCCACTCCAGTATTCTTGCCTGGAAAATTCCATGGACAGAAGAGCTTAGAGGGCTACAGTCCATGGGGACACAACTGACTGAATACATTGCCTGACAAGTATGTCAAAAGTATACAAATTCAGAAATAAATACTGAGAAAAAACTTAGTTTGTTTTTTTTTTTAATGAGAGGCAATTTATCAGCCATCATGAATTTCCTGTCTCATTTAAAAATATCACAAACTGACATTCTGCTAATGCATTATGCCTGATCAAATTCATATTTTGCTTTATCTAAGCTTCAGGTAGCATTTAAGTGTTGTACTGGGCAACTTGTTTACAAGGATTAATCCAAAGTTTAAATATTTTAATGACAAGATGTGAGGATGTTCTCTTTCTGCATCACTTCTCACCCAATTTAGGATAAAAAGTATAAATCTTTTTGCAGCAAACAAATCTCCCTCAAGAATCAGAGCCTGATTTCAAAACTGAGAAAAAGTCATAGTAATTCTTTTAAACTTAAAACAGAAGGATAGTATGGGAACTCAAAGTGATAATGTTAAATGCTAGACATAAATTTTTATTTATTTATCAACTATATGAGGAATTGGGCTTCCCTTGTAGCTCAGTCGGTAAAGAATCTGCTTGCAATGCAGGAGACATAGGTTCGATTCCTGGGTAGGGAAGATTCCCTGGAGAAGGAAACAGCAACCCACTCCAGTGTTCTTGCCTGGAGAATCCCATGGACAGAGGAGCCTGGCAGGCTACAGTCCATGGGGTTGAAAGAGTTGGACATGACTTATTGACTGAACCACCACATGAGGAATTATAATCTACTGGTTAGAATTTCATATAGTAAAGTGAAGTGAAGTCACTCAGTTGTGTCCGACTTTTTGCGACCCCATGAACTGTAGCCTACCAGGCTCCTCCCTCCATGGGATTCTCTAGGCAAGAGTACTGGAGTGGGTTGCCTATTTCATTATAAGTGATCTCTATAATATTGTGAGAGAGTCCATAGAGAGGGCTGTCACCTCCACCATCTATGCTCCTTTAAATTCTCAAGAATATCACTGAGTGAAAGGGAAAGTTGCTCAGTTGTGTCTCACTCTGTGACCCCATGGACTGTATAGGCCAGAATACCGGAGTGGGTAGCCTTTCCCTTCGCCAGGGGATCTTCCCAACCCAGGGATTGAACCCATGTCTTGTGCATTGCAGGCAGATTCTTTATCAGCTGAGCCACAAGGGAAGCCCACTGGACTTAACCCAAATAATAATCAGTTTACTATTGAGAATTGTTCCTCTCAGCTAAGAATATAAAATAAGAAATAATCTGGAAAGATCAAGGCATATAGTTACAATTCCAAGTGCATAAGGCACAAACAAATTTTTCTTCCAACTGTTTCCTTAAATTCTTGTGGATTTTTATTGCATGGAACTTAACTAAATGGCAGGAATTTGCAGAGATTACCTGTCCAAGTGTCTTTAAAAAAAAAAAAAAGCAATGAAGAAAGGAAGGAAAACAGAGAAAGGTAGTGAACTCCCTTAATATCAAGTCAGGTATTTTGGTTAGGGCTGAGCAAGTCTGGATGGGAATGGAACCAGAGAAAAGAAGGGGTTACAAGTCTATGAGGTTGAAATGATGACCTGGTCCTGGCTGGTGCTCTCAGTTTCAACAGGACTATCTTGATAGTCCTGTGAGCTTCTTGTTAGTCCCTTGAACTATTCAAGAATGCCTAGAAGGTTGACTTGCCAAGTGATAAGCTTGGACTCCTATGTCTCAGCCCAACTCTATACCCCCTCCCCTAGGCAAACTTGCCACCTCATCCATCACACACCAGAAGAGTCATCACTATAACATCATGACACACATTAGTTATGTGCTATGCATACTAAATTTAAAATCTATTTTAGGCCTCATCCCCATTATCATCAAATGGGGTGATGTTGGTGTGGATTCCCCTTGTATCTTCACCATCTTTGAGAAGGTTGGGGTTTACTTGAAGGTGAAGCCACAGAAGTCTTCATCTTTGCCTCTTCTGCTGATCCCCCATGTGTGTGCAATGAAGTGAACCATGAGAAACATAAGAACTCTCTCAAGGTCATCAGGAATGCCATGTGAACCACCAACCATTTGACCCTCCTGACTAAGATCATCCATAAAACTTTCACATCACAGAGGAACTCACAATCACAGTCCATGTCATCAAAGCTACCCAGAGACAATGGTGGCCCCAATGGCAAACCACAGTGTGAGGCTCATGGTGCTGTCGAGAGCATACTTCTTGCAACCTCTGCTACCACCAAGAGTCTGTTCTGGATCTGACCTGCCCTTTAGAGAAAAACCTGCTAAATTTGACAACATCAAGGATGTGGTGTAGCAGGACTCCTAAAGAGCATCTTGGGTGCCACTGAGGACTAGACTGTCTCCTGTGATTTTAACAGAGTTGCCCACTTCTCCACCTTGATGCAGGGCTTGGCACTGCCCTCATGACCCTTTTGTTAAGTTTATTTGTGGGTATGAATTTGGCTACAGCAATCATGTGGTAGACCTCAAGGTCCATGTGGTTCCAAGGAGAAAGAAATCCTTGGAAAACAAGCATAACAGCCTTGAGGTAGAGAGAAATTCTCAGTTGCTAAGAAGGCAAGGACTCTCTACCCCACCATGCTGAGAAACTAACATCTGCAACAGATTGCCCATCCCAAGCCCCTGAAGAACCCTACCTTTTCATGTTCCATCAGCACAATCAGTACCATACACTGCACCAAGAGGAAAGAAATCTACATGAGTTCCCCGCTTAGAACCAGATCCAAGCTCTTTAGTACGTTAATTCTCTTCCTAAACTGAGCGCTCAGATTACTTCTCTGTGCTCACCTCCATCATTCATCCAACCCAATAGCCTATACTTCAGTCATACTGGCCTATTTGCTGCATTTTATCAACTGTTTTAGTGAATACTATTTCCTTGTCTTGAGTGTTCTTTCTATGATCTCTGTCTACCTGATAAATGATAGATAATCTTGAGCTAATTGATGTAACAGTGTGTCAAAAAGGAAGTCAAAAAGAGCTGTGTGGGAATGTCTTGACAATGAAGAGCTAGCAGTATATTATTGTTCAGATCAGATCAGATCAGTCGCTCAGTCATGTCCGACTCTTTGCGACCCCATGAATTGCAGCACGCCAGGCCTCCCTGTCTGTTACCAACTCCCGGAGTCACTCAGACTCATGTCCATCGAGTCAGTGATGCCATCCAGCCATCTCATCCTCTGTCATCCCCTTCTCCTCCTGCCCCCAATCCCTCCCAGCATCAGAGTCTTTTCCAATGAGTCAACTCTTCGCATGAGGTGGCCAAAGTACTGGAGTTTCAGCTTCAGCATCATTCCTTCCAAAGAAATCCCAGGGCTGATCTCCTTCAGAATGGACTGGTTGGATCTCCTTGCAGTCCAAGGGACTCTCAAGAGTCTTCTCCAACACCACAGTTCAAAAGCATCAATTCTTTGGCGCTCAGCCTTCTTCACAGTCCAACTCTCACATCCATACATGACCACGGGAAAAACCATAGCCTTGACTAGACGGACCTTTGTTGGCAAAGTAATGTCTCTGCTTTTCAATATGCTATCTAGGTTGGTCATAACTTTCCTTCCAAGGAGTAAGCGTCTTTTAATTTCATGGCTGCAGTCACCATCTGCAGTGATTTTGGAGCCCAGAAAGACAAAGTCTGACACTGTTTCCACTGTTTCCCCATCTATTTCCCATGAAGTGATGGGACTGGATGCCATGATCTTCGTTTTCTGAATGTTGAGCTTTAAGCCAACTTTTTCACTCTCCTCTTTCACTTTCATCAAGAGGCTTTTTAGTTCCTCTTCACTTTCTGCCATAAGGGTGGTGTCATCTGCATATCTGAGGTTATTGAGATTTTTCCCGGCAATCTTGATTCCAGCTTGTGTTTCTTCCAGTCCAGCGTTTCTCATGATGTAGTCTGCATATAAGTTAAATAAACAGGGTGACAATATATAGCCTTGACGGACTCCTTTTCCTATTTGGAACCAGTCTGTTGCTCCATGTCCAGTTCTAACTGTTGCTTCCTGACCTGCATACAAATTTCTCAAGAGGCAGATCAGGTGGTCTGGTATTCCCATCTCTTTCAGAATTTTCCACAGTTTATTGTGATCCACACAGTCAAAGGCTTTGGCATAGTCAATAAAGCAGAAATAGATGTTTTTCTGGAACTCTCTTGCTTTTTCCATGATCCAGCGGATGTTGGCAATTTGATCTCTGGTTCCTCTGCCTTTTCTAAAACCAGCTTGAACATCAGGAAGTTCACAGTTCACATATTGCTGAAGCCTGGCTTGGAGAATTTTGAGCATTACTTTACTAGCGTGTGAGATGAGTGCAATTGTGCGGTAGTTTGAGCATTCTTTGGCATTGCCTTTCTTTGGGATTGGAATGAAAACGGACCTTTTCCAGTCCTGTGGCCACTGCTGAGTTTTCCAAATTTGCTGGCATATTGAGTGCAGCACTTTCACAGCATCATCTTTCAGGATTTGGAATAGCTCAACTGGAATTCCATCACCTCCACTAGCTTTGTTCATAGTGATGCTTTCTAAGGCCCACTTGACTTCACATTCCAGGATGTCTGGCTCTAGGTCAGTGATCACACCATCGTGATTATCTGGGTCATGAAGATGTTTTTTGTATAGTTCTTCTGTGTATTGTTGCCATCTCTTCTTAATATCTTCTGCTTCTGTTAGGTCCATACCACTTCTGTCCTTTATCGAGCCCATCTTTGCATTAAATGTTCCTTTGGTATCTCTGATTTTCTTGAAGAGATCTCTAGTCTTTCCCATTCTGTTGTTTTCCTCTATTTCTTTGCATTGATCGCTGAAGAAGGCTTTCTTATCTCTTCTTGCTTATCCTTTGGAACTCTGCATTCAGATGTTTATATCTTTCCTTTTCTTCTTTGCTTTTCGCTTCTCTTCTTTTCACAGCTATTTGTAGGGCCTCCCCAGACAGCCATTTTGCTTTTTTGCATTTCTTTTCCATGGGGATGGTCTTGATCCCTGTCATTCATGATTGTTGGTTGTGAAATAGCTAGACATATGATGTTACTGAAGAGGCATAACTCAAATATCACCTCTTCTTCATTTCCCCTATCCCCATTCCCCACCTCCTAATAAAATATCTCCCTGCTAGAATTATTTCCTCCTCTATTTAAATGATAAATCTAAGCCATCACTTGGAGTTCCTTCATTCCTAAGGTTCTAAAAAAGAAATGAAGTTTCTTCACTTCTAAGGTTTACTGAGGATTCCATTCCATCCAGCTGCTTCTCTGAGTCCTTATAAGATCATATTAATCCTTCCCTCTTTATTGGAGTCTTTCAGTCTAGCTACTGGATTGACCAAAAGGTTCCTTTGAGTAACATCGCATAGAAAAACCCAAAGGAACCTTTTGGCCAATCCAATACAAATGTGCACAGATGCCCCCACCCTGAATCACTTGACCTTAGTGCCCTTTTAGCTGACATCATTATTTCTAAACTTTCTCACTCAGCAATTCTGGCAGGGAATACACCGGCTGGTATGTCCTCTGTTTTGTTATTAAGGTATTTCTCCACAGCCCCTTTCAGCATCCTCTATCACCCCTTCCACTGTTATCCCAGTTCCTTCAAGTTTATCTAAGCAAAAATAAATTGAAATTCCAACTGTAATTACTTTAATTTCTATTTGGCATAGGTGATCATCCAGCTCTTGAGATGCTCTCCTCCCCATCTTCATCTTTCAGGACACCAGAACACCCTTGTGTTCTCCTAGTTTTCCAAGCACACCCTTCAGACTCTCACCTGGATTTCTCCCTCTTCCTCCTCCTTCACCCTACATACATTCTTGACTCTCATCTCTTTAATAGATATTTTATTTTCACAAGTTTAACCACCATTCTTGTATGGAACAGTCTCATATGTAAGTCTTGATCTTTCTACCAAGTTCTGCTTCTGACTTCTATCTGCCTGTGGGATTCTTCCACTTATGAAGTGAAGTGAAGTGAAAGTCACTCAGCCCTGTCTGACTCTTTGCGACCCCATGGACTATACATTCCATGGCATTCTCCAGGCCAGAATACTGGAGTGGGTAGCCTTTTCCTTCTCCAGGGGATCTTCCCAACCCAGGGATCAAACCCAGGTCTCCTGCCTTGCTGGCAGATTCTTTACCAGCTGAGCCACAAGGGAAGCCCAAGAATACTGGAGTGGGTAGCCTATCCCTTCTCTAGTGGATCTTCCTGACCCAGGAATCAAACTGGGGTCTCCTGCATTGCAGGTGGATTCTTTACCAACTGATCTATCTACTTATGGATACCACCAACACCTGGGATGACATCTCTACAGCTACTTTTCATTATTTCTTTTCCAAAGACACCTTTGTGTCTATGTCTTACATTTCCCTTCCAGAAGAACCACAATAGAATCATGACCAAGAGACAAAGATCTCTGCCACTTTTAAAGGCTTCCAAGAGACTCCCCTGGTGGTCCAGCAGTTAAGACTCTGTTTCCACTGCAGGGGCCATGGATTTGTTCCCTGGTCAGGGAACTAAGATCCCAAGTGCCACATGGCATGGCCCCCCAAAAAAAGAAATTACAGGCTTTCAAAAATGATAATTTTCTAAGTTTCTCTGGTAAACAAACTTTATAAACCATGCTACAGAGAACTGAAGAAAAACGATGATCCTTTTACATCTTAAGGTAGATAGAGTTCTATATATTAAGGCTATAGATCAAAAAAGGCTCATTTTACAAAGAAAATCCCTTCTAAGGAAGCACATAAAGAGGCTTAGATAGATTCTTTAAAAGACAAGACAGGCTTAAGAGTACTTATCTCAGAGGGATCATTTATGTAAGATATAAGGCAAAAAGAGATCTCAGAAAAATAAGATGCTGTATGAATGCAAAGACTGTTTCATTCTAATTATATTAATTTAATCCATTTACTTCATGGGGATCATGCCCTAAAGATTTCAAAAGATTTAGTCACCTTTCTCTGTTACAGATTTGCTTCAAATCTTTATCTCTTCAGCTGTCTACCTTTTTGTCTAGAGGATTTTGGTACAAAATGTTTTCATTAGAAGAAATATTTGACCAACCCTTTAAACTCTGAACAAAATAACATCTATTCTGGATTGCAGGCAGGTCTTTGAATAATAAATCTTTCTGTAGTTAAAAATGGATAATTAAGGTCTGTTTCAGGCACTTGATTTTAGAGAAAGGAAGCTCAGTAATTAAAGTGAGAATGAAAAAAATGAAAATGAAAACTGATCAGGAGTGAATAACAATTTTCCATTTCCATTTAAAGGAATCTCTCAGGCACTAAGTTTTATTCATGTTGCCCCAGAGGCTACTCAAACTATTTATCTGCTTTCCAAATAGTCTCAGATTTTGAGTAAAGGAAATGTAAGCTATGTTATTTTGGTTCTATAAGATAAACAGGAATGAAAGGCAATTCTAAAGTTTATGTCGCAGTGGAGGTTGAGAAAGAGGGAAATGAGCAAAGACGTGTTGACCAGGAGTAACTGGCCAATCCCCTCTGCCCTGTCCCTCCCCACAGTGGCCTCTTTCTGGGAGAATCCCAGTCGGACAAGGTCACAAACCAGTTTTAAGGTTGCTATGTCTTCAAAGCCCATCTGCCTTTCAACAGCTTCCTGCTGTACGTCTCCAGGACAGACTGTTCTACTTGAGGACCAATGACCTCACTAACCTCAAACAAGGATTCCTTTCATCCACTCTAGGGCACAGCAGTCAAGTGTGTTCAACACCATCGTGGCTTTCAGGTCAGCCCTAACAACAGGGAAGAAGAACCAAACTCCTGGGAGAGAACCCCAAAACATCTGAACCATCCTCTCCAAGAAAATCAAAATCTCACAGAAACTATCAGGAGAGAACCACAAGAGGAAAATAAAGCTCATTTCTCTTTTCAAGACTAATAACACTGACATTTCCAATGATAATCCACAGCATTCACACCAAACTAAAGTGATTCATTATCTCACTTGTCACCTTTATAAAAGTTTAAGTTCTCCTTGAGATGACTGGAGAACAGCTTAGCACAAATCAAACAAACTAAAACAAAACCAGTAAATGCTCATTATCAGTTGAAGGAGTTTAATTTTTAACATAACCTCTATTCCTCAAATTCTGTTTAATGAAGAAACTAAAGTATTAAAGACATCAATCCACACAGGTAAGGCTTCGGACCTTACAAAAGATCTAAAGATAATGAAAAAAAGCCTATTATTAAAGGTTCCATGTGGGACAGTAGGGGAGTCTCATGCTGCTGCTGTCGGCCCTAGGTGGGCTGGCTCTAAACAGCATTCAATTACATGTCTGTGTGTTCAATCTGTCTGCTTATCTTGAATACTCTTTGTTAACTGCTGTATTTATATCAGAGCTTTCCATGTGGCACCAGTGGTAAAGAACCCACTAGCCAATGCAAGAGACATAGAGACGTGGTTTCAATCCCTGGTTCGGGAAGATCCCCTGGAGGAGGGCATGGCAACCCACTCCAGTATTCTTGCCTGGAGAATCTCATGGACAGAGGAGCTTGGCAGGCTACAGTCCATAGGGTCACAAAGATCAGACATGACTGAGTGACTTAGCTCACTCATACATATTTATATTTAATTTTTTTCAGATAGTTTTGAGTGGTGTACAGAGCTATAGCTGTCTTTCCAAATGACTTTTGTATAATAGAAAGATTGTGTCCAAAGCATTGGATAGTTTGTTCCACTCTTTTTCACCATGCATGCACAAACTTAATTGGATTAATATACTTGAAGTTTCTCATACATTTTTTAAACATCTGAGCATTATAAATTACTGACCAGAATAGTGTGACAAAGTATAAGGCACAATTCTTGATGTCACAGGGGGCAGGAAGGTGAGCCCAAGTTTCTGTGGGTCAGCACCAGCTGGGACCCTGGCAAGGTGACACATGGTTCTGAATGGTAGCTGCACCACTCCAGCAACTAGAGGCTGCAGGTCCTGAGAGCTGCATTGATCTTCACGGAAGCATGAGCCTTGCTGGAAGTATGTACAGACCTGGGGCACCTCCTTGTTGTGGGCAAAGTGGCAGCTTGGACCCACAGGGAGAAGCACCTTGGGGAAGCTCCTGCATTAGCCACTGGGAGTGGGGACAGCTCCCCCACCATGGCCACTTACACCCAGCCCTATGAGGTCCCTCACAGCTGCTGCCCCAATTGGGAATCCTGATTTATTTTCTAATCTGAACTCTCTTTTTAACTGGCAAGTTTGGTCCAAATGGAAATGCAAATTTTTATTGCAGTAAAGTTCAAAATATTTCTATTGTCCTATTTTGTGTCTTCTATTTGTCCTGCTATTTTGATGCTTTTTCTCTTTCTAACTTTTTGCCTTTTGATTGATTCCATTTTTAAACTGTATCTCATTTCCTTCTGAAATTTTGAAAGCTATTCACTATATTTTTATTGTATCTAACTCTTAATAAGCTCATCTTCATATGTAACTTTAAAGTTAATATTTTCACCTTCATTTAACAAGCAAAGATCTAAGGAAGTTTTATGTAAAACCACTTGTTTGCCAGTTATTCTTACCCCATTTACATTTTGATCTTAATATTTTTTTACCTGCAAAATTAAATATTTTTGTCATGGACTTAGCATTTAAGATTTATCCATGTTAATCTTTGCTCATCATTCCTTCCTGCATCTCAGACACACCTTTAATTTATTTTTTCTTCTTCCTAAAGTTATTTTTGAAGCTTTAATGAGGATCTGTTGGTAATAAACCCTCCAAATTTGTTTGTTGAAAATGTCTTTATTTTGCTCTCATTCTTGAATGCAATTTTAACTAGACATATATTACCAGATGGATAAATCTTTTTTCTTTTCTTTCAGCATTTTGAAAATATTGTTCTCCATCTTAGGACCTCGGTTGTTGATGTTGTTGAGGTTGTTGATGTTGAAAAAAATCAGCTCTCTCACTAATCAGCACAGCCACCTACAGGGTGGTCTAGAGAGCTTGTTGGAAATGTAGCTCTCAGCCCCTACCCTAGACCAAGTGAATCCAAATGATCAAGACCCTCCAGAGTATATTAAGTAAAATCTCTTAGAAAATGTTCAAGACAATTTATATTATTAATACTTAGATTTTTTTTATTGTAATGTGTTTCTTTGACAAAAAAGATCCCCATGTTATCATATCTTTTGTTAATATGCAATAATTTATTTTTAATTGTTTCTCAGTGAAGAAATAGCCAAGCTGAAAAAAAAATCCAAGATCTTTGACTTTAAATTAATAGTTGTATTCATAGACTCCACAGAACATCTCTTTTATGAAATTTCATCAAGTTCAGTGATTTAGTTATCTTCATAGGAAAGAATGTCAGCAGTTTGGGAATACTGGAACCAAATATCCTCGTCTGAGCCCCTTTGTGCTTCCCCTCCACTGGCAGACATGAGGACAGAAAGTTTGAGCAGAAATAAAACCAGACACAGAACCTAATGGGAGAGGAGACATATTTGTGTTTAAAATGCTGATGGATGAATGGGAAACTTAAGACTTGGGTGTTTTAAAAGCTGGTGCTTTTAAGACTAATTATCTGTAATGACAATATGTCTGTGTGCTATGTAAATAGGAACCCAGAATGAGACACATCTGTCGTGATGAAATGTGACACAGGGAGAAGATAAACTCTGCCTCTAATTAATAAAATGTCCAATCGAGATGCTTACACTGGGACTGGGATGGCAATAGGATCAGATTGCTGCAGGAATTTTTTATGGATGAGTTATGCAGATTCAACCTGACTAATTCATGAAAGCTCAGCGGAGGCCATGAAAACCCATCCATCAGCCATCGCTATTATCTGCAGAGGGTCTCAGCAACCTCAGGGAGCTGAGGCCTAGACACTGATATTATTGCATTGGTTTATTTACATCAAGTAGCTCCTCCAAAAGAAAGTCCTTTATTCTCACTCTCTTCATCTAGAAACCCTTATAAAACAGGCAGAAACATTGTGACCTGAGCCTTCCCCCACCTCACTCACCTCTCTCTCCTGTAACTTCCATCTCTCCCTTTCAGCTGGCTCCCTCTCACGAGCCTAAATCTGCACACATGTATCTCCCATCTCAAAACAAACAAACAAACAAACAAAAAAGGAATTAGCCAAAAACAAAACAAAGGAAGTCCACTTTGAATTCTGCTTATCCACTTGGAGATAAGTTTCTCACTCTGTCCCTCCACAATCAGCTCATTGAAAGAGTTATACATTTCCACATCCTCCCTTTCACATTCCCCTTTCATTCTCAAACCCATTGCAGTCTGGCTTCTGTCTGGAATCAGCTGGGATACTCCTCTTGCCAAGATCACCAACAGCAACAGGGTGGCGATGTCTCAGTCCTTACCTGGCTGACTATCTCCAGGGCACCCAGCTCCATTCATGACTCACTTCCTTTCTTCTGGAGGTTCTTTAGTTCCTTGCCCTCAAGGACCCCACTTCTCTTGCTGCATCTCACTTTCACTCTCTATCCCACCCACTGTTCCTCTTCATCAATACTCCCTTTCAACGGTGGTGAGCCCCAGATTTCCATTACAAGGCCCTTTCTCTTCACATCCACAGCCTCCCTGTTAAGGCTGTGAATTCCAAAATCTGTTATGCACTATTCAAACTCTCTTCATCCATCCTCACATAGATGTTCTATAGACACCTCAAACTCAATGTGACCAGAAAGGCTTTATTTATTTATTGACCATGCATGTGGGAGCTTAAGAAGATTCCCTAGTGGCTCAGATGATAAAGAATCCACCTGCAATGCAGGAAACGTGGGTTCAATCCCTGGGTGGGAAAGATCCCCAGAAGAGAATGGTAACCTACTCCAGTATTCTTGTCTGGAGAACCCCGTGAACAGAAGAGCCTGGGGGGCTACAGTCCATGGGGTTACAACTGAGAGGCTAAGCACTTAGCACTAGTGGGATCTTTGTACCCTGATCCGGGATTGAACGTGGTTCCTCGGCAGAGAGAGGGCAGAGTTCTAACCACTGAATTGTCAGGGAATCCCCAGAAAGGCTTTATTTAAAAACAAACAAACAAACAAACATCTTCCCAGTTACCCTAAACAGTAACCATGCTGAGTGAGCGACTTGGGGAAGCAGGAAGACAGAGTGGAAGCCCTGTAGCAGATTTAGGAGCCACACGCAATGGATGACTACAAACAGCTCTAAGGGCACATGAGCTCACCTGTAATGGGCAGAGCCTCAGATTCTCTCAGCCTCACCTGTCAACCAGCCCAGGGCCATCTGTTCTGCCACAGTGACCAGTTCCATGTGGGCCGATGCAGTCCTGCTGTTGAGGCTGACCCCTGGAGTCTCTGGCCCCTCTTTCTATTCCTAGACCCAGATGAAGCACTATACTACGAAGCATGGAGTCTGGCTCTCTGGAAGGTGCCTGGTTATGCAAGCCAGAAGGGCAGGACGTTAACACTCTGTGGGTGAACTCTGGTCAGTGAGAGACAAGAGAAGGGAAGGTGCCAGCAGGTGAATTCCCTCTCCATACACCCTCTGATGGAAGACTCTGATGTGTGGTTTTTGGGTCAGCCTATCTGGGGGTGTTTCATGTGGCTAAGAAACTGGCCATCTCTTCATGAAGCAACAGTCAGCACCATGATGTCAGACCTTATGTGACCTCCCATCCGCCTGTGACTCATTTCACTGTCTCTCTGTCTCACTCCCTGAGATCACCCTTCCCAGGATCGCATCAGCACTTAATCCTTGCCTTGGGTTCTGTATGGAAAAGAACCTGGACTAAGTCTCATTGAACAGCTTTACTCTACCTAAAGAAAACCTCAGGTCTGGCTCCTGCTGACACTTTCAGTCTCATTACCTGATGTTCCCCTACTCCCATCCCTTGGTAAACCAGGCAGAATAACTGAGGGTTTCTGAGCTGCTCCTTTTTTCACAGCATCATCTGACTGCATCTGCTCTTTCCTCTGCCTGAACAGTGCTCCCCTAGCCACTCCCTCCATGAACTTCCAATCATGCCATGAGTCGAGTCAGATAACAGTCAGTCCAGTACTTCACATAACATCATTAAAATGAATGAGAATATTTAGAAGCCTCTTTTGAGTACACTTGCTTAATATTGAAAGATGAAAAAGACAAAAAACCACATATGATGGATAAACACTTCTCCTATCATGGTAAAAATACTTGAAAAACAAGGAAACAAATGTGGAGAGAATCCAAAACACATTCATCTACCAGCAAATATCACTGAAAGATTCTCAACAAACATTGAAAATGTAAAGAAATAAAAAATTAAATTGTACACTACAGGAGGTTTTTTGTATAGATAAAAAACAGTAAAGATATTCCTGACATGTCAATGTATGAGACTTCTAGTCTGGTTAAAAAAAAAAAAATACACAAATAACTCATTTTCTTATGAACTACTAAAGAAAAATATATACTAAAGAAGATATATTCTCATCAGTAATTTCTTTAATAAAAACAATGATTTATGGAAAAATATGCTTAATGGATAGCTACTTTAATGGAATAAAAAATATTCTGGGATAAAGTCACAGAGACATTTCCACATATGAAATTCTGCACTGCTTCATTCATAGTCAAGATGTTACAGCAAAGAAGCTGAAGCCAGAAGTGCGTCAAGTGCTAGAGATGTCAAAAATGTAGCTACTTTCTATGAAGACAAGATCTCTAAAATAGAGTAGACTCACAGTACTTTGCAGTGGTGTGGGGAATAACCATGGTCATCTTTTAAATGACACAGAGTTTTAGGGAGCTATTTGCAGCAAAAGACATAAAAGACCTGTTGACTACAAAGGTATTATATTACACATCTCTACAAAACACCATGCTACAGATCTGCTGTCTTTCTCTGGGATGATGAATGGCTATCAGGATATATGCTGTTTGGAAGATATTTTCAAAGACATAAACACCCTTAATCACTCCCTTCAAGACAGAGCTGCCATTTTGGTAATTTCTATTTCAGTGATGAGTGAGAAAATAACTGGTTCTTGAAAGACACATACTCTGCAGAGGATATTTTGAAAAACGGATGTTTGAAATGATTTCACATCATTCATTACATGATGAGACAACTGAAAACAATATATGCTGCCTATAACAATTCTCTTATGTGCTCACTTTTAAAAAGTTGAAATAAATATTTCAAACCTACTTTTGAAATCATCCACATGTGAGATTTCAGTGAACCGACATCTGTTTATAAAAATACAAAATTCAGAAACTTTTGATGACTTTGAACAAAAACCTGACTAATACCAGGGAAGATGGACACCTAGTGGGGGATTTTCAACTAAGATCTTTACATAATCTGTGAATGGAATTGAAAAACCAGCATAACGACCTAGAAGGCACAACCAACAATGAACATCTCCAATTTGGACACATGTATCTTTGTAAGGTAACTTTTTCACTAGGACCACCACTAGAAGCAACTATGGAAAGAAAATGAATTTAGAACCAGAAGTTAAAACCACGTTTTTCAAAAACAATGTAGCATATTCAATCACAGGGATATGCAGTGAAAATCGTCTAACATAATTGCTTTTTTCATCTTTGTCTTATCCTTACAAAATTTCAATTTTTTCCTGTTTGGTACATAAGTCATGTATATAATGAATAAATATACATGACCATTAGGCAACAATTTCTTGGATGTGACACCAAAAGCACAGGAAACAAAAGGAAAAAAAGAGATTAAGCTGGACTTCACCAAATAACAAATTTTTGTGTATCAATAGACAATATCGAGGGGGTGCCCCGGTGGTTCAGTGGTTAGGGCTCAGTGCTTTCACTGCCATGGGTCCAGGTTCAATCCCTGGTAAATTTCCCAGGGTAGGCAGCACGGCCAAAAAAAAGGACTATATCAAAAGAGTGAAAAGGCAACCTATGGAATGAGAAAGAATATTTGCAAATCATATATAAGGAATGAAGAGCCAGAATATGTTTTTTTTAACTCCTATAACCCAACAACAACAACAACAACAACAAAACCCAAAGAATGCAATTTAAAAATGGGTAAAATATGTGGATAAATATTTCTCCAAAGAAAACACACAAATGGCCAATAAACACATGAAAAGATGCTCAACAGCCCTAGTCATTAGGGAAATGTAAATCACAACCACAATGAGATGCCACTTCATATCCATTAAGATGATTATTATTAGAAAAAAAAAACAAATAAACAGAAAATAACAGGTGTTTTTGAGAATATAGAGAAATTGCAACCCTCATACATTGCTGATGGGAATGTAAAATGGTACAACCACTGTGAAAAACAGGATGGGAGTTCCTCAGAAATTTAAATATAGAATTATCATATGACCCAGCAATCCCATTCCTAGATATATACCCAGAGAAGTTGAAAACAGGGACTTGAGCAATACCTGTACACCAATATCCATGGAAGCATTATTCACAATAGCCAAAAGGGAGAAGGAACGCAAATGTCCACTGATGGATGAAGAGATAAATATGATATATACAAACAATGCAATATTATTCAGGCTTCAAATAGATATTCTGAGACATGCTACAATATGAATTGAACCTTGAGTACATTATGCAAAGTGAAATAAGTCAGACACAGAAGGACAAATACTGTATGATTCCACTTATCTCAGGTACCTAGAGCAGTCAGATTTATACAGACAGAAAGAAGACGGTGGTTGTCCAGAGCTGAGGTAGGAGAGAAGGGGAAGTTACTGTTTAAGTTCAGCTTGGGAAGAGTTGGCTGAACAATATAAATGCTCTTAAAGTCACTGAACTGTACACTTAAAATGATACCTTTTGTGCTATACGAAAATAAAAAAAGAGTCCAGGACAAAAATGTATGTACATCTGAAAGACAGATAGACAGTAAGGGTAAACAATGGAGATTACTTCATCCTTAGCACAACACCTGTTCAATTAGTTCTTTTGGAAGGAAGACAGGAGGGAGAAAGAAGTCTGGCTTGGAAATAAGACATGGAGGCTTATTTCCTGTGTGTGTCTTTGAAAGAAACGACTGCTGGGCACCCTGGGTAATACCAGTCACATATTCTCCTAGTACACGGAGACTCTTCTCCATCTATCCTGCCCTTCTCCTCCTTGCCAAATGCTGTCCCCACAGTGTTTTCAACTTCACAGCAGCTGTCAAACTTGCAAATGCTAAGTGGAACTTCTGATAACTGACAAGCATGCAGCAGTGAGTGTGGTAGGAGAAACCTGTGCCATCTTTCCTAAGCATGCAAAAGGAGCTACATTCAGATAAAAGTCTCCCATGGAACTCATATGTAAAAGAAAAGTCTATCCGTGTGCCTAAGACCGCGTCGCAATGACCATCAGGCTCAATGAAGTAAGTCTGCTAAACCAAGACCCAGACCTGGTTATGATGAAATACCACGAGCAAATTTTGCTTGCTCAGTTTCCGTCCCCCAAAGCCTATGTTTGGGACTTTCAGTTCAGTTCAGTCATTCAGTCGTGTCTGACTCTTTGTGACTCCATGGACTACAGCACGCCAGGCTTCCTTGTCCATCACCAACTCCCGGAGTTTACTCAAACTCATGTCCATTGAGTTGGTGATGCCATCCAACCATCTCATCCTCTGTCATCCTCTTCTCCCATCTTCAGTCTTTCCCAGAATCACGGTCTTTTCAAATCAGTCAGTTCTTCGCATCAGGTGGCCAAAGTATTGGAGTTTCAGTTTCAACATCAGTCCTTCCAGTGAACACTCAGGACTGATTTCCTTTAGGATGGACTGGTTGGATCTCCTTGCTGTCCAAGGGACTCTCAAGTCTTCTCCAACACCACAGTTCAAAAGCATCAATTCTTCGGCGCTCAGCTTTCTTCACAGTCCAACTCTCACATCCATACATGACCACTGGAAAAACCATAGCCTTGACTAGACGGACCTTTGTTGGCAAAGTAATGTCTCTGCTTTTTAACATGCTGTCTAGTTTGGTCATAACTTTTCTTTCAAGGAGCAGGTGAGTTTTAATTTCATGGCTGCAGTCACCATCTGCAGTGATTTTTGGAGCCCGCAAAAAATACAGTCTGTCACTATTTCCCCATCTATTTGCTATGAAGTGATGAGACCAGATGCCATGATCTTAGTTTTCTGAATGTTGAGTTTTAAGCCATTTTTTTCACTCTCCTCTTTCACTTTCATCAAGAGGCTCTTTAGTTCTTATTCACTTTCTGCCATAAGTTTGGTGTCATCTGCATATCTGAGGTTATTGGTATTTCTCCTGGAAATCTTGATTCCAGCTTGTGCTTCATCCAGTCCAGCATTTCTCATGATGTATTCTGCATATAAGTTAAATAAGCAGGGTGACAGTATACAGCCTTGATGTACTCTTTTCCCGATTTGGAACCAATCTGTTGTTCCATGTCCAGTTCTAACTGTTGCTTCTTGACCTGCATATAGATTTCTCAGGAGGCAGGTCAGGTGGTCTGGTATTCCCATCTCTTTAAGAACTTTCCACAGTTTGTTGTGATCCACACAGCCATGGTGCTGGAGCGAATCTGAGGAGATACCCCATATCTAAGGGCAGAGAAACCCCAGCAAGGCAGTAGGAGGGGAAAAATCACATTTAGAAGCACAGCCCATACTCACCAGAGATGCTCAGAAGGTTCAAACATACCTTGTGCGCACCAGGACCCAGAGACTCCACAGAGACTGAGACAGAACTCTGTTTGGGTGTCTCCTAAGGAGGTATGAGTCAGCAGTGGACTGCTGCAGGGGCAGGGGCTCTGGGTGCAGCAGACCTGGGTATGGCACAAGCCCTCTTGGAGGAGGTTGCCATTAACTCCACCATAGAGCTGCCAGAACTTACACAGGACTGGGAAACAGACTAAGGGAGGGCACAAAGAGACCCTTGTGGACACCAGGGCCAGGAGAAAGGAGCAATGACCCCATAAGAGACTGACCCAGACTTGCCCGAGAGTGTCCAGGAGTCTCTGGTGGAGGTGTGAGTTGGCGGTGGCCTGCTGCAGGGCTGGGGGCACTAAATGTAGCAGTGTGTGCATGGGACCTTTTGAAGGAAGTCGCTATTATCTTCATTACCTCCATCATAGTTTGGCCTCAGGTCAAATAACAGGGAGGGAACACAGCCCCCTGACCATCAACAGAAAATTGGATTAAAGATTTACTGAGCATGGCTCTGCCCATCAGAACAAGACCCAGTTTCCCCCTCAGTCAGTCTCTCCCATCAGGAAGCTTCCATAAGCTTCTTATCCTTCTCCATCAGAGCGAAGACAGACTGAAAACCACAATCACGGGAAACTAACCAGTCTGATCACATGGACCACAGCCTTGTCTAACTTGATGAAACTATGAGCCATGCCATGTAGGGCCACCCAAGATGGACCAGTCATGGTGGAGAGTTCTGACAAAATGCGGTCCACTGGAAAAGGGAATGGCAAACCACTTCAGTACTCTTGCCTTGAGAACCCCATGAACAGTTTGGGAACTTACTTTAATGGAAATCTTTGGAATTAAATGTTACTAACAGTGTCATATACAATATGGGGTAATTCTTCTAAAAGAGAATGATATTTACAACCCTGTAATGCTTTCAGCTTAAAATATCATTCTATGCCTAGGGTAAGAGTCAAAGACAACAGTCTCCTTTTGTTAAAGATCATTCAGAAGACAGATAATATTTAGTATGTGTGATGGTAAATCTACAAAGAAAAAATATCAAAAGGCTGCTGTTAGAATCTGGTATCTCAGTATTTAAACACTGAAAAACCAATAAAATATCATTCATCAAAACAGCAAGCTAATCTCCAGATATAGAAGTTAGTAGAATCTTCCTTTTTAAAAAAGGATATTATGACAGCACATTCTTATATAAATATTAATGCCTTTTATTTTACAAAAAATAAAAACTGATGTCAGCAGCTCTGCTAGCTAGGATACAAAATTTAATTGCACAGGGAAAAAATAAAATGTCATGGGAATATGGGGTTGAAGAATCCTTGTTTTACCATTATTTTAAAGTTCTCTCATTAGAAAGTAATTCCATAGGGCAGGGATTCTATCATTTTTGCTCATTTCCATATCCTCAGAACCTTTCAACAATGCCTGGCACATGGCAGGAATTTCATCATTATTGTTAAGTGGATAAATAAAAGAACAAAGTTAAGCATCCATTAACTGCATTTCAAAGGAAAATTCCCAAAATAGGCTGCAAAGTTGTTTAGTTGCAGAACTGAAACTCCATCTCACTAGAAGGACATGCTTGGACCATGACTAGTTAGTGGCAGAGTCTAAACTTAGACTAGTCTCTGCATTCCTCTCCCCTGAAATTGGTGCTAAAGTCACTTAAACTCAACGAGGGCCAAGTGCAGCCTGATCCTTTATACTGTGATATCAAGCTCTTCAGTAGCAACTGCCCAACAGCTGAGATAGAAAATTGTAAAGTGGAGGATGGAGCCCCCAGATCTCCTCTCCCACTAGGAAGAATGGAAAAGGGAAAACTTCAACAGAAGAGGCAGCAGATCCTTAAACAGCAAGGAAGAAGAAGAGGCGAGTACAGGGAGACATCCTTATCTGATCTGGGGATTCACCACCGCTTTCACAATTTGTTTCATCCACTCTGATTTAACATTCTATGGGGTCCCTTTTAGTACTAACTTTCAATACCAAAGAACTGAATACAATGCTAAGTATTTTTTTCTGTATCAAATGCATATTATTGAGCCTTAAGCACATGCACTGCTATACACCAAGCCAAAAATAATGTTTCATAAAATTAGGATTTGTCTTCCAACTACAGTTTTTTTTGGGTAACATTCTAAGGCTTTCTAAAAAGACTAACCAACTTTTACTTTGTTGCAAAAGAATCAGACACAACTGACCACACACACACACACAGTTTTACTTTACCGAACAGAAAAAATAAGTTTCCAACGTTGCTCAAAAACATGAAAGAGGGGGAAAAAACAATTCTAAAGCACAAATAATACTTAGATCCAGAAAAGAGGAAGAATGTGTTTTTAAATGAATTATAAAAAGCGATGATCTAGTTAGAAAGCTCTGGTAGGTGTACATGGCTGAAAAACTATTTCCGTTCTTCTGCCATCTCTTCAGTGTTTATAGAGCTAATGTTGAGATTTATCAGCAACAGATGGCATGCTCAGTTACTTAGTCATATCCAACTCTTTGTGACCCCATAGACTGTAACCCGCCAGGCTCCTCTGTCCATGGAATTTTCCAGGCAAGAATACTGGAGTGGGCTGCTATTTCCTTCTGCAGGGGATCTTCCAGACCTAGGGACTGAACCTGTGTCTCCTGCAGCTCCTGGATTGCAGGTGGATTCTTTATCACTGAGTCATCTGGGATGTAAGATTTGCTAATTCAGTCATGAAAATAAGCACAGAGTTCAGGCATGAGGGAAGAATACAATGGTACTTTTCTTTTCTTTTATATTGCAAGCATTTAGTCTTCACAGTAATCTTTATGGGGGTAGGGAGGGTTGTTAGTGAAAATGAGAACTGTTCCCAAGGAAACAAGGGCCTTGCAGCCTATTTGATACAAGATGGGGTGCCCTCCTCCCAACATACACTCAACAAGTGCGTTTTGTTATTTTCCTCACCAGGGGTATTTGGTTCAGATTCTCTTTCTATACAGCAGAGGCTGTGGTGCTGGCTGATCCTTCTCAAAGTCTATCTAACAAAGCATGTTAATAGGTGCTACAAGCAAAACAAAATCTGTAATTATAAAGTGTGAAAGACCCTGGCTGAAAGAAAATTAGAATGGTTTCTTTGACACCAGTTTTTCAGACTCCTTTAATGTGCTAATGTAAATAGAGAATCTCCAAGAAGGTGATCTAAAAAGAAATTTTTTCCAAAATTTGGGGCATTTTTTCACTTCAAAGTACCAAGGGAAGGGGATGTACTTCCCTCTCCACCTGTGTCTGAAAAGGCAACTCAAGCCCTTCTTAGCTCTAACTCCTTAGTGGGAGGTCTTCCCTGATGGCTCAGTGGTAAAGAAATCCACCCGCCAAAGCAGAAGATGTAGGTTCAATCCCTGGGTGGGGAAGATCCCCTGAAGAAGGAAATGGCAACCCACTCCATTATTCTTGCCTGGAGAATCCCATGGACAGAGAAGCCTGGAGGGCTACAGTCCATGGAGTTGCACAAGAGTCGGATGGGACTTAGCAACTAAACAAGAATCACCTTAGTGGAAATCAATTATCATATTACTTCCCTAATCAAAATCTGTCAGCAGTTTTAAAATATTTTAGGGTATTTTAAGAGACATTACTTTGCCAACAAAGGTCTGTCTAGTCAAGGCTATGGTTTTTCCTGTGGTCATGTACAGATGTGAGAGTTGGACTGTGAAGAAGGCTGAGAGCCGAAGAATTGATGCTTTTGAACTGTGGTGTTGGAGAAGACTCTTGAGAGTCCCTTGGACTGCAAGGAGATCCAACCAGTCCATTCTAAAGGAGATTAGCCCTGGGTGTTCTTTGGAAGGAATGATGCTAAAGCTGAAACTCCAGTACTCTGGCCACTTCATGTGAAGAGTTGACTCATTGGAAAAGACTCTGATGCTGGGAGGGATTGGGGGCAGGAGGAGAAGGGGATGACAGAGGATGAGATGGCTGGATGGCATCACTGACTTGATGGACGTGAGTTTGAGTGAACTCCGGGAGTTGGTGATGGACAGGGAGGCCTGCTGTGCTGCAATTCATGGGGTCACAAAGAGTCGGACACAACTGAGTGACTGAACTGAACTGAAGGACACAGCACCAAATTCTGACTGGGGCTTGTAAAGATGGTTCCTGCCTAAATCTGCAGTTTCTTCCCTTACTTCCCTGGAATTAAGCCCCTAGAAAGTGCCTAGCTCGCTCTCTGCGCCTTCACAGTCAAGCCTCTGAGGCAGAGCCACTGGCCGGCCTGGGAAAGGCCCCTCTACGTGCCCTGGCCTGGGTGACGTCACTGCCTGCCCTGGGGTCTGGGTTCTTGGTGCTTGGGCTTTGGTGCTTCAGCTCTCCCCACATTTCACTTGTGTCTTTCACAAGGCTTTCTGCATAGTAGGTACCCTATAAATATTTGTTGAAGAAACTGATGGATGAATGAAGAGTTTTCACCTAACAGAAGTGATACAGAGTGGGAAGGGAGGAGTTTAATGTCAACAAGATGTTAGAGAATACTGCTAATCAACACCTGGTTTTCCATATGATATTTGAATCACCCAGGAACTGGCCAAATACCCATTTAAGGTATAGAGAAAATGTCACTTTTATTTTTAACTCTATTAGACATATAAACATCACACAGTATGAAATCTACACACATATTCTTCACCCACTGGTGAGTCACTCTTTTACGATTCTACTTCTCTATTACTAGATTCTCTTTCTTGACCCTTGAAGACTAATTAGCAAGAAGCTGATTTTTTTTTTCCAGTATTATTTTTTTAGGGAAAGAAAAAAAAATATTGATTTTTAAATAAGTATCAGACCATTGTAGAGTGGTACATTTATGCTTTATGAAGTCAGACATACAGATCCAAATGAGTATTCAGGGTTAAGGACTTAGGAGCTGTGATATTGCTCTATGTAAACGAGCTAATATCACCGATGATCAGTGACTCCTCACTCGGCTCAGCTCTCTCATTGCCCTCTGGCAGCCTTAGAGTGGCGGTCTCACCACGCTGCTGATACCACTGCAGAACTGCCAATGGCTTTGCCCACTTCTCTGCTCAAATACAAAGGAGAGACCAGGCACTAAAACTTCCAATTAGTTAGAAGGAAGGGAAAAAATAAAACGCACGTTAATTTTCTGAAATAATAAACTAAGAGGTTTTCTTCTCACTTTCTCATCCTGTTTTGGTTTCCTTCTTCAGTTTAATATAGTCTCAGAGTCAAATTTAAGACATGTCTTTCTATTTATATGAATTGTGGTCATCAGAAGCAGGGCTGTATTCATGCCTAAAGTAATCATCTATTTATTCAGACCACCTGTCGGGTATGCTTCCCTTCTCAAAACTAATACCACTACCACCTCTTTTGAAAGCCTGAAAAATTGAGAGCTAGAGTCTAAGATAAAGTTTGTCTTTCTGAAGAAGTCTGTCAGTGTGGCCTTATGTAATACAGTGCTTTATATTAAAATAACATTTGACTCATATATATTTGCCCACTCTGAAGGAACTAAATACCTAAAGGGTCAAACTGTTTTGGAAAAATAAATCTACACCCACAAATACTTTACTTCATAGTTTTGTTTAACATACATAATTCATTTTTGTCTGCCTATTTAATCTTTCACAAATCTAAGCACTCCATAAGTGTTTGGCAAATTGAATAAATCAATATCCTTGACAGTGATATTAAGAATTAAATATTTTAAAAACAAAATAAAGCAAAATCAGAACAGTTTTCTGCAAAAGATAGAATTAATGGGTAATAAACGTGTCAGCAATTTTGCTTCACTGTGGCTTAGAAAGACGGTTCCAGAGTAATGAGGTGAATGTGTCCTGATCCTGCAATGATGCAGACAAACTGCAGGAAAGAAGCAGGCTGGGTTTGAGTCTGCTCTGAACATACAGACAGTACTCGAATTCGTTTGTCTGACATCATGTGAAAAGTGAAAGTGTTAGTTTAGTCGTGTCCAATTCTTTGGGAACCCACAGACTGTAGCCTGCCAGGCTCCTCTGTCCACAGAATTCTCCAGGCAAGAATGCTGGAGCACATGGCCATTCCCTTCTCTAAGGGATCTTCCCAACCCAGGGATCAAACCCAGGTCTCCTGCATTACAGGTAGATTCTTTACCATCTGAGCCACCAGGGAAGCCCTGTCTGACATCATATCTCTAAATTGTAATAGTTACTGAACAGATCATTGATTAGGTATGGCTTTTGCTTTGTATATGTTGACTTAACACTAGTTCTCTCTATATTACTAATCCTGAGGCAAACCAAAGTATTTCTAATTGAAAACACCCCTTGTGGCTCTTAAGATGATTTCCTCAAAGATGTTATGGTAGGTTGAAAAATGACTTCTTAAGAGATGTTCAAGTCCCCATCCCTAGAATTTATGAATGTTATCTTATTTAGGAACAAAAGGTCTTTGCAGATGTGATTAAGTTAAGAACTTGGAGATGGGGAGGTTATCCTGGATTATGTAGTTGGGCACTAACTGATATCACATCCCAGTAAGACTTAAATGTATCCTTAAGAGAGAGAGATTAGAGACAGACACTTGGAGAGAAAAGTAATGTAAAGATGGAGCAGAGACTGGAGTGATGCAGCCATGAGCCAAGGAATGCTGGCTCCTGCTAGAAAAGGGGAGAGAGGGTTCTTCTCTAGTCTCCAGAGGGAGCATGGCCTTGCCAACACTATGATTTCAGACCTCTAGCCTCCAGAACTTTGAGAGAATAGTAAATTTCTATTGTGTTAAGTCACCAAGTTTGCGGTCACTTGTTACAGCAGCCACAGAAACCCAGGATGTAGTTTTCTCTCAAAGACATTCCAGACTTCTAAGAAAGGTAATAAAACAGGTTCTTAAAAGATAGTCCTTGGGGACTACCACAGATTTACCCAGAAGGATTTTTCAAAGATATGGCTTTGTGATTCATCATGTCACTGCTGCAACCCTTGGGTGTGTGGAAGAGAAACAAGGCAGAGAGGAAATGGTATAGATTCAGCTTTCCAACCAGCATCCCCACAGCACTGTGCCTTCAATGGGCTGCAGGTCTGTTGTGAGAAATTGATCCTGCAAGCTTCAGTATGACTGGAAGGCTCCTGAGTGGTCCGAGTTCCTAAGTCACCTCCAGGCATGGGCAGCTTCAGTCTGAAGCTTTAAAGTGAAGTGAGATCTCATGAAGTTCCCTGTAGAACCTGCACTGTTCATGGTGGCCACCAAGAATTTGAAGAGACCGCCATTTTAAAGTCTTGACTAGGAACTGAATGCAAGCCACTCAAGCATTAAACCTGTTCTAAAGAAGTTATATTCACAGAAGCAAACTCCACTTTCTCAAAAAAAAGTTTCTTAAAAATATTTTTGGAGGTTTTCATTCTATTTTTCTTATCAGACTTATATAATAAAAAGAAATGGCTACGTTTTTTTCCACCAAACCTCCCATGTGCTTGTCAATGAAAAACTTACCTGCCATGGTATGAAATATAAAGATGCAATAAGAGGCAGTGATTGGGTCCTTAAAGGTGTCATTGCCTCCAAAAGCAAATTATTACTAGTAAAAAGTCATCCTTCCGGGGTCAAGGTCAGCTGTCAGGTGAAAAGCTTTGACAATTACATTTGAAGGGAAAATATGGGACCAATTTCTCGTATGATTATTCAAACTCTTTAGTGTCAAACTTGGACTGAAAACATCAAGACCTTTGACCAACTAACAGCTATTTCCCATTTTGAAAAATCTGAGGAAAGGATGAACCATAAATTTACGGGTCTTACTAAGTGGAAAGAACTGTTATTCTTTGAATAGTGTGGGTACATTTTGAGTCTGTCTTGTGGGATGTTTAGCACAACATATGAGATGGAAAGTTGTGACTGCACATGTCATATTTTTTGAGACAAAATAGAACTGCCAAGTCCTGAGATAAAAGAATGGAAAATATAAGCACACATAATGAAGACTGTAGAAATTTGACATAATAAAGTATTATGTTGTCTGATACACTGTCTCATCAACATGTTCATTATAATGCATTCTATGTTCTATCCTATTCAGAATTTCTAGCTGTCTGTTTGTGCATTGATTTTACACCTCCCACCACAAAGCTTGGAAACACTGATGAGCATCTTCCCATACTTTAAAACCTTGCAGTATGTGGAGGAGGACATTTCTATTGCTGTAATCTCTATAGATATGCTCACATGTTTCATTTGTTCAGTTCCAAGTCTTTGGTATCTTGTCACTCCTTTTAAATATACCGAATACACTTGTCACTCCTTTTGAATATATGTCTAGCCTGAGTTCCATTTCCCAAAAGGGATCCTTAGTATAGCTTGGATTAGATTGCAAGTTGAACCAGAGAAGTTTTGAAGAGGTATGTGTGAAGGAGTATGGACCATGAATCTAGAGGTGTGTCTGTATCATTCCAATACACCATTATCAAGACCAAATTACCTACCATCAGTAACTAATTCTCCATGGTGGTAAATTAGTTTGTGGTCACTTACCTCCTCCCCTCATCCCAAAGTCTCTGCTTCTATGTTTAGCATCTCCAAGTTTCTAAATAAAAGCCCAGATTAAAAGCAAGACCCCTTGCTTCGTATGATTCCTGAGCTTCACAGGAATAGACAGGATGAAGTGAAACAAATGGAAGGAGTTAGGACTGGTTCTGGTCTCTGAGGAAGTTGGTGCTGAAGTAATGCAGTAGATGATGAGTGAGAGCTCAGCTGCTGAACAGAGCAGACGAAGCAGACAGAAGGCAGTTATGGACCAAAAACTACGCAGTGGGTTAAGGGAAAGATGGCAAGTACAGGGAACATGTAGGATGGAGTTCGGGCAATAGAGGTAAAGTGGAGACAGTGCAGAGAATTAATGAAAAGGAAGAAAATTAAAGAAAAGAATAGAGAAATATATGAAGAAGTAATACAGTACAGCTTTCTGATTTATTGTTTATGGGAGTGAGAAGGAAAGAAAACGGAACAAAGTAATGATTTCCAGGTTTTTAGTTCCATGGATGAGGTATCTGCCAATAACTGAGGTAGAGAATAAAGAGCAGAAGTGAGTTTGCAGGAGAAGATGAAGAATTTAGTTTGGAATATGATTGAGTGGCTGTGGGATATTCATGGAAGGATGTAGATCTGACAGTAGGGTGTATGAGTTTGATACATGAAGGAAAGGTCTTCCCCAGTGTTCACTGAAGCATTATTTACAATAGCCAGGACATGGAAGCAACCTAAATGTTCATCAACAGATGAATGGATAAAGAAGATGTGGTACATACATACCATGGAATACTGCTGCTGCTGCTGCTAAGTTGCTTCAGTCGTGTCCGACTCTGTGCGACCCCACAGATGGCCTCCCACCAGGCTCCTCTGTCCCTGGGATTCTCCAGGCAAGAACACCGGAGTGGACTGCCATTTCCTTCTCCAATGCATGAACGTGAAAAGTGAAAGTGAAGTCGCTCAGTCGTGTCCAACTCTTAGCGACCCCATGGACTGCAGCCCACCAGGCTCCTCCGCCCATGGGATTTTCCAGGCAAGAGTACTGGAGTGGGGTGCCATTGCCTTCTCTGCCATGGAATACTACTCATCCATAAAAAAGAATGAAATAATGCCATTAGCAGCAACATGGATGGACCTAGAGATTGTCATACTGAGTGAAATAACTCAAGACAGAGAAAGACAAATATCATATGATATCACTTATATGTGGAATCTAAAAAACTGGTACAAATAAACTTATTTACAAAGCAGAAATGGAGTCACAGATGTAGAAAACAAACTTATAGTTACCAAGGGGGAAGGGAGGAGAGGGATAAGTTGGGATATTGAGACTAGCATACATACACACTACTAAACATAAAATAGATAACTAATAAGGATCTGCTGTATAGAACAGGGAACTCTACTCAATACTCTGTAATGGCCTACACGAGAGAAGAATCTAAAACAGAGTAGATATACATATATGTTATAACTGATCCACTTTAGTAGAAACAAATGCAACACTGTAAATAAAATATACTCCAATAAAAATTAATTTTAAAAAAGGCCTAGCTGAGTTGAAGGTATTTGGAGTCACCAGCATCCGAGTGTATATTAGATCTATGAGAGCAGAAGACAGCAACCAGAGAGAATGGACATGAGACAAGAAGAAGGTCATGGGTAGAATTCCGGGGAATACCATGGAAAGGCCCACAACAGAAATGATACAGGAGGCCAGAGACATTAGAAAACCAACTAAGTGGTATGAGGGAAAACAGAATTTCAAGAAGAAGAAATTCACATTCCACAGAGAGGACTGATAAGCAGAGGACTTAAAAGAATCCTTTGAACTTAGCAATTAAGAAGTCCTTGGGAAACCAACCCAGGGCTGATTGATAGACTGTGTGGAAAGTTAGAATTTAAGATATTTGAAATAGAAAACTCCAATGATGATAAAATCCAGTGGAGAGAGGGTCATGCCTAAGGAGTAGGGTACTAAAACAGAAAGTCAAGATCAATCGAGTTAAGGTCACAGAACATAAAACTAAATGTGTGGTTGAAATATTCCAGGATGGGTACTTCCCTGGTGGTCGAGTGGCTAAGACTCTGAGCTCCCAATGCTGGGGTCCTGGGTTCCATCCCTGGTCTGGGAACTAGATCGCACATGCCGCAAGTAACTATTCCATGTACTGCAACTGAAAAACAAAACAAAACAAAAACCCATATGCTGCACCTAAGACCTAGCACAGCCAAATAAATAAACCCATAAATAAACATAAAAAAAGAAATATCCTTGGATGGCTGTTTATGTCAGTGGGAATCACTGAATGAAGTATCAAAATCTCCAGGGGATGTTGCAGATGCCTGGCCCACCTACTAATAGTTAGGAGGGAGGGGGACTCCCCTGTGATCCAGTGGTTCCACTGCAGGGACAGGGATCCACCGTTGATCAGCAAACTAAGATCCCACATGCCCTGCAGCATGGCCAAAAAAAAAAAAAAAAAAAGAGTTGGGAGGGAGGCATAGAAGGTGGTGTGGTAACACTTTCTAAGCCTTAAAAGAGGAGAGCCACTGACTTGAGGGGATGGGTAAGATAATGGACATCAGCAAGTGGGGAGCCTGGTTGATGCTGAACAATCTCACTCCCCACCACCAGCAGAAGACCTGAAATACTGGGTGTGGGAGAACAAGTCCCCCCAGTTGGAAAGGGCTGAAAGAGACATGGTGTCTTGTTTAGGAAAGAAGGGTGAAGTGAATGCTCTATGAAGGTGTTAAAGCAAAAGAGGGGGTTCCTTAAAATATATTATGATTCTCTAGTACTGAGTCACAAGGACTGTGGGTCAAAAAAGTGTAAGAGTCAGAGGGAAGACACTGAGCTGAAGAGTAGAGGGTACCCATGGAGGAGATGGTAGGTGGTGGGGATGAGAGGTGGAGGGCACAGAGATGGAACTGACTGACCTCGATACCCAGACTCAGGCACAGGCTGTTTGGGTGTCTGAATGGACCTGGCATTCTGGGACGTGGATGCAGTGGGAGGGATGGGCCATACTCATAGCTTCCTGGCTGAGTGTCTTTGCTTGCTCAGAGAAAATGGTTGGAAGTGAGATTTGATAATTGAGAGAATTTTGTCCTTAGGACATGATAACTAAAAAACTCTGCTTGCCATCTTGCTCTATAGGGACTGAGTTATAAGACACTGCAGCCACTGACCTTCAGTACATCCTGAAAGGAGTTCATGGTGAAGATCAGAATGAGATACTCTGTCCTCTGGGAAAACTGGCAGAACAGAGCTTCAGATAGCCGGATATTTTCAGGAGAATTTAATTTTTTATGAACCTATATGCTTGCATCTCTCCATTTTTAGAAAAGCATTAAAATCATTAACAAAGATCATTGTTCCTCAGCGACTAGCAGCAACCTTCTATTGAGATCTGTACTTGGTTGCATGTACCTCCTTCACCAAAATAATATATATATATACACCCACTGACCTCCTCCCTTACCTGCTGAAACAGCTCCTCAGAGTTCTCTCAGAGGCTGTCTCTCAGGCTACAGTCCTTAACCTGACACTGAGTAAACTGGACACATGGCTTTTACATCGCACATGTTTTTAAGTCAACAGATGGTTAGGTGAAGAATGCTACAGACAATAGGAGTCCATTTCAGCATTTGCACATCCTTTCTGTCCCCTCAGGGTTACTTTTTCCCTTTGAATCACTATCACAGCTCCTGTTTTATAAAACCAACTTGCCTTTGCCAACTTGGCTTCTTTGAAGATAGATCAAGAATCCCATCTTGATGCCCCAGAAGCCAAGGAATGGTAATTGATAGGGGTGGAGAGAAGGGGAGGTCAGTGGATGCCTAAGAGGGCGGCTTACATGGGGAGGTGTCATCATTAGAGGAGGTGCTTGGTTTTTTCCTTCATTCCAATTTTTCAAAAATTTGCAACAGTACAACAAGGGTCAAGAAAGAGATCTTACTACTCTTGGTGTCCCATTTGCTCTTTCTTACCAGCCACCTTCTTCTAGAACCATCAAAAGTCTCCTCTACTACCTCCCTTCCTTCATGCACCACTTTCATATTCATAGAGTATATGTGCTTGAGCAAAGCCCTGAGTTCGATGCCAAGGAAGCATATCAAAATGTCCTTCATGTAAAGGGACAATGAAAGCTGAGGGCAAAGGGGAAAGAGAGCCCTGGAGATGGAGTAAGAAGGCCTGGGTGCGAGCCCTAGCTATGCCATTCAGCAATTTTGTGATTTTGGACAATATACCTAACCTGATCACTTATCTGATGGAGATAATAATACCTACTTCAAAAACATTTTATGAAAATTAAACGAGATATGTCAAAGTGCCTTTGAAATGATAAAGACTCCATATGATGGAATGTGGTAAGTGGAGCGAGAAAGGTCCCAATAGAGTGGTTTGGATATTCACAGCAGAGAGTACACCCCCACCTCATGTTACAGCTGATACTTTCCTTATGCTTTTACTATTTATAACAGACATAAATCACAGTTCCATGTAAACAGTCCCAGAATTTCTTCTCAGGTAAAGTAGGCCAACAGTCTGCTTGGTGGTATTTTGTAAGCTAAAATTGTAAGTCACAAACGTTGTTGTTGTTCAGTTGCCAAGTTGTGTCCAACTCTTTGTGACCCATGGACTGCAGCATGCCAGGACTCTCTGACCCTCACCATCTTCTGGAGTTTGCTCAAGTTCATGTCCATGGAATTGGTGATGCCATCCAGCCATCTTATCCTCTGTTGCCCTCTTCTCCTACTGTCTTCAATCCTTCCCAGCACCAGGGTATTTTCCAATGAGTTGGTTATTTGCATCAGATGGCCAAAGTATTGGAGCTTCAGTCACAGATATTTATTCTCTATTCTTAGTAAACAGCTTAAACAGGCAAGATTCAAATAAGTAATTTTATGTATGGAATCATGGGCTAGATAAACAGAAAACTTCCCATAGAGATAGGAGAATCTTGTCTATCTTTATCCTCCAAGAACTTTTGATGGTGACCATATAAATGTCATTGTGAGAGCTGAGCTTTTTTTCATGTATTGCTATCTTAAAACCCTCTATACCATTCCTTCCAACCCCCAAATCTGAATACATGAATAATTTTTATTTTTGAATTGCAGCAAGTTTTCACACTTGACAGTAAAAGCCAACTCCATTACTGTTTTATAAGCTGAACTTTTGTTTCAATTTTTTTTATAAAGGAATGCTGATTCCAGTCCAAGAAAGGCATTTTCTCTGAATTGCTTAAGCACTCCTTATTCATACTTGTGAATCATGGGTGCAAAAATGCAGGCACAAATCTGTCATAAAATGTGAATGTCTTTAAAAACACCTTTATGTGAGAAATCATTAACATAAGATGGTGAGGTATGAAGTAAAATGAATTGCATCGATAACAGCATAAGCAGACACTACTCTTAAAGTAACTTATGAAGGATCTGCATTTATTTAAATAAGAGAAATGACTGCTAACATGTATTGACTATTAGCTTTATAGTATGAACAGTGGTTGCCATTATACCCTTATTAATTCATTTAATCCTCACAACAACCCTATGGGTTTGAGGAACCACCATACTGTTTTCCACAGCAACTGCACCATTAAATAAAAAACAAAAAACTTCCTTTTAATATGTTCAATTTGAATTGTTTACACAATGCAATGGTATTTTGATATTACAGCATTAACAAAGTAGTGCTTGATTAAAGATCAGCACACCTTTGTCATAACACAGTAAGTTAAAAAATTACCTCAGAAGGTAAATATGGAAGTGCCTAACTTCTAGAAGCAGACAGTAGAATGGTGGTAGCCAGAGCCTGGAGAAGGGGGAAGGTACTGGAAGATATTAGTCACAGACCACAAAGTTCAAGTTAGGAAAAATCAGTAAGTCCTAGACATCCACTGTATAGCCCAGTGCCTACAGTTAACCTTAGTGTACTGTATACTGAAAAATGGGCTGACAGGGTAGATTTTATGTTGCTTTCTTATGATGCATATATTAAAATAGTAATAATAAACAAAAGGAGACAGGAGGAAGTTTCTGGAGGAGACTGATGTGTTTATGGCGTAGGTTATGGTGTTGGTTTCACGGGTGTATACATATCTCCAAGCTCCTCAAGCTGTATATATCAAATATGTACAGCTTTTTGTGTGTCAGTTATAACTCTTTATTTTTTTAAGCAGTTTGTGGGATGATGCTTTGAGACTATGAATATCTTGTTTTCCAACAACTTTTCTCCTGATAGTTTTAGCCTCAAATGATGATTCTTGTCTGTATCAATTACAACAATAGTGATTAGAGTAAGGTGATTTTTCAGTTCTGTAATTCTCAACATGTTTCAATTTTTAATGTTCAGCAATATATCTGGCTTTCAAAAGTAAGAACTCCCTAAGGGCAAGTGGAGGCTTCTCAGTGTGCTGAAAGTATAAATCTCCTAAATCTGAGGTCACTCACAGACATATCTGAATGCTCCACAAGAGAAGGAAGAACCACCTTGCGGTATTCTAGAATAAACATATATGGATAGAAGTTGTTGAGAGACTGTGGCCTTAGTCTGCTATTATAAAAGTGCAAAAGTCTGATGATCTGGCCATTAATATGGATGCTTCTGCCTCTGGAGAAGGTGATCAGAAAACATAATTTTTTAAAAAGGTATATTCATGCTGCTGCAGTTATAAATCATACATTCGCAATCACGCAGTTCTCTTCTAGACATTTTAATTTTACTTTAGCCTTTTCTTCTCTGCCACATGTGGATCATATTCTAGATGCATTAAAATCTGCTGCAAATGGGTGTGGCATACACAAAGCCCTGTGACTCTTGGGGGATGAACCCCTGGTATGATGTGGGAGCCCACATCATCCTCCACTTACATTGTTTTTGTTTTGATGTGTATCATCAAACAGAGCTGACTGTTTAATGTTCTTGGGCTTTCTGGTGTCGTACCTCTTGGAGAAAGATTATCACTACAGAGAACAGCCTGAATTTTCAAGCCAGCTCTCTCCCCAACAATAGGTCGCTGCTCTGGAACTTCAGCAACTGAGATGATAGGAACTGTGCTCAGCACATTTCAGCTCTCCCACCTGCACTTGCCTTGCTCGGTTCTGGAATTTCTATTACAGCCCCCACAGAAGCCGTGCACACCTGACTCAGGTTATAAGGAGGCCCTCACACTCTTGAAAGTCTAATCTTATTTCTCCTCTAACAGATGTTCTCCTGGAAGGACCAATCAAGCTGTGAAATAAAATGAATTGTCAGGAAACTAGAAGCATCTCTACCCTTCAAAAAAATAAAGCTTGCATAGTGCAACTTCCTGACTTTTTTCTAGTTATTTCATATTTTGAATATTTAAATGCCTGAAATGACTGTGGTTATTTGCTTCCTGTAGTGCAAAATCATGTTTTAAATATTTTATATTTATATATAAATAAAAATTAAGACATATACATAATATTTTATTACTTATATTTTGATACCTTCAACATTTGACCCATTAACTTTTTTAAAAAGGGTAATTTTTTAAAAAAGATCTAGTTAAAATGATATAAGTATTAACATGGAGAGTTAACCTAAAGAGTGAAGATGGCCATCCCCTTATGGATAGGTATTGCTATCACACAGTGTGGGCTTAGGAAATTGAGAAACCTTAGGACATTGTCAAAGAAATGGAAAAGCCCCCACCAGCTATATTCCCAATTCCCAGCCCCCTGTGTGCACACCATGGATCTTCACTGAAAAAGACATGATTGACATCAGGCAAGAAGTCACGCTATGCATTTGTCAGGATTCCATTGGTATTAACCTAACATGCTAGATTTTTAAAAAATCAACCTTATTGGCTCACAAAAGTGAAAAGTCAAGAGGCACACGTGGCAGGTTGAAGTCAGAAGTTCAAACAATATTATCTAGACTCTCTCTTTCCTTCCTCAGCCCTGCTTTCCTCTGCATGTAGCTTCACCCTCAGACAGGCTTTTCTCCAGCACCAAGAATGGTCACCACCTACTCTCCACCTACCTAGTCCTTAGAGGCAGAGATTTCAAAGTAAAAAAAAAAAAAACACAAGCTGCTTTCACCTGGCATCTATACTGTTAGTGAAAACAAGTTTTTATACATGATAAACTATAATTTAAAAGGAAACAAAAACAGTCTGCTCATCAACTATTTGCATTTATATCTGCTAACGGGAGAAGACTTTTGAGGAGGTGGCAGTTGATGGCAGAGGAGTGCAAGAAAGGCACACTTTCTTGTTTCATTTTACTTTTTGTCATACCACGCAGCCTGCCGGATCTTGTTCTCCAACCAGAGGCTGAACATGCATGCCGGTTGAGTCTTAAGCGCCGGACTGCCAGGGAAGTTCCTAAGAAAGGTACACTTTGGATGGTGCATTATTCTCTCTACAACATTTTCTTCACCTTTCGGAGAGTTTGTGATTATTTTGTACTGAATATAGCACATAAAAATATCTTTAGTGCAAAATTATGGGGAAACTTAGTAGTGCTTCAAAATGCAAAGATGGTGCACATGTAAAGCAAGATCCTTCCACCTCAATTCTCTTACAGGAAACAGTTTTGAATTCATCAAAAGTGTGAAGTTCACACTTGTTCTTTTGATATCCTCTGACTATGAACTGTTGTGTCAATTGATGAATGTGTTTTTGCCTGAAATGGATTTAAAATATAACTGCATTTAGTGCGCTATTGGGTAAAAACACATAAGTCAGAAAAAAAAAAAAAGGAGTAACTGTCCAAAAAGTGGTAGAATTTTTGAAGATTTATTAACTGAGCAGACAAATTATGTGGGAGTAAGTATATATTTGAAGCATTTATGACTGAGACTTTCCCAGAGTTGATGGAAGATATAAATCCTTAGGTTCTAGAAGCACAACGATCCTTACGCAAGACAAATCAAGGAAATGCACACTCAGAGATTTCACAGGGAAACTGCAGAACACCGAAGACAAGCAGAAAGTTTTAAAAGCAGCTGGAGAGAGAAGACAAACTATTTACAAAAGGACAACTGTTAGGCTGACAACTGACTTCTCAGCAGCAATGCCAGAATCCAGAGACAGTGGAATAACACCCTCAGAGTTCTGAGTGAAAGTAACTGCCAATCTAAAACATACACCCAACTAAAGCATACTTTAAGAACGAGAATGAAACAAGAACAGTTGAAACAAACAACAACTGAGAATGTTTTCAACCTACTCTCACTAAAAAAATACTTTTTTAAAGGGTAAACTTCAAAAAGAGAGAATGTAAGATTTAAGAAGAAGCTATTTGAGGGATACCTGCATTTTTAAATTTACTTGTGCATTTCTTGTAAATAAATTAGTACAGTATTTGCCCTCCTTGTTATGCTATTAGTAACCTATACATACCCATCTTTTCTTTGCCTTGTTTACTTCACATTAAAGCCTGGCAGTATTTTCTCAGCAGCATAAAAAACTAGTTCACCAGCACTTTTCAGGTTTATGATTGTGTCATGTTTGCTACTGTCTCATTGGAGATAGCAAGTTGCACAGAGGTCAGAGCCTGTGTGAGAGAAGACCACCTGAGGGTGTGGACAGAGGGAATCATGAACAATTCAAGGGTCATTGTGGTAACTTTCTCCTACCTTGTGCAACATGGACCCCATGATCTTGGCTCAGGTATCTGAGGTTCTACAGGATTTGGACCAAAGACCTTGGCACACAGCTGTATCTAATGTTTTTTTCTTTCTTCATTCTAGAAGGGAATGAAGTACATTGTGGGCTGGCTGTGGGAGCCAGCCCACAATACTGAAAACATTTCAGTCTCTACACAGTAGACCCTCACATAGTAATGCCAGAGCCAGTGAGTAGAGGGACTGTGTATTAAGTCTTCTGAGGCCCTTAAAGAACTGCAAACTGGGTCAGACCTTTGGCACACAGCTTCTCAAACCACTTGTAATTGGGAGTGGAGAGGGCAGAAAGATACATCACCTAATGTGTGTATGCTAAGTCGCTCTTTGCAGTTCCAAGAACTGTAGCCCACCAGGCAATACTGGAGTGGATTGCCATTTCCTCGTCCATGGGATCTTCCTGACCCAGGGATGGACCCTGGGTCTCTTGTGTCTCCTGCACTGGCAGGAAGATTCTTTACCACTAGCACCGCCTGGGAAAGTCCATATCACCTAGTAACGATGTTAATTAAATAAAAGTGTTGACCTTTTGAAGATAAGACAGTACAGAGGATGGGTATGCTGGAGCTTTTATTCCCTACCCTCTCTTCCCTGCCTTGTTCTATGTCAGCACAGGCAATAAGGGACACTTTGCCAGAGATTCACAAGGCAGAAGTGAAGTATGGGGCCATCTTTTTATGCTCAAAAGGTTGGGGCAGAGAACTGGGCACTCAAGCACATCATCTCACCTGGCTGATGGGGGCCAAGTGGGGCCCACAACATTCAGCGCCCATAGGATCCTTCCTCAGCTTCTCCAACTTTCAAGCCAGGTGCACGTTTTTCCTTCTTGACAAAGGACACCATCACCTCCTACAGGATGGCCTCGTCATCAGGGGTGGAGGCTTGGAGGCAGGAAGTGACCAATATACATCCTAGCCCTTCCCTGGGGGCTTCAGTTGAGTCTTGCAGGTTCCATTTCATATCCATCTTCCCTTTCCGGCCCCCTGCCCCCTGCATGCCAAGCCCCAGCACCAGGTACAGAAACATCGACTTAAGACTTTCTAGTCAGCTGCCACAATGATATAAGGGCAATGTATTTGTTATCTATGGCTGCACAACAAACTACCTCAAAACAAGAGAAACACTTACTGTTTCACGCAGTTTGGGTGGACCGGCAATCTGGCAGTGGTTTAGTGGGTGTTTCTGTTCCATGAGGTCGCAGTTAAAATGGCAGCAGTGGTCTGCAATCTTTTCCTCTGAAGGCCAAGTAACAAATATTGTCAATTCTGTGGGCCGCACAGTTTTTGTTGCAACTACTCAACTCTGCTATGAAGTGGCAAAAGCAGCCATGGATAATACATGTACAAATGGTTGTGGCTGTACCCCGGGACAGCTTTATTTACAAAAATAGGTAGCAGGCTGGTTGGCGTGGGGAGTCAGTTGGCCAATCCCTGATCCAAAGGTTTAACCGTGGCAGGGGTATCTGCTCCTACAATGGTTCACTTGGCAATCTGTTGCTGGCCACTGGCAGGAGACAATCCCTCATCTCTCTTGCTCAAATGTCCCCACAACACTACAGCCTGTTTCCCCCAGTGAGAGACCCAAGAGAATAGGCAGAAGCAGCCATGTCCTTCTGGCCTTGAAAGTCACATGTTATCACTTCCACTACATTCTATTGCTCATATGGACCAAGATTAGTACATTGTGGGAGTGGTCTACACAAGGGCACAAACACCAGGGATCACTGGGTGGGCTACCTTGAAGTCTGGCTACTATACAACCAATTCCCTAAGATAAATAAGACCCACACTGGTTTTGCTTCTCTGGTCTTACCTCAACTGATATGAGAGATTTAACAGTATAAACTTTAGATGCTAACAACAACAACAACAAAAGAACAGTCAATATAAAAACTGACTCATAACAGTCCAAGGGAATTTGAAATTAATTCTAAATGCCTGTACGTAGACACGCTTTGTCAAAAAAAATTAATTGTTTAAAATTAAATATCCTGCAAATATCCAAGTAGAAAGCAGGAAAAATGGCTTTCCTTAAAAGGAATCAAAATTTAGATGCTTGCCCCAGACTTCCCTGCAACACTGAGTTCCTAAAGATAATGGTAAATTTGTGAAGATTTGGAGGGAGGCTTCCCTAATGGCTCAGTGGGTAAAGAATCCACCTGTAGTGCAGGAGACACAGGACGCTCGGGTTCCATCCGTGGGTTCGGAAGATCCCCTGGAGATGGAAATACTGACAACCCAGTATTCTTGCCTTAAAAATCCCATTTACAGAGAAGCCAGGCGGCTACAGTCCAAAAGTTTGCCAAGAGTCAGATACTACTAAGCACGATCATGATTATAACTAAGAATTCTGTTCCTAGCCCAAGTGGGAACCAAAGAATAGGAAAACCAAAATCAGTTCTGTACTGGGATTCAGGCATGAATAACTGCTGTAAATATAATTGCAAAGTGAAGTGAAGTGAAGTGAAGTCGCTCAGTCGTGTCCGACTCTTTGCGACCCCATGGACTGTAGCCTACCAGGCTCCTCTGTCCATGGAATTTTCCCGGCAAGAATACTGGAGTGGGTTGCCATTTCCTTCTCCAGGGGATCTTCCCAACCCAGGGATCGAACTCAGGTCTCCTGCACTGTAGGCAGACGCTTTTACCATCTGAGCCACCAGGGAAGTGCAAAACTCATTACAAAAACAAAACTTGAAAATAAGGAAACACTAGGTTAGCGGATGAGTAAATAAGATGAGTCCACTCCTCTGATTAATGATACGAAGCCTGGGGAGTAGGAGAAGAAAAGGATGGAAATAAAGGTGGATGAAGTTCTGCCTCTTGCAGGAGGAAGGAAAAAACACTGAAAAGTTGGAGTTGGCCAGAAGAACGGTGGCTGTTCCGGTGGCCACAGCAGAAGGGCACCTACTCGAGCAGAGGTAAACAACAGTTTATGGGAAGGATGTCAGGATTTCACCGAAGCAGTGAAAGGGCAGGAGGGCCAGATTCAGAAAGAGAAATAGGCAACGCTGGAGGCTGGTCACCAAAGTCATCCCTGCTGGTGACGGAGCACTGCCCCTGGATGTGGGCGTCCTAACCGGTGTCCGCTCGTGTCCTTTTGCCCTGCACTCGAGGTCTCCAAGGAGAGAGCCCGCTGCTGGCTGGAGGAAGGCAGGATGTTCCCTGATGGGCCTGAAGAGACAGCTCACCAGCCAGGAGTCTGAAGACTCAACAGGAAGAGGGAGGATGGCAGTGCTTCCTAAACCATAACTGCTTCCTCCCGAGGGAATGATGCAACCTGAGCTGGTGAGGGGAGTGGAAGCCAGATCACAAAGGGCCTTATAAGACATACTGAGCAGTGTGTACATTTTCCAGTCTAAAATGGGTAATCAGTGAGAGGTTTGGAGCAGGAGAGTAACAAATTCCCAATTCCACTTTAGAAACATGGCTCTGGATGCTGAGAACACGCAAACTCGTGCACGGAACTCTAGCACGGTTTCCAGGAGCCTAACGTCCATTTTTTTAACAGCCTTGAGTTTTTGCCTAGAAAAGGTCCAGGTTACCAAAAGAACTTAGGCTTTGTTCCAGCCAACAGCTGAGAAAGGTCCTTGACCTCTCTTTAATGAGAGCATTTATTTAAAAAGCTTACAATTGTAAATCCTTCTTCTGTCCTACAGAAGATTGTCTGCATTTCCTATAGCCCCGAAGTGGTTTTTCTGAAGGATCTCCAAGCTGTTCCTCTAAAGTGTAACCCTAAGGACAGGGCCTGGCTCCTGCCATCTGTGGAGGGAGACTAACTTCAGTAGATGTATTAGCAGGCTCCGATGGCCTAATCCAGAACAGGAACCACTCACCTGCTTTTTGTAATTTTTCTTGTCCCTGACTCTGCTCCAGCCCCCACTCACTCCCTCTTCCTACTCCCTTGTTTGCCCTTTAAAACACCCAGTGACCTCAGCAGATATCAGAGTGGAACTCAGGGTATCCTGGGGTCTCTCCTTTATTGCAATAAAATCCATCTTTATCATCTCTATCTAGCACTAGTTTTGTTGATCTTTGACACAGAGATTTGCAGACGAACTGGATGAAGGCAGTGATCCCTGCTTAACAGGAGTGGCCCAACCAAGGCATGAGCTATGAGTTGCAGAAAAGCTCAGGAGGGCTCCAGAGAAGAAATCGATTTAGGATGAATGGATTTTGTAACAGACTTTGGGGGACTATCCAAGAGAGCCAAAAAAAAATTTATGCTAGAAAAACTATGTTCCCCACCCCTCCAAATAACTGACATGCTCTATGCTATCCCTTAATTAGAAGTGTGTTATTAGCCTCCACTAAATCTCATTCATAGCAATGATGTGGACTCCTCTGTCATTTGTGGTTTCCTTGCCCATGATTCTGACCTTTACCATCTTTATGTATATATATATGGTAAGGTTTCTAAAATACCTTAAAATGACAAAATAACCAAACAAGAACCCATCAGTCCAAATACCCTCAACCAAAACCACTCTCCCCTCTTCCTCCCTTTCTGGTAGTTCCATCTTTTCTCCCACAGCCAGCTTTCAGATCTCACCAACTAGCAGTGACTCTCCCCTGCCACTTCTCCTGAGTTGCTCATAATCAAATTATCTACACATGAAGAATTTTTTAAGTCAGTTCCCTACTTTTCATTCTTGCTATGAGTTTAATCTTTTCCTCTTGCTTAAAAATTCCATCAGCCTTCTACCCAGTTTCTTCGCATCTTCTGACTCTGTATCATTTCCATACTAAATTCTGATTCGTTTTACTTTCCTGCTGTAAAACTCTAATGATGCACCAGAGCTAATATATTAAGCTCAAACCATTCTAGCATTAAAGATTTCCTCTCAGTATATTGTACTATAAAAAAGCTATGAACATAGAATCTCCTAAATTGAGTGCACATATGAGTGGGGGTTGAGGGTCTACTTTGCTTCATATTTCTTCCCAGGTCCCAGATACCCCTGGCTTCTCACTCATGGAGTGAGAGGAGGAGTGAAAAATCCAAGTGGTAGATTTGGGAGCTGGAATTCAGCCTCTTTCCCCCCAGCCCGGCCCTCTCCTGGGTCTGCCTGCCTGCTGAAAACATGTGCTCTGGGCCTCTCTTAGCCTTGGCATAAGCTTGTTTTAGAGGCCTTGTGCCAGGGGAAGGTAAGAGAAAAGTGGAGTGCTGGGGCTATTCAGGATGGGCAAGCCCAGACCTAGCCCCAGGGTTTGGTATCAGGAATTCTATTGTTGCCACACACCTGAATCAATTTGAAGACCAAAACTAAAACATGTGGAAAGTGAGGCTTCTGAAGGCTGGAGGAATTGATTGGGATAATTTCAGTTTTGAGAGGACTATAGCAAGCTCAGAGCCTGCGGGGATTTTAAATCATTGAAAAGTTTTTTCACAGCTAATATTTGGTGCTTGGTTTTTCATGAAGTTGGTTCTTAGTTGCTTCAGCCTGTGTGAGTGAGATTAAGCCTCAGCTGCATAAAGATCTTGATCTGGTGACTTTGTATACAGGCAAGGGGCTCTCTCTTTATTGCCTGAACTGCAGGTATGGATCACTTCAGGTGATCTTGGTGGCCTATAACATTACCCATATAGGTCTTAACAAGCAAACCTGGGTTGAGGTAAAATTTACTCTCTGGGCAGCTACAGATGACCTTGAACAACACATGTCCAGGAAGGTCTGTGCCCAAAGATAGGGCTTATATGGGGAATTAAACCATCAAGAGAGAGCCTTGAATCTTCAAGGCAAGGTGAAGTTTATGCCTTGAAAGAGTCAGTTTCAGCAGCATATTTTCCTGCGTCTACTGCGGTTTTCATCCAGGTCAGCAAAGATGTTAAGTTCCTCATAAGTCACTGAGCAATAGCATGTAAGATTCTAGCTTTAAATTGTTAACATTAAGCTCAGGTAGGTAGTATCAGATTTTATAGCCCAAATCCTATTCTTTAATCAGAGCCAGAGGGATTAATCTTAAATTCATGTGACATGTCAACAGTCTTGCTGCTGCTGCTGAGTTGCTTCAGTCGTGTCCGACTCTGTGCAGCAACCCCATAGATGGCAGCCCACCAGGCTCCCCCGTCCCTGGGATTCTCCAGGCAAGAACACTGGAGTGGGTTGCCATTTCCTTCTCCAGTGCATCACCTTCAATTGTGCAAGCTCAAGTTGGCTTGAATTTGTTAATTCCATTAATTCAAATCAAGGCTTTAGATTTCAGACTAAAATCATAGATTCAACCATAAAAGGCTGGTAGATTTACAACAAGAATAAATGAGTATCTGTAGTGAAAAAAAAATCCATCTTCTTAGTTTACACTAGTGAAATAGCTGAAATAAACTGTTGCTGACCCAAGGCAAATAAAAAGGCTGATCATTTAAAAATACTGTGTCTAGGGAACACAACTGCATTGGTCTGCATTTGTAGCTACATAATCATAGTGATTCTAAAAGTAAATGTACAGATTTCCTCATTTAGCTCTTCTTTCAAAATGTCAAATATAAATTTTAAATGTCGGCAAATATTCAGTTAAATATTTGAAGCTGGGTTTTACAGGTTTTTGTACAAATGAACAGTCACCAGTGTGCTGACTCTGCCAACACACTTTTTCTAATTAAGCCAATAAACACATCAAGATTAAGCAAACATTTTACAAAGAACATGTTGATCAAATTGGAAATGATACATATATATATATATTTCCAATATTTAAAGAATACTAAAAACTGCAATACTGTCACTGGACTGTTTGACAGTGTTCTATGCAGAAGGAGACGAGTCTCATTGTTTTCTACAGAATAACATTAATGATCATGAAATATGGCATGCCACACAGTACTCAAGAAAAATTAGTCTTAGCTATAAAAATGATAACTACAAAAAGGATGAAAAAATCAAATTAAATCATTTCCTTTATTCCATTGCAATGTTGCTTTAAAAAGGATACAAAAGACATTGAAATCAACTGCATAACATAAACAAGTACATGAAAGCATCCTTTATGATAAAGAATCTTTACTATTTGCATATAGAAAGTTTCCAAGGCCAGAAAAAAATTGTAGAAAAAATGTTATTTTTGAAATGACTGACAATGAATACAAAAGAATTTTCAATATTTGAAATCCTCACCATTGCTTATTTAACAGATGAAGCATCAGTAATGTTAGTTCAGAGCCAATTTAAAAAAGAAGCACCAAATGTTTTTAAAGTCACTTCATTATTCATCAACAATATTTACAATACCAAGAATCTCAGAGAAAGACACCATAGATCAATGAATGTTTAAAAGTAACACCTTCAGTGATAGATTACCCATAATTTACCAAATGTCAATGAACAGTTTGAATGTCTTGTCCAAATAAAATGGTTCAAGATTTTGTTTTGTAAAGATTTGGCTTACATTATGGACTTTTGTGGAATTTTTTATATAATCAATGAAAAAATAAATATCAAATTTGAAATACTGCAAAACAGGTTTATCTTTTAAGCTAAAGAAGATATTTCTCTTTATTCAATTAATAAATATTTTATATTTTGTATATTACTATGCATATTTTTGGCTTCTCAGGTGGCTCTATGGTAAAGAATCTGTCTGCCAAGCAGGAGATGTGAGTTCAATCCCTGGGTCAGAAAGATCTCCTGGAATAGGAAAATGGCACTCCAGTATTCTTTCCTGGGAAAGCCCATGGACAGAGGAGCCTGGCAGGCTACAGTCCATGCAGTTGCAAAGAGTCAGACATGAATGAGTGACTAGACAGCAGTAGCAACATGCCTATTTTTAAATATACAGAAAAACTGAAAGACTAGGACAATAAGCATCTTTATTTTCACTACCTAGATTCAATAACTTATTTTGCCATAATTGCTTCTTATATGTATGTACATTTTGGCTAAAATATTTCAAAATAAAATATACATATCATGCTACTTCATCCCTGTATTCTCAAGCATAAATCTCCTAAATATATATTCCCATACATAAACACAATGTCATTATCACATCCAAAAAATACTGAAATAATTAATATCATCTAATAGTCCACATTCAAATGTTTCTAGTTGTCCCCTAGACATCTTTTATTATTGATTTTTGTTGTTGTTTTCAGTGGTCATCTAATTGTTTCAAACACTGCATTTGTTTTCTGTATGACTCTTTAAATCCAAAAAAATGTTCGACCCTATCTTTTAAAAAAATTTTTTTACATTGATTTTCCACCAGACCAGTCATTTTTTAGAATTTCCATTTTCTAGATGTTTCTGAGTGTCTCCTCATTGTGTACTTTAACTTATTCCTTGCTTCCTCTCCTATAAACTGAAAATTATAAGCTTCATTTGATTCACGTTAAATACTTTTGGTAAGAATACATCCTGTGTGATGTTGGCACTTTCTATTCACTCATGTAGGAGGCCTGAGAGGTCCACTCTCTCCTCATTACTAATACAGTAATGTGGTTAAGGAGGAGCAGTCAGATGTCCCCAATGTATATGTACATTTACAGTGTAAACTGTGTGTGATTTGTGCTCAGTTGTGTCACACTTTTTGCAACCTGATGGTCTGTAGCCCGCCAGGCTCCTCTGTCCATGCGATTTCCCAGGCAAGAATACTGGAGTGGGTTGCCATTTCCTCTTCCAGGGGATCTTCCCAACCAGGGATCAAACCCACATCTCCTGTGTCTCCTGTATTGGCAGGCAGGTTCTTTACCACTAAGCCTTTTCCAATAGTCATGTATGGATGTGAGAGCTGGACCATAAAGAAAGCTGCGCACTGAAGAATTGATGCTTCTGAACTGTGGTGTTGGAGAAGACTCTTGAGAGTCCCCTGGACTGCAAGGAGATCAAACCAGTCAATCCTAAAGGAAATCAGTCCTGAATATTCATTGGAAGGACTGATGCTGAAGCTGAAGCTCCAATACTTTGGCCACCTGATGCAAAGAACTGACTCACTGGAAAAGACCCTGATGCTGGGAAAGACTGAAGGCGGGAGAAGGGGACGACAGAGGATGAGATGGTTGGATGGCATCACTGACTTGATGGACATGAGTTTGAGTAAACTCTGGGAGTTGGTGATGGACAGGGAGGCCTGGCGTGCTGTGATTCATGGGGTCGCAGAGTTGGACACGACTGAGCGACTGAACTGACTGACAGCACTAAGTGACTTCAGTCGTGTCCAACTCTTTGTGACCCTATGGACTGTAGCCTACCAGGCTTCTCTGTTCATGGGATTCTCCAGGCAAGAATACTGAACCATTGGGGAAGCCCAAATTATTAGGTCCCTCTTAAAAGAAAGGGAATCAATCTTATTACAGTGCAGGGAATTATCTTGACTTTTTCAACAAATCAAATATTTTAAAATAACCGTGTTCACTAAGGATTTTAATAGTTTTCAGCTTTGCACCATAGTCAATCTAACATGAAGAGAGATGAAAGGATACTCAGAAATACATTGCTCTCATGTGGAAGCTATGATGATTAGATTTAAAGATCAGTTAACATTTTACAACACCAGATGGGGTGGTTTTAAGCAGATGTGGAACATGTTAGCCAGAATTTTCAAGAAAAATTAATCGAGTTTCAAAAGAACTTTGAGGACAAAGCATGATTTAATCAGTCTAATTAAAAACGTTTGGGATCCAGCTAAGATTTTCACACCCACTTGCTTGAAAAGAATCAAAGTTGTGGCAGCATTTCCTCCCATCTATATAGTTGAGAATGGTTTTAGTCTGTGCACTTATTGTAAAAATCTATAGGACGCTTTAAACTAATAGTACAAAATGTTAAAACATAGACATAGGAAAGAGACATGTCACTGAATTTTAATGAAAGATATTGTTTCAAATATTTCATTTTTTATATAACAAAAAATTTCTAAGTATTTTGACATTTATGTTATGAAACTTACATTTTGAAGCTATGCATTTATTTTTTGGTTACTTGGGGTTTTTTCTATATATTTCTGATACTCAAGACTCCCCAGAGATCTAGAACAATCTCTCCATAGCCTTTTGATGGCTGTTTCTTTTTACTATTTTTTATTCTTTGTTACTTATTAGAGGATGGTCTTTCACATGTTTTTAAGTTCTAGAGGCTAGATGCAGCACCCAATAAACTGTAGGATTTTTAGATAGAAGAAATGTTATCTAAGATAATCTTATCTGTATCCCATGTCATAATATAAAAAAATATTTTGCCTTTCATTTATAATAATGTCCAACTTATTCTCCATTGCTTCCTTCCTTTGGCAGTCCATAATTTGTCTTTAAGTATTTTCCCTACTTCAATTAAATGTTTTCCTTTCCTTCTTATCATATGAAATTATTTGTTTTAACTTATTCTAAATTATTTCTATTCTGGTGTCCTCCAATGCCTCTGCTCTTTCTCTGTCCTGTACCCTTTGAAACAAAAGACTTCTAATGTTCTTGTTCATTTTTAACAGATGAAGACATCTGACTAGATCATTTTATTTTCCAGCCTAACTGCCTGAAAACTAACCTGTTAGATACACACATTATTTGATTATAAACAACTTTTTATGTTTCCTTTATATTACCTTTAGGGCAATGTTGATTTTTTCAAAAAAGTGGTAAATACACATAAGAAATTACCACCTTACACATTTAAGAATATGGCATGCCCTATCTAAATGTACAGGTTCAGTTCAGTTCAGTTGCTCAGTCGTGTCTGACTCTTTGCGACCCCATGGACTGCAGCACACCAGGTCTCCCTGTCCATCACCGACTCCTACAGTTTACTCAAACTCATGTCCATTGAATTGGTGATACCATGCGACCATCTCGTCCTCCGTTGTCCCCTTCTCCTCCTGCCGTCAATCTTTCCCAGCATCAGGGTCTTTTCCAGTGAGTCAGTTCTTCACATCAGGTGGCCAAAATATTGGAGTTTCAGCTTCAGCATCAGTCCTGCCAATGAATATTCAGGACTTATTTCCTTTAGGATTGACTGGTTGGATCTCCTTGCAGTTCAAGGGACTCTCAAGAGTCTTCTCCAACACCATGGTTCAAAAGCATCAATTCTTTGGTGCTCAGCTTTCTTTATAGTCCAACTCTGACATTCATACATGACTACTAGAAAAACCATAGCCTTGACTAGACGGAACTCTGTTGACAAAATAATATCTCTGCTTTTTAATATGCTGTCTAGGTTGTTCATAACTTTCCTTCCCAGGAGGAAGTGTCTTTTAATTTCATGGCTGCAGTCACCATCTGCAGTGATTTTGGAGCCCCCAAAAATTAAGTCTGTCACTGTTTCCACTGTTTCCCCATCTACTTGCCATGGAGTGATGGGACCAGATGCCATGACCTTAGTTTTCTGAATGCTGAGTTTTAAGTCAACTTTTTCACTCCCTTCTTTCACTTTCATCAAGAGGCTCTTCAGTTCTTCTTCACTTTCTGCCATAAGGGTATTTTCATCTGTATATCTGAGGTTATGGATATTTCTCCTAGCAATCTTGATTCCAGCTTGTGCTTCATCCAGCCCAGTATTTCTCATGACGTACTCTGCATATAAGTTAAATAAGCAGGGTGACAACATATAGCCTTTACGTACTCTTTTCCTGATTTGGAACCAGTCTGTTGTTCCATTTTCAGTTCTAACTGTTGCTTCCTGATCTGCATACAGATTTCTAAAGAGGCAGGTCAGGTGGTCTGGTATTCCCATCTCTTCAAGAATTTTCCACAGTTTGTGGTGATCCACACAGTCAAAGGCTTTGGCATAGTCAATAAAGCAAACATAGATGTTTTTCCGGAACTCTCTTGCTTTTTTGATAATGCAACAGATGTTGGCAATTTGATCTTTGGTTCCTCTGCCTTTTCTAAAACTAGCTTGAACATCTGGAAGTTCATGGTTCATGTACTGTTGAAGCCTGGCTTGGAGAATTTTGAGCATTACTTTACTAGCGTGTGAGATGAGTGCAATTGTGCAGTAGTTTGAGCATTCTTTGGCATTGCCTTTCTTTGGAATTGGAATGAAAACTGATCTTTTCCAGTCCTGTGGCCACTGCTGAGTGTTCCAGATTTGCTGGCATATTGAGTGCAGCACTTTCACAGCATCATCTTTTAGGATTTGAAATAGCTCAACTGGAATTCCATCACCTCCACTAGCTTTGTTTGTAGTGATGCTTCCTAAGGCCCACTTAACTTCGCATTCCAGGATGTCTGGCTCTAGGTTAGTGATCATACCATCATGATTATCTGGGTCATGAAGATCTTTTTTGTATAGTTCTTCTGTGTATCCTTGCCACCTCTTCTTAGTATCTTCTGCTTCTGTTAGGTCCATACCATTTCTGTCCTTTATTGAGCCCATCTTTGCATGAAATGTTCCCTTGGTATCTCTGATTTTCTTGAAGAGATCTCTAGTCTTTCCCATTGTATTGTTTTCCTCTATTTCTTTGTACTGATCATTGAGGAAGGCTTTCTTATCTCTCCTTGCTATTCTTTGGAAGTCTGCATTAAAATGGGTATATCTTTGCTTTTCTCCTTTGCTTTTTGCTTCTCTTCTTTTCACAGCTATTTGTAAGGCCTACTCAAACAGCCATTTTGCGTTTTTGCATTTTTTTCCCTTGGGGATTGTCTTGATCCCTGCCTCCCATACAATGTCAAGAACCTCCATCCGTGATTCTTCAGGCACTCTGTCTATCAGATCTAACCCCTTAAATCTATTTCTCACTTCCACTGTATAATCGTAAGGGTTTGATTTAGGTCATACCTGAATGGTCTAGTGGTTTTCCCTACTTTCTTCAATTTAAGTCTGAATTTGGCAATAAGGAGTTCATGATCTGAGCCACAGTCAGCTCCCGGTCTTGTTTTTGCTGACTGTATAGAGCTTCCCCATCTTTGGCTGCAAAGAATACAATCAATCTGATTTTGGTATTGACCATCTGTTTTAGTAGTGTTAAATACATTCACATTGTTGTCCAACCAATTTCCCGAACATTTCTATCTTCCAAAATTAAAAGTCTGTACTCATTAAACAACAATTCCCATTCCTCCCTGTCTCCAGCTTCTCAGGACAATGTTGATTCTTAAATTGTGTGCATAAGTATATTAAATGTGAACTTCATTTTTGGATAAGGGATTTTATAAAATATTTGATAAAATACAAGGGACCTTTGGATCTGACATGTGATAATTATTTTAATGTGTTAACTGAACTGGGCTAAGAGATGCCCAGATAGCTGGAAAAACATTGTTTCTGGATGTATCTGTGAGAACGTTTCTAGACGAAATCAGCATTTAAATCAACTGACTGAGTAAATAAAACTGCTTTCACCAAAATGGGTGGGCATCATACCATCTATTGAGGGACTGAATAGCATAGAAAGGCTGAGAGAGAGCGAATTTGCCCTCTGCTCAAGCTGGGACATCCATCTTCTTTCTGCTCTAGGTCAGCACTCTTGGTTCTCAGGCCTCTGGGTTTGGACTGAATACACCACCTGATTTCTCGACTTTGCAGATGATCATGGGACTTCTCAGCCTCCATAACTGGGTGAGCCAATTTCTATAATAAATCTCCCCCTCTCTCTCTCTCTCTCTGTATATATATATAGTTGACTTAAAGAAGAATGCACACCAGGAGAATTGTGCCTTCAAGTTTTATTCAGGGGTTTAGTGAAGACTCTAAACTGGGAGACAGTTCTGAGGAACTGCTCCCCAGAGGTAGGGGAGGAGCCAGCATATATCTGAATTGTTTAGCTGGGAAATACATATAGTCAGATACACAACTTGGTAAAAATTATTGCTGATCACAAAGAACAAATATCTCAAGTTAATAATTTCAGTGCTTTTCTGTGTATGAGGAGGGGAAAGAATATGAGGTCACTGAAATTCTTCCTGAGATACATATATATAATTATTCCAAGCACAGAATGCCTCATCCTTTTTATCATCCTGAATTCCCCTCAGGGTGCAATGTTGGTGGGCAGTGACAGTGGATTGTGACTTACTCTTATAGAAATGGATAATGAGTGACACTCTTTATTCTTTTATGTTCTCACTATATATATGTATCCAATTAGTTCTGTTTCTCTGGAGAATCCTGACTTAATAACAGTGTCAAGGACCACTACTCTAAGCTACTTGAAAGAAGAGTGTTTTATTTATTTTGATATTTCCAGGGCCTATAGCTCTATGTAATAATAGGAGCTCAAGAAATGTTTATTGAAAAAAAAATGAATGATATGCTAAATGAAATGGATTGGAGAGGAAAAACTCAGAAAAGAATACATATTTTATGATACTATTTAATGAAATGTCAAAAATACGCAAATGAATGGACACAGAAACTAGTGGTTACCAAGGGCTGGGGGAGGGAAAACAGAGAATGGGGGATGATTGTTATTAAGTGTAAGGTTTCTTTTTGAGTTGAATATGCTCTAAAGTTACATAATTGTGATGGTTGCACAACTCCATAGATATATTTAAAAACTCTGAATTGTATACTTTAAGTAAGTGAACTTTATGATATGGAACTATCTCAGTTTAGTTCAGTTCAGTCGCTCAGTTGTGTCTGACTCTTTGCGACCCCATGAACTGCAGCACGCCAGGCCTCCCTGTCAATCACCAATTCCCGGAGTCCACCCAAACCCATGTCCATTGAGTGGGTGATGCCATCCAGCCATCTCATCCTCTGTCATCCCCTTCTCTTCCTGCCTTCAATCTTTTCCAGCATCAGGGTCTTTTCAAATGAGTCAGCTCTTTGCATGAGGTGGCAAAAGTATTGGAGTTTCAGCTTCAACATCAGTCCCTCCAATGAACACCCAGGACTGATCTCCTTTAGGATGGACTGGTTGGATCTCTTTGCAGTCCAAGGGACTCTCAAGAGTCTTCTCCAACACCACAGTTCAAAAGCATCAATTCTTCAGCGCTCAGCTTTCTTTATAGTCCAACTCTCACATCCATACATGAACTATCTCAATACAGTTTTTTTTTAAAAAAAGAATGATGGATTGATTGAATAAATCTTAAAACTCATAGTTCCCATCCTTGACAAATCATAGGCCTTTATCAAATGTTCAGCCAATTTTGATTTTATACTTTCCTTTGAAATGCTAGGTATTTTCAGAATATCAGATATACAAATGCATTTTATATCCAAAACAAAAGTTACTATTTTATTTAACCATCAGAACAATTTTTATTCAGACACCAACTCAGCTTTGTTATTGTTTGTTTGCTAAATCGTGTGCTACTCTTTGTAACCCCATGGACTGCGGCTGCTAAGTCACTTCAGTCCTGTCCGACTCTGTGCGACCCCATAGACGGCCTTCCACCAGGCTCCTCTGTCCCTGGGATTCTCCAGGCAAGAACACCGAAGTGGACTGCCATTTCCTTCTCCAATGCATGAACGTGAAAAGTGAAAGTGAAGTCGCTCAGTCATGTCCAACTCCTAGTGACCCCATGGACTGCAGCCCACAGGGCCCCTCCGTCCATGGGATTTTCCAGGCAAGAGTACTGGAGTGGGTTGCCATTGCCTTCTCCGATTTAAGCACACTGATCTGCAAAGTGTCCATAAAGCACTGGTGATTCTATTCTAGAAGAAATGGACTACTGTTCTCTGTGTACTGCATTCTGAGCACTTTAAAGGACAAAGTCAGCCAGTAAGATGGGCTGAGGGCACAGGTAAGGAGTTGCTGGACATCAAAGAGCCTCTCACAGTCTGTCAAGGCTCCTGGGATGACCTAGACTCGCCATGTGATGAGTCATTCCCATGCGAAATAGGTGGCTCGTGGGCTCACCCGTCACAGCAGTGAGACTGAGGGGTGCCAAAACACACTTTGAGGACAAACACCAAAGACTGTAGGGCATGCTTCTGGTCATTGCCATGATCCTCAAATCACTTATATAAAGTAGGAAACTTCATTTAAATATTTGCTAACAATGAAGACATGTTGCACTCTCTCTAACCTTCGTTGGAGCTGTTTGTTCCCAGGTCCCTGACATATTTCTGTACTTGCTCTTCAATCACTTTACACAATATTATCCTCTCACACTCAAGTCTCCTGGGAGTCTTCTGAATACTGTATTTCAAACTTTCCTTTGGTTCATGTCTACCTCCATATGCAATCAATTATTTTTAGGCAGAAGGTCCCTGTTCCCAGTTTAACTTGTTCAAGCTATGTCTCCAATCCAGCTTCATAGGCTCAGCTTCCCTCTTGGAATCCTCATGTTCACTACCTTCTTCTATGTTTCAGCAGATCCTCCTAACAGGCAGTATATTCCCTCTCAGAGCATGAATCCCCTTTAACAGGCAGCCAAAAAGCCCACAGATACCAAACACCATGTAAGAAAACCTTCACGTCTTCATCTTAGTTTCCCATTTAAAGGAACTCTCTTGATCACAGATAAGCATTTTTTCAAAAACACAGAAGAAAGAATGTACACGGTTATGGAGAAATAGTAAAGCAATCAATAGAGGAAATGAAAAAGCCCCTCAGAATTTATACAATACCTTGTATTTAGTAGTAAGTTTTTCAAAGAAGATAAATGGATACAAATATTGTTAAAATTTTACTTTGACTATAATCTGTACTTTTAAAAAGTACATTTTAAAAGTACTATATATGCAAAATCTTATTGGTTGGTGACAAATATACTATGTTAATGAATCTCATAGCAAGGATTATGTTTGCATACATAAATCTACTAGATTACATTTTAGCTTTAGCAGATAAATCAGTGGCTCTCACTCTTGACTACTTATTAGAATTATTTAGAGAGCTTTCTAAAAGTATACATGCCCAGTCCCACACCAGACCAATAGAATCAGGATCCCAATGAGTGGGCCTAAACATTGACCATTACAGTATATTATAATCTAAACTCAGGACAGAGCTTACAGATCATTTAGACCAACTTGATCATTTTATAGCTGAGAAACAAAAGCCCAGAGACCCAGAGACCCAGAGCCCAGAGAGCCCAGGTCCCCACCTGGTCAGTCGCACTAACACTTAGGGACAGAGCCAGGCCTAGAGCCCAAAAGTCTTGTGTCCATCCAGGTTTCTCCTTTCACCTTGACTCATTCACTTCTTAATATATTCATTCAGGAAATAGTTTGAGAGTCCATTCTAGGCTAAATCTTAGATAAAAAACTTGTTGCTATTATGGAACATTGCTGAAAAGAATCCAAATGTCCTCCAATGGTGAACAGACAAACAAGGCAATGAAATAACATTCTGCAATAAAAAGAAACAAACTACTGATACAATTAACAAAGTAGATGAATTTTAAAAACATTTATGCTAAGTGAAAGAAGCCAGGTACAAAAGACCATGTATTATATGACTCAGTTCAGTTCAGTTGCTCAGTTGTGTCCGACTTCTTTGCGACCCCATGAACAGCAGCACGCCAGGCCTCCCTGTCCATCACCAACTCCCGGAGTCCACCCAAACCCATGTCCATTGTGTCAGTGATGCCATCCAACCATCTCATCCTCTGTTGTCCCCTTCTCTCACTCTCAATCTTTCCCAGTATGAGGGTCTTTTCAAATGAGTCAGCTCTCCACATCAGGTGGCCAAAGTATTGGAGTTTCAGCTTCAACGTCAGTCCCTCCAATGAACACCTGGGACTGATCTCCTGTAGGATGGACTGGTTGGATTTCCCTGCAGTCCAAGGGACTCTCAGGAGTCTTTGTTCACCACAGTTCAAAAGCATCAATTCTTCAGCACTCAGCTTTCTTTATAGTCCAACTCTCTCGTCCATACATGACTACTGGAAAAACCATAGCCTTGACTAGAGGGACCTTTGTTGGCTAAGTAATGCCTCTGTTTTTCAATATGCTATCTAGGTTGGTCATAACTTTCCTTCCAAGGAGCAAGTGTCTTTTAATTTCATGGCTGCAGTCACCATCTGCAGTGATTTTGGAGCCCAGAAAAATAAAGTCAGCCACTGTTTCCTCTGTTCCCCCATCTATTTCCCATGAAGTGATGGGACCAGATGCCATGATCTTCGTTTTCTGAGTGTTGAACTTTAGGCCAATTTTTTCACTCACCTCTTTCACTTATATAAAATGCCCACAAAAGGCAAATCTGTAGCATGTGAAGTAGATTAATGGCTTCCTGCTGGGAGAAGGAGCAGGGGTTGACTGAGCATGGACAGGAGGATCTTATATAGGTGATGAAAATGTTCTAAAACTAGAGTGTGGTGATGGTTTCACAACTCTATAAGTGCACTAAAAACCATTAAGTTGTTCACTTACAATGGGTTCTTTCAGTTCAGTTCAGCTCAGTCTCTCAGTCGTGTCCGACTCTTTGCAACCCCATGAATCGCAGCACGCCAGGCTTCCCTGTCCATCACCAACTCCCAGAGTTCACTCAGACTCACGTCCATCGAGTCAGTGATGCCATCCAGCCATCTCATCCTCTGTCGTCCCCTTCTCCTCCTGCCCCCAATCCCTCCCAGCATCAGAGTGTTTTCCAATGAGTCAACTCTTTGCATGAGGTGGCCAAAGTACTGGCGTTTCAGCTTCAGCATCATTCCCTCCAAAGAAATCCCAGGGCTGATCTCCTTAGAATGGACTGGTTGGATCTCCTTGCAGTCCAAGGGACTCTCAAGAGTCTTCTCCAACACCACAGTTCAAAAGCATCAATTCTTCGGTGCTCAGCTTTCTTCACAGTCCAACTCTCACATCCATACATGACCACTGGAAAAACCATAACCTTGACTAGACGGACCTTTGTTGGCAAAGTAATGTCTCTGCTTTTGAATATGCTATCTAGGTGGGTCATAACTTTCTTTCCAAGGAGTAAGCGTCTTTTAATTTCATGGCTGCAGTCACCATCTGCAGTGATTTTGGAGCCCCAAAAAATAAAGTCTGACACTGTTTCCACTGTTTCCCCATCTATTTCCCATGAAGTGATGGGACCAGATGCCATGATCTTTGTTTTCTGAGTGTTGAACTTTAGGCCAATTTTTTCACTCACCTCTTTCACTTTCATCAATAGGCTTTTTAGTTCCTCTTCACTTTCTGCCATAAGGGTAGTGTCATAATAGGTTCTTTAATGGTGTGTAAATTATGTCTCAATAAAACTTTAAAAAAAACCAATCTGATGTCATTTATTGAATACTATATAAAAGGAATTTGTACTAGGATTTAAATAGTACTTCCCTCAGTGATGTGCTAGTATTTTTTTAAACCAGTTAACTGATATAAAGAATGCTTAGCACACAATTTACAATCAATAATACAATACATGACTCTTAATTGTAAACTCCAAACACTTATACTTCGGTGTGACTTGCCATTTCTTGCAAAATCCACTTTCAGTTTTTAAAATTATTTCACCAACAATAGTGTCACAAATTCAAACAATAAATAAATGCTTGATGTCTGGCTAATACAGCAAAGAAGCTGTGCACATTATTGACCAACAGTGTAGTTCTGACAAGAATGTTGACTGATATTTTTATTTACTTTCAGGAGAAAAGTGAAACAATGAAGATGTATGCCAGAACTTCACTTGTTCTTCACTGAGGTAAGAAGCTTCTTTGCTGAAATCAATCATGACAGTTTTCAAAGAATGAAAGAATATTTTCTCAATTATGGATGGGTGGTATTGACTATATGACAGCCACAGACATGAAACATTTTACCTTTAATCTTCATTAGCATTTTTGCTATCACTTTCTTAAATCTAGAGACAACCAACAATAAATTCAAGCCCTGCTTTGTAGCATTTGACAATTTCCATGGTGTTAATACTTCCACAATGGCTGGTTTCAAGCTACCAACACATCTCTTAAAGCAGAGCTGAGAAGAGATAGGCAGTATCACACCAGTAAACAGTATTTCCACATACAGATACAACCAACATAATTTATCTTATCAGCGTAGCTAAAAGTAAAACAATTATGAAGAGATGAGTTTTGAGTTTTGTGATCTTTGTTTTTAACATAAATTAATTGTAAATTTATGTAATTTAATATATTAAATATATTTATGTAATTTAATGTAACAATTAATAGTATAAAGTATAACAATGAGCTTCCATCCACTGACTCTAACACACAACCAACTGCCCATTTTACCAGCAAGAAAACTGAAGCTCACAGAGATTGTCACTAACTAGCCCTGGTCACACAGGACAGTGCCACCCAGGTTGGTCTATTCCAAACCTTCTTCCTCTCCTTAAAATGTAGCTGGTTTTAGCAACTACTACAGGCATCGACCACTAGCCATCAATACTGGGGCAAGACCCTCCACCACAGCCGGCTTCCATCAACTACCTCTAGTCACATGAAAAGACTAACTTGCTGAAGGCTCAGATGATGGTTAATAATTTTTTTAGAAATAAAATGTTTTTTTTTTTAATTTTTAACGTAGTTAAGACCTACCCACATAGCAACATCCAAACACTTTCCTGTGAACAGATTTATCATTTGTTGGCTAACCATCGCTTTCCTTTCCAATGGGTGGAATGGGAATTCTGACTAGAGAAGGAGGAAGGAAAAAAAGGAGAGAGCACATCTACCTGACAGTTTTGCTCAGGGCCATGGAAGGATCCGATTTGCCTGAGTCCAGATTCAGTGACCAGCAACTGCATAACAACTGGTAGGAATGATAGATCATTGTCTTTCTAACGTTTGCCATTCGATAATCCTATTCACACATTCCCGTCACTATAGTTCGTGAAAACTGTACTGAGGACTTATCTTAGAGGTCTTAGCAAAGGCCACGTGCTGTGCGTCCTCAGTCACCAACGACTCTTTGCGACCCCCTGGACTAGCCCATCAGGCTCCTCTGTTCCCTGGATCTTCCAGGCAAGAATATTGGAGTGGGTTGTCATTTCCTCCTCCAGAGGATCTTCCCAACCCAAGTCTCCTTTGTCTCCTGCATTGGCAGGCGGATTCTTTACCACTGAGCCGCCTGGGAAACCCAAAGACCACGTATTTTAACCAATTTCCAAGAAAGAAAAAGGTTTCAAGAGTAAACCATTTAGTTCTCCACAGAAATACATCCCGGCCCGGGTCTGGTTCACTCCTTCTCCGTGGTACCATTTTCACATCGGCCGCCTCTGCCTTCACTGACTGCTATCTAGTGGGGCCTGGTCGTGACACGGCCACTGCTCAGCCTATCATCTCCCATTCCTGTCAGAGTGGGGTGAAATATTATAATGCAGTCCTGATGCCGCATAAGAAGGCTCATGAACAATGTGAATTTACACTGTGTAGTTTCAGTAAAAAAAAAAAAAGTGCTTCGAAACATTTAGGCAGAGTCAGTTCCAGTCAAAAAGCGCCGCCAGGCCCAGCTCCTCAAAACCTCAAGGGCAGGCAGCACCAGACGCGGGACCGACCGCGATGCAGCAATCTCCCGCCACCGCGAATCGCACATGCGCAGTCAGCCCCTCGGGCGGCCGCTCAGCCCCACCCCTCAGAGACGCCGGGTTCCCTGAAGCCACGGAGCGTAGAGACGCTCACGCGCCGGCGGCAGACGCGCAGGCGCAGTGGGGCGCTGGTGCGGAGCCCTCTCGGGTTTTTCTCGTGGTCCAGGGAAGCTGGTTTGCTAGGTGCAGTTGGGCCCGGCAGGTGCTGAAAGGCCGGGCTCGTGGATCCCCAACACCTAAGTCTCAGCAGCACGGAGGTGCAGGGTGTCACCGAAGGCGCGGGGCCGGGCGCCGCCAGCGGCGCGCTCCGCCCCGGAGCCCCCGCCCCTGCCCCGGGCCAGGCCCTGGCTCCAGCCCCCGTCCCGGGCGCCTCGGCCTCGCAGTTCGCGCTGCTGGTGATGCACCCCTGTGGAGGGCAGGACGAAGCCGCGGCCGAGGGCGTCCTGCGGCCGGCTCCGGCCCTGGTGGGCAGCGGCGGGCCCGGCAAGCCCGTTCGGTACCTGTGCGAGGTGGCGGGGGATGGCGAGGAGGAGGCGGGGGAGGACGAGGCCGACCTGCTGGACACCTCGGACCCCCCGGGAGGAGGCGAGAGCACAGCCAGTTTGGAGGATCTGGAGGACGAGGAGACCCACTCGGGGGGCGAGGGCGGCGGCGGGGGAGCCCGGAGACGGGGCAGCGGTGGTGGCGGCGGCGGCGGCCTGAGCAAGACATGCACGTACGAGGGCTGCAGCGAGACCACGAGCCAGGTGGCCAAGCAGCGCAAACCGTGGATGTGCAAGAAACACCGCAACAAGATGTACAAGGACAAGTACAAGAAGAAGAAAAGCGACCAGGCCCTGAACTGTGGTGGGGCCGCCGCGGCTGGCAGCTCAGGAAACGTCAAACTGGAGGTATGGCCTGGGTCTGGGGGAGTGGGAGGTGGAAAAAGAGACCCAACTCCTGCCGCAGACCGCAGCTCCAGCGCCTGCCCACCGGCTCCCGAAGGGGCTGGGTTTCGGTGGCTGGACTTGTGACTGAAAGTTAGCGAGTGCTTGCCCTCAAAAAGTTTATGCAGACGTAGGCAAGCCTGAACAGTTTTGGTACACCCTTGTAGAGATGAGTAAATCTCGATGAAAATGGTGTGACATGGTAGCAAAGCTGTAATTTCAAAGATCTGGGATATGGGCTGGAAGGGCAGGTAGTAAATTGAGCTGATTTATCACTGGAGGAGCAGGCAAAGAGCATTAGGAACCCAACTGAAATCGGTCCTTTAGAGAAGGTAATCTCTTTCTTTTTTCACTACCCTATTCTCAGTATCCTTTTCTTGAGTATACCTAATCTTAGTACCCTGTTCTCAGCACCTTTCCACTAGCTAAAGTGGAAAAAAGAGTACTTTGGTTAGTATTCTTTGTGTTATATTCTTAATCTTATCTCAGTACTCTGTTCTTATTAATAGTGTTTAGTTCTGTTCTCAGTGCCTTTCTCTCAGTTAACTTTATTTTTAATACTCCAATTCTCAGTAAATAAGCATCTCTCTTATTCAAGAATGAAAATAAGGGTAGTCGTTTGACCCTCTGTTTGTTCCAAAGGTACTCATTCACTTCAGAATTCTTTACAGACTGAGAAGATGATACACTTGTTTTCAGGAAGAAATGTTTTACCTGTAACCACTTTCTTTTTCTTTCTTTCTTTTTTAATTGTCAAGCATTTACACCTACAGTTTGAGGAAAATAATAAAAGTCAAGTAGATACCTGAATTAGAATCTCTCCCTCCAACCCCTACAAAAAGAAACTTTAATTTTTTCCTATTCTGAAATAACTTGCATGATTTCTTAGGAAAGAGAATTGCTATACTCAACAAATAATAGCCATTTACTTAAAGGACACTATCAGTTTGAAGAATCAGGAGCTCTAAGTCTTTGTTAAACTGAGTGGAAAGAAAAGAACTAACGGAAACAGTCAGGATACAATAAGGGCCAACTATAAGTGCTGCTTTCTTTAGTAGTGGAGAGGATAGATCACTGTAGGCTGAGATATTCTAGAAAAGCTTTGCAGAGAAAATACAACTCAGTATAAGCTAGAAAGGATGGCTAATAGTTTGTGTTTGAAATATGCCAGGCACAGTGCTCAGCTATAAATGGAGTCTCCCCCTTCAGCAGTGAGATAGATACTTCACTTTCCATAAGTGGAAGCTGAGGCAAAGAGAGGTTAAGTAACTTGGCCCAGATCATGCAGCCAGCAAGTACTCAAACCCAAGCAGTGGTTCTAGAACCTTCAGTCTTATCCCCACACTATCCTGCTTCCCTAGAATTTTGGTGGTAAAAAGAAAGAGAAGCACGTCTTAGTAAAGGAAGGAGAAGTGGGAATACAGGAGCTACTTTTCAGAAGACTAAAGTGGAGTATCTGTGTGGAAAATTCACAAAAGATAAATTTGGAAAGAGTTTGAAGCCAGTTTTTGTATGATACTGAATGCCAGGCATTGGGATTTGAATTTGGAGGCTTCAAAAGAAAGTTCCTAGTTAGGCAGTAACAAGGGCTCCTATTGTAATGGTCTGGGTTAAAGTCAAGGGCCTCTAGATTTAGAGATTTTTAGGAGATAGCTATAGAAGGACTGGTAGGTGGTGACGGGGTGTGCTGCCATAATATGAGCAGCAAGATTAGAAATTAAGGTATTTAAAAATCAGTATTCCTTAAAAAAAAAAAAAAGAAATCAGTATTTCTGACACAAATCAAGGTTAAATGAGGAACAGATGTATATAATGTTTAGTCCATGTATCTAAAAATGGTGCTGTGTGAGTGACACAGAAAGGAACCAGGGATGAAAGCAGTGACCTGTGGGATTGATCATTATCATAAAATGTCTAAGAAGGCTATCATTTGGAAGAAGCAGTAGAGTTATTTTGCATAGTTCTGAAGTAACCAGGGCTCAGGTGAGTCACAAGGGTTATGTGTTTCAGCCCAACCTAAGGAAATGACACCTAAACGTTAGTTACTCAAAACCAAATCAGTTCAGTCGCTCAGTCGTGTCTGACTCGGCGACCCCATGGACTGCAGCACACCAGGCCTCCCTGTCCATCACCAAATTCTGGAATTTACTCAGACTTATTGTCCTTTGAGTCGGTGATGCCATCCAACCATCTCATCCTCTGTCGTTCCCTTCTCCTCCCGCCTTCAGTCTTTCCCAGCATCAGGGTCTTTTCCAATAGTCAGTTCTTCGCATCAGGTGGCCAAAGTATTGGAGTTTCAGCTTCAGCATCAGTCCTTCCAATGAATATTCAGGATGGGTAGCCTCAAAAGTTGGTAACTCCTTAGATCAAAAAGTGTTGAAGATTTCTGTAATTCCAGCACTTGCAGAAGTTAGGACTGGATGACTGAAGGTTATTTTCACTACAAGCTTCTATGATTTTGTGTTACTAACATTCTGAATGTATTAATGCACAGTGATGTGTATGAGGTGGTGAGAATACGGAAACTCCACTGTCAATTTCAGCATCCCATTTCTAGTGCACATAAGAATCAATCAGTCCCATAAGTAGTTAATCTTGTGGGGAGAGAGAAAGAAATTATTTTTGTTTTCTCTGAGTAGTAGAGTCTTCTTTTTACAGGTGTGTGTGTGTGTGTTTGTGAGGCTTAACATGTTTAGGAATTGAATATTTTTTTAACATTAAATTGATAAACTTCTCATAGTGAAAGAGATGAGGTGAATATTCTAATAGATAACTCAGAAACCAGTAGAAAGAAAGTCAAAGGATTTCCCTGATGGTGCAGTCGTTAAGACTCTGCACTTCCAATGCAGGGAGCATGGATTTGATTCCTGTCTGGGGAACTAAGATCCCACATGGCATGGCCAAAAATAAATAAAATAAAATTGGAAACGTTTTAAAAAAAAAGATCAAGAGAAAAAAACAGCTTAACATCTAAATAATCTTTAGATGAAGAGCAGAATAAGAGTAAATTTATACAAGGCATGGCTTATGTGACTTTATATTTGTCAGAATTTTTGTATATAGTCAGCATTTTATAAGAGTCAGGATGTTTCAGTAAACTTAGCATTTTATTGGCCAGGAAAATTGTAAGTATTGAAGATCCTACCAGGTAACTGGGGGAACATAGTTGGTAGTAAGTGCTGCTGATTTTGAGAAGGATGCCTCAGGGTATGGTGTGATTTCAGGGCTACCTGTTTTGTCTATACCAGTGGCAAGAGATTACTTACACCAGTGCTTCCCAGTCTTTTCAAAGCCAATTTGTCATTTTTCTCCTGGTGACTTCCAAATTTTGAAATCTTTGTTTATCAATTGCTTTTCTTTAAGTAATATTTTACCGCCTACTCCATTTTTTGGTTGGTGGTGTTTGTTGTTTTGTTGGGCAAAAAAAGCAGTGAAGAGTGTTTCATTAGCACTATATAAATGGCCTTTGAGTTCACATATTCCATCCAAAGGCAGGCAGACAATTTGACCTGGATAGCTTTATCTGAAGACAGTGTTCCGTTTCCACTTGGCATTGTTTTGTAATGTTGAAAATCACTCACAGCTATTAAAATAGGTCCCTTTCCTCTACCCCTGCCCCTCCGTTGATTTTTGAGAACTTCTGGAGACTGAAGATCCCAGGTTGGAAATGCTGGAGGGTGAGGGAGTGAGGCGTGTTATATAAAATTAAATGTCAACACTTTGCCTAGTGACTTAAAGAGGGACTTTCCCAAAGGCTCCCAGGAACTGGGCAATAAGGAAGAGAAGCAAAGCATCATTGAAATGCCTGTAATCATGGATTATCATATCAACTCTTAATCCTATTTGCATTTTGTCTTTTATTGCAGGAAAGTGCAGACAACATACTCTCCATTGTAAAACAAAAAACGGGATCTTTTGGAGATCGACCTGCAAGACCTACTCTTTTAGAACAAGTGTTAAATCAAAAAAGACTGGTAAATATCTGTTTGTACAGTAGTTCCAAACCTGACACATTTGTTTGTTATAAATGGAACTGTTCAACTTTTGAGATTTTTAACTGGTTATCACAGTTATAACTGTGCCTCTGCCAGTATACATTGGAATCTCATAAAGACAAAATTACAGAGAAAATATAATTTCAGTTCAGTTCAGTCGCTCAGTCGTGTCCAACTCTTTGCAACCCCATGAATTGCAGCACGCCAGGCCTTCCTGTCCATCACCAACTCCCGGAGTCCACCCAAACCTGTGTCCATCGAGTCGGTGATGCCATCCAGCCATCTCATCCTTTGTCGTCCCCTTCTCCTCCTGCCCTCAGTCTTTCCCAGCATCAGGGTCTTTTCACATGATTCAGCTCTTCTCATCACGTGGCCAAAGTATTGGAGTTTCAGCTTCAACATCAGTCTTTTCCAGTGAACACCCAGGACTGATCTGCTTTAGGATGGACTGGTTGGATCTCCTTGGAGTCCATGGGACTCTCAAGAGTCTTCTCCAACACCACAGTTCAAAAGCATCAATTCTTCAGCACTCAGCCGTCTTTATAGTCCAATTCTCATATCCATACATGACTTTTAGCTACATAAAAATGAATACTGTAGTAAAAAAATGGCAGCATAAAAATAAAAATGCAAACTTGAAAGTAACAGGGAAAAGAGTTGCAATAAATATATAAAAGATGATGTTTGATAAGGTTGACATTTTTCTCATACAGATTGATGAAAAATTTTGCCCTCAATACATTGCAAAAAAAATATAAATGGAAAAAAGCAGAAATGCTTCCCTTATATGATATGGAAATGTATTTCATATCAGTAAAAAAATCACATAATAAACAGTTCAATAAGTGAAAATTATTTAAATGATAAAACACAGTGATGTTGAGGACTCCCATGAAAGGGACTCGTATTCTGATGGCATCTTACATTAGTACAACACTAATATAATATTTATTATAATATTAATAAAAGAAAGCAGTTGGACAGTCTGTATCAAGAGTCCTTAAAATGGTCATTCCTTCACTCAGAAATCATTTTACTCTAAAGACATACGCAGGAAATGAACCTAAATATAGATAAAGTTAAGCATAAGGACATTCCCAGAAATGTATTTATCACAAATAGTAAAATAGTAATTTAAACAACTTCATTGTTCAGTAGCCTCATAACAGCTAAGTAGACTGTTGTACATTTACTTAATAAAGGTTGGGCAGTCTTTACGAGAGTTGAACACGACTGAAGTGACTTAGTGGGCATGCATGCATTGGAGAAGGAAATGGCAACCCACTCCAGTATTGCCTGGAGAATCCCAGGGACAGAGGAGCCTGGTGGGCTGCCATCTATGGGGTCGCACAGAGTCAGACAGGACTGAAGCGACTTAGCAGCAGCAGTCTTTACGGATAAATTTTAAACAAAAGCATTTAATAAATAGGAAATATACTATGCTGTAATGTTAAATTTTAAAATCAGTATTTAATGATGGTACTTCCATCTTATTTGGTTTATCTTGTTCAGTATATTCAGTTCAGTTCCTGGCGTGTTGTGATTCATGGGGTCGCAAAGAGTTCAGTATATTAGGCTCAAGGTTTTTCTTCCTTATCAATTTATATAAATACTTTAATAAAAACAGTCTTATATTTGTCTTGTGAGTATAACTATATTTAAAAATGGTCAGTGTATAAAACTTATGAGTTCTTCTAGAGCAGTTGTATTTCTTTTCTGAACTTTTAGTAGTGTGCTAATATTAGTTTTATTATACATGTATACCTATATTTACACACACACACCTATACACACAATCATACATCATTTTTAATTTCTTCCAAATTACTTAGTGAGCTAGCGGGAGGAACTTGAGCTCCAGTACTTGTCAAAAATGTATATGTTTCTAAACTGGAATTTTAACTGCCATGTTTACATGGGGTATCTTTTCATTTCCTTTTTTTTTTTTCCCTTGCTGTAATCTTGGGCCAGCGCTCTTCTTGGCTCTTAGGTTTCATAAAGATATGCTGGCATATCATAAAAGCATTTCCTTTGTGTGCAAAGTCACCAATAAAATCAGGCTTCCCACATGAGTTTTAGATTTTAGTATTTGATGCATGATACCAGATTTTATCATTATTAGTTTGAAGTTTAACTTCAGTACATCAAATGAAGAAATGAATTCAGTTCAGGAATTTTTTTTGTAAGTATATTGTATCGGGTATAAGGATATAGCAGAGTAATTTTACAGCATGAATACAATCTCATAAGAATACTGCTATTAATAAACATATTTTCTCTTTCTCCTTTTTAAGTCATTACTAAGAAGTCCAGAAGTGGTGCAGTTTTTACAGAAACAGCAGCAGCTATTAAATCAGCAAGTTTTGGAACAAAGACAACAGCAGTTTCCAGGAACATCGGTGTGAGGAAATTTATTAAGAAGATCTACACGTTTTTTATCTTATTGTAGTAGACAGACGGACATATTTTTATACTACAGATAAATGGGGTAAGACATGCCAGCAGATGGTAAACAGTCATTTTCCTGTGAATGTATGTGTGCATTTGGAGACAAATAAGCATTGCACATTGTGCGTCTAGTCCTTTCAGATCACCGTGGATTTGAGGAAATCAGCTTATCTTTCCAGGGTAGTATTTAAATACAAGGTTTTTTTTTAAAAAAAACTAAGTGTTTCTCTTCAGTCATTGTTACTGAAGGTAATACAGCAGTTGCTTTCTGTGGAAGTCACGAAGTTAATAGATATTAATCTTGGATCATCTAACTCAGTGGTTCTCATCAAGGGGCAATCCATGGCAGTACAAGGGCCAGCCAGCCACCCAGTTGGAAATGGATGGGTATGTTTTGTCACAGTGACCTTGAAAACTTGCTCTTTTTTAGTGAGTGGGCCAGGAATGCTAAGTGTCTGGAATGGTCCCCCACAGTTCAGAATTATCTTACACTCGGTGCCAATAACCCTCCTCTTAAGAAACACTGAGAGCTATTTGTGTTGATAAAATGTAGTTAGGGCACCTGGAGTTGGGTTCTCATAATAACCTTTTCTTTCTGGTTAAGACTGGAGCTGTCAAGGTGGTAAGCATATTTTTTATGTGTAAAGAAAGGGATCATTATTAAATATCTGAGAGAGTAGGATGTGCACCTCTTCTCAAAGATGTGCTGGTAAAACCCAGGAGGGATTAACTGAGTACCCTGGAATGAGTGCGCCTCCTAGAGTCGGCCTCTGTGCTTCTATCAGTGTTCTCTTTTAAAGCAAACAACTCTTGTGTACTGAATTTGTGAACAGTACAAACGTATGTTCTCTTACCAGTGTCAGAACAAAACTACTTTTTTATACTCATTTCTTTTTCAAAAAGAGATCCCCAAAATAACACTCCAGCATTTTTGTAAGAAGATCGTATTATTCCTAGATAATGTTCAGAGAGTGATGGGCAATCTGGATAGATACTTTTTTCTTGTATTTTCTCCTAGTAAAGCTTTTAAAAGGCAAAGTTTACCAATAAGAGTGCCAAATCAAATGTCAAGAAAGTATTTCCAGTGTTAGAATAATAAGTGCATGGGCCTGAAAGTTAAAACTGTGCAGAAAGTTGTTACAGTCTCTTGAGTTTTAAGCTATGAAATATATATCAAGTTGAATTTAGTCATGGATGTTCTAAGATGTCCTTAAGGAGAGAAGGAATCTTTTTGTTGACTTTTTATATCTGTTTTTATACCTGCATATCTGTGCAGAAATACTTTTACCAGAATTACTCATTAAAGTCATTATCGACCTTTGAGTTGTCTGATTCACTAATTCTCTTCTTCAGTTGCTCTACACCAGACGCAGAGGAATCCATTTACATTTGTTGTCCACTGTTAGCTTGTTTTCTTAATTGTGGAGCTGGGAGCTTTTTTTTTTAATCCCTAGAGTATAAGTTAACGTCTAGTTAAAAAGCAGCTTATCCTTCTTCAAGTGAAACAGGATGAGGAAATTAGAAAGTAATAGGTCAGTAAAAGCTGAAGGAACTTAAAATATATTAAAAGAAAGGAACTTAATGTATAAAAAACAATAAGGTTTTTACTTATTTGGGGTAGGTTTATTGCAGTTTGCCCCCAACTTTGTTTTACCCCTCCATGTATGTGTTACTTTTGTAACGTGGCTTCACTGTTCCTCCCACTGAGGGGTTGAGCTTATTTATCCTTTAAATCTGGAGAACTGGCCTTGTGTGTGTATCCTTGGATGGCCTCAAGGAGCAGAGACACCATCCTAGCCTGGGACCCCCTGTTTTGGACTACTGTGTGAGAGGCAGTAGATCTTGTATTTCTTGTATCTGCCATGGTTATTCAGGTGTTCTGTGACATCCAGCCAAACCAATATCCTCAATAATATTAGTATTATCCTCAGTAATACTGTATGTAAGAGGGTTGATGAGCAGCATTGAAGATTTGGTCTGGAAACCAGGAACCAATAATGGCAATCTGCAATCAGGTGACAGTTTACAGGGCTCCAACAGACATAGAGGAAGAAAGATAAATTGCAAGCTTGAGCTCAGATTCCTTTAGTGGAAGAAGTGGAGGAAGTTAGGTTGCTTTTGTGAGAGTACTCAGTTATAGAAGCTAGAGTTCTTGCTGAACAGAGAAGAAATGAGGCCAACAGGAAGTGGAGTTTACTATGACATTGCAGAGCAAGTGTAGGAAGAATCCGAGAGCACGAGGTACTTCATCTAGGAAACTAGCAGTACTCGTTACAATGAGTTAGCAACTGCCCCAGTCTTTATAACACTCTGTAACAGTGAGTATATCAATAACTCAAGCTGCTTTATGCCTTGGTTTTAAGACCATTCCCAGACTTCCACTTGAAGAGTGGGATTTGGAGGGATTGAATAAACAAGCCTGTAGGATTTAGTGGCAAGTAAATAACTCAGGGATGGCTCTCAACTCAGGGAGAAACCCAGAGGGATTTGCTTCAGCTCATCAACCAGCAGCTCTAGTGCACCGCCAGAACTTGTTGAAAAGCAATCAAAAAAGGAAAGGGAAAGAAAGAAAACGATGAAACAGATGCTTTGCATCAGAAGTAGTTAATCCAGCCAAATGGTCTTCAAAAGAGGTGTCCATCAAAGATTGTATTAATCAAAAATTGTGAGGGGACTACAGTTAGTTTTGAATAGGCAAATACAAAAGATCATAAATAATGTTACCAAATTATATGTAAATGTATAATTATATGCTCATGCAAGCTCATATGCAAAATTGGAAGTAGTAAAGGAAAATTGGGTCACTGGTGTCATGGGGTAGAAGAATGGGGTGTTCAGTGGTTGGGAGATCTTTTATCAAAAGAATCCTTTGAACGCTTAAATTTTTACCACACATAGATGACTCTTTCCAAAGTGTTTTTGTTATTACAAACTGAAGTCCTATTACAAATTGAAAACAGTAGATAGGCTATGGTTTTTTCTTGGCTTTGTAGTTCAGTTTATAGAAAGTAATACATTTTTACTGCCGAATCTGTATTTCTGAATATGTAGCACTTATTTATTGTGAGAGTCCCCTCTGAGAGTTTCTTACCATCCATGTGAGATCTTAGTTTCCTGATCAGGGATTGAACTCTGGCCCCCTGCGTTGGGAGCATGGAGGCTTACCCAGGGAAGTCCCTGGGAGAATTTCTTTTCCTTGCATTTCTACCAGCAGTAGGAATTGCTGGTTTGTTTTTTTTTTTTAAACCTCTTGCCTTTCTGATAGCTATATTACTGCTGCCTGTTGCATTTACTAGCATTTCCATGAATCCTGGTAAATTTGAGAACCTTTTCCTATGCTTGTTGGCTACTTAGATTTGGCTCTTCTCTCCATTAGCTAGTCCTGTCTTTTGTCTATTTTTTCCATTAGCCTCCTTTTTTCCTAAAATGTGCAAAAAGTCTGGTGACTGTTACGAAAATGAACCCTATGTCATTTTTCTTTTTTTCATGTCTAACATTGGTTTATTTACCTTTTTATGGTATCTCTTGCCCATGTAGGCTTTCAAGTTTTGAATATTTGGACATATCTGACACTTCTTTTATGGCTTTTGGTTTAAAAGGTCTCAATTTGGGATCTTTGACGTGATTATTGATTTAAAACTTCTTCTTTTTCTAGAATTAGAAAATACAATTACTACAGCTATTGGCAGGTAGTCTTGATTTCCTTTGTGTAACTAATCGACATGGAAATTTTAGTATTCCTATCATCATTACCCCCTGAGTTTCTAACTTTATGTAGCTATGAAAATGAGTATTGTAATGATGATTACAGATGCTGTTGAATGGTGCATGCATGAGACCTGCATTCAGATAGTCTAGCTTATGATTTAGAGATGGGCTGAACTCTCATTTATTGAGCAGACTTGTTTCACTGTAGAAAAAAAATATTATTAAAATACTAATTAAAATGCTTTTACTGAGTTTAAACTGAATATTTTCAAAACTTTTTAGTGAAAATACTTGACATGTTTAATAATTAGGTGAGTTGATCTCATCTTCTAATCAGGACATTGGCTGCTTTTCCCTGTTCTCCTTATGATATATTGCTCCACCCTCCAAATAATCATTTGTATTATTTTAATGCAGCAAAGGTAAGCTTTTATTATTATAAACTGCAGCAAATTAAATGATGCTTTCTATTCATAGCTTTACCCTAGTGATATAGAAATGCATGCAGCCTTTGTTACAATGTAGTCATTGAGCACAGATACTGATTTTCATTAGCTGTTTGTAGTTTGGGCTTAAAAGGGCCCAAGAGTATATGCAGCAGGAAAGCAAAATCAGAGAGCTAAGGAAAACAAGCATAAAAGAAGTAACAACTAGTGAGATTTTCTGTCTGTTTTCCTCTCTTATAATTGCAGTCTGGGTCGTTTACTGTCTTTGGTTGGAGACCACTGTCCACTGTTAAGATTTTATGGTGGTTGCCTTTGAAAATCGAGTAAGGAGCAGGATATATTAACATCAGATATTTGCACAAAATTACATTACTGTTTATTGAGGTAATATAATTATATTAAGTAAAATACACATAGGTGTACTTCACCATCATGTTGATTAGGATCATCTCTGTGGGTGGCAGGTGAGGGTAATTGTGACAGCATTATTTTCTTTCAGAAAATGAGTCTTAGAGAAAGCCATATTTTTCTAAGATCACCCAAAGTTGTCTGCCGGTATGGAAGCTCCATGTCGTACTCAGGGACCCTGTTTCCATGCTCCTGTGATGCTTGCAGAGCTGGCCTTTCCTTTCTAAAAGACCCTTCAGGGCTCTGACACCCTGCTTTTTGTGCCAGTGAGTGGACCCTCCTGGGGTCAGGGGTCTGCCAATGTGAGAAAAGCCAAGCCTCCCTCCCTTGTCCAGGTACCTTTCTCTCTTCATGCCCAGATGCCACGTGGCCATGTTTCCTGTGTCTCTTCTTTTTCCTATTCACCCTTTAGCACCAGCAACCATCAGAATTGCCCTTTGCTCCCTAGTCGCAGACATTCACTACCTTTAAATGGTGTATAAAGTCCATCTAAGACCTTGAACATTTCCTGCTTTGTTAGCAATTGGAAAATGACCACGGCCCCTGCCCAGGCCAGGCACTGCCTATTCTGAAGGCCAATGAGAATTTAAAACTGAAACTCACTGAGTAACTCACAGGTACCCAGTTTGGAGAGGAGGGCTGGGTGTTTTGGGGCCAGCAGAGCACTGGGCTCTAGCCTCTTCTCCAGCCACAAGATGAAGCCTGGGATCACCGTGGTGCTCCCCACCACATGAGTCCTCAGAGGCCAGTGCTGCCTAACTGCCTGCACTGTGCCCTCACTGGACAATGCCAGGGCTCACCTCTGGCGTTAGTAACAGGAGCCAGGAATTGAATGCTTAACCTCTAGCAACCAAACTGGCAAGCCTTCCCACAGAGCCTGAAAAAGAGGAGTATTTTGAACACAGATCTCTTAAACAGCTGTTGCACTGGCAGAGCAGATGGAGCCAGGGTAGTGTTCAGAACCAAAATAGCAATTGTATCACAAATTACAGGTGCTTCCAAACAGGCTTACCTGCACTTTGTGACAAGCCGCCGCTCCTCCCACCTGAGGGTTCAGGACGAACCAGAGACAGAGCTGCATGAGCTTTCCGCTCGTTCATGGCGACTGTGTCAGTTATCGAGCACACCACCCCGAAGCATAGTGGCTCACAATAATCACCTCCCCTGCAATAGTGTTAAGGGTTAGCTGAGCTTACCAGAGGTCAGGCTCAAGGGTGTCTCCTTGAGGAGGGATTCAGATGAGGGCACAGCTGTGGTTGGTAACATTCGAGACGCTTTATCCTCAGGTCTCAGCGAAGTGGGGGCCCACTCCAGGCCAGATCCAACCCACAGTTCGTTTCTGTACTGCCACAGGCTAAGAATAGCTTTTACATTTTTAAATGGTTGGAAAACCAAAAGAAAAATCATCTCATGACATGTGAAAATTACATGAAATTCAGATTTCGACATCTGTAAGATTTCACTGGCACAGAGCCACCCCTGGCCACATACATAGTTTATGGTGGCTTTTGCACTGTGGTGGCAGAATTGTGTAGTTACAAGCGGAAAATTTTTACTGTCTGGCCCTGGATGGAAAAGTCTTCTGACCCCTACTCCTAAGCATCTCTCTACAGACAACTTCATTAACCATCAGTGGGTTATTTTGAGAATGTTTAGTTTTTTTCTTTCTAAATGATGAGGCCAGAGAGAATCCAGCCTGTCACTTGCAGGCATTATCTCCAAATAATGTACTGCGTGCAGGTGTGAGTAATTTGGGGCTTAAAACCACCATGAATATAATTTTCAGTATATTTACTCCATCTTAACATCATCTTTCAGATTACTGGAGTAAATCTGAGGCCACAGTTAACATTTTTATCACATGTATGCAAATAATAGAACCATCTATGATGATCATACAGAGATAAACGTTCAGAAGTGTTATCTTCTTTATATGCCGTGTTGACTTATTCTATGAGAATTCTTCTGCTTCTTTACTCAAATTCACATTCTGAAAATAAATGCTTAGAATAGAAATGATTTTAAGTTTTAACTGTCAAAGCTGCCTTTCCTTGCTACTACTGTACAGCTGAGTATTTGCAAACTAAGTCATAAGCATGCTTCTCTCTTCCCCACCAGCTGCAGCATGGTCACCAGACATGCAGTTGGAAGCTTGCGATTATTTTTATTTTGGGAAGAAATTAAATAATTGCTGATTTTAAAAAAGGAATCGGAAACAAATACCATTTCTGCCTTCATAATGGGAACCCCAAATGCCTTTCTAAACAAACAGCTGGAAAATGCTGAACACAGATAGAATCCTTGTCTTTAAAAAGTTCCCAGCCTTGTAGAGATGGATGGACAAGAAGACATTATGGTATAGGGATTGATAGTGGATCTTGATGAGCACAAATTACGATGGGGGCACAGAGATTGAGCACCTAAGCTGGTCTAGAAATGTCTGGGAGCCTTGCTAATGGGAACCAATGGGAAGGAAGGCAAGGTGGATCCGCCCAGAAACCTTCCGGGGTACACACCCAGGCCTGGTGGAGAGCTCATTGCTAGGCCCTCCAGCAGCCTGTCCCAGCTGATAGCACATTGACCTTTATCAGTTTACTTGTTCATCTTCCTCCACAGACTTGGAAGTTTCTTCAAGGCAGAAACTGTCATCTGTCATTGTTATCTACAGTGCCTGCCTGGTAATAACTGATGCTCAAGAATCATCTAATAGGTGAATATGTGGAAGTTTCTAGGCTAATGAAAATATTCTGTCTCTTAGGCTAATGTTTAGAGAAAATATTTTGTGTCTATACAACGGTATATTTAAAAATATGTACTAGTTTGTGGTTGAAGTACCAATACCAAATTTTGGATGCAAGAACAGGGTCAGGGAAAATAGGAGATGCAAAGACAAGCAAGACACAATCACCGCTCTCCATAAACTTCAGCTTAAGTAAGATGAGATGGTTGGATGGCATCATTGACTCAATGGACATGAGTGTGAGCAAGCTCCGGGAGTTGGTGATGGACAGGGATGCCTGGCGTGCTGCAGTCCACGGGGTCGCAGAGTCGGACATGACTAAGTGACTAAACTGACTGAACCCTCCTCTGTGGAACTAGAATAGCTTGTCTTTCATCTGTTTACATTTTGAATAAAGGGCTCCATTTAAAAAAAAAAAAAAGAAAACTTTAATCAAGTTAATAAAAGACCAAGTTTTCTCAAAATACTTACATATTACACCCCCCCCCCCCCCCACCGCATTTAGACTGGAAGGACATTTAATGAAGAGAACAGAAAATTTACATTTTTAGATATTTTCATATTCCTCCTGGATTCCATCTTCACTTTTCCTGAGTTGCCTTTAACACTTTTCTAACAGGTATTATATAGCAATGTACAGATATTTACAGTAATTGTTCATTCCCATATACTGTAGTATCACTTAATATTTGCTAATACACAGGAAAAAAAAGCTTCTATGCATATCCTTTCAAAAATTACTGCAAAATATCTTCAAGGTTCTATATTTTTTTCTACTTTATATACAGTAGTGTGTATATGTTAATCCCAATCTCCTAATTTATCCTTCCCCCTCCAAGGTTCTATATTTAATGCCAGTTATTCTAAGATGCTTAATTCAAAACTGTTACCTAATTTCTCTATAGGATGTTGGATTTCAAAAAATCCAATTTTCAAAACAGGATTGTATAAGATCATCTTAAGGACCCATATACAACAAATCCTTCTATGAGGATTTCAGGGAATAATGAGCCAAAAGACATTTAGGTACAGTATTCTTTATTATAAACAATCAGATAACAGGGTAAGTGTGCATTTGAAGGATAATTGAGGCCTAGCTATAATAAAAAACATGACTTAAGTAGAAATAGTTTCTTTTTTGTTAGTTTGTTTTACATTAATTTGAACTTAACATATGCCAAGATCATGTAATTTGTCATACAGTTCGGCCATTAAATCCTTTAACAAGAGCAGACAAAATTTGGAATGCATGTTACATTTTGCTTTATTTGTTGACTATGTATACCAAATATTCAGGACATACTCAAAGTTAAGCCGGTGCTTGAAGTCTAACAAGCAATACCTAAAAAATGTTTTTGTTGCTATGACGGGGTATTCACTTCCTAAGAAGACAATGAAAAGGAGATTCTAAATGCTAGGTGGTTGTCCAACCTTTTCTGATTTAAACTGAGTGTAAAAAAAAAATAACATAAAGTAAATGTATTGAGAATTGACATCTTAATAGTTCCAAAGCACTGGTAGGTATTAAAATATCATCTAACTAAAAATTTTTACATCTCAAATTTTTAACAGGAGAAAAACAAAACCCAGACTTGAACAGCACTGTAAATGTTCTGAGTCTTGTCAGCAGGCCAGATGTTACTGTTCTCTATTGCCTTGTCTACGGCAACCTTAAACATGTTTGGCAATTGCTGATGCAATTAATGGCTCGGCATGTCCACTTTGCTCATGATCCTATAAAAGAATGTGAAGACATTGTTTGGACCGTCTACCTCAAGGATTGAATGTTAAATAAGCACATTTAGAAGTCAGAAATCAAATCCTTGCATTACAATTTTTAACAATTCTTACCAGAAAAAAATTTAAAAGCCTGATCTAAAATGTGACTATGTTACAATGACTTAAGGGTTAATTTCCCATCACTTCTAAATTCTCTGAATTTCACAATATCTTGATAAAGGCTTTTGGTGAGATAGACCTGGTAGTGATGCATACGTACCACTTTAATCATTTATTTTTTGAAGATACAATTCCAGTTCACTGGAACGTTCTGTACTGGTTTCCCAAAGCTTCGTGGAAAGCCAGTGTATCTTTTCATGTCATTATAAGCAACTAGTACCGATTAATTCTGTAAAGGTGTAAGATTACCAGAGGAGGAGTCTGACCACTGACGGATAAAGTGATGTTTGATCCCTGGAGCCCAGACCACGTGTACCTCATGCTGTTTTGTGCAGCAGGACTCGTTAGAGAAGACTTCACCACACTAATGCGTTTTCCAAGGAAAGGGGACATAGGGAATTACTGGAAAACAGGGAAGCAAGAGAGGAGAAATCCAGCTTTGAGACAGAGGAAAAGCCTCATTTATCCAAGGATGTCTTCATCCATGACTTGATTGCTCAGAAGAGACAGAAAATCAGTTTCAAAATAGAGATAATTAGGAAATCAATTACACTTTTTTAAAGCATAAGAAAGAGTGCATGTTTTGTTTTAATAGTTCTTGAAACGAGGATGATTCTACGGATTTCCGTGTAGACTCTCAGCTCCAGAGAGCTGGGACGGTTTCTTGTGTACATTGACTCTACAGTACCTAACACTGTGCCAGGCACATACATAGTTGGTGAACCAATAAACTACAGAGTTCTCTAAACACTAAACGGACCACCTAACTTTAATGTAAAATGTGATATTTTCTATTGTATATATGAAAGCTTCTAGGTAACACTAGTCATTACAAGAGGTGACGGCAGTAGCTCACGCATACATTGTTTTCATAGGATCACTCCTACCTTGAATACAATTTAATGAGAAACAGCTACTATATACTAATGCTAGAAAGAGTTGCGACAGAATGTATAAATGAAGAAACCTCCTGGATCACTGAAGTACCCTCTGTTAACAAGCATAATTACCTTCTTAAATTATACATTTTAAAGAGGGTGTGAAATAATTTTCCAAGCAATGCAGTGTTTAGTGGGTCAGAAATATATATATATATATATATCAAAGTACCTAGAAATTTGGTAAATGGCCCTCTCTTTATCATCCAAGGGTAAATAACAGGTTTTGGTATTTTGTATGCATTTTTTAAAAATGTCCTGTTATTCAGGACCACTGTTCCTCAGAAATGATAGGGATTATGGAATTACTCTTATTTGGGAACTTATTTCCAGGTATGAGGCTTTAGTTTTATAAGAGGCTACCACCCATGACCAGCAGGTCACTTAATCGGTAGAGACACTAAGTTAAAGAACTCACATTGATTGCAGCAACGTGTCTAGGTTTTCTCAAAGGCTTCAGTGAATGTTGTTTGAGTCATCTGTGAAGAGTTAGTTTACCAACGTGTGAGGAACATGCGGCAAAATGTGCCCTCGCCTAGAGACTGTGAACGTGGGAATGTGAGAAGGAATAAGTAAACACAGGGTGTTTTTGTCCGATGCTCTTATTCTACTGCTGCTTCCACACACACACACACGGGACTTAAACACAAGGCCAGCAAGCATGCCGTGCAGACTAAGATCTGCAGAGCTGCCTGCCCTAGTCACCAGGAGAACTTACATGGAACTTAACGTGATTTCCTACGTGGAAGGCAGGCATCTCTGTGGGTGATGCATGGATTAAGAAAGTGCTGGTCTTATTTTGCAGTTGGGGGATATAGCTCATTTCATGCTATTTTTATATTTATAATATCTTCCCATATTAGAGTCATTTATTTTTTTTGTACAGTGGTAAGATAATGAGGCAACCTGGCTCTCAGCTTCACAGTTTCTTTCTTTTCCGATCACAGTTTTAATTGGTTTAAAAGGTACCATTCATATCAGCACAACAGTCTACCTACAGGTATTTCAACTTCATAAATAAAGCTTATATGACTTGTCTTACATAACTGATTTTACAAGCTTGATTTTCTTTTTTTGTCAGCATTTGAAGTGAGGTTGTTTAAATGTTACAGGTTTGTTTTGTCCAAAGTGTTATTTGCTCTAGCGCTGCTAGTACCTGATTTTTGCTACGTAAACAGTTTTAGTATTTTTCTGGACTGGCCACACAATATGCCTTATGTGACACGGCAGACGGAAGCTGCCTTTGTTCTGCCAGCACCCTTCAAACACTGTCCACAGACTTGCCTCTCATTTGTTCTCTCCCACAAAAGAAGCTGCTGCTTATTAGAGCATAGGTGCAAAAACCCTGCTTTTCTCATTGCGTTGTAGTGGCATCAGGTTAACTAGAAAGCACAAACCAAGATGGTGATACAAAATATGAAGAGTATATATTAAATGTATTTACATGTGTACTTAGAAACTTCAGTTAGTCATGAATCTGAAATGATACAAGCCACTGCCTGCAACAGCATCTACCCTATAGAAATGTGCGTTGAGACAGGACTGTTAAGACACCGAAGAAATCGGGTTGTGTGGGGAGCCCATCTGAGTCAGAACTTTGTCCAGCCACTGCAGCGGTCCATGAAGGTGGATCTCAATCCAGCAGGGCGTGCTTGTGACATCCTGGCGATGGTACTCGGCTCCCCAGCCCTGAAAAGCAAAAACGGGGCCACGTGATTGTGCCAGATTTCCAGGCAGCCTCCAGGGGCACGAAACAGGCCTGCTGGACACAGCCCACCCACCAGGGCAGCTTCTGGGACCTGAGAACATGAACTCTGCATTCCTGCAAGTACAAGACAACCTTTTCATCAGCCAGACACCCTAAGATGAGTCCCCATCTGAGGCTTCCTCCTGGGCTCGCAACTAAATCCACGGACCTAGAGAGGGCCTGGGTTCCTGCCATGTCAGAGACACTGGGAAATCATGCTGTCTTCCCCAGGGAAGGGAGCTTGAATGCATGTTCACCCCCTTAATGCTGAAGTCGTGTTTTGCACGAAACAGAAAATGGCTGGATCTGAAAGTTGTTAAGTGAGAGCTGAGGGTGCTCTCTGTTACTCAGGGTTGATGAAGAAAGCTTGTTTCTCCTCTCCCATGCTGGCTCACTTATGGCAATTTGCCATTGGTGACCATCCACAGGAGAGACCACAAAAAATAAGTTTCGTTAACATCCATGACCTCACATGGTTGCAATTTTTTATTGTGGTGAGAACTTAACAATTTCTTTTACACTCATCACCTATAGTTATATTTGCTAGGAATCTTTTTTTTTAAGTCCCTGCAATATTAGTAACAGTTTATTTTGTGAATTATGTGGTTTTATGAATTTAAAGGCTACATATATGAGAAGTACATCTAGTTGATCTTAGGAAAATCAAATTTCTATACAAGTTTATAATACAGTGAAATTATTATGTCTGAGACATTGGCCATCTCATCCCAATTTTTAAAACAGGCCTAGAAAAAAGTACGTCAAATGGTTGCTTATTATCGCCCTCTGCTGGCTCTAAAGCATCAGAATGTTTGAAAAGACTTTCAGGTATTTGTTAATTGCCTGACGGTGTAAAAATGCTTTTAAAGCTTAACAGTAAATTTGAATAAGGGCTTCCCTGGTGGCCCTTAGATGGTAAAGGGTCTGCCTGCAGTGCAGGGGATCTGGGTTCGATCCCTGGGTCAGGAAGATCCCCCGGAGAAAGGAATGGCTACCCACTCCAGTATTCTTGCCTGGAGAATTCCATGGACAGAGGAGCCTAGGGGGCTACAGTCCAAGGGGTCACAAAGAGTCGGACACGACTGAAACGACTTAGCATGCATGCAAATTTGAATGAAACTGTTTTGTCACCATGAAAAAAATGAATTCAAGAAGTCATTTTCTAAACTGGAAACTCTATTCTTGAGTCTCATTTTTTAAATAATTACTGAAATTATAAATAAGAATGTTGAAAAATGGGACACATTTTTCATGGTAATTTTACAGAATTAATAAATAAATTTTTCTTTGAAAAAATCTGGAACAAGCCATACTGATATCCCTTGAATAGATAGGTCATCATGGGAAAACTGTCACATATACTTAGTTTGACAAACAAGCTCAGATTTGGAAATACTAGAATTATTTGCAAGTGCTTTGTGAGGAATGAAACATGATAAGCTGAGGGCTTAGCTTCAATGTGCATATCCAGTTTTTCCTTCCTACTAAGTTAACTCCCTCCATTCTCCAACCTTCACATCAACTTTAATTAAAGAACTAATTGAGAAATTCACAAATATTCATAAGCAGAACATCTACTACTGTCTCAGAATTAATCGTAAGCCCCATAATGTTTTTATCCCAACCTGTTTATACCTTTGTAAACAGCACTGAATTCATACTCTCTTGTATTAGACCCAGTCCTGTTTTGTAGCTTATTTATAAATACGATCGCCTCTGTTTGCCTGTCTGCTTTGTAAGACTAAGGAGAGTGTCTTATTCAATTTCAGGTAAATTCACCATTTACTTAGTGACCATAGCGCTCAGCAATTTGAGGGAAGAAAAAAAAAAAATCTCTGTAGCATTAAGTCCTATACAACCATCATAGTCACTTTATCTTCTTTATTTAAAGAAAAATCAGGTAACTGTCTTAACTTGGTTTTCCTCCAAAAGTAATATACTTAAGAATTTTCTTAAAATTGCTAAACAAGAGATGTCATACTCATGGAGGAGCTCTTCTGAAAAACAATTGAGAGTTTTCCTCCCAAAATGCTGTCTACTTGCCCTGGCTGTCCAACTGTCACATCAGTCGAAGACTGTTTAAAAAAATATATATTTTTTTTACTTATTTATTTTCTTATTTGGCTGTACTGGGTCTTAGTTGTGGCACACAGGATATTTAGTTGACCCACGTGGGATCTAGTTCCCTGACCAGGGATCGAACGTGGGGCCCCTGCACTGAGAGCAGGGAGTCTTAGCCACTGGACTGCTGTGGAAGTCCTGTGCTCTTGGTCTCTATCTTACAATCGGGAAGTGAGCGCTCCTTACCTTGACAAAACTCATCCTGATGGTGCACATCTTGGTCAGCTCGTAGACGACTTCAAATCCGTGGTGCACAGACTGGGCGAGCAGCTGAGCGAACAGCTGGTTGTTGAAGATCTTGAGGCTGCAGCCGCTGGGGATCTTGCAGACGGTGGCTGGGTGGAAGCCGTGCTGATAGTTGCAGTTCCGGCTCTGCACGAAGATGCTGCTGTCACTCACACACTCGGCATAGACCTCTCCCCCGACGTAGTACAGGTGCACGCCTGGGAGGCAAAAACAGTCTTCCAACACCAGCACTGAATTCCACTTAGACTTACCCCCCTTCCCATCTCATCCGCCTCTGTCACCTAAAGAGACGTGACTATCAACTGTAAGGTTAATTTTAATATCACCAATCATTGATTAGTACCACGAGTGCCCCTAAGGTTGACCTGCTTTAATTATCATCTGTATTTTCTCCATGAGTGCATTTAAAAGTATATTGCAACTCAGGTTTGCATAGCCAAGAATAAAGAAGGAGGCTGGCATATATTAGTACTGCTCCTGTCACTTTCAGTCTCATGCTTGTTCATTCTAAAAGGCAGATCTCATACTATTAGAGGCAAAATAACAACAGAATGCAGAAAACATCAAATAGTCCTTCAGGGACATGTAGAAATAAAGAACTGGACACAGTAAGTACCACGGTAATGTTACTTACATGCATATACTAAATCCACTTCAGAGGACATGATAAATGAAGTTTACGTTTTATTTTACTAACAATTATAAATCCTTTTCTCTTAGTACCTCAAAGAGACCTATTCCATTTTAAAGCTTATCACCTACATTTACAGGTCATAGAAATAATGCCTATTTTTACCTACAGTGAAATTCATGCCACATTTTCAGATAAAATATAAAGACTCAATCAAAATGTAGTTTATGCTATTTTATCTCATGTTCTTAGAACTAAAAGGTGAAGAGGGTCTTGAGAAAGTTGTTGCTCAAAGTACATTTTAGTTGATGCTCTTCCTCCAAATTCTGGGTTTAAGACTCAACATAAATTTGTAACAAGGGACTGGAGTTAGGTGAGGTGAAGATGTTCTAGTCTAGGGAATATTAAATACCAGAACAACTGTTCCCCAACCTTTTAGCAGAAACAAAATCTCTATCTCCAGGTGTCAACATGGTTGTAAATACAGTCTCCATGCAGTGGCAAGGGGATTGTAGAAATGATCTTGAATCTACTTATAGGGACAGATTTCGGTACTTAAAAAAAAACCACACACACACTTTTAAATAATACAACTGAAAGACTTCCAGGGCTTCTCAGACCTGCATTTAGGAAACTTGACCGACATAGCCACTCAGTTTCTTTGTCAGGATCTAAGTAGCAATGGAGGCAATTTTTGCACTATTATGTAACTACTTCCTGCCAGTTTTATGGTTTCCTTTTCCCATCTCCTTTCCCTTAATACAATTTTAGAAAAGAATGGCTTTCAGGGTCATGTATACAAACCACAGACCCCGACACAGTCTGAAGAAACTGATTCAGGGTCACAATGATAAAGCTCTTGATACTCGGGTCAAGGTTCCCCTCTCACTGCCTCAGTCAGACCAGGTCCCCTCCTCTGCTCAGCCTTCCTTTTCTGCCTCACCTCCATGATTCTCTCTCCCGAATGCCCTGGGGTCTGATCCCCATGGCCCTGGCCCTGAGGAGTAGGCAGAAGGATGGTCCTAACTGGCTGGGACACAGTGCTGGACCCACATGTGGGAGGTGTGTGTGATTAGTTGCTCAGTCGCGTCTGACTCTTTGCGACCCCATGGACTGTATGTAGCCCATCAGGCTTCTCTGTCCATGGGATTCTCCAGGCAAGAATATTGGAGTGGGTTGCCATGCCCTCCTCCAAGGGAATCTTCTGGACCCGGGGACTAAACAAGGCTCTCCTGCATGGCAGGCGTATTCTTTACCATCTGAGCCACCTGGGAAGCCCAGACTTACTTGGCTGGACCCACATATTGGGAGGTGAGACGGGGGCAAATCCAACCAGACTTCTTTAAAAACTCCCAGGGGAAGGCCTGCCTCTGGGGTGGCTGGAGAGCAGGTCATCAAATTGCCAGAGCATGAAGCTGCTTAAGTGTTCAGTATGTCTTTGAGTTGAATGCCCTTCAAATACATAATCCTCCTAGGGCTTACTAAGAACAGATAAGATTTTTTTGCTATCTGACTCTGGTCTTTATTTAGGGGATGATTTTCAATCTTGTTAAAAGTCTTTATCTGCAACCACAGACATCCTGGCGGAGCACAGAAAGCAGAGAAGAGCCTGGATGGGGAGGCAGCAGTTCAGCATCCTGAGTGAGAAGAAGGGGCAGTGCAGATGGGATGTGCCCGGAGAAGCCCTGAGCCGGCCCTGGTCACCGGAACAAGGAGGGATATTCAACCCCATGAAGAAGGAGGCTAGAGACAGCAGCATCTAAAGAGTTAAGTAAGCAAGGGATTTTATTCGCATCCATTTGACAGGCTAGAAGCCTGGCTTTAAACCACGTCTGCGAGATGCTAAATTGCCACGGAGAACACTGAGCAGATAAACACCCAAAGAAGGTGCCATAACTCCTGAGCCCACATGCTACAACTACTGAAGCTCTAGAGCAGGTGCCTTGCAGTAAGAGAAGCCACTTAATGAGTAGCCTGCACGTGGCAACTAGAGAGCAGCCTCTGCTTGCTGCAATTAGAGAAAGCCCATGCACAGCAACGAAGACTCAGCACAGTTTGAAAGAAAACACAAAACTAAAGTAAATAATAAATAAATAAATTATAAAAATAATATAAAAGTAAAGGTTTCCAGACCTACAGCAGGGCTTTGGGCCAGAGGATGGAGGTGGGCCTGCCCAAGACTGTGACCGCAGCTGTGCACTGCACAAACCCAGGGTGTGCCTCAGACTTCCGAGATTTGTATGGTTATTACAAGACTCCTCCAGCAGATGGCAGCAGGGGCTCCTTTCAATTCACACAGAGCCGCCTCCGGGCTGGTCCAAAGTCAGTCCCCTCAAGCTATTACTTGAAGACATCTCTGGACAAATAGGATGAACAAGCAAGCAGATTTGGGCCCAAATGAACTACACTACCAGGGGCTTCTCTGGAAGCTCAGCTGGTAAAGAATCCACTTGTAATGCAAGAGACCCTGGTTTGATACCTGGGTGGGGAAGATTCCTTGGAGAAGGGATAGGCTACCCACACCAGTATTCTTGGGCTTCCCTGGTGACTCAGATGGTAAAGAATCTGCCTGCAATTCCAAAAACCTGGGTTCAATCCCTGGGTTGGGAAGATCCCCAGGAGGAGGTAATGGCAACCCACTCCGGTATTCTTGCCTGGAGAATCCCATGGACAGAGGAGCCTGGCTGGCTATAGTCCATGGGGTCGCAAAGAGTCAGACACGACTGAGTGACTAAGCACAGCACTGAGCCACACTGAACGCCCCACTGTGCATGCACACACTCAGTGATTCTGCCAAGGTGGGTGCCCCTTGGCACTACTTTCTCTCTCTCTACTCTCTCACTACCACTCTTGACTGCAGCAACCCCAGCTCGCCTGGACATACCGGGTCCCACCCCATCCTCACAGGAGCAGGAAAGCCCACTACAAGAAATGTTGAAAATACTGAGATGCAAAGAATACAGATCAGCCACAAATCCACAACCTAGAAATAATCAGTACTAACATTTGTCATATACTTTCAGTCTTTCATGTGTACATTTTAAATAAAATTAGGATCATACTCTATAGGCTTTTTTATAACCTTTTTTCACATATTAAAATACTGACAACATTTTCTCATGATATTAAGTATTCTTCAGTACCCTGTGTAATTACTGCAACAGTATGATGTTCTGTGTTAAATATTTTTTAGGATTTGCTTTTTCAGGGATGAGAAACTTCACACACATTCAAAGGCAGAATGGAAAGGATGTTTTGAGACCAGGAAACTAAATCCACTAGGAAAGAAGGAATCCAAAAATCACCTTGAGGGACTTGCCTGGTGATCCAGTGGCTAGGACTCCACACTCCCAATCCCGGTGTCCAGGTTCAATCCCTGGTCAGGGAACTAAATCCCACGTGCTATAACTAAGACCCAGCATAGCCCCCAAAATAATTAAAAAAAAAAAAAATCACCTCGAGGTACAGACCCTGCTTCTAAGGAACTGACAAACTAAACCCTTGTCTCAGGATAATTCCTTACACGAAAAAGGGAAGCATTACTAGATCTCCACAGAACAACTTGAGATGTACAAGAAAATAAAGTTTCATAAAAAAGTGAAAAACTAATTCTCAAAGCAATTCCATGATTTGAAATCTATGATAATTATGTCTGGGAAGGTCCAGGTTTGCCTCATTCAATGTGTGCGTATGTGTGCTAGGTCATTTCAGCTGTGTCTGACTCTTTTCAATCCAATGGACTGTAGCCCACCAGGCTCCTCTGTCCATGGGATTCTCCAGGCAAGAATACTGGAGTGGGTTGCCATTTCCTTCTCCAGGGGACCTTTCTGACCCAGGGATCAAACCCACATCTCTTAGGTCTCCTGCACTGGCAGGCGGGTTGTTGACCACTAATGCCACCTGGGAAGCCCCGGTAATACGTGGGGCCAATGCCTCAGGAACTATCAGTCACCCCTCTCTTCTCCCACGGTAGGAAGAACAGCCAGCAGCCAGGACACACGCAGCTCGTCTACAGCTGCAAAGAAGAAACGTGTCCGTCCTGCCCAAGTGTTCTTTCACACCAAGAGCTCAGAGCAGGCTCCTCATGTGGGTCAGTGGCGCTGTGGGCAGTGACAGCGCAACCAGAGGTGCTCAGAACAAACACTGCTATCGATTAGGATTATATTACGTTGTGCATGTCTAAGAAATATAACCCGACCTCAATGACCTTAAGAGCACACATATGCCCACGCAGTCCTTTCAAAACTGCGGCTTTCCTCAGTGTTTGGAAATCGGGGCCATCTTAAAAGCCACTCTAAAAAAGCAGGCACGCTGTATACTCCAGTGACCCAAACTGGCTATTCCATCATTCCCCAAACCTCAGGAAATAACCTTGGCTTTATTTTGGGCAATCACAGACAGGTATGACATGTCAGCAGTTCTTCATCTTTTTCCCCAATAATGATGCTAATAATCTTCCCATGGAGCTCAGTGTAACTCAGTGTGGGACTGCTTTTCTGGAGTATTCTTGGGGGGAAAACACAAAATCTTTTCTGGCTTACATTTTTAAAGTAAATGATTGTACAATTTCACCACTGCAGTACTACGAGGGCCTTATTTCCACATCTCAGAGTTGATTATGACATATTGTGGCTGTGGCATATGACAACCATTTTCATTCCATATCAAAAGATTCAGTTCCTCAAGCACTGAACTAAGAGGGGTGCTGAGATGAAAAAGCAGGAGGGTCCCTCCCCTCCAGCAGAAGGGAGCAACTGGGCCTGAGAGACAGAGCCATGGGTGCAAAATCTATCCCTTGTGGGACCATGGGTAAGCTACTGAACTCTTCTGAGCTTCTGTTGCCTCACCTGTAAAATGGGACGAAGAAATCCTAACTTGTAGAGTGACTATGAAGCAGTAATATGTGTAAGTGCCTGCCAGGGTGCCTCTCAGATCTGGGAATCTGTGGGGGTAGCTGAATCATTCAGGAGAGGTCAGGCAGTTTGCCTGGTTTTTAAGGAAGAGTATGGACAGACCTCAGGTTAGAAGGTAGCGTTCCAGGTTCTTTGAGGTCCTGCCTCTGATACTGAAGCTGCAGCCTCTGAGATTCTAGTGCTAACTTGCTAATGGCTATTTAAAGCTCTTGGCCAGAGAGGTCAAAGCAATAGATGTGTTAACTGTTGCAAGGTTACAGAGAAAGGCTTCGTGCCAACCCCTCTGCCTCACGGTGCATGGCATTAGATGGAGAGCAGGATGAAAGAGCACAGCGAGTCAGCCCGTGAACCATCACCACCACAGACAAAAGCTCAAAGTACATGCACTACGGGGCAGCAGCACGGATCTCTTCAGTGGACTGCCATCTTCCCTAAGTGGCAAGAAACACGCGCCAGAAGTGACCTCGAAGCCACTGAAAACTACTGAGGGGAGAAATGGCCCATTGTTAACTATAACAAAAGAATCTTTATAGGTGTCTCACCCCCCACACCCCACAGGCTCTTCGCGATATAATAGCCAGGGGATCCTTTTACAGTGAAAACTCAGATCTATAAACTCCAACTTAACTCCACCTTCTTTTGTCACACAGGCAGAGCTAAAGCACTCCGCATGGCTCCCGGGCCATGAGACCTGGTCCTGTCCCCTCCTCCTCTATGACTTCCTCGCCCCCTTGCTCACTCTGTTCCACTCTCCCTGGCGTTGCTGCTGTTCCTCACACTGTGCCAGGCAGGTTCCAGGGCCCTTGCACATGCTGTTCCCTTTGCTCGTAAAGGTACTGACACTGCCGATTCCCTCTTTAGCTCTCGACTCAGATGTCACTTCCTTAGCAAGCCTGCCTGCCTGCCTAGCTCCCCCATCCTCCCCCATTCTCTTCCCCTCCTTTGTTTTTCTCTAGATACTTACCATTTGACCTAGTGTGTGTGTATGTATGTGTATGCATGCGTGTGTACTAAGTCACTTCATGTCATATCCGACTGTTTGTGACCCTGTGGACTATAACCAACCAGACTCCTCTGTCCACAGGATTCTCCAGGCGAGAAAACTGGAGTGGGTTGCCACGCCCTCCTCCAGGGGATCTTTCTGACCCACGGATCAAATGCATGTTTCTTACATCTCCAGCATTGGGTGGCAAGCTCTTTACCATTAGTGCCTCCTGGGAAGCCCCCATGTGTGTATGCGTGTGTGTACGTGTGTATAATTTCTTGTTTGTCTTTCTTTAGTAGTAGATAATCCACAAAGCCAGGAGTTTTTTGTTTTGTTTTGCTTGTTTCCCATCACTATATCCCGAGTGGCAGAATCGCTTGGCCCAGAGCAGATGCTCAATAAATATTTGTGAGATGACTGTGTATCTCTGAAGTTTGAGCATCTCCCGTAACTAACTCCGCAGTTAACGGAATTAGTTAGTTAGTTAACTAACAAGCTAACTTGCTCCCTAACCTTGGGATGCATTTGGCTGCAAACTTACTCAGGCTGGTGCTCCAGAAAGCCATGCAGCTCAGAACCAGGGAAGCCACAGGAGCCCCTGAGAGAGGTCCCCCTGACCTCACAGAAGACCAATCACTCTTGCTTTGGAAATATCCCATGCCATGCTTTACGGCATGTCTTGTAGCCACCCCCCACCCTGCCTTTTTTTTCCCCCAGTTCAGTTTAGTCGCTCCGTCGTGTCCGACTCTTTGCGACCCCATGAATCGCAGCACGCCAGTCCTCCCTGTCCATCACCAACTCCCGGAGTTCACTCAAACTCATGTCCATCAAGTCGATGATGCCTCCCAAACCCCACACATCAAAGCAATTCCAAAGCAGCTTTCTGAGAACACTGTGCCTTTGCCTTGGGTACCCTGTTGAGGCTGGGGTGTCCTTCCATCCAGGTGAGTGCTTCCTAGGCTCTCTGGATCTTGCTCTGATGTTTTTTTAACCCTGTAGATTATATCTCAGTTAGTAACATGACACCAGCCCTCCACGTCTGTCCGTCCACATCAGCAGCACCTTGAATAAACTGCTTTCAGAAAGCTTCCCAGAAGGTATTCAACACTCTCTGCATATTTTAATTCTATTTTTAGATCAAGTGGCTTAAGTAGAAGTCTCTCGTGCAGACCAATCTGCAAAGCCCTGCAGCAAATGGCTCTACAGCAGCACATTTTAACATTCTATCTTTAGATCACCTGACGATTCTTATAAAAATCATTCCAAAGTAAAACCACCCTGAGAAATTTAAGAAATCAAAAGTACCACTTCCTGTGAGGACTGACTACGTTTTGCCCTTGGGATAGGAGTTACAGATTACGTTTCCGTTTCCTGAACTCTCTGGGAGCCTAGGGGGAATTTTAACCACAGTCATAATCACAGTGCTAATTCTGAGGGATGATATGCTTGTACTCATCTCCTCGACTCACTCTCAGCTTCTGACTTTCTCTTTTTGATTTATCATTTCCCTATAAAGGCTTCTCGTAAGCCACCGCAGAGCCACTATGGGAAGACACAGGATAAAATAAAGTAACTGTCACCATTAAGGGTTAACATCAGTGAACGAATTCAGCCTGCCTCTAATCGACGGTCTGTAGGTTGACAACAGGAGACGTTTGGGAGATAGTTAGGAAAAACACAGATTGCATCACACATGAAATAATGGTTCTTCCCTGGAAACTTGAAAGAAAAGTCTTGTGGCTACTTCCCAAGGTGGTAAGTGCTGGACGGGGAGAGAAAAGATCAAATGGCCCTGAAGCTTCTTTACACCTGTGATTTCAGTGGACAACCAGGCATCATTCAGACTGCCAACTCTTTGGATAGGAAAGAAAATATGAGGGCTTCCCTGGTGGCTTCCTTCCTGACAATGTAGGAGGCATGGGTTCCATCCTTAGTCTGGGAAGATTCCACACGCCAAGGAGCAACTAAGCCCGTGCTCCACAACTACTCAGCCTGTGCTCTAGAGCCCGGGAGCTGCAACTACTGAAGCCCTCGTGCCCTAAAGCCCGTGCTCCACAACCAGAGACTCCCCAGCAATGAGAAGCCTGTGGACCGAAACTAGAGAGCAGCCCCTGATCGCCACAACTAGAGAAAAGCCCGCACAATGAAGACTCAGCACAGTCAAAAATAAACAAACAGAAATAACTAAAGATCCTCAACCAGGCCTCAGGCTAGGCTGAGACAATCACACCGATGAGGTGGGTTCTAAAGGAGACATTTCCAGACCCGAGTGGGGCCTGTGCTGGTTCAGCTGTTGTAAAAGTGCCTGGACACAAGAAAACCCCAATCCCCTACCAAAGGCTTCCAAACAAACAAGTCATCGATTTTTTAAAGAGCTCCCTGCTCAGTCTCTAAAGGTAACTTTACCTGATACAGATTCCTCTTCTTCAGAAGTTATCCCATTTAGCATTTGAGGCAACTCAAAAATAATTCTTACTACATCTCTTCAATCATTTCATCCTGTCTTTGTATTTCTCGTCTTGTTCCTCTTCCTAACACCCACCCTACGCCATCCCCCAGAAGATGCTGTGTCTACCTCAGAGACAGAGACACTAAAAGACCCCAAAAGTTCTCATGCTGTCCCCAACAGAATCCCCAGCAGTCTCCCAGCTCCCAGCCCTGGGAACATCCCACTAGGCCACGCAGCCAATCCATGGCTCGTTTCTGTTGCCGTGTTTGTTAGCTCAGAAGAATATATGAAGTGGATTACACATTTGCCTTTACCCTTTCCTATGTGTCTTCTGGTATTTTCTATCGTTGAGTTTCTGTTTACGTTAGAAAGAAGTCCGAGACAGAATCTGTTCCTGTTATTTGAAGGATCTGTGAATCCATCGATCAGCACACTTCTGGAGGAAGCCTGGAATGTCTCCCCGACGCGGTTGTTCAGTTCGTAGTAGGCGACGGAGCACCAGTGCTGTGGCTCCTCGTAGCAAACAGGCCGAAAATCTGAAACAGAAGTGAATCAGACAGGACATCACTACCACCGTGCCAGGGACCTCCCAGCTCACGACTCCACCAGGAAACTGAGGTGACCGCTGTCCCCCAAAGGCTGGCTGTGAGAACCAGTGGACTGCTGTGCATTGTTTTCAAACTTGTCTCTTTCACGGAAGCTGCTTGCAGGCTGCTCATCTGGTCCACGTACCTGGGAACAGGGGCCGATGTCCTGATGACTCTCCCAAGGCTGGAATCTTTGTAAATAAGTTTATTATTTTTGAGGGGCCAGGCAACATTGGTATGAGTGGATCTGTGTAAACTTCATCCCCCTACCCAAAGGAAACACGGCTAAAAGGAAATTAGAAGGTCATGTCATCTTTACAGCTGAGAGACAGCATTTTACTGCCAAACTGAATTCCTATAGCAAAGATTATCCTTTTCTAAAGAACTAAAGATGAAAAATAATTGTTCAGATATGATAAAAAAAATCAAAGCAAAAATACTGCGTATGATTTAAAATTGTTAAGAAAGAAAAAATATTCCATATAGACTCACATTCTTCTTCGTGTATATATGGGATTATTATTTCATGCCATAAATATACTTTAAAGGGAGAGATCTAATTCATTAGGAAATTGATGAATGTTATGTTTTCACCCCAAATTTTTCAAAGTAAGTTGCCAGTAAATTCAGAAACCGAATTTCAGAGTTCTTTCTTTCTTTGCCACTCATGTTCTTTTTCTGCCTTTCTATTGATTATAGTATCTTTCTTTCCTTTGCGCATCCTAGTAATTCTTGTATCTAGAGTGTGTTCTTATAAGCACTAAAATATAAACTTACAAAACAGATAAATTAGGGGGTTTATTATTTGGTTTCCAAATGGACCTTCACTTATGAAAGAATTCCCCCTGAGATATGCTGAAGAGTAAAGTCCTTTAGACCCTCCCTTCTTGGTGTGGTTCCTGGAACCGTAGCCCCTGCAGCAACCTAGGAACTTCTTAGGAATGCAGATTCTTAGAAGCCACTCCAGATGCAGGGAATCAAAATTTTCATTTACATAAGATCGCCACACAGTCTGTGTGAACTTTAAAGCTGAGCAACATTTATCTAGCTTATTACAAGGACACAAACTGGAAGGAAATCCACCACAAACCTTTGTTGTTGTTGTTGTTCAGTCGCTCAGTCGTGTAGGCGGATTCTTTACTGTCTGAGCCACCAGGGAAGCCCATGAATACTGAAGTGGGTAGCCTACCCCTTCTCTAGGGGATCCTCCTGACCCAGGAATCGAACTGGGGGTCTCCTGCATTACAGGTGGATTCTTTGTGCTGGACGCACAAAAGAGAAGGCGACTGACCTCTGAGTGGTGGAAACAGACTCTGGCAGGAAATGACAAGACATAGTGTGCCAGATGCGACAGTAGATACACATGGAAAATAGCAGCTGTGCTGTTGAAGGGCAAAAGGAGTGACTGACGCTGTAACTCAGTGTGATAGATGTGACAGTAGATACACATGTTAAATAGCAGATGTACTGCTGAAGGGCAAAAGGAGACTGATGGTGTAAGTCAGAAGGGAAGAGGTGGGACAAAGCCCTTATCCTCCCACATTTCATAAGTTTTCTGAGGATGGGAATAATTTCAATTAACATTTTAATTCTCCTTTCTGAACCCTAAGGCAATGCTTGCACACAATAAGAGCTCGACAAATAACTGTCAAATAGTGAGTTGGCCAAAAAGTTTGTTGGGGTTTTTCTGTAACATCTTAAGGAAAAACCTGAACTTTTTGGCCAACCCAATAAGTGACTATGGGAAGACATGAGAGGCAGGTCGCAGCATCTGGCACCAAATGCATTTGTGCACACCCTTAGAAGGGCTTCCCAGGTGGCTCAGTGGTGAAGAATCCGCCTGACAGTGCAGGAGACATGGGTTCAATCCCCGTGTCGAGAAGGTCCCTTGGAGAAGGAAATGGCAACCCACTCCAGGATTCTTGCCTGGGAAATCCCATGGGCAGAGGAGCCTGGTGGGCTACAGTCCACGGGGTCACAAAGAGTCGGACGCGGCTGAGCAACCAAATAACAACACCCTTAGGAACTTGTGAGCTGGGGGTATTCTTTATCTCACTCTCACAAGGTATGTAAATCTCTCCTTCATTACCTGACTTAGATCCATCTTTCAAAGGAAAGGACTCCCCTGGATTGCTGAGAGAGGCAGTCAGAGAAGAGGCCTACCACTGATTCCGCTACACTGCCTGCCCTCAGGCCACGTCTTCCTGGTTAAGTATTTTATAATCTTACTTCTAATTCCTTAAATTAAAAAAGAAAAATCCCTGGAAATTCCCAAGGATGATGTTCAAATCCATCTAGTTTCTCAGAGCTCCTGCACCCCAGGCAAGGCTTGCAGATAATAAGAGCTCAAAATATCTGTTAAATAAATGAGCATAGGAAGACCTGAATGAGGTGGATGACAGCAGCCAGCACCAAATGCATTCATGCATGTCTGCAGGAACTTGTCAGCTCCTGATATTCCTTATTTTACTAGAAGAAACTGATAACTCATACCAAGTGAAGCAAGTCAGAGAAAGACAAATATCATACGATATTGCTTATATGTGGCATCTAAAAAAAAAGCTCCAAAGGAACTCATCTATAGAACAGAAATAGAGTCACATATGTAAACAATAAACCTATGGAAAAAAACTTATGGTTACTGGGGGTAGAGAGGGAAGGGATAAATGGGAAGATTGGGATTGATACATACATACATACATACACACTACTAGATAGCATATTGAAAAGCAGAGACATTACTTTGCCAACAAAGGTCCATCTAGTCAAGGCTATGGTTTTTCCTGTGGTCATGTATGGATATGAGAGTTGGACTGTGAAGAAAGCTGAGTGCCGAAGAATTGATGCTTTTGAACTGTGGTGTTGGAGAAGACTCTTGAGAGTCCCTTGGACTGCAAGGAGATCCAACCAGTCCATTCTAAAGGAGATCTGTCCTGGGTGTTCTTTGAAAGGAATGATGCTAAAGCTGAAACTCCAGTACTTTGGCCACCTCATGCAAAGAGTTGACTCATTGGAAAAGACTCTGATGCTGGGAGGGATTGGGGGCAGGAGGAGAAGGGGACGACAGAGGATGAGATGGCTGAATGGCATCACTGACTCGATGGACGTGAGTCTGAGTGAACTCCGGGAGTTGGTGATGGACAGGGAGGCCTGGCCGTGCTGCAATTCATGGGGTCGCAAAGAGTCGGACACGGCTGAGCAACTGAACTGACTGACTGACTGACTATATATAAAATAGCTAATTAATAAGGACCTACTGTATAGCACAGGGAACTCTACTCAATACACTATAATGACCTATATGGGGAAAGAATCTAAAAAAGAGTGGAATATGTATATGTGTAACAGATTCACTTTGCAATACACTTGAAATTAACCAAAACTGTAAATCAACTACACCCCAATAAAATTTTTTTAAAAAGAAAAAAGAAACTGATAACTGCTCCAAAATGGATTGAGTCCTGATGAAGAGGGTGGGCAGGGTCCAAGGGCCCCCTAGAGCCTGCGGTTTGAACTGCAAGTGACAAATGATGCTCACGATGGCCCCGCCCACACAACCGCGTTGGATCGCATCCTAGGAGACCGCGGCCGGCACTGACCTGAGTGCTGGAAGGGGCTCTCCGGCTCGGAGGGGCTGCCCGGGGAGTGGGGGTAGCCGGCCGTGCACGGGGACGGCGGGAACGGGGCCCCGGGCGACGGCGGGAAGGTGGGGCACGGAGGCTGCTGGAAGGAGTCGGGGTAGGTGGCGTTGTGCGGCATGAGAGGCTCGCTGTGCAGGGACGCGCTGCGGAACTTGGCCAGGAGGCTGAGCTGCGGGTTGTACTCGCTGTGTCGGGGTACCAGCACGGGCGGCAGCACTGGGGGAGGAAGAACCGACGCGTTAAGATTCTCCGCTCGGCGCCCCCAAATACAGAGTGGACGCGGGCTGCTGCTGCTGTCTGTCCACTCGGGCCACAACCTGTCCATCATTCTGTGTGCTCCTCCTGGCACTGTCCAAAATGGTCCCATCTCTTCTCCAAAAGGGAGCTTGGAAATCAAGCTAAAGCAATGGTTTCACTCCTCGCAGCCAATTTAGGAAAAGTTTAGAGGAGAATCCTCCTGATGTCAGTAGTCTAAGAACTGCCTATTCATTCCCACAGCAGAAATGACTAGAGCTGCCCTGTTACCTGACCTTCTGGGGATCTAATCGTTCACCTCTTCCTCTGATTCTGCCATTAAAGTGTTTTTTCTTTCTTTTTTTTCTTTTAATCAAAATCCATTTCTATTGCTCATGATGAAACCCCAAGTCATGCCCTGGATATTTTTATTCAGATATTAATATCTCAGGAACTGTGTTGAATTATTTAGATGACTAGCCTAAATTTTTAGGCTCTGTGGTGCTGGTTAAGTAAAAATATTCTACTTGTCTTTAACAGAAAGATTTAAAGGTAACTAAAAATTATAAAGTAAAAGATAAACAGTGAATAATAATAAAAGTGAAGAAGTAGAAGATGAAGCGGTAATAAGAACTTATCTGTTCATTTTAGTATGTTTCCCTCTGGGTTCCCTACTTTAAAAAGAATATGAGTGTTTTTGCTCCTGATTCAACACAAAAACAAGGACAGATGCAATTCTCAAAGGCAAGCATTATCCAGACATCCCTAGTGCCCACTGGCTTCTGAAGTGTCCCCAGGCTTGGCAGAAAGAAGTTATTCCATGGAGTGTTGTTGAGGGGTGAGCTGGGACCAACCTAAGTTGCAGAATGAGAAGCAGGGGAAACAGACAGAGGAAGTGATCAAAGAAACAACAGGGGAAAATGTCTTGAAGCCTGAAGAAGGATCTATGTCATCAGATTGAAAACAGCCACAGAGTATACAGCCCAATGAGTGAAAAAAAGATCCATCATAGTCATACCATCTTGAATTTCAAACATCTAAGGACAAACTGAAAAGCTCCCAGAGGATCACCTCAAAGTCACCACAAGGACATGAGAAACTGATTTATGACATCCCGTCATCAATGCTGGACAGCAGACTGGATTTCTCTGGCGGTCCAGTGGTTAACAATCTGCCTGCCGATGCAGGGGACATGGGTTCGATCCTTGAGCCAGCAACTAGATCCCACATGATGTGGAACAACTAAGACCATGTGCCAAGGCTCCTGAAGCCCAGCTCTAGAACCCATGCTCTGCAACAAGAGAAGGCTCCACAATAAGAAGCCTTGCACTGCAACGAAGATCTGGTTCAACTAAAAAATAAAATAAATAATTTTTTAAAAGGCAATGGACTAATAATCTTCTAAAGGGAAATAATTTGAACCCCCAAATCCCACACTGGAAATATATAATAGTAAAAAATAACAACACAAGCTGGAATCAAGATTGCCAGGAGAAATATCAATAACCTCAGATATGCAGATGACACCACCCTTATGGCAGAAAGTGAAGAGGAACTAAAAAGCCTCTTGATGAAGGTGAAAGTGGAGAGTGAAAAAGTTGGCTTAAAGCTCAACATTCAGAAAACGAAGATCATGGCATCTGGTCCCATCACTTCATGGGAAAGAGACAGGGAAACAGTGGAAACAGTGTCTTTATTTTTCTGGGCTCCAAAATCACTGCAGATGGTGACTGCAGCCATGAAATTAAAAGACGCTTACTCCTTGGAAGGGAAGTTATGACCAACCTAGATAGCATATTCAAAAGTAGAGACATTACTTTGCCGACAAAGGTTCATCTAGTCAAGGCTATGGTTTTTCCTGTGGTCATGTATGGATGTGAGAGTTGGACTGTGAAGAAGGCTGAGCGCTGAAGAATTGATGCTTTTGAACTGTGGTGTTGGAGAAGACTCTTGAGACTCCCTTGGACTGCAAGGAGATCCAACCAGTCCATTCTGAAGGAGATCAGCCCTGGGATTTCTTTGGAAGGAATGATGCTAAAGCTGAAACTCCAGTACTTTGGCCACCTCATGCAAAGAGTTGACTCATTTGAAAAGACTCTGATGCTGGGAGGGATTGGGGGCAGGAGGAGAAGGGGATGACAGAGGATGAGATGGCTGGATGGCATCACCAACTCGATGGACATGAGTTTGAGTGAACTCCGGGAGATGGTGATGGACAGGGAGGCCTGGCGTGCTGCAATTCATGGGGTCGCAAAGAATTGGACACGACTGAGTGACTGATCTGATCTGGTCTGAACAATGTTATATTAACTTAAATAATATAATATAAACCAAAATATAGATTGAGAAAAGGAAGAAAGGATAAAGGTGATATAAATTAACTAAATCTTCACCTTTTATGTTAGAGTCAATGAAATTAGCTAAAAGTGATAAATTTGGAAATAGATGGATAAGCATATTATTTAGAATTATCTTTTTTTTTTTTTAGTAATAATGGAGAAAGCTAGCAGAAGAACCAAGCAAGAATGATTAAAAGAAATTGTTCCTGGAGATAGCTGAGGTAGCACTTGTTTCAAATCACTCTATGGATTTCCCATCACTTGCAAGTATCTATAAAAACTCTCATAAAAAGTAAATATTTTGGAGTAAACAGACAATAAGAACAGTATGGTAATAATAATATCCATCACAAATTTCACCATTTACCCACTATCATACATTTATCTCCTCTTGAAAGTGAAGTCGCTCAGTCATGTCCAACTCTTTGTGGCCCCGTGGACTGTAGCCCACCAGGCTTCTCCATCCATGGGATTGTCCAGGCAAGAATACTGGAGTGGGTTGCCATTTCCTTCTCCAGGGGATCTTCCCGAACCAGGTATCGAACCTGGGTTTCCTGCATTAGAGGCAGATGCTTTAACCTCTCAGCCACCATGCAAACTATCTCTTCTTAACAAGCAATAATTTTCAGTTCTACAGATAGAATATAAACTCCAAGAGGCAGATGAACAGTTTTAAGCTAAACCACTACAAATGAGGGTGGCAGGGAAACAGTGATTTCTTCCTCCTTTAAAAGCCAGTATTTGCATATAGCCTTATGAGATTATAGAACAATCCTGAATATCATGATGCAAAAATGACACAGACGATAAGCCATTCAATCTCCTTTTACGTATTCCATGAATATAGAGGAATAAAAAGATGTCTTGCTTCATGAATACTCTGAAAGTGAGGGGCTGACACACTAAATGACATATGGCTTATTTTTCAATGATGCTTCTTGAGCACAGTGTTAACGATGATCAAATAAACACTCATTTTTCTTTTTTGGATGAAGAATTTGAATACTCTCTGTGACTTCAGTTCTAATATACCTACAGGGTATCCTTAACATTGATAAACAGAATTCCTCATATCTGAATGCAGAGACCTTCATTCCTCCATGGCCTGCAGATCTGAAGCACCAAAAGAGATGAATTTGTCTTTATTGAGATAAACATCTTGATAATGTATTTCTATCATCTGAGTAAAACTAAAGGCAGTGGAGATTTGTAAGGAAAACTGATAGTATCATCAGAGTTGTAATTCAGCCTGACAAGATCCGTTAACCTTAGGATTGCACTGATCATATTTGTAAATACTTTCACTCAAAGCACAGCTGTCTTAGCCCCTGTGGACTACTAGAACATATAGACCATAGACTGGGAAGCTTATAAACAACAGAAATTTCTTTCTCACAGTTCCAGAGGCTGGACAGTCCAAGAAGGGGGTGCAGCCTGGTCAGGTTCTGGGCAGAGCCCCCTTCTGGGCTGTAGGCTGCCTTCTCTCTGTGTCCTCATACAGGAAGGGACAAGGGTTCTCTCTGGGGACCCGTTTATAAGGACACTAATCCCACTCATGGGGGTCTGGCTTCATGATCTAGCCATCTAAAGGCACTGCCTCTTAATATGATATCATCTTGGGCATGAGGTTCTCAATATATGAATTTGGGGGGACACAGATATTTAATCTAGAGCAACAGCTATTCTTAATCACTCAGTTCTATCTCTGTGTGACAACTGCTGCTTGCAAATAAGACCTAGTGAGCTTACAGACATTGGTCTCAACATGTGCTCAGTCGCATCTGATTCTTTGTGACTCCATGGACTGTAGCCTTCCAGGCTCCTCTGTCCATGGGATGTCCCAGGCTAGAATGCTGGAATGGGTCACCATTTCCTCCTCCAGAGGATCTTCTCAACCCAGGGATCGAACCTGAGTCTCAGGCATCTCCTCCACTAGCAGGTGGATTCTTTATCACTGAACCACCTGGGAAGCCCCTCAACACAACGCTACCTTTTTAAATACCACACTATCTAAGCATGACCTGGGGGCAGATCATGGAAGGAGTTAACTGTCTTATAAGGGATTGCAGAGCAGATCTGAAAAAAGCTTTTGTATCTTTTTCAAAAGTCATGTGGTTTTGATAAAGTGTAGGAATTTAACACAGAGGAGAAATTATACTGAAATCACTTCTGGCTGCATGAAGAAAAATCGTTATGAGCCCCCAAAACATTTTTGCACGGCTTCTACCAGACACAAGCCACACAAAGTGAGGTCTGAGGACTGGTAAGACTTTACCAGCTGTTGGGTGCCAGTCCATCCAGATACAAGTATTCAAACTGAAAGTTTGTGTTTAGAAACTTAATAGCCACTTGACAGAGTAATTTTATATCTGTTGAAATGAATAGTAAGAAAAAAAAATTGAGGTTGTATTTTTTAAATCAAGCTTTCATTTTTAAGTCTTTTAAAATTTTCATCTGCCCAGTAATTTATTTGTATTGTAAAAATATTGATATTTGATGGATTGGAAGCTTTTTAAAAACTGGTGCTTCACTGCAGATAGTTTGAAAAGCACTAAAATAGATTATTTTAATAGTTTGTGAGAAGGAAAAAAAATCTAGAATGCAGCCTTCAAGGTTCCAAGCATGGGTGGTCAAAAGATGAGCGATTTCAAAGGCAAAACTTCAGTTGTTTTATGGTAATTAGGGACCCAGCACACTTGCTGAACATTAACATCTTTCATTGTTCTCCAAATATTGACTTTAAGCCTGAGCCGAAAGCTAGATATAAAATTTGTCTTTTTATTGAAAAAAATTAAAGTTAGGAATAAAAAAAGACAGCTTAAACATCACCTTAAAATTAATACCATATTTAGCCATCTTTCATCTTGGAAACTCAAACCTAAAATACCAAGATATGAAACCTGCCATATGTAAAAACATTCATTCTATTATTCCTGAAAGAACCTCACATAATATGAAAAATGAAAACATCAAATAATCCTCTAAAATCAGGGTTTCGAGTGTTCAAAAGGAATGCCTGATACATCTTACAAACACATCTAATAACTACATTACTGAGGAAGAGAAAAATGATTTCCTGATGAACATTTTTCATGGGATATATTCTGAATGCTTACTATAACTCAAATCTTAGAAACAAAAAAGAATCAAGTCGTTTCTGTCATAAACTCCTTAATGACATGTTTTTAAAGTAGATGAAGAAAGCCCAGAGAGAAGCAAGAAAAGAGAAGAAAGCAAAGAGGTATATGCTGTAGGGGAAAACACACTGGATTCACCAGGAAGGTGGGCCTTTCTCATCATGGTCTCATCCTGTATCCTGAGTGACACGACTGTGAGAAGCATCCACAGTCAGGCGGGTAACATCCTTGACATCAGTGTAACAGCATGATGGCAAGATTCAGGAGCCTGAAAGGTCACCTCACTAAGATTGCTCTAGGCTGGGCAGGACTTAACAGGGATGGCTACAAGGTTACCTGAATCTGGGAGGGAGCCAGGCGGCAGGCTGGACTCCCCCACCACCTGCGTTCCTAGACAGAACTGCCTCCTGATGGGCATGGGCTGCTTCCCAGAGCGCATGAGCGGGCCCCTCCAGGAACGGGGAGAGGAAGCTCCCTCAAAAACTGCATCCCTGTAGCTGCAGAACCCTCCACTCAAAGAGAAAAGCAGTCCAACTGTTACACCAGTGTGAAGGAACAAAGATGAACACCTGACTTAACACATACGTGCGTGCCTGAAACGTTTTAGGATTAATACTTTCCTATATTTAAAGTCATATTTAAGAAGAGCTGCCAGTCTCCCCTCACTGCCATTGTTTTCAGTCTTGGAAGGGTTTCCAGCAACTCTGCCATCATCTGCTTAGTTTAGAGGACACCTCTGCTTACTTTAGCGTGGGGAGAGTGCGGCTGGTTTAGTTCAGTACAGCTGAGTTCAAGGGGAGGAAATGGGGAGAAAGATTTCTTTTTTAAACAGTTGATCACGTCAAGGCCATATTTAGACCTTTCAAGAACTGGACGATGACTTGAAAATACATCAAAATAAAATGGCGTTTTCCAAAATCAGATAAAGCTTACATCTATACTGAAATGAAAGATCTTCTGTCTAGGTTATTCTGACTACAAAATTTTGGATCGGCCTCTCCAAACTGAACCTCCCTCTTCCTGTCTCTCTTGCAGTGGTGGTAGGGGGTTCCTTCTCCTGACGGTGGCCCATGGCTCTCCACTAACCGGGATGCGCCCTCTTACCTGTCACAGATAAACCATGAAGGAAACCCACCTGGCGTCTCCACGCGGCGGTAGTGGTAGGGGTTGATGCACACCTCTTTCTGCTTGGAGCCGAATGGGAACTCGCAGCACTCCAGCGGCTTCAGCTCGTGGTGAGACTGCAGGTCCGGCCAGCGCCACACCCGGCAGTAGATGACGTGGGGCAGCCCCTTGCGGTGGGACACTTGCAGCCGCCCGTCCAGGGAGCGGGGGATGGTCACGCACTTGCTGGGCTGCCCCGGGCAGCTGAGCGCCCTCTCCAGCTCGTCCATGGCTCCTTTCTTCTTCTTTAACTTCTTCACTAGAGAGTCCACTGCCTTCTCCGCCCACTTTTCCTCTTCATCTCCTTGCTTCCAGCCGAGCAGTCTCTTCACTGCCGGGCTGGTGAAGGAGAAGAGGGAGCTGATGGGGGTGCTGGAGTGCATAAGAGGGGGGAACTGCAGGCGTCCGGTGCACACAGGAGCTGGACCCACAGCCCTTCACTGCCTGCAGGGACCGAGCGAAGTGAGCAAGGACACCCCTTGGGAGGTCATAGGTCCCAAGTCCCCAGGGACATCATAGGTCTTCCCTTTCTTCTGGAAGTGACTGTGACCAATGCAGGCTGGGAAGCAGTTGACTTTCTCCAAAGCCCTGGGGTGGGCAGGACAACTCTGGGGGGAGGAAAAAAAAAAAAAAAAAAAAGACTTCAGTGAACTTCATTGGGATAATTTTCAGAAAAGGGTAAAGGTTGGGTGTAAGAGAGAAAGTATTTTTCAGATGTTCTATACTTGAAAACACTTAGGATTTCCCTGGTGGTCTGGTGATTAAGAATCCACCTGTCAATGCAGGAGACATGGGTTCAATCCCTGCCCTGGGAAGATCCCACATGCCACAGGGCAAATCAGCCACAGGCCAAATCATGCACCACAGCTACTGAACCCACACGGTAGCCCGAGAGCCACAGCTACAGAGCCTGTGAACTGCAACTACTGAAGCCCGAGTGCCCTAGAACCCACGCTCCACGGCAAGAGAAGCCTTCACACCACAAACAAAGAGTAGCTTGGGCTTGATGCAATTAAGAAAGCCCATGTGCAGCAACAAAGACCCAGGACAGCCAGAAATTAATTAATTAAAAATAATAAAGGCAGACACCAAAAAAAAAAAAAGAAAACTCTTATTAGTCATCTTGACTCTTCCTTCTGTTTTATGCCCTATTCCAAGTCTTGGTAATTCTGCCTTCAAAACGTCTTTCAAGTTTGGAAGGTTTCTCTCCATTTCTGCCAACATCTAAGCCTCGCCCCACCTGACCTCTCCCTTTGATCACTGCAACACTTCTGAAGGAGCTCCTGTCTTCCAATTCTAATCCATGGATAGAGGAGCCTGGCAGACTACAGTGCACCAGTTCGCAAAGAGCTGGACACAACGGAGGGATTAACACAGTCATCTCACCACTCGTTTATGCTTCCAAACTACTTTATAGGATAGTGGTTCTCAAAATGTGACCCAAGGGCCCCTGGGAGTCCCTGAGTCCCCTTCAGGGGACTGTGAGAGCTTCTCTTTTCCAACTAAGACATCTGGGTGCACTAAACTTTCACCCATGTACTTGATCCCAAACAACAGATCACAACAGATTGCTTGCAGGAGCAGTTATCAGACTCCAAGTGTCATGGTCAACCAGGCCTTAAGGAGACTTGCAAAAACACAAAACAGTAACACTCTTCACTATTGAGGGGTAAAAGCTGATTTTTAAAAAATTAAAATGTTTATGTTATTCATAATATATAATGAGTTTATCATTGTCTTTAATAAGTCAGTAAACGTTCTAAGCTTTTCAGTCTTAATTCCTAAAATGGTGAAAAAAAAAAAAAAAAAATGAGCCACATCAACAAAGGTTCTTTGGAGTTCTCAATAATTCTTAAAAGTAGAAAGGGGTCATAAGACCAGAACGTTCTAGAAGTTACACACAGTCACACACACAACACGCATACCGTCACTTTTGTTATTCTCCCTTAAAATCAGCTGAACTTTTCTTTGCCTTCTCATCCCAAGGAGACATTCCTCCCCAGTTATTCAACAGTCCCATTTAAATTTCCTGAGGTAGCTCTGCATTTCCTCTTCTGTGAAAAAATAGCTGGCTTAAACAAAACCCTCTGCTTCTTCCAGATTTTAGAAACCAGCTCCCTTGTTTCCCTTGTAAAGTGGTTGCTGGTAGGATTTTGGAGAAAGCTGACTCATTTTAGCATCTTGGAATCAATCTAGTTCATCATCTCCAACAACTGCGTGTTTAATATGCATGAGACGTCATTTTCCCCTTTGCCTCCCTGGAGTTGCAGCTTTCTAGTTCGATTACATACACCTCTTTGGACAGAGGTGCTGTCACAACGCCTGCTCTTATGATGATCATCAGGCAGCTCTGTGAAGAAGGGTTGTTGGTGGCTCAGACGGTAAAGAACTGGCCTGCCAATGCAGGAGACACAGGTTCAATCCCTGGGTCAGGAAGATCCCCTGGAGAAGGAAATGGGAAGCCGCTCCAGTGTTCTTGCCTGGGAAATCCCATGGACAAAGGAGCCTGGTGGGCTATTGTCCATGGGGTCTCAAAAGAGTAGGACATGACTTAGCAACTAAACAACAATAACAAAGCTCTGTGAAGAGGATGGCAGTCTGATTACACGAAAATGGGTGACATTGAATAAACATGGAGCAACCCGTACATCGCTTTATTCCTTGTGTAGACTTTAGTTAGCCCTGTATACAGAGAGAGGGTAAACTACAGTGAAAGGAGAGTTAAAGACTCCATAGCTGTTCTTTTTCTCCTGGCAGTTTGACTTACACTCAGTTTTATTTGGAAAGGTTGATTTTGTGGCTTAACAATCATGAATTTATAAAGTATAGTTAAGTCACTGTGTTCGAGCTCTGTTTACTTAATTGAGACAGGCTGCCTTAAAGCAATCGTTGAAGAGGATGAAGGGCTCTGAGGAGGAGAAGCAACATGACACAGAATAACCTGAACCTCAAAAGAACTCTGAATTCTGCTTAGTTTTACATCGAATTTTTTATTAGTAAATCGTGGCATAACTCCTGAAGCTTAGGCCATCAGTAGAAAACAGCTGCTTATAAAGAAGTTCAGTAGAGTTAAACTAAAAGACCCTTTAGAAAAACTTTTGCTCCAGGAAACAAATCACAGTTCTGCAAACCCGGGTTTGCTGCTATTGTTTTAACTGCTCCGATCTACTAATGGCCTGGGAAATCATTTTATTGGAACAAATTGCTTTTGTAAAAAAACAAACAAACAAAAAAACAGACACTATTGCAGTGCAGCTAAGAAACAATAGGTATTATTTCATGTAAAAGCTTCATTTGGAGGTACATGTTCCATGTGTGTGTGTGTGTGTGCACACGCGCACAAGTATCGAGGGTCACTTTGCAAAATTTGGTATTGTGGGTTACAGTAGAAAAATGTTTGAAAAGCATTACTCCTAAACGATACATTTCCTCGAGCCATGTCTGTTTGAGCTTTACCCTGATGAGTGACTTTTGGGGTCCACCATCCCTCCTTGTCCCCTGGGGAAATTCCAACTAGTCAAGAATCTAGGGTCTGGGAACCCTGGCTCTGCAGTCTGATTTCACTGCCACATTTCAAATCTTCATGAGTCTTACCATGGCTCCAAAACTATGGTTTTATTGGCACAAGACACAGCTCCTGTTCCATCACACAGAGCCCTTGCCTTAGCGGGGAGGCCCCAAAGAGTCAACTTTAGAATCTCTGACTAACAAACGCCAAATTCATAATAGTGACCTCTGGATACGGAAGGAAAAGAATACAAAATACCAAAAGGTTATAGTTAAGGAATTAAATTTAATATCTTGCAAAAACCTGTAATGGAAAAGAATCTGGAAAAGAATATATAAAAATAGTTGTTGTTTAGTCACTAAACTCGGTCTGACTCTGTGACCCCATGGATTGTAGCCTGCCAGGCTCTTCTGGCCATGGTGTTTCCCAGGCCAGAATACTGGCATGGGCTGCCATTTCCTTCTCCAGGAGATCTTCCAGACATAGGGATCAAACCTTCGTCTCCTGAACTGCCAGGCGGATTCTTTACTGCTGAGCCATTGGGGAAGCCCATAGGTACATGTATGTATCTATATACATACATGTATGTATATGTACACACGTACATATACACTGCTGCTGCTGCTGCTAAGTCGCTTCAGTCATATCTGACTCTGTGCGACCACAAAGACGGCAGCCCACCAGGCTCCCCCGTCCCTGGGATTCTCCAGGCAAGAACACTATAGGCTGCCATTTCCTTCTCCGATACATATACACATATATGTGTATAACCGAATCACTCTGCTATATACCTAAAACTAACACAACATTGTGAATCAAACTTTAATAAAAATTTTTAATAAAAACAAAGTAAATTGAAAATAAATTTAGGTTCTGTTTAATGGCACCCCACTCGAGTACTTTTGCCTGGAAAATCCCATGGATGGAGGAGCCTGGTGGGCTACAGTCCATGGGGTCGCTAAGAGTCGGACACGACTGAGCGACTTCACTTTCACTTTTCACTCTCATGCATTGGAGAAGGAAATGGCAACCCACTCCAGTGTTCTTGCCTGGAGAATCCCGGGGACGGGGGAGCCTGGTGGGCTGCCATCTATGGGGTCGCACAGAGTTGGACACGACTGAAGCGACTTAGCAGCAGCAGCAGCAGGTTCTGTTTAAGAAAAGTTAAGGTCTAATAAAGCTGATTGGTGGGTCCAAAGATGTTCAAAATATGATTCTCTACACTTGTTTGATGTATATATTTTTAATAGGAAAACTAAGTGCAAAAAAACATATCAAACTTGGACTCTCAGTAACACTAAGGCTTCAGGTTCCTGTCAATGTTAATAGTTCCCATTTGTCCAGGGGTGCAGTTTAGGGTTCCTAAAGGTTATCCCATTCTCATTCCTGTAATACTGTAGCCACTAGAAGAACAGAGGGTCCTCACTTATCTCCAGCTGGTCATCACTGACATCCACCGTGCAGGCCACCCCCACCCTGCCCAAGTCTGTCCAGTAGCGTCAATCTGACTCAAAACGGCTTTCTACTGTCAGATAATTTAGGTTCGCATAGACTATATGCTCTAACCAAGAGCAAGCTCTAACCTCCTGAAAATACCACTGGTCAGACTCATAATAATTTTAGTAATTAACACACAGCATCCCGGTAAGCCATTAAAAAACTGTCACGCAAATAGGAGGGGGGGGGGGGCATTACTAAAGCTTGTCCGTACTCCTTTCCTATAAAGTACAAAGAAGAGTGAAACAGAATAAACTATGAAGATGAATGTATGCGCAGGATTGATACACAAAAACAACCAGATGATGTCTACAAAATTTAACAAGAGCTACAGAAGAGAGGCAATAAGTGGCGTAGGAGAAGGAACCCTTGGCCCAACTCAGGGGGTTCTGGAAGGTTCCAAAGATGATCTCTGAGCTGCATGAGGAAGGCTTTAAGTCACAGTTAAAAGATAACCTAGCTAGGCAGGTGAGGACAACTTTCTAATAAGCTTTTTGTGGTTAAACTCTCACTTCTGTAAGGAAACTGTAACCCCGCCATGGACCGACTGTGTGATCTTGAACTAGTCTTGCATTCTCTCCGGGGCCCCTCATTTCCTCATCTGTGGATCAAGAAGGGCTCAGCCTCATGGGGAGGGTCTGGGCGCTGGGTCCATGATCCCATGGCTGTGGTGTCACAAGGGATTACACAACCACCACACGTAATCCCCCACATGGCTTGTTTTTCTCCCACTTTAAAGTGAAACTGAACGATTTGTTTGTGCTAAAGGAATGGAAACACCACATTTCCACGACACATTTCCAATAGCATGAAGAATATACTTCTTTGTCCACTGCACTTGCTTTTACTGAGTGAAACAAGCCTTCCTCGATGCTAATGGCCACTTGCCTCTACACCTCTCTTCTGCCAAGCAATGAAGTATTCTGTGGCCATTATGCCAAGATATTACTACAACGTTCATTTCAAATAGTATTTTGCACCTTTAAATATTTGTTCAAATTCTGTTTCAGGGGAGTGTTAAGTATGAGTGCAAAGGGGAAACAGTACTTTTCTCTCAGCTGTTGGTGCTATGCTGCTACCACTGGGGAGTCTGAAAGTAAAGCTTTTTACCCATGAAGACATATCACATGGACCGGGGCAAAACAACTTCTCTCCATGGCTGTCAAACTGGTCCTTTTTATGACAAATGTCATCTACCAATTATAGCACAGTGCCCACTTTTCTCTCCAGCTTTCTGTTTCTTTCCAGCATTATTTTTATCAGCCCCAGGGAATAAGAGTGAAAACATACGCGTGGTGTGATTGGGTCTACCACCATTTTTGGCGCCTGCATCCGGGCGTTCATGAGGCCAGACATCCACAAACGCCATCTGTTGACCATTAGAGCTTTCCTTCTGTGGGTGGAAGGAAAAAAGCAGCAGTGCCATGCCTTCTCGGTTCACTCGGGGTCCACTTCACGCACTCACAGCACAAACACAGTACTGTACTCTCTTTTTCTGGCAACTGAGTTTTACAATAAACCCGAATTGAGTGAGCAAAACAACTTCTCATTTTCAAGTTTTTTAAATAAACAGAACCACTTAAAAGGAAACAGCACTATGGATAGCCAATAAACACAGGAAAAGATGCTCAATATCACTAATTAGAGAAATGCAAATCAGAACTACAATGAGGTATCAACTCACACCAGTCAGAATGGACATCATCAAAAAATCTACAAAGGCTGGAGAGGATGTGGAGGAAAGGGAACTAACTCTCCTACACGGTTGGTGGGAATGTAAACAGAGACAGCCATTATGGAGAACAGAATGTAGATTTCTTAAAAAAAAACAACTAGGAATATATCTACCATATGACCCAGAAATTCCACTACTGGGAACATACCCTGAGAAAGCCACAATTCTAAAAGACCTATGTACCTGCAATGTTCACTGCAGCACTCTTTACAGTAGCTAGGACATGGAAGCAACCTAGATGTATATCTACAGATAAATGGATAAAAAAGATGTGTGTGGAATAATGAGTAATGGAATATTACTCAGCCATAAAAAGAATCAATTTGAGTCAGCTCTAGTGAGGTGGATGAACCTAGAGCCTGTTATACAGAGTGAAGTACGTTAGAAAGAGAAAAACAAATTTCATATATTAACGCATACATACAAAATCTAGAAAAATGGTATTGATGAACCTATTTGCAGGGAAGGAATGGAGATGTAGATGTAGGAAATGGACCTGTGGACACAGTGGGGGAAGGAGAGAGTGGGATGAATGGACAAAGTAGCATCAATATAGATCCACTACCCACGTGTGAAACAGACAGCTGGTGAGAAGCTGCTGTGTAACACAGGCAGCCCAGTCTGGTGCTCCGAGATGACACAGAGGAGTGGAGTCAGGGAAGGAGAGGAAGGCTTAAGAGAGGGAGGGAACAGGTTTCCCTGGTGGCTAAGACGGTAAAGAATTAGCCTGCAAAGCAGGAGACCCAGGTTCAATTCCTGGGTCGGGAAGAGTCCCTGGAGAAGGGAATGGCAACCCACTCCAGTATTCTTGCCTGGAGAATTCCATGGGCAGAGAAGCCTGGCGGGTAAAGCCCAAGGGGTCACAACATGAATGAGCAACTAGCATTTTCACATGGCTGACCGCGTTGTAGAAATCAACACAACGTTGTAAAGCGATTTTCCTCCAATTAAAAAATAAATTTAAAAAAGGGGGGGGATAAAGCAGAACTAACCATGTGTACTCACCATGATTTAACTGTACATTATTCCACACTCAGATCTAATTTGGCTGGATAAAAGTGTGGGAGAAATGAGACTTTAAGTTGTTGGTTTAAACTGAACTTCTGTTAGCAGTTACTCAATCTTATTTCCACTTACTTGGCCTCAATGGAAGATCAAACTGGTGAATTCAATCCTGAAGAAGATAAAATTCAAAAATTACTGCTTAAGGTGGATACCTTGGTTGTCTGCCCTGGAGCATATGGAACCACTGAACAGTCCCTCAAGGGCACTGCTTCTTGGTCAACCCAGACAAGAAAAGCCTCCATCACCAACCAGGCTCTGCACTCCCGTGTCCATGCTGCAAGGGCCACTCTAGAAACATTCAGGACAGAACACTGTTATTTCATTATTTGTTTTGTTTTTTAATTTCTCAACCTTATAAATTTTTAGGGGTTTTGAAGAAGCCTCATTTTATTTTCTAAAAATTGAGGTATAACTGCTTTACAATTGTTGTGTCCATTTCTGCTGTACAATGAAGTGAGTCAGCTAAATGTATGCATATATCCCCTCCCTCTTGGACCTCCCTCCCATCCCCACCATCCTACCCATCCAGGTCATCACAGAGTACTGAGTAACCTTGTCAATTCTGACCCTCTGATCCATAGCCAGCATAAAGTACAGCTTGGTATCCCCTCCATAAAACAGTTTACTATAGAAATTTAGAATCTGAACACACTTTCCAAAAGAACATTTAACCCCCTTGAAGGGACAGACTGTGTTCTTGACTACTTCTCTATCACTCTTTCGTATATCAGTAATTAATATGGCTTTGAAAAGTAAAAAGAGACCCCAAAGAACATCTATCTAGAAAATAGTTGGCTGTTATTATTACTATCGGCACATATATATCATGTCATATTATTGAAGAGAAACCAGACTTAAAACACACACATACACAAATACACAGACGTATTCAGATCAGTCCTCACTTAAACTAGCCTGTCATCCCTACATGTTCCAAATGAATGGCAGTCACAGGTTTGTCTTGTAAGGTATAAGTAACTACCTCATACACATACCAGTTTAATGTCATTGGATAAACATGCCAGTTGGTGGATAAATATGGAAACAGTGTCATGATTTCACACTCTGGGAAACAGGTTTTTCTAACCATATTCAAAGACTTCCTACACATCTATGAGAGGGAAGTTTCCATTCACCAGTTCCTTAGTGAGCATCCTGAGCCACGGGTAGAATACCTCCTGCCCAGGGTATCAAGGGAAGTTGACAGACATGCATCATTATAACAAGGGCTCCCATGGTGGGATTTCAGGGCACCTCTGAAGGGCATCCCTGGTGTCTCTGCAGTAAAGAATCTGCCTGCCAATGCAGGAGATAAGGGTTTGATTTCTAGGTCGGGAAGATCCCCTGGAAAAGGAAATGGCAACCCACTCCAGTATTCTTGTGGGGAAATCCCATGGACAGAGGAGCCTGATGGGCTACAGTCCACGGGGTTGGAAAGAGTCAGACATGACTTAGCGACTAAACAATAACAATAATGGACCTCTGAGGAGCCTCCAGGTGGCTCAGTGGTAAACAACTCACCTACCAATGCAGGAGACACAGGTTCGATCCCTGGGTCGGGAAGATCCCCTGGAGAAGAAAATAGCAACCCACTCCAATATTTTTGCCTGGGAAGTTTGATGAATGGAGAAGCCTGGTAGGCTACAGTCCATGGGGTCTCAAAAGAATCAGACGTGACTGAGTGACTAAGCAATAACAATAATGGGTCTCAACTATTGGCTCTTACTGGGAGATATATGGATTTTTCTAGGCAATCCATAGGTAATTTTCTTCAAATTCTTAAAAGAACTTGTGACCACCAAAAGATTTTCTTTAAAAAAAAAAAACAAAAAAAAAACAGACCCACTGAATTAGAAGAAAGAGGAGAAGGAGAAAGTATGAGAGAGAAGGGGAAAAAGCTGAAGAGACTAAAGAGAATAGCTGACTATTCAAACTAAATTAGGTGCTGGTGGTGGAGGCATGGGGGACAGTCTTTAAAAAGACTAGAGGAAGAGGATCCTAAGAAGATGGCAGAGTATGAAGCACCAAGAAACTGTGTCCCCACCCAGACAACTATTACACTAGCAGAATCTGTCTCGTAATTATTTCGGAACTCTGGTCAGTTGAAGGCTTGCAACTTCAGGTGAAGTCCGTCAAAAGCTATGGTTTTTCCAGTAGTCCTGTATGGATGCAAGAGTTAGACTATAAGGAAGGCTGAGCCCTGAAGAACTGATGCTTTCAAACTGTGGTGCTGGAGAAGACTCTCCAGTCCCTTGGACAGAAAGGAGTCCAAACCAGTTAATACTAAAGAAAATCAACACTGAATAGTTACTGGAAAGGACTAACGCTGAAGCTGAAGATTCAATACTTTGGCCACAAGATGCAAAGAACCAGCTCACTGGAAAAGACCCTGAAGCTGGGAAAGATTGAGGGCAAGAGGAGAAGGGGACGACAGAGGATGAGATGGTTGGATGGCATCATTGACTCAACGGACATGAGTTTGAGCAAACTCCAGGAGATAGTGAAGGACAGGGAAGCCTGGCGTGCTGCAGTCCATGGGGTCCCAAAAGTCGGACAGACTGAGTGATTGAACAACAACAACTCACAGGACCAAATAGGGTTGCAACAAAGTAGACTTTGTGTTATTCAAAGACTAGTCTTAATTTAGACCCAATTCTAACATGCTTTACTGTTATGTATTAGAATGCTTTGACTAAAATTTCATATAGGCACAATGTATATTGCATATTACTGACAGTGCAATTCTTTATTTCCTCTCTTCTATATTTGTAACTCTTGGTGTGTTTATAAAACAGTCCACATTCTTAAGTAAAATAGAATCCAGGTCAACTATTTCAACGTGGATGATTTATTACTTACAAGTTGAGGATCCTTAGAAATCTATTTTTACTTAACTGTTTATAAACTGGTGAATAACTATTGCCCTTTAAAAAAAGTCAAACTTTCTGTACCTTAGCAACCTCAAAAAGAATAAACAAGATCTTACACAACACAAGGCATCTTAAAGGGGCCCTTACTCCAGGCAATTCTGATCTATGAAAATTTGGGTTTGATGCAAATATAAATTTGGGAGATTCCTTTTCTCACAAAATGAATCATACTAAATGTAAAATTATGATGCGATGGACAAAAATCTGATTCACATACAGCTTTTTCAGGAAAAATATCCTTTCAGTCAATAAATACTTACCAAGTTGTCTATGTTGCAGTTCCTTGAATGAACTGTTAAACTTTACTTTTGTAAGTATATCTGATAGTAACAATCTAGACACCTTAGTAAAATTAAGAGATCTCACATTACATTGCTACTTTTAAAATACAAGTCTAACTTTAAAAATGTATTCTGGCCATCTCATCATCGGAACACTTTGGTTAGGCACTAAAGAACACCATTGTTAGCAAACTGCAGAACAAATCAAATTAGCTTTGGGGACGCTTTATCTTCTAAACACTTCGCCCATCAAAACACCAAACATCTTTAAAACTTTAAGAATTTTACAACTGTGCCAGCTTTTTGGGTAAGCAATATGGTATTATTTTACTGATGCAGTTAATAAACCACTTTTAAAAAATGTTCCCAGTGTATCCTTCAGAAAACTCGGTTATTCTATCAGATGATATCCATGTAGAATAGCTTAGTTCAAACTCAGAAAACAGATACTTCCCTTTTTCTAAATAGATGTTTTGAAATTGTTTTTGTAGGTAAGGAAGTATATTTCTACCTTCTCATTGTTATAAAGTCACCCCAGGACATCCCGGATCTCATTCATTTTTTAACCCTGATGAGTGTTTAGGAATAGAAATCCAAAACATGCATCCTCTTTTTCTCCCTCTCTCCCTCCCTCTCTCTTTTATTGTTTCTCAATAAACGCAGTTTGGCCCAAATATAGGGGATGCGATGCGGTGAAACAGCAGGAACAATGCACGACAGCCACACCACGCACAGCACAGAGACATGGTTCTCCAAAACTTTCCCTATTTTTCATTCAGAAGGTTTCATATGTCAACACACAAGTAACGTGCAAGGAGCTTAATCGAAAAAAGATTTTTAAGTTCATTTCCAAAACTCCAGCCTGTAATTATGGTAAACACACAAGTCACCTTCCCCTTTTCCTCTTCCCACTCTGTTCCTCTGAGAAACGCAAACCGACAGAATGAATGGCCCTTTGCCCTGTAGGACCAAAAGCAACTTACTACCCTCCCTTGTGCTTAGCTGCATTGCTAGAAGTAGGGATTATTTCCAAAAAGCCCTCTAAAATATATGCTGTGAAGCCATCCTGAAATAATTCTCAACATTTTCTTTCTCCCTTCCTTCCTTCCTTCCTATGAGGTACAGGTGACTTACGATACTATATTAGTTTCAGGTATTATTTTACTGATGCAGTTAATAAACCACTTTTAAAAAATGTTCCCAGTGTATCCTTCAGAAAACTCGGTTATTCTATCAGATGATGTCCATGTAGAATAGCTTAGTTCAAACTCAGAAAACAGATATTTCCCTTTTTCTAAATAGATGTTTTGAAATTGTTTTTGTAGGTAAGGAAGTATATTTCTACCTTCTCATTGTTATAAAGTCACCCCAGGACATCACGGATCTCATTCATTTTTTAACCTCTGTTAAAAAATGTGTGCAATAATGATCCAATATTTTTATAGATTATACACCATACAAAGTTGTTATAATACCACTGACTACATTCCCTGTGTTGTACATTATATCCATGCGATTTATTTATTTTATGAATGGTAGGTAGTTTGTACATTTTCATTCATTCTTTGAATCAGTCAACACATCTTTATTGAGTCTCTACTGTGTGATGGGTGCTGTGCTGTGCTAAAACCATATACAGCTTCCCAGATTTAAAGTCTTCATTACCTAAGGAATTAAAAGAATCTGAGTCAGGAAACCATCCCATTAAACTATTTCAAAATATTTAGAGTCTTAAAAATACAAGGAGGGGAAGGGGATATTTTTGGCTTTGCCAAATGGTTTATGGGAAGGTTTTGCTTTATTTTTGTTTTAAACATAGGTGACAAAAGAGTAATTTTATCACAGAGAGTCTAAAGCTCTGGGTCAGCCCAGAAGCAATCTATTTGCTTCAGTGAACCAGGGCCAGGGAGACCCACCATCTGTAACTGGCACCCCTGGGGCAGTTTCCTTATTGCAAGACCTGTGGATGGACCGTGAGGCGTGAACTTGAACTGCTCCAACCTGTTACATTTTCCTCCAGGTGGAATCTCTGAAAAGGTAGATATGATGTAACTGAGGAAACGACACCACTTACATGGTGGTGGTGTAACAATGTTAGGAGTCCTAACAGTTCTGCGCTGTCAATTTCTCTACTCCTTCCACTCCATCGGACATCTGTAAACTGATACTGCCCCACCTTGCAAGCAAGGGCTTCTTTAAGTCTACAGCTTGGATTCTCGCCATTGAGGAAGAATTCCAGAAATTAAAAACAAAACAAAAAATGGAATCTGTGCTGGAGTCAAAGTGAGCTCACCCACTGTAACGAGCCCTGTTCATTTTCAAGCTAGAAAAACTCACACCCAGAAGAATGAGAAGGTGCAAAGCAGTGTTGGGAAAGATTCTGTCAATGATGAGGACAGTATCACTGAAATATATACAACATGGCATTATTGGGTGATTAGGCTTAACTGTACCACTGACTTGAAAGATTAAACTGGAGGGAAGTTTACCTCCTGTTGGGGTCACCTAGGCCAGACAGACATAAGGAAGGTGCCTTACAAGATGACAGGTGATGGCCCATTAACCAAGAGGATAGCTGTGAATAATGAAGTCAATCATTGTGCAGAGCAAAAATTCTCCGTTTGTAGATTCAGTCACTGAATCTAGACTAATAAGTAGATTTTTATGTGCCAAGGAGTCATGAAACACAGCAGAAGCCAAGGGGAAGTGCCCCAAGGAAAAGAGGCACTCCCCTGGCAAGTGTAAAAACAGCAGGAAAGACATTCTTAACCTTACAAGTGATGACAAGACCCACAAACTAGCTAAACTAGGTTCTTAATAGAAGCCTTAGATGTCAGGTTGGTTCTACAAAAGGACACATTTTGACATAATCAACCGAAACTTCTCATCAAACAGCCTGCTTTATTCTCATCAAACAGCCTGCTTTTATTGAACTGAGCCTCTGAGCTTTAAACTGATATCAAAACTACCGATAAAAATTCGTCTTTTTCAAACGAAGCGTGTCATACTATATCAAGGACAATGTATCTGTTTTTTCAGTCAGTTAAACTGTTACTTAGCAGATAATATCTCAGGGATGCTGAATCTTAAAATAATCAAGCACTGAGGCCACAACTGGAGAGATTACTATTTGCATACTTGAGCAGCAAAGCAAACAGAGTAACAGCAAGATGTACTTTCAAACAAAGAATATGTGAAGCATTTGCCAAGCAAGATCTCAAAAAGAATACAGAACAACTCAGTGTACTCCAGTCTTCTAGAAATTCTGGCACTTTATTTGGCTAGAAATTTTTAGTCATAAGACTAGAACATAAGTCAAAATTCTTAACATGTTCTCACTTGTTCATTCAGTTAACAGACTTCTTGTTGAAAACCTAATTTTGTTTGAAATACCAAGTGCTGACAAGAATGCGATTAACATGTTAACTGGCTGTACCCTAATACAAAATAAAAAGTTAAAAAAGAAACGTGATTAACAAAAATTGATAGGAATAGGCTGATCAGCACTTTGGGAACAATTTGCTATCATCTTGTAAAGCTGAAAGTTGCATATCTTTAGACCTAGCAACTCCACAACCTGGTATATGTCCTAGACTAGTTTTCAAACCTCAGATAGAAATGGTTAATAACATCAGTTCACTGGATTTCTATCAGGATTCTAAAAAATATACTGGATTTTTATCAGAACCATTGCTCAGAGTATGCTATGCTATGCTAAGTCACTTCAGTCGTGTCCGACTCTGTACGACCCCATAGACGGCAGCCCACCAGGCTCCCCCCGTCCCTGGGATTCTCCAGGCAAGAACACTGGAGTGGGTTGCCATTTCCTTCTCCAATGCATGAAAGTGAAAAGTGAAAGTGAAGTCACTCAGTCTTGTCCGACCCTCAGGGACCCCATGGACTGCAGCCTACCAGGCTCCTCCGTCCATGGGATTTTCCAGGCAAGAGTACTGGAGTGGCGTGCCATTGCCTTCTCCGTTGCTCAGAGTAGGGAAAAATATTATATCTAGAAGTTTGAAGTGATAGTTAGGTACACAAATACACAGAGAGAAGTAAGAGAGAGACAGAGCTATCTGTATTTCCTATTGAGTTATAGTGAAAACCATTTGGGAGGCACCACTCTAAGTAATGGGCTTTCCAGGTGGTGCTAGTGGTAAAGAATGTGCCTGCCAATGCAGGAGACATGAGATGCAGGTTCGATCCCTGGGTCAGGAAGATCCCCTGGAGGAGGGCATGGCAACCCACTCCAGTATTCTTGCCTGGAGAATCCCATGGACAGGGGAGGCTGGCAGGCTACAGTCCGTGGGGTTGCAAAGAGTTGGAAACGACTGAAGCGGTTTAGCACTCACGCAGCACACACGTCCTAAGTGACACTATTGTATATACTATATTATTTATAGTAGCACTATTCAAGATAGCACAAATCTGGAAACAACTCATCCATCAGCTAGGGAATGAACAGATAAACAATGGAATAATCTCACAGTGAAATATCATACAGTCATAAAAATATACTAACTATATTGACAAAGATTAATCTTCCATGTTAAATGGAAAAACAAATTAGACCCTAAAAGACTACACAGAGGGTTAAATAATTTTTATAAAGTTGAAAAACAAATGAACAAAATTAAATATCATGGAGATACACACATGTTGTCGATCTGTATTTTAAACATCAAAGCAGTGAAAACACAACACTCATGATACTCATACTTGAGGCAGCGGACCAGCGCAAGAATTTCCCATCTGCTCTGCCTTGCCCTGCCCTGTGTCTCCTCCTTCCTTCTCTCTTCCTTCCTTTTGATTTTAATTAAGATAGAGAGGGCATTTTGATTTTTAGAGGGCATTTTGATTTTAAAAACACTTTACGTTCATGAAAAAGAAAAACAAAAACAAACAACAACCTAAAAACACACACAAAGAAATTTCCTAAAAAGAAAACCCCCAAAACCCTTGCTCATTCACAGAGAAATGCTGATCACTTGCAAACATTTTTAAGAATTTAAAAATCTTTGTTCTAAATAAACATATTTTAAAATAGGATTAGTTCACAGATATGTCTTATATTTTGCCTATTTCAATGAATGAAATATTGTAAGCATTTTCATGTTGGTAAATATTTTGTTTTTAAAGTTTTGTGGTAGTCAGAGTAATACTCAGCTTTCAATTTTAATTCTAAGTTGCATATTTATTTCACTTACAATACTTTCTTGTTCCATAGTTTCAAGTAAAAGAGGGAAAAAACAGATTTTGAGCACTCCTTGTGCAGATTTTTACAGCTGGTTGTCAACAGTTTCAGAGTAATTGCTAAAATGAAAGCAAAATAAACCCCGAGGCATTTTATTTCTAGTCATACATAAACGAGTCAAGGCACTTTACAGCTCTAATTATATAAGTTCCTCATTAAGCTATTATTCTTACAAAAGTTAAAACATGGACAAGGTTAAATTTCATTTGGTCATCAACTACAATTTCCAAATCCTCATGCCCTTCCTGGAATAACTACTATTACCCCTTTGGGCTTATTTTTTAATATTTTTCTCTGCATGTGCATATACAGACAGATCCTCACAAAAAAATACAGTATTCGTTTTAATTTTTAAAAACATTTAATCATTCTGCAACTTAAGGGTCTTTTCTATGTTGTTGTTCTTGTTTAGTCACTAAGGCGTGTTTGACTCTGCGACCCCACAGACTGCAGCCTGCTGGTCTCCTCTGTCCATGGAATTTCCCAGACAAGAATACTGGAGTGGGTTGCCATCACTCTCTCCAGGGGATATTCCCAACCCAGGGATCGAAGCCAGGTCTCCTGAATTGGCAGGTGGATTCTTTACCTTTGAACCACCAGGGAAGCCCATTTTCTATGTGAGCATTATGTAAATCTACTTCATTCTCTTAAAGTGCTGCATACAGTATTCCATATTACGACAAAGCCCTTTCCTGTTAGGTTCAACCTCCCATTCAAAAAAATCTACCACAGTGTGGGAAATCTAAAATATATTCATGTTTATCTGTTCAAAAACTGGCATCAACTTAAAGAATGCAGTGTATCTTGAGAGGACGTGAAGTGTTGTCTCACTGTGGTCTGACTGGCATTTCCCTGACAACTAATGATGCTGAGCATCTTTTCACATGCTTGATGGCCATCTATGTATCTTCTTTGGGGAAAAGACTGCTCAAGGCCTTTGCCCACTTTAAAACTGCACTGTGAGTCTTTTTGTGCAGCACTGTAAGAATTCTTTATATAACCTGGATATACAGATACCAAGATACATGATTTTCAAATATTTCTCCCTTTATGTATATTGTCTTCTTACTTTCATGATAATGCTCTTTGACGCACAGTTTTTTATTTTGATGACATCCCCTTCATCTACTTTTTCTTTTATTACTTGTGCTTCTGGTGTCCTATCTAAGAACTAGTTGCCAAATTCAAGGTCATAATTATTTACCCCTACGTTTTTTTCCTAAGAGTTTTGTGGTGTTAGCTTTTTAATTTAGGTCTTTGATCATTTTCAGTTAATTCTGTGTAGTGTGGGACAGGAGTCTAACTTCATTCTTTTGCATGTGTATACCCAGTTATCTCGGCACCATTTGTTGAAGAGATTATTCTTTCCCCATGGAGTGGTCTGTTAACACCATTGTCAAAAACTCAGCCAGCCGTAAGTCCACAGATGGTTGGTTTTATTTCAGGGCTTTCAATTTCTATTCCATTGTTCTAACTATCCTTATGCTAATACCACACTATTTTGATTTCTGTAGCTTTGTAATAAGTTTGAAACTGGGAGGTGTGAGTCCTCCAACTTTGCTGACCTCTTTCAAGATTGTTTTGTATATTATTGATTTTTATTGTTTATTGTCTCTTTTCTCCCACCACGACACAGGCTATGTTAGGATGTGGATTTTTGTCCATTTTGTTCCCAACTGTACCCCTACTCCTAGAATGGGGCTTAGCATGTAGCAGGTGCTAGGTGCTGCTGCTAAGTCTCTTCAGTTGTATCTGACTCCTTGCTACCCCATGGACTGTAGCCCACCAGGGCTCCTTTGTCCGTGGGATTCTCCAGGCAAGGATACTGGAGTGGGTTGCCATGCCCTTCTCCAGGGGATCTTCCCCACCCAGGAATCGAACCCAGGTTTTCCTCAATAGAGGCAGATTCTTTGCCACTGAGCCACCAGGGAAGCCCATCATAGGCGCTTAATATGTGCTAAATGGATGACTGCGGTCTTGAGAAGACAGAGCCATCCACAGCTCAGAGAAAATGCTGGGGGTGTGAGGAGAGAGGAAGAAAATATGGTTGAACAAGCCCTGTCAGACTTGAAACGGCAGGAAGGTGGGTGGTTGAAGCTTGGGATGCAGTGACGAGGAACCCCTTCAAAACCATATTGCCAGGGCTCGCAAGGAGCTGCAGCCATTGTGGTGCGTGTGTCAGTCTTTGGTAATTCAAATGTACCAAAGCTAAAAATCATTTTGTTACTATCACATTAACATTTTATATTTTTCAAAAACAAAACATCAGATAAGATGAAGTAGAATAACCATGAATTGCTCTCTCTGAACTGATAGAAAAAGAGCTTTTGCATCTTATCTTAGCTGTCTCCAGAGCTTTTAGTGTACATAAATAATTATTTTTGATAAGTTAATGTAATTTTACAATCATATCGGAAAACATACACCACAATGCAAAAGGACCATATTGACCTTTAAAAAAAATTCCGAACAAAATCTTTAGTAAACACATTTATCACATTTAGTTAAATTAAGTAAGTGGGCAGTGACATCAGCAAGTCTGAACACTATTGTGACTAATGGGACAGAAGCCAGTGAAGAAAAAGCAGAGCTGGACTATGTGGTGCAGTTTAAGATAAACGCTTTGGCAATTTTCTTTGATGCTCATTGCTTCCTTCCGCTGTGTAAAATTTTTTAAATGTAAATAATTAAGGAAGTATGAAGATCCACCACTACTGTTGAATATATATTATGTAAATTGCCACTGAATAATTGCATCTTTCCTACCTAACAGCAAATACTGCTGCTATGAGATGAAGCAACATACTGCCATTCTAAAAAATTAAGCCACATGGCCCCATCTGTTTCCAGGTTCCAAGACAGCACACCTACCAGTTAATAAAGAACCTATTAACCAGAGGATGCAAACATGCCTCTTATTTAACTTTTTCAAAATCAACAAGGTGTTGTTGATATAATTTGGCAGTGTGTCTGATTTATGAAGGGAGTGAGATACACACCTCTTTATCTGATAATGATTTAAAACAATATGTGAAGTATGTAAACTGTCACTAAAATGTCACAGCTCTGGGATTTGCCAGGTGCTAACTGCTCTATTCAAAGCCTCAGAGAAAGTGTACAATTGCCCTGGGCAGTCATCCCAGGTTTAATTATGTTCCGGGAGCTTTATTCCCTGAACAGAGGTAACAGTCTGGAGAGAGCTTTGCGTCCACTTGGTCTTCAACTTAGCGACTAAAAGACCACAGCCAATTCACTGCCTCATTTGCAAAACCCACTCCAGGAGGCAATACTGTTGTTCATCCCTCAAATTCAGCCCACGTGACTTCCCTGAAAGAATTCTCTTCTCAGTTGCTTGTACACATTAGTATTTTCACTTGGGATTGTAATGTATTTGTTCATCTGTCTCTCTATTAAAGAAGTCTTTTAAGGACAGCGACTATCTTCTTGTTCTCTGTAGTTCCAATCCCTTGCATAAAATCTGCATTGAATACACACTTTATTATTATTTGTGTTAAACGATTGTGTCACCTAGTGCTGGCACCTGGGAAATAGTAGCTGCTTAATAAATACTATTTACTGGAAATTTTGTTTACTAAATTTTGTTTTCCTCTTTTTATCACATCCTGCTGTTAGAACTCAACTCAGGCTCTTACTACCCTAGACTAGTAGTTCTCAAGGAGGGGGTGGGGGAATTTTGCCACCACAGGACATCTGGAAATATCTGGAGGCATTTTTGGTTGTCATGACCAGACAGGAGGGAGCAGGTGTCACGGGCATTTAGTAGGTAGAGGCCAAGGGTGATCTAAACATCCTATAAGCAGAGGACAGCACCCCATAAACAAAGAATTATCCAAGCCCAAAAGGCAGTAGAGAGAAGGCTGAGAAATGCTGACCTAGACTTTCATTTCTTGACATTGACTCCTGATCATTCTACTCTATTCCTATCCCTTTCTCACCTCTATTTTTCCAAAAATATCCCTTTTTTTTCTAATTGAAGCATAACTGACATATAACATTATATTAGTTTTGGGAGAGCAATATAATGATTTTGTATTTGTCCATATTGCAAAATAACCAACACAGTAAGTCTAGTTACCATATAGTCACATAATTTTTTTCATGCGATGAAAACTTCAACTCTCTTAGCAACTTGCAAATATGTAGTAAAATACAGTATGATCATGTGTCACCATGCCATACATCACATCTCATGATGTTTATTTTATAACTTATACCTTTGACCTCCTTCACCTATTTTGCCCCTCACCCCACTTCTGGCAACCATCAATCTGTTCTCTGTATCTATGAGCTTGCCTTTTTGTTTTGGGTTTGTTTGTTTTTTCCTTTGATTCCTCATATAAGTAAGACTAAAACTATTGTCCTTATCCTGTTCAAAAGGTCTTACATATTTAAAAAATCTTTATTTTTCAATTAAGAGTTGTTGCTGGATTTTCAATAACTTGGTTTAAAATAATTGTCAACATATAATTATGTCAAAAGCAGAACCAAGTTTTTGAAATTCTTATTTCTAATGCACCTACTTGACAGCTCTCTTGCCTCAGATGAAAGCTTTTGAGAACACTGAGGGGGAAAAAAAAAGACTCTAGTGGGTGGCAGCTAGTTTTTCTTCAGTGATCCAAATTTCTAGAGCTACAAAGACCAAATGACGCTTCAAATTTCATTTGCAGGACAAATGCTGGGCACTGAATGTCAATCACACCTCAGACTGTTATCCCGCATACCTGCCAGAAACTAATTATGATTCATTTAAAATTAAGATCTAAGACTAGTGGGTTTTAGAAACAAAGAATTTTTTAAAATATCTGATTTCTGTTACTTCTATGACTGTATGTTATGAAACTCCACAGAATTTTAAATATGAAAAGTATATACACAAATAGGGAGAAGTTACATATATGTAGTTCTTTAGAGTCTTTCCATTAAAAATCATGTTCCATGAAAATCATATATCTGATTAGGAATTCATATCCAGAATATATAAAGAACACAACAATAAAAAACCAAACAACTCAATTCAAAGTGGGAAAAGCACTCAAATATTTTCTTTCTCCAAAGAAAATACAGAAGTGGCCAATAAGGTGCTACTTAATGAGCACCATGATAAGATGCTCAACATCATTCGTCATTAAGGAAATTCAAATCCAAACCACAATGAGATAGCACTTCATACCCTTTAGGATAGACATTACCAACAAAACAGAAACTAACAGGCATTGGCAAGAATGTGGAAAAAATAGAAACTTTGTGCACTGTTGATGGGAATGGAAAATGGCTCAGCTGCTATGGAAAACAGTTGGCAGCTCCTCAAAAATTAAACATAGAGTTACCATATGACCCAGTAATTGCAATCCAGGTACATACACAAAGGAACTGAAAACAGGTACTCAGACACGTACTGGTACTCAAACTACTGCTCGTAGCAGCATTATTAACAGTATTCAAAAGGTGGAAAGAACCTAAGTGTCCATCAACAGACGAATGGACAAACTGTGGTGTGTATATATATATGTGTGTGTGTGTGCGTGTATGATGGAATATTATTCGACCTTTAAAAGGAAGGGAATTCTGACATACACCACAACATGAATGAAACTTACAGACGTTATGCTAATGAAATGAGCCAGACACAAAAAGTAAATTTTGTGATCCCACTTACACGAGGTAAATAAAATAGGCAAGCTCGCAGAAGTTACAAGGACTAGGAGGAAGGGGAAAGGGGAGTTTCTGTTTAATGGGAAGAGTGCTGAATAAACTCCAGTTTGGAAGGATGGCAAAGTCCTGGAGATGGAGAGTGGTGGTGACGGCACAGTGTGGATGTATTTAACCCCACTGAACTGCATACTTAGAAATGGTTAGAATGGTAAATTTTATGTATATTTTATCACAAGAAAAATCTTATTCAAAATGTTATGATAATTTGCTTCATCACTACCTTTAAGGGATTTTACAAATAAAGTCCAAAATTAGACGGTTTCTTAAAACTCTAATTTTGAGATGAAAAATAATGTGCCATTGGTATGTAGAAGCCTTGAAAGAAACTAGGGTCCCTGGTAACATAAAATGCTGGAAAATATTCATACACAGCCCAGGGCCAACTATGGAGGTTCCGCACCTTTCAATAGCCACACTCACTGCAGGACAGCTGTAGTTTTGTGCAGTCCTGGCATTCTGCCTGCCTTTCAGATCCTTTCTTCCACTTAATGCTGAATCATATAAACATATCAATTTTCTCTGACAGTGGCAGTTGGGCCCGGGGAGAGGAAAGTACTGTTTTAAAAATAACATTTCCTTCTATGCTAAGAATAAGAGGGAAATATGGAACTATCTCTAGAGAGATTATTTTTTAAAATGAGATCTACCTTCTCAAAACCAACCAAGGGCAAGTTTACTTACCACTAATTTATATTGTGTGTGTGTGCTAAGTCACTTCCATCGTGTCTGGCTCCCAGACCCTATGGATTGCAGTCCACCAGTCTCCTCTGTCCATGAGATTCTCCAAGCAAGAAAGCTGGAGTGGGTTCCCATGCCCTCTTCCAAGGGATCTTCCTGACTCAGGGATCGAACTCATGTCTCTTATGTCTCCTGCATTGGCAGGTGGGTTCTTTATAGCTAGCGACACCTGGGACTCCCCTAATTGGTATTACTGAGCTTTATTTTCTTGGAATCAGTTATTCTCAAGTGAAAACCATAAAACTTCTTCACTCATAATAAATTATACAAGCATTCACAGATTTAACAACTGTGAGCATTTTGAAAGAAAGCAGAAATATGAATTCCTTTTCATGCACTATCATGTCTGATGTGTAAAGTTGTATTAAAACCTACTAATATTCCAGAAACTCTATGACTTCAAATCTATTGGGAGGTTCACACGATTTGAAATTCATTCTTCCATAAATTGACTTTATAATCCTTCCTGGGATAGAACTATAATAGAATCTACTGCATGGGAAGACTATTGGGTTAAACAAATTTATCTTATACTACACACCTAAGTGGGCTTCCTGGTGGCTCAATGGTAAAGAACCTACCTGTCAGTGCAGGTGACGTGGGTTTGATCCCTGGGTTGGGAAGGTCCCCTGGAAAAGGAAATGGCTACCCATTCCAGCATTCTTGCCTGGAGAATACCGTGGACAGAGGACCCTGGTGGACTATAGTCTTTGGGGTCGCAAAAAAGTCTGACGTGACTTAGCGACTAAACCACAACAAACACCACACCTAAGAATAAGAATATTTGAAGTTAACTTAAATATATGTATTTTTAATCATCATTGGGTATAGTGTGGCTCAGAGGAAGTGACATAATGATTGCTTGAGCCTCATCTGATAAAAGTCAACAAATATATCAAAACCTAATAATGCATAAAGCATGCAAACAATCTCACTTTAAAATAGAACTCCAACAGCAGCTTGGTTTCTTTTGATATTTATACTGAATTTCACACAAAACAAAGGTCCTAACAAAAACTGATATATCTCGCTTAAATCAAGATGTGGTTATACCAGGCAGCCTTGTAGTCATGATGTAAAGTACTAAGGTAAGCTGATGGCATTTGAACCTAAGCTTAATAAGCCTTTGAGAAGTCTTGATCTATGTTCACTTAAATCCCTGAGACACAGCTCTCTTGGTATTCAAAGTCTGATTTTTTAGCTAGAATGTCAATGTTGGTTAGACATCATTTCCTAAATTTCAGTCTCAGAATTATTTTGGAATTAGAATTGTTGGAGATTTAGAATTATATACTTTTTAAAGGGACAAGATACATTTTTATTGATGCTCATTGTCATTTCCTTTGGAGATGGAATTATTATTCCATGACCTATTTGGTGTTTTATTGATGCCAAATAAAATAAAAGGGAAGTGGAACAGGCATTAGAGCATCAAAGAGGCGTGAAAATGAGTAACAGAAAACCTCATTCACAATGGAGTCGGGAAGTCTGAGCAGCTTACTTTATACATACCAGCAAGAAGCTTAGTTTATATATCCCAGCAGGAAGAAGGAAGATTTTCTCTTTGGCCAGCAACAAACCAACCAATGAGAAACTGCTGTAACTCAGCCAATGAGAAGTTGCCACAACCCCAAATTCTTGCTCTCCTCCAATGAACTTTCACTCAAAACAGCCCCTCCCAACTTCCTCATTTCCTATATAAAAGAATGCTGCTCTCTTTTGGTCTCCAGACTTGCCTACAGTTTTCTATAGTTTGTTTGTCCTTAATTGCAATTCTTCTGCTATTCCTGAACAAACTTGATTTTTCTGGCTAAGTTACTTACTACCTTTTTGTTTTAAAGGTTAACAGAAGGAATCTAAACAACATACCTAATGGCTAGGTCACTTTTAAGGTAGAGTTAGAATGCTATCCATTTTTTAGGTAGTATTCTGAACATTAAGAGCAAGATCAAACACTTTTAAGAGCAAGCAATTCTCAACATTTATAAGAGAATGTCAACACTACTTTGGGAAGATGATGGCATAAGTTTCTAGCATTCCAACCTATATCCTTTACACTGTCCACATATAGTTGGAAATAAAGTACACCATCCCACAAGTGTGATACCTTATTATTCAAGTTTGGAACAGCCCACAATTTAACCAGTGGTTCCAGGAACAAGAGGCTACATGATGTAAGCAATTGAAAACACAGGAATTAGTGGGAGAACCCTTGAATCTGAATGCTAGCTCCACTGCTAGCTGAGACCTTTAAATAATTAACCACTTTGACCTCATTTTTCTCCTCTAAAACTGAAACAATAAGCCTTACCTTTCATACTAAGAGGATGTGTGAACAAAAGCAATTTGAAAACTGCAAACTATATAAGGACACTCTTTTTATTATTAACAGTTATACTTCCGCTTATTTTTTCTGCATAACTCATTGTAGAAATAAAAGGTGTCCAAAAGATGGGGGGAAAGGAAAGAAAAACAATTTAAGAAATGGATCTGAGACAAAGAAATGGAAAAAAGTCGAAAGGAAGATAAATGTTCACATAAAAAAATACTATCTCTACTATCTCATTATCAGGATTTCATTAGGAATTAAATTTATGGCATCTGGACTTCCTTGGTAATCCAGTGGTTAAGACTTTGTGCTCCCAATGAAGAGGGCCCAGGTTTGATCCCCTGATCAGGGAACTAGATCCCACATGCTGCAACTAAAGATCTCACATGCAGCGACTAAGACCCAACACAGCCCCCCTCCCAAAAAAATTATGACATCATTTCCTTCCTAATCAGCTTCAACTGCTACTATTCACCCAGAGAAGTTGGTGTCTAGAAATTCTTGAGCCCATAATATATACTTTTTATATAATTCCAGCATCAGACGGAGAGGGAAGGTGAGAATACAGACGGACGCTGACAGAGACGGAGTGAAATTTGCACAAAATCTGACTATCCAGTAATTGCTTTTGTACAAAACATTAACTGAGAAGCAGCAACAAGTGAAAAAGAGGCCTGCCTGCCAAAACACATGTGTCATCAAGCCTGCACAAAAAAAGATCATGCAGGACCTATTCGCCATTATTCTTGACCCGGTTTAAACGAGCATGTTTCTAGGACTCGCAAGCTTACAGCGAATCAGAACTGCAAATGGATAAGAGGAGGTGCTACCAGCAGGTAGGACAGCAAAGTGACATCAAAGCTGGCAGCATGACCCCGAGGAAGGGGACCAAAGCAAACAAGCAAACAATCGAAAACTAAAACAACAAAAAACAAAGCAAAAAAATGTATCAAGAAACAGACATCTGATCTCTAAAAGCCCACGAGTTTGAGGTCAGTGTGTCTGGGAACGACCAGCCCCTCCCTCTGAGCTGCAGAGCTGCTTATGTGCAGTTTCCAAGGGGGGTTCCTCAGGGTTCTGGAGACTGGAAGGAGCCTCGGACCCAGCAACAAGGGGGGAGGGGGAGTGGTAGGAGCTAGACACCTGGGGAAGGAGGGGGGCATGCAGGATTCTCTGTCCCTCGTCCCCACCCCGGGTGGACGCCACCTTCCACCAGAGCAGGCCTGCTTCACTCAGGCCTTTACTTCCTGAGGCTTCCATGATGAAAGGGCCTGCTGACTCAAAAACGAGTTTTAAAAAAATTAATACATGACTACACTAACTCTGTGGTGTCTCAGAAGGTAAAGAATCTGCCTGCAATGCAAGAGACCTAGGTTTGATCTCTGGGTTGGGACGATCCCCTGGAGAAGGGAATGGCAACCAGCTCCGGTATTTGGTATTCTTGCCTGGAGAATCCCATGGACAGAGGAGCCTGGCAGGCTACGGTCCTTGGGGTCGCAAAGAGTTGGACACGACTGAACCACTTTCACACACACACACTGCTAATTCCAGAATCCCCCAGAGCAGTATATCCAAATGCAGAAATGGGATCTATTCCAGGTGCTGGAGAGAGGAAGTGACAAGCAGAACACAGAGGATTTTCAGGGCAGTGAGACTGTTCAGTAGGGTAGGGCAGTGAGACTGTTCAGTAGGGTAGGACAGTGGTGGAGGCAGGTCATTACACTTTTGTCTAAACACATAGAATACACAACACTAAGCGTGAACCTGGATGTAAACTGTGGTCTTGCGGTGATAATGTACCCGCTCCAGTGCAGGATATCAGCAGCGTGGAGGCTGTGCAAGCAGATATATATGGTAAATCTCTGCAATTTTCACACAGTTTTGCTGTGAACCTAAAACTGCTCCTGGGCTTCCTTGATAGCTCAGTTGGTAAAAAATCTGCCTGCAATGCAGGTGACCCTGGTTCGATTCCTGGGTTGGGAAGATCCCCTGGAGAAGGAAATGGCAACTCACTCCAGTATTCTTGCCTGGGAAATCCCATGGACAGAGGAGCTTGGCGGGCTACAGTCCATGGCATCACAAGAGTCAGACACGAGTTAGAGACTAAATCTAAAACTGCTCTAAAAATAAAGTTAATGTTTAAAAAAAGAGAGAGAGAGAATTAGACCCTCTTATGTCACTTAACGGAGAAGGTAATGGCAGCCCACTCCAGTACTCTTGCCCGGAAAATCCCATGGACGGAGGAGCCTGGTGGGCTGCAGTCCATGGGGAGGCTAGGAGTCGGACACGACTGAGCGACTTCAGTTTCACTTTTATGCACTGGAGAAGGAAATGGCAACCCACTCCAGTGTTCTTGCCTGGAGAATCCCAGGGACGGGGGAGCCTGGTGGGCGGCTGTCTCTGGGGTCGCAGAGAGTCAGACACGACTGAAGTGACTTAGCAGCAGCAGCAGCAGCAGGTCTCTTAAAGCCCTGTTCTCCCTGCTGGGAGCACCACTCTCTAACCACTAGTCCAGACTAGGAACCAGGAGCCACCCTTGACCCTGAACAGTCCTACAGAAATTCTATCCCTTCCTCTTCCTGGATCCACAGGTCACCAGATCCTGAGCTGGGCCCTGCCACACCCTACTGAGTATGTCCTGTCCTAGACATCCTCAGTGAGTCCGAATCACTCCAGGCAGCTGTCATGGACTGTGCCTCCCCACCCCCAGCAACCCACCCCCCTGACAGCCTCCTCCCCGTGGGGCTCTCATGGGATGTCCTTCCCAGTCCTGAGTGACACCCTGCTGTGAGTCTGCAGCCAAATGGCCAAGAACTGTTTACAGCAGTGGGGATTAAAACTGCTTTGTTTGTGCTTTAAAATTTCTTGTTCAGTCGCTCAGTCGTGCCCGACTCTGCAACCCCATGGACTGCAGCACGGCTGAAGGACAGGCTTCCCCATCCTTCACTATCTCCTCCTGAAGTCTGCTGATACTCATGTCCATTGAGTCGGTGATGCCATCCAATCATCTCATCCTCTGTTGACCTCTTCTCCTCCTGCCCTCAATCTTTCCCAACATCAGTCTTTTTCCAATGAGTTGGCTCTTAAAAAGAGTTTTATCCAAATTTCTCCTCTCAGTACGTATTTACTTATTTTATATAAAAACATAACAGTAAATATTACTGTGGGGTGGGGTACGATTTGATGCTTTTGGCATTGTTTCAAATCAGGCTCATCACAATCTGGCCTCCCCAACTGTATGTTCCAGCCTCCCCAACTGTATGTTCCAGCCTCAACAATCCTCGTGCCCTTTGCCCTTGACTCCCTTCCGTCTCCCCAGGAGGCCTGTATGCAGCTGCCTTCTGCTCACTAAAAATCGAGCTGGAAGATTTCCTGGAAACCATCCCTGAGGCCTGGGCACTAACATGGATCAGCCTCCACAGCGCCCCTGGGCTTCCCCATCACCTGGCACTGACCTTCACTCCTGACACCTTATTTGTTACTTGTTTTCCCCAAAGATGCCAAGCTCCTTCTAAAGGGCACAGGCTGTGGTCTGGACAGCTTCACACCAGGTCTGTACTACAATAAATGTTGCATGAGTGAAGGTAAATTCTAGTTTTATCACTAATAGTAACTATTTTATTATTAGGCCGTATACTATTAGTCTAACTGCTGAAAGTGAAAGTGAAGTCGCTCAGTGTCTGACTCTGTGACCCCATGGACTGCAGCCTACCAGGCTCCTCCGTCCATGGGATTTTCCAAGGCAAGAGTATTGCAGTGGGTTGCCATTGCCTTCTCCAACTGCTTTGTTGATGTGATACAATAAATGCTTCCAAAAGGCAGGGTTATAGAATGCATTCCCTCCTTCGGTTAATCATCTGTCTACTTAAGGTGACATTACAGAGAACATCAACCTGTACTTGGATACTCACAAAGTGTTCAGTGTCTGTGAAGATCATTTCAAGTGTTTTTAATAATGATGCGTGGGAAATTTAAAACGTTTTATTGATGTGTGCGTATTGTGGGAGGTTGAGTTTCCTGGCCACAGGCTGCCTGAAGGATGAGATTAAAAACCAATAGAGGAGAATCACTAATGAGGTGTGTTATGCATTGAAGTTTGGGGAAAGGCAGATTTTTAATGGCCCAATGCGGTGTATCAACCAACTCACCAGCTTCACCGGGTCCTAATGTGGGCTAATTCACATGCACCATGCCTCTACAACTGGTCTTCACCTTCTTTCAAACCCCTTTGAGTATGCGATTCACCTGTTCAAACACTTAAGTACTTCTCTTTTGACCAAAGGTTAAAATGGAATTGTTCTCTTGTGCCTAGAGATTAAAATCCAAACGCTTTCTTCCTTTACTCTACAAAACACCAATCTATCTTAGGGGAAAAGAAAAGGACAAGGTCAAAGGAAGAACTAAATTCATCAAATAATGATGAGGAACCAGACATGGTGCCAGGCGCTGAGTATCTCAAGATAAAAACGTGGTACCTTTCCTCTAGATATTAGAGTCTTCAGAGGGAGACAGAAATCTAAACACATTGTCATCAGACAGGTGACAGGTGCATTATTATAACTGTTACTAAAAGGGCTGAGGAAGGTTTCCTATAGGAGGGGCCATGCAAACTCCCTCTTGAGACAGCAGAGGATAACGGGGGAAATCAGAGCGGTAAAGTGTCCTTTTCCTGAAAGACACAGGGGTGCAATTCCAGGCCCAGGGATGCCCTCAGCATCCTTAGATTTTCACAGGGACTTGCTGATAGCATCACTATTCCCATGATGCGTTCTGTTTCATCTCTGCTTACAGTCCTCTGTTGCTGTTCAGTTGCTCAGTCATGTCTGACCCTTTGTGACCCCATGGACTGCAGCATGCCAGGTTTCCCTGTTCTTCACCATCTCCTGGAGCTTGCTGAAACTCATGTCCATGGAGTCGGTGATGCCATCCAACCAGCTCGTTCTCTGTCGTCCCCTTCTCCTCCTGCCTTCAATCTTTCCCAGCATCAGGGTCTTTTCCAACAAGTCAGTTCTTCGCATCAGGTGGCCAAAGGATTGGAGTTTCAGCTTCAGCATCAGTCCTTCCAATGAATATTCAGGACTGATTTCCTTTAGGATGGACTGGTTGGATCTCCTTGCAGTCCAAGGGACTCTCAAGAGTCTTCTCCAACACCACACAGTTCAAAAGCATCAATTTTTTGGCACTCAGCCTTCTTTATTTATATGGGGCTTTGGACTGTAAGGATCATACTATGGTCCTAATTATCCTTGTCAAGAATGACTCAAAATTCACACACAGTTAAAATGGAATTTTAGCCAGAAAAAGAGGCAAGAAATCAGAATACAAAAATCAGATGACAATTTTTGGTATAAAAAGTCTTGGGTACACATTTTGATATTTGCTTTCCTGACCTCTCTCTCTCTTCATTAGGCTAAGAAATCCTGGAGACCAGAGTTTTACTTTGTTATGCTACTTTATGTGGTCACCTTTTTATATGGTCCCGAGGGCCTGGTTTGGGGCCTCACAGGCAGTATAGGTACAAGAGACATAGAGTAAATAACACTCAATGAAAGACCAAATGTGTCAGTCCCACTTTCCAGAGCAACTTTTACAGCCACAAATCACATTTTAAGAAGACCCCCAAAACATAATCAATACAGTATTTAAAAACATTTTTTAAATGACTGTTTGCAGTCAATTTAGTTCAATTATCACACAAAGAAGGTAACACTCGTTTGAAATAACACCCAGGCACCAATCTGTCACTGTTTGCAAGCATCCAACACCTAACAACTGCCTTGGGAAACACAAAATAAATAATAAATCCTAAGGAAAGCATATATGTACACAAGGGTTTGTCTTTGACAAACATCACATTCAACTTTTGCTCCTAAAAATAAAATCCAACTACCCCAAGGAAATAGAAATGGATTCTTCCCCGGTAGCTCAGCTGGTAAAGAATCCGCTTGCAATACAGAAGACCCCAGTCTGATTCCTGGGTTGGGAAGATCTCCTGGAGAAGGGAAAAGGTACTCACTCCAGTATTCTGGCCTGGAGAATTCCATGGACTATGTAGTCCACGGGGTCACAAAGAGTTGGACACGACTAAGCGACTTGCACTTCACTTCACTAGGAGATAGGGCAAGAATGATATAAAGGTGTCAACAAGGGAAAGAAAAGCACTTGGGGCCGCATATCTTTTTAACGTAACACATTTTCTCATTTTTCACACTCACTGGCTTCTAATAATCACTCATATCATTAATAATAATCACTCATGTTTTAACCCCTGGCGGTCCCACTTTACAAACAAGTCATATACATTTCTGTGTGGTCATCGGAAAATTGGAATTCCTTTCCCCAGAGAAACGATGTCCTGAGAGATGATAAATTCGCTGGCCAGCCCACCAAGAGGCTCTCCACTCCTGGTACGATTCAGTTCAGTCGCTCAGTTGTGTCTGACTCTTTGTGACCCCATGGACTATAGCACGCCAGGCTTCCCTGTCCATCACAAACTCCGCAGCTTGGTCAAACTCATGTCCATCAAGTTGGTGATGCCATCCAATCATCTCATCCTCTGTCGTCCCCTTCTCCTCCTGTCTTCAATCTTGCCCAGCATCAGGGTCTTTTCCAATGAGCCAGTTCTTCGCATCAGGTGGCCAAAGGATTGGAGTTTCAGCTTCAGCATCAGTCCTTTCAATGAATATTCACCTGTACTCCTGTTACAGGTGGCCTCTAATATTGCTAAAACTAACCCAAATAGGTGATGTCCACCTTTGGCATCTGCCGACCTGCTTTCTGCTGCACCCTCTCAAGCTCTGCTGCTGCTGCTGCGAAGTCGCTTCAGTCGTGTCCGACTCTGTGCAACCCCATAGACGGCAGCCCAACAGGCTCCACCATCCCTGGGATTCTCCAGGCAAGAATACTGGAGTGGGTTGCCATTTCCTTCTCCAATGCATGAAAGTGAAAAGTGGAAGTGAAGTCGCTCAGTCATGTCCGACTCTTAGCGACCCCATGGACTGCAGCCTACCAGGCTCCTCCATCCATGGGATTTTCCAGGCAAGAGTACTGGAGTGGGGTGCCATTGCCTTCTCCGCTCTCAAGCTCAGGTGCCTCCAATCCTTGCACCTGTCCTAATGCACCAGCTTTTAAATGACCTACTCTTCCTACAGAACTCCAATTCTGTCAAGTGTGAGTCTTAGTAAATAAAAAGGCAAGATGAATGAATGGATTTATAATGAAGTGTGATTAACAGGAGATATTAAATATTCTACCAAGAGATGGAGAATTCTGATGGAATTTGTCATCTTTATCCGAGTTGTTTTCTGAAATGTGGTACTACCAAGTCAATTAAATTAGATACAAGTATTCAGAAAGCAGGGCTTCCCTGGTGGCTCAGCAGTGAAGAATCTGCCAGCCAGCCAGCCAATACAGGAGACATGGGTTCGATCCCTGGGTTGGGAAGATCCCCTGAAGAAGGAAATGGCAACCCACTCCAGTATTCTTGCCTGGGAAAACCTATGGACAGAAGAGCCTGGCGGGCTATAGTCCATGGGGTCACAAAGAGTTGGACATGACTTAGCAACTAAACAACTCAGAACGCAACTTGTACCACTTTAGATGAACTCTACTATCCATCACCCTCTCCTTAAGAAAAAAAAATCTGCAAACCTGCTCTAAACCTTCCAAAGCCCATAAGTGCTTGGGACAAAGTCCTTCCAGGCTTTTGATAAACTGCCTCAAATACCTATTTCACAATGGACTGCAGTTTCTAAAAACAAACTCACACACACACACATTAACTAGAGCAAATCTACAATCGATCAGCTTCCAAGCAGTTTAACAGATTAAAAAATGAAAAATATTAGGCTACACGGAAGAAGATATTTCATGGGTTAAGAAGGGTTTATGAAGGCAGGAGCCCCCCACTGCCCACCCGGCTGGGGAGGTGCTCTCAGAATCGATCAGGTGAAGCCGTTGCTCCTTCAGAGTGTTGACACCTCCACCACTTCCAAACCTTCTCATTTGCTTCAGGACGAATCCCCAAGGCCATCAACACATCTGGGTGCCCCCAGAGCACATGTGAACTCTTATCTGTCTAGTGCGAAGGAAACTAGATGGCCATCCCCGATAATCCCAGTGTTTGTAAACAGAGACAGCTTTGTACAACTGCAGCCCTAAACCCGCTGTGTGATTGAAGAATACACGTTTCCTATGTACAGTTCCTCAAAGGCAATGTGACAAAGGGGGAAAAAGGAAGTCATCGGATATGAAATATTAAATTTCCCTAAGAGAAATTTATATATAAAAATAATCCCCACCAGTGATATCAGATAATCAGAAGGGAGAGAGAGAACGATTTTGATAGTATTTAGCCCCCACCAAAAAAGAAAATAAAAGCTGTCTTTTTGGAAAAATCAGGACTTTGGAGAACTCCTTTACACTGATTTCATGGATTAAAGTTTTGTCTTTGAATTAAAAATGGTTTAGGGAATGAAGCGCGAGAACCAACAGTTCTTCAGGGGTTAGGACTTCTGACATGATACAGCTCTGCACATCCACATTTATCATCTGTATCTTAATATTCATGCATTTTCACTTTAAATTTTGCATTTAAACTTTATTTCAGAGTCTCTTGAGTTTAGAAAACTTGTTTTGAGTTCATTAGACTTCCCAATTAAAACTGTATAATCAACTATATTATATAGGCATGATATTTATATACAAACTGTATTTTTTACATTATGTTAACTCTATTAATTCAAACCACTAAACAGAACGTGATGCATGTTAAGACGGGGTTTAGTATCTTTTGGTAACGTAATGAGTAATATACAGAAGGGGGATTCAGGTCTTCTGACAAGCCTGACGAGACCCCTTCTACATCCAACCTGATCAAAACAGAAGCTCATCTCAGCAGCAGTAGCTTCTTTTGTGAGCAGAGTTTGAAACACATACACTAAAAACAGTTTTTCTGTGGCTACTGCTGGCGGGGGAAGGGGGTCGGCATATTGTGTTAGCAATTTTCTGTGGAATCGAATTAGGGTTTCATTGTGGTAGCCGTATCACATTAAAAATCTGGGTTTTTCTTTGCTAAATGGTTTCCATTGTGTGTGTAGTGAATCTGATATGGAAAATTGCTAATGCAATAAGAGTATCATAGAAGCTTTCCTGACTCTAACACTCAACCACAATTTTCAGGAGAAAGAGGCTCTACTGGCCAGGGGTAGGGGGTGGGGTCACTTTCCACCGTCTCTCCACAAGTCCTCAGTCCTCAGCCCCAGCTCAACACTGGCTTCGTAAAGATGGACCATTAATACCTATCATTTAGGGGAAACTCCTTTACAGATTTTATTTCAGACCATGGGTTCAGTGAAAGACGTGCCACTGAATTAATATTTATTGACAAAGCACTAGCCAGGGCACTGTAGTCGGCATGAAACAAATAGAAAAGATAGATAAAACAAGGTCCCTTCCTTCGTAAAGTTTTGACAGGACTGTCTGAGGAGAAGAACGAAATTAGCACATGAGGAATTCACCAAAAGGCAAGACACAAGGGTGCAAAATGCCAAGGGCCATTAGGTGTCAAAGGAGGACGCACCTGGACAGGACTGTAAAGGATGAGGAAGGTGCTGGCAGGTCTGTGGATCTGGCGAGAGGTGGGGAGGCAGAGGGAGGCGATCTAGGCCTTGGCGTGAGGACACGTGCAGAGGAGAGGAAAGCCAGGGCAATGAGCAGGGGAAATCACAATTCTTTATTTTAATTGCAGCATAAAATATGGAAGGAGTGAGAAGATAAGCCTGGAAATTGGTCTGGGGTGAGCTCAAGGCCGACAGAGAGAGCAGTGGGTGCTGTTCAGGTGGTTTGGGGTGGCAAGTGTCAGGCTGTGGGCCACTGGCAAGAACACTCAGCTTCTATGGGTCTGATGGTTTCTAACACTAACAAACATCTTGAAATCTTAACTCTAGTTAGCCCACGTTTCTTGAGAGACATAATTTTATAGGAATATTTATTTTTAAAGGTTAGTTTATATCCAAAAGATATTTATTTTTTTCTTGTTGTTATGCCCCTACTCTTGTCATGAACAGTTCACTAGGTCAGTGTTCTAACGTGCTCATACCATTAAATTCACTCACAAATTTGCTGTTTGCTTTTTTCCCCCCTTTAGAATAACTTTTCAACTCACTGGCAACAGTAACCAAGGAAATATAAATCCAACAGCCTAGAATTACAACTATTTGAAGAGACTCATGCTTTCGATGTACTGTTACATTTATAGTTTCATTCCAGACTATTTCCCGCTTGTGAATTTCTCACTAAATGTTAGATGTGATGAGCAGAAAATCTGCACTATGCCTCGTTAGAGCTTTAAAATTCAAGGTAGTATGTTTTCCAAATTTAAGAAAAACCAATTCTTCATTTTCATAACTTTTAGCTTTCCTTATATCAGAGTACATTTTGTGTATAAGTATTATTTCCAACATACTTAAGCCAAACATAATGAAATTGCTGTTTTATTTATTGCAGAGGGGATGTCAGATATAAACTAGTTAGTTGCCTAAGTGCTATGGTGACCACTTATTAAATACCAACTCTTCAAATACAGCAAAGGAAAATTGTACTCTCATTAAGAAGAATGAAACTGTTTGTAAAATTGAAATTGACTATTTTAATCTTTATGAAATAATTTCTGGACAGATTTTTTTCCTCCAACTGACCACATGATTAGAAAGGATAAACAAATTTACCAGTTGTTTATTACTTCTAGAATCCTTAGCAATGTTTCATTAACAACAAAAACCTTTCTGTCTCATCCCATGCATGGTCTTGGGCAATCAGAGAGTAGTAATTGACATTTGTGAATATTTTCTGATTACTCATTAAATGGAAATATATCAAAAAAGAAGAAAATTTTAAAAGAAGCAAAGTCAAATAGCTCATGCTGACTTTACCAAATAACAAAGATGTGAGAATTGCAAAGTATTTAGAGGTTTAGCCTAAAATTTGTTTGTATCTTTGATTTTTAGCAAACACTGTACTGATAAAAATGAGTTTGCTCAGATCAAGAGTATGTTGGCATTCTCTTAAACATAGCTTGAAACCACAGAGCCCAAGCAAAAAACAGCTCTGACAAAGATGGCCAGTCAAGCATAAAAATGGGAGTTGGTTGTGTCAGAATAGATTAACAGGCTGAAGGCTGTCCGCTAAAGACAGTTGTCTTGCCATCAATGAAGGCGATCATTGCCACTAAAAGTTACTTTTCTGATATGTTATTTGCAACTTCTATCATAATATATTTTAAACACTCCTTATTTATAAATGATTACATCATTTTCTTATCTGCAGTGTCCTTCTTGGATAACCACAAACTTGAAAGCGGTCCAAAATCTTGCTCATGGTTTCCTACAAACATAGGGGCACTTACTAATTGAACTGTCTATCTGGAGTTAAAAGAATGTGTTTGGGTTTTACTTTTACTTCCTTTTTAAATATAGATCACTATTTCTACAATGTAAACATTCAATGGCATTCCCTCACAGCGACAGGAATCTCAAGGCAGAAGATACGCTGTAGGATTAATTTATCACCCACCCAGAAGGATGCCTCAAATGTCTGGCTCAGTTATGGCCAAGGAGCTAGCATTATTAAGTGCCTTATGAATTTACAGCTATCCTCTATCATTCCTGTTCAGCAACGCTTCCAAAAGATCATCCGGGAAATCTGGTAAGCCACTGAAAATGGTACTTGTTAACTGGATCCGTTCAAAGCCATCCACAGTGACCTGTGGGTGTGTATCCGACTGTGAATTACTGGGTAAAGAATTTACGTGCAATTTCATTCCCAAACTCGATTTTACCTCATTTGTAGCTTATTTCTCACGAGTACCCAGTTCCCGCCCAGAAACAAGTCAACGGAGTATTTCTAAACCATCATTTCAAATTTCCACTGTCAAGGGTGGGAGGAGGAAGGAATAGTAACGGGAAGACTTGTCAGCGATTAGCCATCCATAAAAACGCACCCCCCTCCTTCCCATCACAATGCTGGCGTCACTTCGTCTCCTGTATCTGTTCCCCACCTCGCCCCCCTCCCCTCTGCGGAGACTTGGCACCGAATGGCAGGCGAAGGAAAAAGACAAACACCCTGGCTCCCAACACAATCCAAGTGTTAGCCTAGAGACACTTGAACAACATTCCTAACTCCCCCCCCCCCCCCTGCTCATTTCGCGCGCCTCAAAGGTAAGCAGAGTAAAAACGGTATGAGACAGGAGGCCGGGGAGGCCAGCTGAGTCACATTCGCTGCCCTGCATGCACCCCGATTTCTCCAGTGTCCTCCCCAAGCCCTCCGGCCACGGCAAACGGTTATTTAGCTGCGAGTCTGGGTCTCCATGGAGCCTGTCCTCGGTGCGGACCCAGCCCCGGGCCGGGGGTGGGAAGGGGTGGGGGGTACGGACGGCTAGCGCGCACCCCTGCCCTCTCCCCCGGCCACAGCCCCGCACGCCGGCGGGCCGAGCCTTCGCTGACAGGTCCCGGGTGCCGGCGGCCCGCGCGGCCGTCTCCCCGGAGCCGTCCCCTCCCGCCCCACCTCAGACAGGCCCCACCAAGGAGACACAGGGACAGGGAGCACAAAGAGCCCCCGCCACACGCCAGACCCTTCCCTGTGGAAGAAAAACTTCGCTGCACACGCGTCCAGACACTCACACGCCCGGCGCGCGCCGGGGAGGGCATCTCTTACCTGTCCCCGCGCAGCTACTCATCGCCCCCCCTCACCCACCCACCCACGGAGGTCTGGCCGCCCCCCGCCCCGAGGTGGGTCCCCCGGCCGCCCGCTCGGAGCAGCTGCACTCACTGCCTGGCTGCGCGCGCCCAGCGCCTGCAGGGCCCGGCGGCGGCGGCGGCGGCGGCGGCGGCGGGGACCGAGACAGCGGCTGCAGCGGCGGCGGCGGCGGCGGCCCCAGGCGGCGTCAGTCAGACTGGAGCCGCGAAGCCTCATCGCCCGTATTAGTGCGCCGACCTGGAAAGCCGCCAGGAGCCCTGCTCGCGGGTCCGCCCCCGCCCGCCGCCGCCGCGCGCCCAGAGCCGCTCGGGGAGCCCGCGAGGAGGGGGGAGCGCGGCCCGCCCCGCGGCCACGTGCGCGGAAGCCCGCGGCGGGGGCGCCTCGGGGACGTCCCGGCGCGGGGTCTCCCGGGCCCCCGGGCGGCGTCCCCGTCCTTCCGTGAGACCCGACTCCCCTTGTCCGCGGCTCGGCCCCCTCGGCTGGGCGGCGGGGGCACCTCGCGTCTCTCTCCCCGAGACGTCCTGCCTCCCCATCTGGAGCCCGAGGCCGGAGTACCGTTTCCAGAACTCGAGGTGTGGGACCGATAAATCGGTTTGGAAACCGCCACCTCCAACAAGTGGCTCTTCCCGACGTGTTTCTGGGCCCCGAGGGTGGCTGTTCCTTGCTGTTTGTCTCTTACTTGCTTTGCAAGAGTAAAGGGGGTCATTACCCCCAACCGACAGCGCCAGAGTAACTGGTTTGCCCCTGCATAAGCGGATGAAAATCGACTCACTCAGAGTGGTGAGTGGTGGTTAAAACTAGGTATGTAATTTTGTGGGTTGTCGTTTCCTTACCCGTATTTATTTGCTTAACAGCCGAGCCTATAATATATACTGTTATCTCATCTAATAAAGGTACAACCTTATGGGCACTGAGCAACGTTAATGGGTTAATGGACAACCTTCCTTGCTCACGGCCTGGCTATCCCCCTGGATAGCCTGCCTTTTGAGGTCGCTGTGGGCCCCTCGAACCCGCTCAGAACATGTGTATGAAATGCCACTAGCTTACTGATGGCCTTTGACCCCCATCAGCCAGCGGTTCTTCATAGAGAAGGCATTTACTGCAGGGATGAAAGAATACTAGAAAGGAGAATAAAGCCACAAGGAACAGTATTCAGTTTGCTGCTGTATGTAGGAAAATCGGTCCTCCACAAGGTCCTGATACCCCTGAAACGCAAGGCCGTGAATTGAACTGCCTTTTCTTGTCCTCAAAGCACTGCACTTTCTTCCTATGGCAGATGCCATGCTTGCATTATCACACTGTTGTCCTCTGAGCAACGACCCTGTGTAAAACAGCATTTGTGTTAGCGCTTGAATCATCTTTATACACCTGTGCTCCAGGCTAGGTGTTTTGAGATCGCTCTGGGTGTGAAAGTCCAAGGAACCTTTGGACTGCTACCAATCGCACCTCCTGGGCATTTTATTGCAGGTAAACTAATTAGATCCTCAGAATTGATACCCTGTAGCTTATTTGTTTTTTTAATGTTGGTAAGAAATGACCCAGCCACTGTTTCCTTCCCTTAGGTGCATTAGACAAGGCAGAGGACTCAACGCAGAGCAAGAAGCCATAATCTCTGCAGTGCTGGCTTGGGCTTCCAGCACAGTCTTTATAGGTTCTCTGAGTTCTCTGGGTTCTTGGCAGGACTTGCTTCTGCAGATTCTTTGAGTATATGGAGTCTGTGTTTTCTGTACATTCTCGTTTACATGCCAAGAAATTTTGGCATCCAGAAGTTAGCCTGTCACTTATTCCATGCCTATCATGTATCCCCTAAACCTAGGAGAGCAGGTTAATAATCCTTTAGACCCCCTGAACAATCAGATCTGATTTCCAAGGAGAAAATGCTGACTCTGGGAAGGAAGGCTCAGAGTTGACACCCCATTTTTCAGAAGCTGAATATTCTTGCAACAGGAAATCTAAACACTATTTCTCGCGTTTTGATTTTTTTGTTTGGCTGCAATTGTATTGCTGGTTAGAGCAGGTGACAGAGGAGACACGGATTCTATCCCTGGTTTGGGAAGATCCCCTGGAGGAGAGCATGGCAGCCCACTGCAGTGTTCTTGCCTGGAAAATTCCACGGGCAGAAGAGCTTGACGGGCTACAGTCCATGGGATCACAAGGAGTCGGACAGGACTGGGTGAGCACGCACACGCATTACAACTTCCACCAAAAAACTACACTACAGGATTCATGGGTCATTCAGTCATGGGTTGTGATTTGGTAGAAATGCCAGTAAGATTTTGGTTCAAAACCTGAAAACCATGGCAAAATGAAACCCTCCTCCCTTTTCTGAATTACAAGAACTTGGCAGAACGTGAGCTCCTGCAGCCCATAAACCGGTGGTAGGGTAGCCCCCTCACCCGTGAGAAGGTTCATTCTTTTCACTTGTCATATGCCCAGCACAGTGCAAGGTTGCGACAAAGTCTGCAGTAAACCATAGATGCAAAGATCCTGCTTTGTACATCTGTTGTACCAATGCCTGCCTCTGGTCTTCTTTTTGAAAATCTAACAATAATTGTGCGTTTGTGTGTGTGTTGAGGGGTGAAGTTAGGGGCGATTTATGGTCATTTTGGGGAAGTGGTGGGCACGTTGAAGGACTTGGAGAGAGAGTCATATAGTTCACAAAACTTACCTTTATAGTAAGGATAAGGTTTATTCTTATTTTTATGTAGAAGTTAATTATTTGATGGTATATTTTACACACTCCAAACCAGTTATAATGACTTTTTCATTTAAATATCATCTACTTATTTCAGTATCATTTTTGTGGGTTGTGGTGCTTGATTTTGTGGCATCTGATCCCTCCAGAACTCTGTGGGGTCCCATTCTTTTTGAATAGCAGGAGTTTAAGATGAAGATAAATTTAGTTTTGATTTGGGAACTTTGTGAATATGTTCTGAAATAGAAGGCAGTATCCTAAGGCATCACAGAGTTATGGTTCAGTTTTGCTATTCAGCACGGGTGTCTTAACCAACTGAAATTTATTTCTCACAGCACAGTTCTAGAAGTCCAAGATCAAGGTGTCAGCAGATTCGGTGTGTGGTGAGAACGCTTTTTCCTTGTTTGCACATGGTGGTCTTTGCGTTATAGCCTCATGTGCCCAAGAGAGCAAGCTCTCCTCTCTTTCTCTTTTGTAAGGACACTGACTCTGTCATGGGGGCTTCCCATGTGACCTCAGGTTCCCTCATGACCCTATCTAAACCTAATCATCTCCAAAGGCCCCACCTCCTAATACCATCCCTTTAACCAAACCCTTCAAGTTTTTGCCTTTAACTCAAATTGATGAGGAAAAGTTTCTCCCTTTCTATTTTAAAGGACAGGCTGAGCCCACTAGACCAGCAAGTTGCCTGGCTGGAAGATGCAAGTTTCTCCCTGGTGTTTATCAACAGGTTGACTTTTTGCCATGCTCTGTGACATTTTCTTTTTTATAAGGGCTTGATAAAGTTTATCAAACACACACTGCTCTTTATTTTTAATTTATAGATGACTTCTGATGGAATGAATCCTAGGAGAAATAGAAGAGATATTAAAAACTCTTTAAATGAGACTAAAAGAACATCTCTGAAAGCATTTTCTGTACAAATATAATGTTTCATGTTCATACAGAATTTAAGATTAATAAAGGATCTTAATCGTGTCTGTGCTTCTACCATACTGCATATTGTTTGGTGAGCCTTAGTCTACTTTTAAGACCTCTATTGAAAATAGTTAAGCATAGAAGAAAACCGATTCATTACTTTTGGCTTTCCTCTTTAAAAGAGAAGTTTGGGTGGAGGGAAAAAAAAAGTCATATTACCTTAGAATAAAGGTCATAAACAATAAAATATATTATTCTGCATCTGTTATTGTTTAGTCACTAAGTCGTGTCTGAATCTTTGCGACCCCATGGACTGTAGCGCACCAGGCTTCTCTGTCCATAGGTTTTCCCAGGCAAGAATACTGGAGTGGGTTGCCATTTCCTCTTTGAGGGGATCTTCTCCACCCAGGGATAGAATCTGCATCTCCTGCATTGGTAGGCGGATTCTTCACTGCTGAGCCATTCTGCATTTACCAAGTACAAAAATATTCTTTTTGATGTGTGCATATGTATTATTTTACATTTCCATAAAATTTTTCTTTTTAAAGCTTAGGCTTGCATTATTTCATTTAATTCAGAAGTAACCCTATAGGGAGGCAGCTCATGTACTGTCTCTGTCTTATCACTTCATAGATAAGAAAACTGTGATGTACACAGCTTTCATCACTGGAAAAATGTCTCATGATTCACCTAAACAGTATCCATCCACATCTGTTGTCTATCCAGAGGGAAGAATGATGTGCAAGAAACCATATTTTTAATGAAATTTCAATTTCTGACATATATTTCCTATAAGAAATGTAAATAAGTTTCAGTTTTTTGGAAGTATGTTTTCTGAAATGGTCATTTAAAAAAAGTGAATGTGATGTAATTGCAGCTAAAACTCAGCTGTTGTGCACTGATTTAATCATCTGCAATGGTGAACGCACAGGTATTTGAGAAATTTAAAAAACTGTATGGGACTTGACTAAAAAGGCTATGGTTTTTCCTGTGGTCATGTATGGATGTGAGAGTTGGACTGTGAAGAAGTCTGAGCGTGGAAGAATTGATGCTTTTGAACTGTGGTGTTGGAGAAGACTCTTGAGACTCCCTTGGACTGCAAGGAGATCCAACCAGTCCATTCTGAAGGAGATCAGCCCTGGGATTTCTTTGGAAGGAATGATGCTAAAGCTGAAACTCCAGTACTTTGGCCACCTCATGTGAAGAGTTGACTCATTGGAAAAGACCCTGATGCTGGGAGGGATTGGGGGCAGGAGAAGGGGACGACAGAGGATGAGATGGCTGGATGGCATCACTGACTCGATGGACGAGTTTGAGTGAACTCCGGGAGATGGTGATGGACAGGGAGGCCTGGCGTGCTTCGATTCATGCGGTCGGACAAAGACTAAGAGTCAGACACGACTAAGCAACTGAATGAACTGAAACAGATTTTAAATTTTACAATCTCGATTCATTTTTTTCTTCATATAATCTTGATTCTCTCTTCTCTTTAATGGAAAGAGAATAGTAATCATAGTGGAAAATATTGGGTCAAACGCTTACCCTACCTTCTTCAGTATGAGAACCTGTTCCCCTCTGCTAATACTTTTTATCTTAAAAAAGACAGAGTGGGCTGTAATTGCACACTTAGCTTACTGATTCTCCAGCAGTGGGTCATGCTCTCCAGCTGTGATGCCAGAAGATTGCCTAGGGGATTGCAAGGCCTGTAACCTCTGTTTTTGACCCTTTACCCTCCCTCATCTATAATAAACTGTCTTATAAATTCTGCTTTATACATTTAGAACCACATCAGATTTTTATAGTGTTTGTTTCCACCTTCAAACATAATATAAAACTCTTGAAGAGAAGGAAAGTCTTTTGTATTCATCAATATTCTTGCCATGTATTTTCTTCCTCCTAGGGTTCCAAGTTTCCTTCCTTTGATATTTTCTTTCTGTTTAGCCATTGTTTTAGGGTAGGTCTGTGGGTGTCCAATTCTCTTAAGCATCTGAGATTGTCTTTATTTCCCCTTTATACTTGAAGGTTATTATTTTTTTTTCTGAGTATGAGATTCTGCATTGACAGTTTCTTATTTTTAGTACTTTAAAAATAGTATGCCACATCCTTCTGACCAGCATAGTTTCTGATGGTAAATCCAGTCATTCTGATTGTTTTCCTATTATAGGGACGCTGTCTTCTTTTTTTTTTTGGTGGCTTTCTAGATTTGTTCTGTCTTTAGTTTTCCGAAGTTTAATTATGTGTCTTGGTATAGATTTCTTTGGGTTTATCCTATAAGGAATCTGATTCTGTGATTCTATGCCTTTTACCAAGTTTGAGGAGTTTTCAGTTAGTATTTTTTTTTGATAATACTAATGTTAGATCTTATTAGTTTCACTGAGCCATTTTTTATTATTATTCTACTTTCTCTCTCTTGATCAGACTGAATAATTTCTATTGTGCTATCTTGAGTTTACTGATTATTTTCTTCGTCACTCCCATTCTACTGTTGAGCTTATCCACCAAGCTTTTTATTCAGTTCTAAAATTTCCGTTTGGTTCTTCTCAATCTCTTCTTTTTCTTTGCTGAGTTTGTTTCTCTGCTGAAGCTTTCTAATTTTTTCATTAATTTCAAGCACGTTTGTAATTACGTGGAAGCTTTTTTATCATGGCTGCTGTAGAATCCTTCTCAGAGAATCCTAACATCTCTGTGATCTGTATCAGCATCTCGTCTTTTTTCATTCAAGTTGAGGTTTTTCTGGTTCCTGCTTTGATGAGTGATTTTCTTTTGAAACACATTTTTTATTATGTTGTGAGACTCTGGATCTTATTCAGACCTTTTGTTTTAGCAGACGCTACTCTGGTTGAGAAGAAGCACCATCTTGTTATACTGCTGGGGCAGGTGTACATATGGGCTCCCCACTTGGCCCCCACTGACACTCAAAGGAAGGGGAACTGTTTATTACACTTGAGTAGGGGTAGGAGTTCTGGCTCACTATATGGTCTGCATTGTCACCGCGGTGGGGTGGCTTCGTTGCTGCTCAGCCACAGGAGGAAGTGCCTCCTCTGACCCCATCCCAGCAGGGAGGGAGCGCAAGTCCAGGCACCCCCGGTGAAGACTCAGGGTTGGCTGTTGGGGGTGAAAGTCCTGCTTGCTGCTGGGCTTTCTGTGACATCCCCCAGGTCAGGGTGTCCAGGTGCCTGATTCCAGCCTTATGAGGGTGTGCATCTAGGCTCCTCACTCAGCCTTTGCCGTCGTCGGCAGGTGTGAGGCTACCATTCTTTTCTGTAGTGTTTGGTTGTAGAACAGCAGTTATTGTCTAAAGGATCAAATCTGTAAGGTATTGCTTTTTGAGATCATCAAAATACTAATGAGTTTTAATTCAAAATCAGAGCATTGTAAATGAGTCCAATATAGGATGGACATGTTAAAATCATTAGTTTGTAGATTTGGTGCTTTTGAGTTTGCACAAAAACAAGCAACCCATTAGACTACTTCAGGGGATTTAGCTGTCGATAAAATGGATAACTTCATGTAGTTCTTTTCTTCAGCAAATGAATTGTAATGGTGGCATTATCTAACCATTTGGGGAACCTTTACTGAACAATCACAATTTAGGATGCTGTGGAGACACACAAATAAAATAAAAGGCAAGGCTATTGCAACTGAATGAAAAAAAATTGGAAAACAGAACTGGGGAATCAACTATTAATAGTGGAAATACACGGTGACACAGATACAGCATTATACATGGCAAGAAACATTCAGACATAATTTTGAGTCTAACTCCATGTATACATACATATTCTATAAGAACAATCAGAAGGTTGAAAGTAAATGATAATGTTGTCTGATTATAATGAGACTGTGTCTTAAGTTTTAATCTCACCCATACATGTTTCCTATTGTTTTATTTTTGTAGAAGCAGGACACTGGCTATGTGTGATCACTGGCCAACCGCTGGTCTAAGCCCGCGTCATTTCTGCAATGTGGAAAACCATAGCTATATTTGATACATGTTTTCTCTTAGAGTGCCTCCAAGTCTGTACCACACTGTTAGCTTAGGTGAACCTGTGCTTCATATCAAGCATATCAGAAGCCTGTAACAGTGCTCGAGGGTCAGCTGCCTAAAAAAGTACTGACACTTTTCCTGAAACTTCCCCTATGCTTCAAACACATTTTTACCACTAACTTGCAAACAGCAATAAATTATTTTATTGTCTTATTATAGTTTCATTAAGGATCTTATTTTTGGCTCAAGGCTTGTTAACTTTAAATTCTTATAAATGCTCAAGGTCATTTTGTTTGTTTTCCCTCATTTCTACTTGCATAAGCCTTGTTCTGTTCAAGTGACTTGTTCTGTTCTTGTTCAAGTGACTTGTTCTGTTCTTGTTCTGTTTAAGTGATTTAAAGGTTCTCGAAACTTGGTAGTGAATAATTTGTTTATTCACTTGATCAATAATTAAGTGTTTATGCTAAGCACTGTACTGGGAATACTAGTTTTTAAAAACATTTATTTTTATTTATCTATTTTTTGGCTACGCTGAGTGACATGCGGGATCTAAGTTCCTCGACCAGGCCCCTGCAATGGAAGTATGGATTCTTAACCCCTGGACCGCCTGGGAAGTCCCTGAGAATACTAATGTGAATAAGAAATGGTTTCTGTTTTATGAGAGCTTCCAGTCTAATGCAGATGTAACAGTATCAATGTTGTTGAAACTACTGGAGTCATTTTTAGCTTATTTACTTTTCCACATAACTTATAATGCTGTATTTAATGCGCTTCTGAAGCCTTCTATTTACACGTCCCCAGTTATCATACCTTCAGAAACTGAAGTAGCACAGTCATGAAACAGCGTAAGCCCCGGATCCAGGCTTTGTGGGCTGGAATCACGCTCCTCCACCTCCTAGCCCTGTGAGCTGGGCCCATGACTGCTCTGTGCCTCAGTTTCGTCTCCTGTTGTAGAAGTTAGGCGAGTGATTATGTACTAAGTGCTGACAACAGTGGCCGGCAGATGGTCAACACTCAATGAATGGTAGGTGTTACCATTACTTTCTCTAAAACATCAGAAACAATCAAATTCTGAGTTTCAGGGGATCATTATAATGGCTGTTTTTTAGTCTTTAGCTTCTTAAAAACACATTAGGGTTCTGATGTTAAGTAAATATTTACTAATATCATAAAACTTTCTTTTAATAGAGAATTGCTAATTTTTATTAACAAAAATTCAAGAGAGAAAGGCTGACAGGAAGTAAGAAAGTATGGTATATATAAGAAAACTTAGGCAGAAGATAAATAAGACTAAAGTATTAAGCATGTGGATACCTTTGTGAACAAGCCTATATCCTTTCTTTAAAATACAATTTCCTATACTTTTTAATAGGATGAAATGAGTTTAATATAAATTTATATACATTTAAATATTTACTTTTAAATCCCTGAACACTGTTATATGATTACTGTTTATATTTAAATTCATGAGAATTATATAGACATTTTAGAAGAAGAATGCTTATGTCTTCTGTTTATACTTCTCAGAATCATAATAATTGACCTACTAATAAATTAACAAAATTGCTAAAGCAAAAGGAAATCTGACTTTTGCTATAAATACCTTAAAAATTTTTGTCCAAAAGAGGTATAAAGATTTTTACTTCTGACAATAAATTCTTCAAAATTATTAAAAGGCAGACAATACACAGGTTTATTCCAGCTTTAAAATTTTAATTTTAAATGAAATAATGTGACACTGATACATAAGTATACAATCAAAGATAGCAGATAACCTAATTCACTTTCCTGGTTTGTTCAAGCCTCCAGGCACCAGTCAAATATCGAAGTCGTATAAAAAGTAGATCCTTTCCCATCTGTAGCCAGCTCCAAAAGGGAACTAATTTAGAACCTGTAATTTAAAAGTAATTAAAAATAAAAATAATTTCAGAGGAAAATAGAACTGTATTTTAGAAGTCAATCTACACCATCTTTGTGAGCTTCTAGTCACCATAATTTGTATTATCTGTATGTAAAATATAATTTGTACATATAAAAATGATTTTTTGGGGGGTAAGTCTTCATGTTGTACACACTGCTTTTCAGTTTCATGCACTAGAGAACTGGGCACACCTCGTACATAATACAAGTACAGATTAATTATCTGAGATAAGAAAGCCAAGACAGAAATCCAAATTTTACTCTATTTCTACTAAAGATTCTAAATCAGATAAAAGAAATACATCTTAGCTAGGCCACCTTCTTGTCCAGTGGTTGTCAAATGGCAATATGTCAAGCCCAGTTGACTCCATGAGATTTGCCTCTTTGAGCGTGTTTTAAAGCTTAGATTCCTTTATTTTACCCCTTGGAACTGTTTTTTAAGTAAGTCAGCAGTAGGGCCTCCCTCCCCTCCAGCTTCAGTTAACTGGGGTGCTGGGTGGTCAAGTGACCTGGTCAGGACCACAGGACAGTCACTGACAGTTTCCAGATTTAAGGCCAAATGCTCTGGCTTTCTCTTTTTCTTCCCCCCGCCCCGCCCAACTTCACTGAAGTATAATTGACAAATAAAATTGAAATGTATTTAAGGTGCGCAGTGCGATGATCTGATACCAGATACACTGTGAAACGGTTACCACAATCAGGTTAACACATCCACCGTAATTTTATTTAAATCGTGGACAAGACAGTTAAACATCTTTAAAACCAAAGTGAATGGTTTCTCTAAAAACAATAAAAACAAAACACCTTGATGTGAAATAAAACTTGGGAGGATCTAAACTGAGAATTTCAGATGGCCCCTGCTCGAGCAGGGAGTCTCGAGCAGAGGGTCTGTGGATGATGAACATAAAACCTGCTCACTGAGTGAAATGGTTAATGAGATTTAATACTCAGCTACCTGAGAAATGCAAAGTGAGCAAATCATCTAAACTGAAACGTAGTGTACTTTCCCCCACTTCAGCTTCCCACAGAGTCTATGCTGGGCACAGAGCAACACAGACACTTCAATGGAGCTGATCACAACGGGTCTGAGCATCCTTTCACCTGCTTCCCTTCCCAGGTGGTCTGCGCTGCTACCATGGAGATGAGTCAAACTGCTGTAAACTCAGTATGATTCAGCAAGACTCCCAGAGGTATGTATAGTTTGTATGGTTTCTAGACTGGTTCTTAAGCTTTTTCTGTCCCTAAACATCTCAAGTTGCTTAATACCACACTGACTTTTCAAGAGGAGGCCATGCTCACCTGGAGGAGAGGTAACTGAAAGTCTCCAGTAATGCTCCTCCCACACGGTGAATTAATTTGGGATCATTCTAAGGTAAGCAAAGGAGAACACTAGAATATATTTTGAATTCTAAACAGTGAGATCTGTTTAAGCACTTCTGAATAAAAATTATCAGGAATTATGATAGATTTCACATTATTATAAACCTTAGAGATCTTTACATTTTTGGATGTATATACAGATACTAGCTAAAAACCAGCTGTGAATGGATTATGGATATTTGGAGTAAAAGCAGCTATAATTCTTCATTTAGCTTTGCAAAGTGGTTTGCAGGTATTCTAAACTCACTGAGCAATGATATAACACAATACTAAAAAAAAAGGTATTATAAAAAGTAAAGTTTACTCCAAGACCATCCACCTTGCTTGTAGCCCGAAGTCATCACGATCCTGTCTACTGTACAAGTTTTTACTGAATTTCTTAGGCAAGCCAATAGGCCTAATGAAGACCCTAAAAAGAGACTAAAAAAATCCAGAAGGCAGTAAGCCAGCTGGAGGCAGGTAGTGGGGATCAGTAGGCAATACTGTCTATGAAACTGCCTCTCTGAGTCAGGACAGCTGAGTGGGCCCTGAAGGGGGGCGAGGGGTGACAGGAAAGCCAGCTGACATCACTGGGCAACTGCATGGTCTGAGGTCTTCCCCTGACTTAAGATCAGCTGTAACATAAACAATATGCTCACCTTCAATTTCAGTCCAGTTGACAGCAATTTCTGTTATTGGGATTTTAAAGAACTGTGCTATGTAAAGCAGTTCTACATCAAACGCCCTGAAATAGAAAATATATGGCTATTTATTTTTAAAAAGACAAACAGAGTGTAACTAAATCTCTACCTTGGCATGTTTTAAAGAAGCTTACGTGGCAGATTATAAAAGCTTATACTGTAAAAGTGAAGGTCAGATAAATGTAAGGTCAAATAAAAGTCAAGGAGTGGAGGAGTTTCAAGGCAAATAAAAATGTTGTGTGTCACTGTGTAACATTTAAATGAGAAATATGGCCTCTCTCACAATGCAGAAACGCGCAGAGGTAAAAATGTTCTCTTGGTGTCTAAGAGAAAATTTAATCCAAGAGAAATTTTTAAGATTGATGGTTTTCACATCCCAGCTTTAGCTAGCTCAAGATATAGAACTGATAGCATTTTAAACTGATTAAGAGAGCTGATAAAACAACCACTGAGAAGCACTAGGAATGTTCTCAATCACTTTAGAGCTGCTTGATTATGTTCTTCTACCATCCAAGAACCAAGGTTTCATCTCCAAGTACAGGGTCCCTGTGGCCTACCTTCCGCCTTCGCCTTCCCAGTGCTGTCCCGGACTGCACAGTAGAGGCAGCTGGCGAAAGTGAAAAGCCAGTTTCGGCTGGTGTGAAAGGCCTGGTGGGTATAACTACATACGTACAGAGAAATCATCTCCAGTTTCAATTCCCAGCTCAGGCTTCCTTCCACCTGTGAAAGGTTCTTAAAGATCCTCTTCAGTCAGTCCTTTGATTTAGGTCAAATCTGCTTCCCTTAACATTTCTGAATCCTGATATGTTGGATTCTTCCAGCATTCTCCACCAGTTGCTTCCTTGCACTGGCATTAGTACCACTCCCTGTGCTGCACTTCTCCATGCTTTTGCCTGTCTCTAAAGGCACTGAAGTCTTTCACTGTTTTGCTTTCATTCTTGAGACATTAACACCCTCTTCTCACTCCACTTTCTCGACTGCACAGAACATACTTCAAACTTCCCAAGCTTGATTTTAAAATATTAGCACAAATAGCAAAATGCCTCAAATCCATTTCCATTTGATTTCCCTGATCCCAAGCAATCTGAATTTGGAGTTTTGTTTTCTTGGCTGCAATAATACCAATGTCCATTATGCAACTAGTTTAAATCCCAAGTGTCTGGATAATTCAATATGAAAACTTTTTTTTTAAAAAACATGTAGTGCTTTTTCTTATCCTAATAAAATATTTACTTAAGATGATAAAACCATCTACAAAAGTGTTCTTTGTGTTTCTAAAAGGACGATGTAAAACTTCCGTTAAATAGAATTGTGATACTCATGAAAGAAGGAAACAATTTGAATATTAAGCCTTGTGCTTAATCCTTCACTCTCTCAACACAAAACCCAAAAATTACCTAATGGGCTTCTGAGTTAGTTCTAATGATATTCAATAATTTGATCAAGATTATTAAATATTTCTCCAAGGATATCAGTATAGAATCACTGACTCATCAAAGGCACAACACAAGAATGATGAATGAAAAGGAGTGGGGTGAAAAAGCAGCTGAATAACTGAATTTATATTAAAAAAACTGAAAGTGCTATTCATCTTCTAAACTATTATTTTTATTATAGCCTTCACCCCTTAAACATTTTAGATATGAGGTGTTTATTAAAACAAAACACATTACCATATTATCAATAAAAGACCAATCTGGTACCAAAGCAAACATTATAATTAAAATACCAAGTCCTTCTAGCTGGATAATAAAGAGATGGGTCATTCTCCAACTAAGTGACTTCTTGAGCTTTTTAAGTGTGGAGAGGGTGAAGCCGCTGTGTTTTCTTTTGTGACTTAGTTCCTGGTATATCTGTTCCCTTATGAACAGATCTATTTCTGGAGAATGAAGAGTGTGCTGACTCTGTTAAACGGCAGATACACACATACCCTCCTGCTCCCTCCTGAAAGACCACTAAAATTAAAACGACAATGAAAGGATAGTAAGACAAGAACAAAAGATGATGAGAGTAGCAAAAAAAAAAAAAAAACATCTGAATGTTGGAAAGCAGCTGGACAAGTAACCAGGCAGAGTGGACAGCAGCAGAGGGAGAAGCCCAGAACAGCTAATGGTCACAGAGGCCCCTGAGGTTCAGACATCAGGGGCCTCGAGGGACCTCTGTTAAGTGGAGGTGCAGTGGGCTGCAAACTGGAGGACTCACTGAAAATCTGTATGAGATTCTCCTTTCTTCCAATTGGTTCTGTAAATGCTGGCAGCCAGGCTCATGTGTCCTAGGCAGGAGATTGAAGGATCTCACTTTAGTGAAAATGACCAGCCTCCAAACACAGTGACAGCTGGGAGTTACCCATACAAAGTGGCCCCACTCGTTTAGTCCACAGTGACATCTACCAGTTGGTCAGAGTTCTTTGACCATTCACACAGCTACTGATGAGCTTTATAGGGTCATACTAAAGATACCTGAAGGTAAACTTTAATGATAGAAATAAACATAAAAAAACTGGAGCAAAAGAAACAAGGCAAGGAAAGAAGAAAATCTCAAAGTGTTAAATGAGACATTAAGAGACGTAGCGGAAGATACTATAGTCGTAAAACAGAGAAGAATGAATACTGGAATACAAGAGTTGTAGGAAATTGCAGTTTTGAGAGCAGAGATAAAAATTCAAAAGGAAGGTTAGATGGTAAAATCAAGGAAACCTCAATAGAAAAATAGGAAGGAGAAGAGAAAATAAAATTAGAGGATCAACAGGGAAGTTCTACATGTGTTTTACAAATGAGAAGAGAGAGGAAATTGTTGAAGAAAGGATTAAAGGACATTTCTGAGGAACAAAGGACATGGGTTTCCAGAGTTAGAGGCCCACTGAGTTCTCAACAAAATGCATGGAAAACAGCCATATTAAGTCGCTGAATCATGACATTTCAAAACACTCTGGAGGAAAAAAAGGCTTCCAAAGCGGGGTGGAAACAATATGCCACAGAAGAGAATCAAGATTAGATTATCGACAGAACTGGACTTTTCCACAGAAACACAGAGTGCCAAAGAAAACAGAGCAACGCTTTCCAAATCCTGAGGAAAAATGATTTCCAACCTGTAACTCTTTCTCCAGCTAAATGGTACACGAGCATGAGGGTGGAGTAAAGGCACGTCTCCGCACGCGGGGTCTTGCAGTGCCTGCTTCACATTTTCAGTAAGTTTCATAGAGGATCCGCTCTACTAAAATAGGGGGGAAGCCAAGGAGGATGAGATGGAGGACAGGAGCTGCAGCAGACCAGGAAACAACTAGAAAGGAAGAGCCGACGAGATGTCTCTGAGAAAAGGATGGAACTGAGGCCTAATCTGATGCCTCTGGGAATTCACGGTCCTGTCAGGGTGAGCATGAGGAAGTGTCAGATCCACAGTCAAGAAATGCCAACAAAAAGCTCCAGGCAGTTATTACCTTCAGGAAAAACAAAAAGTACTACAATTATATGGGTCTATAATCTCATGGCATGCTACAGATCAAATCTGAATTCTCCTTACCCAGCTAGAATGATCAACGCTGAGCTGAGCAAAATTACTGTAGAACTTCAGTAGGCACGTAAGTGTGGAGGGTAAACAAGAGTTTAAGAGAATACTTAAAACATTCATTTCCTACTTTGGAAAGTAATAACTAAAACTGAAAAACTGAGACACAGCTATGCACTTTGTTCTGAGTAGGAAGCAAATGCCACAAGCAAGCGGTAGAGAAATGACAGTGGCTGCGGTGAGGGGGCGGGGCGGCGGCAAAAGGAGGTGGGGCCAAGGACGGCGCTCTTCCTATAAGCCCGACGGGATGGTTTCAAATTATAAACATGAATAGCACTGATTAAAAATAAAAGATATTACTTACTAGAAGAAGGTACAAAGAATCCATTTTAAAAATTACTCATAAACGGGGTCAAATTATACCTTAACGTTAACTGGGAAGACTTCAGGTGAGGTAGAGTTCAGAGGATGGAGATTATATATATTTATATTTAGCATTTAATGTTACTCATACTCAAGCAATTCTGAATCAAAGAGATGGCTGCAGTCTTTCAACTTGGGCAATACAGTGTGTATTATACCCTGATGTTTTCTAACACCTAGAAACTCTACTTGGATTTCCTGAAAGTTATGAGAAAAATTTCAGTGAATCTTTAGACTAAGTCCTCTTAAGAAAACTGTCTAAGGTGACACCTACATGGAAACGAGTAGATGCACAATTTAATTTCTAAAACTTACACTGCATAAGAAAAAACCCACATCAGCTCTATAGTGTTTCCTGATTGAAGTTTAAGAACAGAGATGTTTAAATAAAAACAGTGAGACATTACTGCTTATCAGGCTGATACATGCCTATTTGATGGTTCTCCTTTATGGGTACAAAAGAAACATTATTGGATCCTAAAGAGAGATGTGAGAGGTTAAAATTTTAAGTCAATCAAATCTCAAATAAGTAATTAGAAAGGCGTGCACATGAACATAAAATTTACAGAAGAAAAAAAAACAAAACACATTCTTTAACAAAAAAACACATAAAGCCTGGGAATGGTGCTGGCCAATAGGGCAGCCACTATCCACGTGTGGCTGGTCTAAACCGATAGGTACTATACTCTCAAGACACAGTACAAAGAAAAGAACGTAAAATAGTTCAATATCTTTTTCATACTGAATGCATGCCAAAATGACCATGCTTATATTGTGCTAAAGATAGTATTAAATTTCATCTTTCTACTTTTTAATGTGGCTACTACAAAGTTTAAAATTACAATATGGCTTGCATTTGTGTCTTCTATTGTATTTCTCTTGGACAGTGCTGCCTTAGAACAATCCTGACAAGGAAATTTCATGATTTTAAAGTCATCAAGCCTAAAACCCTACTGCTCTCCATTTTTAAATCCTTCCTTTCAAACTACAAAGAACCTAGCTCTTTGACCCTAGATTTGGACATAACCACCAAATGAAAAATACCTACAGCAGGGGTGTGTTTCTGGAGTGGCTTCTTAGAGTCTCTGATTTTGGAGTCCATTAACTATCAGTATATTTTCTTCTCCAAGAACATAACAGAAACATGCATTTAAATTTAAAGACCAAATATAAGTACTTAAAAAAGAAAATTTAACCTAGGGAAAAAGGATTTAAAAACATTTTAATTCTGAAACTCCAGTTTCTTTAAAGTTATTTGGGAAGATTAGATGACATCTATTTCTAGGGGGTAACAAATATTTGCAAACACACGCATGAAAGTTATACAGACTACATGAATGAATATCTACTGGAATAATTATGCAGACTCCTGCCACAAACAGAATTCACACAGAACCCAGAACTAGCACTGAGTATTAATTCTTACAGCAATATTTACTGAGTAGCTATGATGGGTCAGGCACTCTCTTAGACAGTGAACTATACCATATGTTAATATTTTATATTCTGTCATAAATGTTATGACATTTAATCATCGCTAATCCATTTACTTTTTTGTTTTTAAAGTGTGCAACCAACTAGGATTTTCTGCTCTTGTGGAGCTTATGTTTTAATAGAGAAAAAGAAACATTACACAAATAAAACACTACAGATGTGACAGGTGCAAAGGTTTATGGTGCTCCAACAGCATACAGTAGGGGCATCTGGTCTACTACAGAGAGTGAGGGCAGGTTGTCCTAAGGAAGATCTGAAGGATAAGTGGATGCTGACGGAGAGGCAATGGGTGGTGAGAAGGGAAGAAACTGCATGTGGAGACTCAGGTGGGCAAAATCATAAAATCAATATTGATGCTGATATCATTATCACTCTCAAGGCCCAGGGAAGGCACTCAAAGGCAATGGGAAGCAAAGAGGTGTGTCTGATCATTTCTAATTTTTGAAGAGATCCCCCTGGCTGCAGCACAGGAACTGATGTCCTATGGAGCTTTTAATTCTGAAACTGGAGTTTCAGAATTAAAATGACCAAACTGATGGTGGTGAAGAGGAAGAGAAATGAAGGGACAGTTAGAATGACTCCAGGTTTCAGGCTTCTGTGTCACACTGTTAGTCCCTAAATAGGCTGAGAGCTGACGCGAGGTCTGGGATGGAGAGAGGCTGAGAGAACAGTGTATTTTAAGATAGAGTGCTCTGAAGTATTGAATGTTGCTGATGGTTCATCAAGATGGTAAGTAGTCATATTAAACAAGACAGCTGGGTTTAATGATAGGAGGGTAATGAGATGTCTAGATGGGGGGACGGGTGAGGAGTGGCAAGTAGGAAGATGGAGACAATGAATACAGACCATTTTTCCAGGAGAAAGTTGGCTGTGGAAGGAAAGAGGGCTGGGGCTGGAGGGGTGCTGGTGGCTGGTGTCAATGGAGACCATGTTTTTCTAACGGTGAGGGAAATTTAAACTTGAAAAAACTGATGAGAAAAACATGGTTGAGAGAAAAGGCTAAAGACACAAGAAAGAAAGTAAGTGAACAGGCCTGGGTTCTTAGAAGGTGGAAGGGGATGCCGAGATCCAAGAACTGGCCTTAGGCAAGAGACGGAACTCACTCCTGTCAAAGAAAAAAGAGAAACTGGAAACCCTTTTCTGCTTTGATATTTCTGAATTTTTCTTCAAAGGAAAAAAGGAAGCTTAAGGAAACAGGATGTTTACAGGCCTCTTGATTGATACTGTCTATAATTAAGGTGAATATATAACTTCATACCCTATATTGGGTTTGAGATTTTAAAAATAAGAACCAAACCAGTATAGGCACAGATTAAGTTTAAAGATATAAGTATGAATTTTGTTTAAACCTGGAGCTTCATTATGAGAATACAGGGTTGCTTCCCATTAGTTGGAGTAACTGCTGCATAAGAAGACATACCAGACACACGCCGGTTAGGAACCTACCATCGTTCAATGTGGAGAGATGAAAACGTCCGTGACGCTGCTTCTCGAGTTAATAATTTGAACCCACACTGTGTGTCCCTGATTCCTTTGACACAAAGGAACCACACCAGAAAGTGGAACCCATACATGAGAAGAGTACGGAAGTAAGAACGCTGCAACAAAGACAAAATATAAATGACTTTTGCATTTATCTATAAAGGAGACACTGAAAACAATCTGACTGCAGAAAACTGCAATTTAACTGACTGGGTAGCTCTCACACATGAATACCATCATCCCATTAGCTGCCCTGGTGAAGTCTATTCTAGACGCTGAGGATGCCTACTGCTTGGAGCTGGGCAGGGGCTAGAGAAGTAGTTACTTCCTTCCTGGAGGTTTAGTCAGACAAGAAGAATCACAGTGACTGTGGGAGCCAAGGCTTCAGAACCCTGCACAGCAGTTGGGGGCGCTGCTATGAGCAAGAGGAACATCTCCACTGTCTTTTGTGCCTCTGTGCCCCAAACATATTTTAGTTTCAAAAAAGGTGAGTTACCAGAATATCTTGGAAAAACGAAAAATGAAATCAACCTGAAGTTTGATACCTGGCTAATGAGAATACAACAGCAGGGGTCAGCAAGAGTGTTGAAGAAGCCACAGACCATCAAGGAGTTTGAAACAAATACCCAGTCTCCCTAATTAAGTATGACAGATATTTCTGATACAATATACTTTAACAGGCTAAGTTCTTTAATATTTTGGAAATTAAATTTAAGTAGTCTTTTGTCTAAGTATTCCCTATTGTTAGCAGTCATTAATTTTATTATTAGTAGTAACACAACATGTATTTTATTCTTAAAACAATGAAAATTTAAAAGCATAAGAAAAACAGATCAGTAATTATCATGGCAGTCAAGACTTTCATATTTAGGATTAAAAAAAGATAAGATCTTTTAAAATTTTCTATAATTATGATAATAGAAACCCATGGAATGATATATTACATATGCACGTAAGAAACCCAGTAAAAGTCTATGCAGAATAATATCTCATCCTAGTAAATCAAGGTCCTTCCCTCCTTTTGGCTTTTCTTTTTTATTACTGTAATCTTTAGGATCGTTCTTCATTCACATGACTTTTTCTATCACCAAGGAACAAAATCATGACTCAACAGTCACATAAGATGACCTAAGAGAAAAGCCACTGCACTGAGCAGGCCTGTATTTGAATCCTGGCTCCATTAATAATTAGGCTGACCTTGAGCATGTTACTTCCACTCTCTAAATCCCACTTCCCTCATCTAGAATAAAAATGCCTGCCTCACAAAGGTAAAGATTAAATGGTATAATATTAAAGTCTTTAGCCTGGTGTTTGGTACAGGAAGTAACAGACACTTAATAAATGCTTTTAATAAGGGAAGGAGGTTTGAAAGCTCACTTTAACCTCCTGACTGAATTTCACTAGTGTATTAATAGGACAAGAAGGGAAGGAAGAATAAAATATCAAACTTATCTAAATGGACTGAAACCAAGTCTTTGGAAAGCTCTGACACTTCTCCCTGGTCACCTAGAATCATGAGTTATGTTTTGATGTAAGTATGTCTTACCTCGCTAAGCAGACAGGACAGAAACCTCATCTTAACATACTCTGGGAATCTCACAACAGCTTGCTCAGTGCCTTCCATTTAAAACATTTCCAATAAAGACTGGTTGGCTGACTAAACCTCCAAAAGAGCATTTATGCTCAGGAAAGGAACAAATAGAAATCGAAAGATAGAAAAATAAAAATTAAAAGGTAGAAAAACAATACCTATAAACTAGTTCTCGAATGATTTTTAATGTGATTGAGATGAGCTTACTAGTAACCAAATAAAAATATTCATGACTGCTTTTGCTTGGATGTTAATAGAAGATTTTTGTTTGTTTTAGGATAATGGCTATCTAAAAAAAACCAAAACAAAACACAAACATGTGGAGTTCACATGAGGACTTTAACTTATTTGCTTTCTAACATATTGAAAAGTGTAACAATATAAACAACAGGATCTTTAATTTTTAAAACTTGAAAAAAAATCTCTTAAAGTTTAGAAGACATATAAAAATACAGACCTATTTAGTTAAATGAAGGTAATAAAGTCACAGGAGAGCATTCATTATATGAACTTCTGAAGTAGATATTTTAAAATATTTACTACTTTAATACTAACAATAATTTCTAATATTTATGAAACACAAACAAGGAATTCAGGTGAAATTTAAAGCTGACTGGTAATTACATTATCTTAAAAAGAGAAGTTAAAGAAGTCTCAAGATTTAAGCAGACTCTTCAAAATATAACCTAAAGAGATCAAACAAGCAGTAATGGATTCTATTTTGAATCCTTTAAAAATGATAAATTTGAGACTACCCAGACAGTATAAACACAACTGTTTCAACTGTTACACAGAACATATGGGCATATGAACACATTTAAGGATGCTTAAAGGACCCCACCAGTGCTCTATCATGCACGTTTGTCTTCCAAGAGGGCAACAGAACAGATGGTAGGATTAACTGAGAGTATGTATAAAGGTGTTTAGGAAAGGTAAGTCTGAAAACTACACAGTTTAGCTACCAAAGTTGCTATTTACTGTGTTAATTAATACTCCTGTAACTTTCTCACTGTCCACAGATCGATCACCATGGAGGATCTGCATCGCCCGTAGCATGTTAAAAGAACCCAAGTGTCCAAGAAGTGGACGTCCATGCCGCAGTTTCCTGGACATGTGGCCAATGGATGTGTTGCCCCTTGGAGATTACCTTCTCTATGACAGACACAGTTCTATGAGAATCACCTGGGCTTACTCAGCAGGAGTTATCCATAGTGGCTCCAGTAGATAACTGCTGATCAGTTTACCCTTTCTCTCTGGAGCAGCTGCCAATTCTACAGAGCCCCAAAGCACTATGTCAGTCACTAAGTTTTAGAGATGGAGGAATGGATGGACAGACGACAAGAGAAAAGAGATCCTGGGGTAGATCCCTTGATGACTGGTTAAAAGCAGCACTAAGTAAAAGAAGGTCCAAATTCAAAGAGTTTTCAACTAATGGAAGTGAAAAGAATTTACATCGTTAAAAACAAAACCAAAAACCATAATTCCCTTCTATTGCCAACAAACAATAACAGGTCCCAACCATTTCTTTTCTAGATTACTTTAACTGCTTCCTATTTCTCCAATCTTTTTCCTTTCCAAGTTTATTATAATTTTTCCCCATTTATATATTTTTTTAAAAAAGGAAAAAATTTACTCACAAAACCCTTAAATTAATATGTCTGTTTTCATTAAGTGTTTTTGTTTGAATATATTTTTTACACAAACAAGTATACTGCATTTATAGTATCATACTGTTTTCCATACAACCTAACATTTTAGTATTTCCCTATATTATTATACAGTCTCCACTGTGAAGTGAAGTGAAGGTTGCTTAGTCCTGTCCGACTCTTTGTGACCCCATGGACTACACAGTCCATGGAATTCTCCAGCCCAGAATACTGGAGTGGGTAGCCTTTCCTTTCTCCAGGGGATCTTCCCAACCTAGGGGTTGAACCCAGGTCTCCCACATTGCAGGCAGATTCTTTACCAGCTGAGCCACAAGGGAAGCCCACTAGCATCTATTTTATTGCTGTATGCCATTTCATCCAGGGGAAATATGTACAGCTTCTAGCATAGGGATACAGTATTTTATAGTTTCTAGTATTTCACAATTAAAAATCATGTTCTGAACATCTTGCACATACACTTTTCCTTTCCTTATCTCTTGTGTATCAGTGAACTGATGAAGTTGGACTAGCTAGCCTCTAAATTCTTTCAGCACTAGACTTCTAGGAGTTTGATATTCTCTATGGTTAACAGGTTAACCTTTTCCAAATACCAGTAAGATTTCATAGGGTTACAGAGTTATATTTGGACTAGATGCTGAAGAAGATACAATAATTTATTTCTTAAATTAAAAAAAAAAAGGAGAGTTCAAGTTTTCACATTTGAGCAAAATCCTTAAGGGATTTAATGGTTCTGCTATCAGTATATCTTGGGAAAGAATTAGAATTTTTTCAAGTCCTATTTCAGAATCACTGAGGGAAAGGGTCAATCTTATATTCCACTGGTTCTCAAACTCTGGTTGCATAGGGTGACCTGGGAAACTTAAAAATGCAGACTCTTGGCTAGAATCTGATTTAGTGTCTGAGACTGGCCTAGGAACGTGCATTAAAGAAAAACACAAAAAAAACATGCCCCAGATGATTTTGACCTTCCTCTGAAAACTACAGCTTTATGCTCAATCTACGTGACCACTCTAGCAGATGAACATATAACAATATAATGGACAATTACTGAGCCTGATATATTAGGTCTACATTTTTACATGAAAAAGAATTAAAATAAAAAACACTGCATAGAATGATTGTTATATTTTTTCCTTGAAGTCACTCCAGCTTCTTAGTCTAATCTGTAAGTTACCACCTGAAGAAGTTAATGTCTTTACTGATTTTTTTAATATACTGAAAAGGGCAGCACAACTTTACTCACGTGAAGTTATGTTGCTTTTCTAGGGGAAACAGGTTGTAAAAATTTAAACTTTGAATAAAATTTAAAATATAGTATTTCAGTGGGCTGACATGAGAAAAACTAATGGCAAGTTCATTGGTTCCAAAACACATCATTTGGAGAAATTTGCCTTATAACTGAATGGGGACGCTCTTTGTGTCTTCAAAAAAGAGCTGCTTGCACCTAAATCAAAGTGAAGTCTACAGTCTCCCTTTACACTCATGAAAAAGAAAAAAAAAAAAAAATCAATTCCTGTATGTGCTAGTATTTCCTTTTGAAGGAACCTCATTTTTATGAGATTAATTATGAAAGCTTAAGCTTATTTCATGCTAATGTATATGTAAAAAAGAAAGAAAGAAAAAAAAAGGATGCATGATTGATGAAAGCCTCACCTGAGCAATAGATTCTTTTTCCAAATGAGCTCGAGATCCACAAGCGATAGCCATTTGATCCTGAAGGAAGAAGCAATGAAATCAGTATCACTAATAAAAACATTTGCTTTCAATGTAAATATAATATTTTTTAGAAACTATTTTTTTAATGTTAAATATCTTTAAAGGTTTACTGAGGAGTTCAGAATCTTAAAGAAGTCTAATTGTATTTACTGAGATGACAGTTTTCCCTGCTAAATATAAGAGGCATGGATTATTTCGGAATTCATATATTTAAGCGATTTTTCTAACTGAAAATACTTTGTCAATATAATTATAAGAAAAACTAGTAGTATTAGAAAGAAAAGGGTTATCTGTAGATAGTGTGATTTTATATGTAATCACTGCCTTATGGAAAATCCAAGAATATCAACTGAAAACCGATTATGAATAAGAGAGTGTATATAAGAGAATGTAAAAGATGAGTGGGCACAAAATGAATATATGTATATTTTAGTCTTATATGTAGATACAATGATCAGATAATCATAATGGAAGCAAAGACAATATTAATAACACGAATAAAAAGGAAAAATTTATAATCTTTACAAAAAATGTAGCAAGATCTAAATAAAGGAAACATACAAATGCAACCAAAGGAAAGAAAAATATCCAATCACAGAGGGCAGACCATGACCATGGATGAGAGGATGTGATTACAGCATTAAAAAGGCAACTCCCTAAGCTAACCTTTAAATTTAAAGCCATGTCAATTGAAACATAAAAATATTTTTTCACTGATTTAGATAAGCTAATTTGGAAGTTAATATTGAAAAATAAAGAACCAAGAAGAGCCAAGAATATTCTAAGAGTGAGAAAGGACTAGTGCCAGAGGATTTAAAGTTACATTATAAAGCTAAAAATAATTAAAACTAAAGTTGTTGTTGTTGTCGCTAAGTGTGTCTGACTCTTTCACAACCCCATGGACTGTAGTCCCCACAGGTCCCTCTGTCCATGGGATCTCCCAGGCAAGAATACTGGAGTGCCATTTCCTTCTTCAGGAGATCTTCCCAACCCAGGGATTGAACCCATGTCTTCTGCACTACAGGGGGAATCTTTACCACTGAGCCACCAGGGAAGCTAGAAAAACTAAGGTGCTATGCTGTGCTTAGTCGCTTAGTCATGTCTGACTCTGCAACCCCATGGACTGTAGCCTGCCAGGCTCCTCTGTCCATGGGATTCTCCAGGCAAGAATACTGGAGTGGGCTGCCATACCCTCCTCCAGGGGATCTTTCCAACCCAGGGATTGAACCCAGGTTTCCCACATTGTAGGCAGATTCTTTACTGTCTGAGCCACCAGGAAGCCCAAGAATACTGGAGTGGGTAGCTTTTCCCTTGTCCAGGGAATCATCCTGACCCAGGAATCAACCAGGGTCTCCTGCATTGCAGGCAGATTCTTTACCAGCTGAGCTACCAGGGAGCCCGAAAAACTAAGGTGTGTATGTTAGTCACTCCGTTGCGTCCGACTCTGTGACTCCAGGGACTGCAGCCCACCAGGCTCTTCTGTCAATGGAATTTTTCAGGCAAGAATACTGGAGTGGGTTGCCATTTCCTTCTCCAAATGATCCCAAGGAAGGCACAAATACACAAATCCCAGAAGAATTTATCAACTTGACAAGAAAATCTTAAAGATTATTGCGTGGCAAAACAAGAAAAATCCAACCACATTAAAAATTAAAAGACAAATAAATTGGGGCAAAATACAGCAATTTATATTACAGACAAAAGGTTAATTTCCAAAATATATAAAGTGCTCCTACAAATTATTAAGAAAAGTACTCAACAACTGATTTGGAAAGAGGTGAAGGTTATAAACACAAATTCACAAAAATAGGAAGTGGAAATACCTTTTAAATCACTGAAGAGATTCCTACCGCAATCATACTTATACCAAGAGCAATGTAAATAAAATCTATTAATTTTTTACCATATTGTACACACACATTCTATATAGACAGCAATTTGAAAACTGTTATCTCAATTACAAATATATACATAATTTGATGCAGCAATTTAAAAGCTAGGGATTCTTCCCATAATAAACTTGCATTATGTGTAAAATGACATCTATATAAGGTTGAACACTTCAGTATTGTTTGAAGAAGCAAACCTGTACGTCCCTCCAAAGGGACTGGCTATGGAGCTGTGAAAGAATAAGAAGGATTCTGATGTACACAGACGGCTCACTCTCCCAGATAGATTGTGAAATGCAAACAACAGGAACAATACACAGTGTGTATTTAAAAAATAAAGAATACAACATCCATCTTCTCGGTGGACATGTGGAAATGGATGACACTAATTTCTGAGAGTGACTGGGTGACTGAGAAAGGCAGAGCGAGGTTCACTGCATACCTTCTTATACTATTTGAACTTTGAACCATTAATCAGAATAAATTTAAAAAAAGTGTTCATTGTAAAGAAATTGGTAAGCATATAAATTTACATGCATATGGAAAAAAACTTATTATAAAAATTCATGCATAATCTTGCTACCTAAAAGCAGGCATTGCTAACATTTTGTATTATTTCCTTGTGTTTTTTTTTGCTTTTGCTCTCCTTTCTCAAGTACTATTTACCCCAGTCTGGGGGAGAAAACCCACAAAACTGGCTTAAGAAATCACTCCCTGATGCTAGTCCCACTTGATTCTATTTAGAATAGTTAAACTACTAAACAGTTCAGTTCAGTCGCTTAGTCGTGTCCGACTCTTTGCGACCCCACGAACCGCAGCACGCCAGGCCTCCCTGTCCATCACCAACTCCCGGAGTTCACCCAAACCCATGTCCATTGAGTCGGTGATGCCATCCAACCATCTCATCCTCTGTCATCCCTGTCTCCTCCTGCCCTCAATCTTTCCCAGCATCAGGGTCTTTTCAAATGAGTCAGCTCTTCACATCAGGTGGCCAAACTACTAAACAAGTGATCATCATATACTTTGCTCAAAAAATTATTTTATAAGATCAAACATATTTTTATTGAGGTAGGACACTACAGGTTAGGAAACTGAAAAGCTTTACATTAAAAAAAAAAAAAGATAAACTACTTGGAACTGTAGATCCCTATTTCATTTGTTTGTCATATAAAGCTCTACTTGAATTATACACATTTAGTTCACAACCTTAAAAGAATAATCATCTTCAGAGAAGGGACTGCAGGAAACTTTAAAGTTCACCAGGTAAGAATAATTAGCCTAGAACACGTGACCTGGTTACTCTAAGAGGATACGCAAGAAAGAAGTACCGCTGACCCTTGAACAACACAGGGTTGACCCGGGCAGGTGGAGGGAGGTGCGGTGCAGGCACTCCTACACCCCTTTTGTTGTTCAAGGGTCAGCTGGAGCAGCAGATTTCTTACTGCTGCAATTAAAAATAAAACCAGCCAAGAAGAGACCAGTGGAAGCCACTGAAGAACACGCTGGCGATCCTGTCAAACCAATGCGGTAAAAGACATTTAAGTTAACTTCTGCCATCCAGTGAGTCAGTTGTGTGTTCATTAGAGAACTCGGCAACTCTGAAATTCATGTTCCTGCTTCATTATTTTCAGAACTATTCTAGTCAGTTTTCATTAGGGTTTAAGGAGATACATGTGAGGCATGCTTATGGGCTTTGCGGCTCAAATGGATTGAAAAGGAGTACCAATGACATTAAAGATAGAACAAGAGCCTGTATCCTGAGAAACTGAAATTGAACATGCTGATGTGTAATAAATCCAGAGCCACATTTCCATTTCTTAACAAAGCAAAAGAAATACAGAAGCAGAGGTAACACCTCTCAAGAGGTACAGAGGCACCAGTATAAGGATGGGAGTCAGGATGCAGTGGCAGGATCTATTAGGTGACAGTGTCATGTCGTAACTGGATCCTCCCCAACTTTGGTAGAAAATGACCAGGACGATAAGAAAAAGAAATCTGCTATTTAAAATCTGAAATAACTATTGACAGGCCAAAGTCGAGAAGACACATGGAAAACAGATAAAGTTCTATGCAGCTTTGTTGGGTTACCTGGGTGCCTTGCTGCTGTGAGATTTTTGTCATTCCTGTACAAGGGTGCACAGCTCTGAGGGATGGATCCACACCCAGCTTGAAGCCCTGACAATGGGGAGCCCTAGAAACTTCTGCTAAATCCTGGGATACAGTGTGTCAGTGAACGGTGTCCATAGGCACTAACTCATCCTCAAAGTCTGAATCTTTCTAGATCAGGAGTATTTGGTAAAAAGCTCAGAATATGGTAAAGTTATCTTCTTTCTCTAAATGGCTTTTAAAGGCTAGAAATGGCACCAGGATTTTCTTTCTTTCCTCAACCTTTACTTTTTTTTTTTCTTTTAAAACAAATGTTGATACTGCCTTTATTCATAATTGCCAAACGCTGGAAAACTGTCCAAATGTCTTCCAACAGTTGAATGGATAAACAAGCTGTGGTACAGCCCACAATGGAATACCACTTAGCAGTTAAAAGGCACAAATCACTGATACACAGCAACTGGGATGAATCTCAGATGCGTTATGCTGAGTGAAAGTCAACCTCCACTTTTTGAAATTGTGGCACAAACAGACACGTAATCTTTTTCGAGTGGTTGTTGCTTGTGTTTTGTTTTTGTTTCATAAAAATAAGATTCTGTGATCCAGTGTCATTTCATATCTCCACCTAGAAATGTCCATCTGTGCTTTTACATAAAAGATTTAGCTGAATATGCATGATAAATGTTAAAACTCTGGTGGGAGTAAAGCAATTTAAAATTGAGAGAGATGGACAGAATATTAAATAAGTAATTGTAAAGTGAATCTCAGAAAATCAGTGAAAGTAATTAGCTCTTCTGTGGGACTGCATATAGGAATTTCACACCCCCCCCCCCCAAAAAAAAAATTCCCCAACTGTTTAACTTAAAAACACCATTTTGATTTTACTTTAGGCCCCCTCTGTTCTTTACTGAATATCATTTAAACTATATTCTATACTCACTGGCCAAGGCTGTAGATCATTCAGTCCTTTTTCTAATTTCTCAATATCTGGAAACTTGGTGGCTCCATCAGCATCTGCCATAAGGATCTTTTTACCTCGAGAACTGAATACACCCTGTATGTCAACATTTCAATTAAAAGAAAGTTGCTTAAAATCAAAGTTAAATTTGCTGACATAGCAATTTGTTCTGCTTTACTTAAAATATCCAAGAAAGAAATATTAGGTATGACATGGCAGGAGGTCAAAGTTCCCTGAAAACAATTGATAAGATCATTCCAGAAATATCCAGTGTCTACTTCATGATTTTAAAAACTTTGTGAGGTCATACTACTAATACCTTGGAAAATACCGAGATGAGAAAATAGATTTGGATAAAGATATGCTGCACCAGTAAGAATAAAAATGTAAAATACCTTCTATAAATATTATATCTGTATTATGTAAGTACAGTGACACGTAACAGGGACCAGGGCCTCCTTAAAGGAGTATATGGAGAAGATATTTGTGGAGAGATTGAACAAATATAATAGAGACAGCTTTGCTGTGGAATGCATCATAACATGACAGAGCCTTGGTATTTTTTACTATGGGATCTAAAATGTTTAAAATTAATTGTTCAATAAAGAAATGTAGAATGCCACTAAAATTTAGGGAGTGTGGATATATTCAAACATTACTTTAGGCATCTGACACTTAGCAAACTTATGCCACTCAATTGTGAACTGATCAATCTTTGGGCAGAATATGGCCCTACCAGTGCATACTTCACACAGAAACTATGCATCAACTCTTAATTTCACAGTGCATTTGAATGAACACATTGTTTCTTAAGTATAAATATACTGTCACTTAACAGTGTGCCTATAAATAAGACACACATATACAAATCTCGGGGGCTTCCTCAGTAGCTCAACTGGCAAAGAACCGCCTGCAATGCAGGAGATCCCAGTTTGATCCCTGGGTTGGGAAGATCCCCGGGAGGAGGGCATGGCAACCCACTCCAGTATTCTTGCCTGAAGAATTCCATGGACAGAGGAGGCTGGTGGGCTACAATCCATGGGATCGCAAAGAGCTGGAACACAACTGAGTAACTAAGCACAGCACAGCACATACAAATCTAGACAGAAATTGGATCATCTATTCTACACGATTAAGCCACTTATTAGTAAATGTGATGTCTTTTTATCATACTCATTAGAATATGGGTGAAAAAGCAGAAATAAAAAGTTGTATTTAACATCTGAACATCATATATTAAGTTTTCGAAAAGAGAAACATTACAAGGTACAAAATCTGTAGCTATACATTTGCGATTAAAAAATAATAATAATAAAGGAGTAACTCAGTGATACACGATAAGGGGGTTTCTTGAATGTGGGTGACCCTCCTGATTCTACCACTGAGGGCCTCCACCTCACTGCTAGATCAAGATGAATACTTCTTTCCGAATCACCCAGCACATTATAGCTATGGCATGATATTTTCTTTTTATTATGATCACATTATATATACATATATGTAAGAAGTTATTATTAAAAGCAATTTACCAGCCTTATTTGAAAGGCTGGTATTGAACCACCAAGTTGCAGAATATACATGTGCTGTAATCGACAAAAGAGGCTATTCAAAATACCTTCATATTTCAGATAAAAATGTTGAAATTAGGTTATTACCATCCTAATCGCTCCGCCCTTTCCACGGTTCTTCACCAGCGTTATCACTCGCACTTTGTCACTTCCGTATTTCTGGCAGTATTTAAAAGCTACCTGTCAAATTACATAAAAGTCAGAATTAAAACAAATTTGAATTCCAAGACAGTAACAGAAACTGGGTTTCTGATTTTGGCTTAAACACTTGATATTCTAGTTGCTGCCTCTTTGTGACCGGGTGACACCCACAGCGGGTTCTGGTGGCCTAGAGAAGCTGCTGAATTCCTGGGGCCAAGATCCGAGCCTAACTGCTGAGGTCACAGCTCCCTTTCCTGCAGAGGAGACACCAGAGCAGGCAGTGGCTGTCTCTTTTTTCTTGACTCCTCTGCCTAAGCTACAGAGCTTCTAGAAAAAATAAAAATAAAAGCCACGTGCTCCTTGACTGTTACACATTTGTGACTGGGTTCCCAGAACTGCTTAAAGACCTGTTTACTTGTCAGCAGCCAAACTTACCTTTGAAGTCTGGTCTTTGCTGCCATCGTCAACTATTATCACCTCGTAAGTGAAGGTGGGATCTTGTTTCTGCAAAAAGCAAAAATAAAATACCACCATTTGGCATGGCCGACATCAAGAATTCTAATCAAGTTGTAAGAAAGCTAAAAAAACAACTAGTGTTTTTTTTTACTGTTTATGTGTATAAATATGAATATAAATTTAAGTGTACAAAGCACACTTACAGAATGTAACTGTACAAAGTGTATAACATGTAAAAAGGCCAAGGCAACAGGCTGAGCACAGAGGCCAGGGCCTTGACAGCCTGAGAATGGCCGGCACCACCTCTCATTGCGGATCCAGTCTGGGGTTCACAGCTTGGTGACCTGTTCTAGTATTAATTAGATATCAGAGAAAACATGATACCTGTCTGTCTTCCAGATAACCCAGAGCTTCATCCATCATTACAGGCACTTTAAGAAAAAAAAAAAATATATATATATATATATACACACACATATATAAATTGCTTTTAAAAATCACTTTATCCCAGCACACAGCTTATGTATCAAAGAAGCCTGGCTAACTAAGCCCTCCCGGGCTGTCCCCCCAGAGGCTATTTCAATCTGGAACGTCTGTCTTCTGCTCCTCTCTTGCTCATCACGTCTCTTCAACACTTCAGCCTCAGACTGGATGCTCCTTTCTCGTCTAATCCACACTCATCCTTTCTCGTCTAATCCACAACCACCAACCGTGCACACTCTCTACATCCCACAAGTATCAAGGCTCTGGCCAAGTCCAGATTTTCAATTTCCTTTTCTTCCCAAACTACCCCCTTACCAGAAGAATCAAGGAGGGCTTACACCGTTTTTCTTCATTGTATGAAGGCACGACCACAGAAAGCTGTTTGGTAGGTGAGTCCTGAATGCTGGGTAAGGCTTCCCTCTGGCCCCTGGCATTTAAGAAGAACTTCTCTTCTTCATGTCGATGAAGCTGTGGCATCTCTGTAGCAGTTATAAATGCAACAAAGGAAATCTAAAAGCAGATATGTTTATAAGAGATTGCATTGTGGTGACCTTTTAAAACACGTGTTATGTAGAATAGGGGATTGCCTGGTGGTTTGGATGGTAAAGGATCTGCCTGCAATGCACGAGACCTGAGTTTGATCCCTGGTCAAGAAGATCCCCTGGAGGAGGGCATGGCAACCCATTCCAGTATCCCTGCCTAGAGAATTCCACGGACAGAGGAGCCTGGTGGGCCACAGTCGATGGGGTCGCAAAGAGTCGGACACGACTGAGAGACTAACAGTGACATTAGAATATATCGTTTACATGATGCTTCCCCCAGGAGGTGAAATATTTACTGTTTTTAGTCCATTAACAATGGTCTGGAGGTGACTTCAAAACTCCAACCCTTCACCTCTTCTTGTAAACTGATTACTGTTGTCCTTTCTTCCCTTACTAAGCCCAGGAGGCGCTCTGTGTCCTGTCATGCCCCAGGCTTCTGTCATCTCAGATCTAAGAAGGAACAGTCACTACGGAAGTGACACCTACCCCGAGATGCCCTGAAACCCAACCCCTTGCCCTACTCCCCCCAGAGCCTCTGTGACAAAGGACACATTGCAGGGAGAGCCTGTGGGTGAGGGCAAACCTCTCACTCAGGACCAGGCTGATTCAGGGTTGCAAGGAAAGCGTCTGCCAGCCCCAGAATAAGGACAAAAAAGCTGAAGAATATATATTCATCCCAGATTTCAGTTCAGAACACAGAGTTTTTTGGAGTCAAGTATCAAATTTGGAGCCTGTAAGGCACTATGAACTGCTAACATTATATAGCCCTCTTCCAGATTCACTAGGGAGCTGGCTTTGGAAATAACCATTCTTTGCAGCACTGTTTCTACTCATATACTTTCTGCTTTCAAAACAATCAACCTACCAACTTTTGGAATGCAACTCATTTGTAATTCAATGACCATTTATAACATCCCACTGGAAACATACTGAAATTGAATGTGCTTCTGGTTAGCATGAGTATGAAGGCAGTGTGCCGCCTAGTGGTTAAAGAGTTCCTGCTCTGTACTCCAAGCGCCCAGATTGTGGTTACTAAAATCAATTTCCTACTACAAGTAACCAGTGCTCCTAAGAGAAATGGCTGATCAAGTGGAATAGCAGTCAGGCTAGGAAGCTACAAACATAATGACAAAGTAGCCAACTTGACAGGGAAGAATTGAAGCTTCAAAAAGAATAACTAGCGCAGTGTATCAAAACACAGGAAAAACTTTATATCATGGGTTCCTAATGATACTGAAAATAAAAAATTAATTAATCACCTTTGTAAGAAGCCAGGGAACCATCTCATTATTTTGAAAACTTGCCTTTTATCTTTACCTTTTAAAATATGAAAGGTATTTTAGGATAACTGAATAGCTGAGGGTGAGTTTTTTTCATTATAAAATTCTAGGTAACACGTGAAGGAACGATACAATTATAATATTCTACTCTGCAACCCCCAATGAAACAGTGGATTTAGGCAGTGATCATCAATGGCTGCTAAAACCATTAGGTTAATGACAAACTTAATGATTGGTGGATCAAGCTAGTAACTCCTGAAGCTGTGAATCCCACTAGACACCAAGAAAATCAGACATCACATGCTTCCTGATACGACACAAAAGGAGTGATCAGCACCATTCACACACTTCTCTTGATTCAAACACAAATATGCGTTTCATCAAATTGCAGCTGTAACCAGCAGTTCACAGGAAATTCAGGGGACAGAGCAAAATGTTAAAAGTCACCTAAGGGATGCAGTTAGTAAAATCCAGATTGTGAGAAATTCGACAGAACAAATGACTGTTTATGAAAGACAAGAAAAAAAAAAAAGAGAGAAATTGTTAAAGAGACTTGAGATAAACTGATGTAGTGCTAAGTGTGTGTGGATACTGAATGAAACAAACCAGTTATACAAATACAAACCAGTTATACTAATACAAAGGCATTTGAACCAACAGTGTATTTTAAATCACTTAACAACATTAAACTTAAAACTGCGATAACCTTATTGTGATTATGTTTTTAGAAGGGGGTCCTAACTTCAGAGAAAAATGCTTAACATTTACAGATAAAATGTTATGTCTTGGATTTGCTTCAAAATTAACTCAGAAAAGAAGTGGGTAAAGAGACAGTGCAAAGATTATATATGAAACAAGACTGATGTGCTGTGTAATGATTCCCTACTCTGGCATCTAAAAAAATGAAGTTCCACTAGTTGGGTGACATTTGCCTCCATGAGTCCATGTTTCCAACGTCAGCTTCCTCACCAGTCAAGGGAAACTAATGATAACATTTCTGTCAGATGTTGTTTAAAAGATCAAAAGAGATAATACAATATCCAACATATTGGAAGTATTCAATAAATGGAAGCTCTTATAACCACTTTGAGCTACTAGGATCAAAAACTTCTAGTACAACCTCTTGAAGTGCACATATAACAGGGTCAACACAAGACAGATTCAACCTAGGATTCTGTCACACTCTGCCCCACCAAAAACCTGAAAAAAACCAACAAATCTCCATATACGACTAAGGGAAAATAGACCTCTTAACTCACGCAGACACAAACACTAAACATGTCAGGATACATTGCTTGTTCTCTACCTAAACTACCTCTAAGCTGTAAATTCTGAGAAGCTGGCCCAGTGGCCTCCCTGGCAATGCTACTACCTAGGCTGCTAATCTCAACGTCAAGGAAGCGGAAATCTCTCCCTTTACTAACTAGATGGCGGGCCCATTCCAAATTATATGGGAGAAAAGTTCACTTGGCAAATTTTCTACTGCTTATGGATCAGGAAGTGTTACAACGTTTCTGTGTTTCCACAGTAGTGGCAAAAGAAAATCTGAGTTTGAATACCATTGTACTGTTTCGTGCAGATGCAGTAAACTTAGGGTGCTGAATTCTGGGACATAACGACCCCCAACCATACGGTAACACCAAGCCTTGACCAGCTTGGTCTTCCTGATCCGCTGATTTATCTACTCTGCTAATAACTGGCTTTGGTCAGTCCTGTCACCACTTTTCTATTTGCTTAACTATACCAGGAAAGAGAGTGTCTAGAAAGCACACACTTTCTGGGGGGCTCAGGACCTCCCCAGGCAGGGCCAGAACTGCAGACCGGGAGGGAATCTTGGAGAGGTCAGGGCTGAGAGGGCGGATGGGCAGAAGGTCCGGGAACCAGGGGACTAAGAGAAGACAGGGTGGGCATGTCCCAGTGAACGCAAGTGCCAGGTTCTGGGCACGCAGGGAGAAGGAGCTCCAAAATAAAAATAAAGAACGGAAGGAAAGGGGGTGTGAAATTCTGGGGTCTAGGCTTGGGGAAACGTGGTGCAAGAACATGTCAAAGAGCGGACAGCTCGGAGGGGAGGATGCCTGGCGGCCGCGCCTCCAGGAACGCAGTGAGCCCAGGCCCGCGTGTGTCCCCATCCCCTCTCCTCACCAGAATCAGGGCCGCGGCGGCCAGCGCCGCGCCGAGCACCGCCAGCTGCAGCAAGAGCGGAGCCATCCTCCATGCCGGGCCGCCAGCCGCCCTATCCCGCGCCTACACACACGCGGAAGTGCGGCCGCGCAGCCCCGCCTCCTGCCCGCAGAGAGGCAACGCCAGCTGCGCGCCCGCCGCCCACAGCGTCACCTCGCGGCCAGACCCGGTCACGCCCGGGGACCCGCGCTGCCCACAGCGCCACCGCGTGACGGGACGAATGACTATGTTGTGTGCGAGCGCCTCTGTTCAAACCCAGTAGCGTTGTCAGAATCAGCAAGGAGGAATAAACGGATGTCCACTTAAATTGAATTTCAGATAGCAACGGATCGGTTTTTAACAGCATTATTAAAATATAACACACACTCAAAGTTCACCCATTTAAGAGCCTTTTGTTATATTAACTTTGAAAAACTGATAAAACAAAATTTCCCATTTTAACCAGTTTATGTGTCTACTACAGGGACATTGATTGCATTCACAGCTTCCTGCAGCCATCACTACTGTATATTTCTAAAACTTTCCCAGTTCTCCCCCAGCTTCTGGTAACAACTAGTAACATGAACAATTTTGCGTGTACTCTTTGTTCACCTGACATTCAAATTGAATCGGATGCCCTGCGTTTTATCGGCAACCCTTTCTAGGAAGGAGGTGGAGTGGAGGTTTTGAGCCACGACACAGGCCACAACGAAAGTTGTTTCTTTGGAGCCCACTCTTGGCAACTGCGTAATGTAACCTGACGTGGATAACGAGCGCATAGAATTTTTAAATTTTCGGTGCTCGAGCAGGAGGCTTTTACCTGGAAGAAGGCAAGCCCAGGGCTCAGCCTAAGGAGGAGGGGGAAAGGACGCTGAAACATTGGAATAATGCTCCACGCTCAACACTTGATTCTTTGCTATAAGGTCGGTTTTCTCTGAAACTCTTGAATGGTGGGGTTCCCTGGTGGTTCAGCGATAAAGAATCCGCCTTCAGTGCAGAAGACACAGGAGACATGGGTTCCACCCCTGGTTTGGGAAGATTCTCCCACTCCACTATTCTTGCCTGGAGAATTCCAAGGACAGAAGAGGCTGGTGGGTTACAGTCCATCAGGTCGCGAAAAGTCTGATTCTACAGAAGAGACAAAGCACGCACGCTTGAACTATCAAACTGTTTCTAAACAAACACTCGTAACTTCCGTAAAAGCCGATTCGCCAAAAAACGTCAAGGTCAAGAAAACCTAAAGGGGCATCTGGCTAGGGGGTTGTCGAACCTAAGCCATGCGGGAAACCGTTCTCACTTCTTCTACCTCTACTCTGGCCCATACAACCCTGCCTTCTAGATATCAGGTAGCAGAATCAATGTTGAAAGTGCTGAAGCGAAAAAGCAGCGCGGGCCGGAGCAGCGGTGATACGCAGGCGCAGACGCGGCGCATGCGCAGATCCGCGGGCGGAAGATGGCGGCTGGGTTCAAGTGAGTGCGGTAGGCTGGCGGGCGCGAGTTTGTAGCCTACCGGTCGGTGGCTACTCTACCCTTGGGATTTTCTCATCGGGAGGCCACCCCACCGGGTTCCCATTTGTTTCCACCGCAGAAGCAGACGTTGGGCTGGAGAACTGAACGTCTCCCTTCCTGAAGGGAAAGGGCGCATCTTCTCCCCACTGAGGCGGGCGATAGGAAGGACTGTGCTGAGCCGGTACCCGGTGCGAGCGCTAGGCTTGGTGTGTGGTGGACTTTGCTGCCCAGGAGACACTTGTTCAGTTCAGTTTAGTTCAGTCGTTCGGTCGTGTCCGACTCTTTGCGATCCCATGAATCGCAGCACGCCAGGCCTCCCTGTCCATCACCAACTCCCGGAGTTCACTGAGACTCACGTCCATCGAGTCAGTGATGCCATCCAGCCATCTCATCCTCTGTCGTCCCCTTCTCCTCCTGCCCCCAATCCCTCCTAGCATCAGAGTCTTTTCCAATGAGTCAACTCTTCGCATGAGGTGGCCAAAGTACTGGAGTTTCAGCTTTAGCATCATTCCTTCCAAAGAAATCCCAGGGCTGATCTCCTTCAGAATGGACTGGTTGGATCTCCTTGCAGTCCAAGGGAGTCTCAAGAGTCTTCTCCAACACCACAGTTCAAAAGCATCAATTCTTCGGCTCTCAGCCTTCTTCACAGTCCAACTCTCACATCCATACATGACCACTGGAAAAACCATAGCCTTGACTAGACGGACCTTTGTTGTAATGTCTCTGCTTTTGAATATGTTATCTAGGTTGGTCATAACTTTCCTTCCAAGGAGTAAGCGTCTTTTAATTTCATGGCTGCAATCACCATCTGCAGTGATTTTAGAGCCCCCCAAAATAAAGTCTGACACTGTTTCCACTGTTTCCCCTTCTATTTCCCATGAAGTGATGGGACCGGATGCCATGATCTTAGTTTTCTAAATGTTGAGCTTTAAGCCAACTTTTTCACTCTCCACTTTCACTTTCATCAAGAAGCTCTTTAGTTCCTCTTCACTTTCTGCCATAAGGGTGGTGTCATCTGCATATCTGACACTTGTAATCTTGTAAAAAGCTTTGCGTCAAAACCTCAGGGCGCCCTGCTTTCCCTGCCCAGTAGTTTATGTGGGCATTCTGCCTTGTTAGAAAGGTTTTCCTTAAGCGTTTTTGGTGCTACTCTCTGGGGAAGGCTATAGCTTTTCGTTCTGAGTCCATTTTAAATGGATGAAATAAATAGGATTCCAAAGGAAACCAGTTATATTGAAACGACCATGTATTTCTATAAACTCCGGAATTTTGACATAGTGAAATAACTGTTTTGAAATTAACTCTCTTAGAGAAGGCCTAGTGGGAAGTCTAAAGTAACTCCTGAAATTTCAAAGTAACGATACGCCTTACACTTACCTTAGGCAACTATAAAGTAAAAACGAAAACATTTAATCTGTAGTTGTTAAAGTCGCAGGTAGGGCTAATATTATAGTGGTTTATTGCCTATGCTCGTAATTGAAGAATATGCTAAATTTAAGTCGGGGTAGTGAAAATAAATACGTAATTTTTTTTTCCTACTAACGAAGTATTCCTGCATCAAAGTGTGAGTGATGCACACCTGGATTAATTATCTTTTTAAAGAGACCTAGAGTTTTGGTCTCCTTCCTTATACTTGTTTAAAGCAGAATTAAAGTCAGTCTTTGAGTGTGATTGTTATTGCAAAGGTAGCTACTTTTTATAATTAGCAACATGTGGCAACATAAACTAGAATTCATAACAGAAACTTAGTTACAAATTTTGGAGATTTCTGCTCCATCACCCTACTATTAAGATTATTGTGTTTCTGGATTTATATTGATTTATAATTTATCTCATATTTTTCACATGTCTTTCAGAACTGTGGAACCTCTGGAGTATTACAGGAGATTTCTGGTAAGTAAAGGTGATTATGTGATGCCTTTTGATAATGGTATCATATGCTTTTTTCATAAATCAAGTATTAATCATTATGTTATACATCTAATGTGTCAAGTATACTTCAGTTTTTAAAAGACAGTTTTAAAGTAATACAGATTAATTTATTTGAATTAATGAGGTTCAGTATGTTTTCCCTGGTCTGTGTAAGATATACATGTAGCTGTAATCTACTTTCATATATTTACTTAGAAAGAGAATTGCCGTCCTGATGGAAGAGAACTTGGTGAATTCAGAACCACAACTGTCAACGTAGGTGAGAGTACTTTGAGTGCTAAAAGAGAATGTTGAAGTTGCTTCAGTTCTGAAAATAGAATCTTTTTTCTTAATAGCAAGTTTTTATTTGTAGAGTTTTTTTTAACTCACTCTCCTCTCACTAGTGGGCTTCCCAAATGTCTCAGTGCATAAAGAATCTACCTGCAGTGCAGGAGACAGGTTCAGTCCTTGAGTGGGGAAGATCCCCAGGGGAAGGAAATAGCAACCCACTCCAGTATTCTTGCCTGAAAAATCCTATAGACAGAGGAACCTGGCAGGCTACAGTCCATGGGTTCACAAAAGAGTTGCATACAACTGAGCAACTAAGCACATCCTTTCAGTTTTTATGTTCATATTAAATTTTAAAGTAACTCTGAAGTGTTTTCCTCCCTTCCTTCAAAAGTTGTAAGGTTTGGTTTCCTTCTATATCTTACACTTATTAAATCTTCTGTTGCAAACATGGAATTTTCCAATTTTACCCATATGACATTCCCAGGTTTTAGCCTCTGAGCCATTTAAACAGTATTTCAGACATATTCTACCATGTGTAAGGGATCACAGTGATTTTTATGTCAAGAGATTTTAATTTTTATAACAGCCCTGTGATTGAATGACAAATGACTCACTCAAAATCAAGAAAATGAATAATTCCTAAAACAATTCAGGTGACCCTTGAACACTGAAGGGGTTAGGAGCACCGGCCATCACAGAGTTGAAAATCCGAGTATAATCTTACTGTTATGGATTGGCACTCCATATCCAAGGTTCAGCATCCTTAGATTCAACCAACTGTGGATCATGTAATACTGTGGAAGTATTTATTGAAAATAATCTTTGTATAAGTGGACCAGTATAGTTCAAGCCCATGTTGTGCAAGGGTCAACTGTAATTTTACAAAGACTCAAGGAAGGAGTACATTTTCATGGACAACTTAGGTATTTAGAGATAAAAATCATATGTAAAAGAAGAAAACTTTTTCATTTTTTTATAATACTTTTCAGGTTCGATTGGTACCGCAGATGGTTCTGCTTTAGTGAAGCTGGGAAATACTACAGTAATTTGTGGAATTAAAGCGGTAGGTTTAATATACTTATTACCAAGATTTGCGTTACTAAGTTAGCTTCATATACATTAGATTATAATATACATCTATATTTCTACTGTTGATTAGGCAGTCAGGTATTTTAGTATTTGTTTTCATTTCCCAAGTTTTCACCTTTGAGTTTTAGATAATACAACCCAAGTTTAATGACTTAATTATAATTTGTGAACATTTGCAAATCTGCTGAAATGAAACAATTTTTTAAAAAATCCTCACTGCCTTTAATTTTTAAAGAATTTGGTTGTAATTTGAGAAATTTTAAGAGATTTTTGGTGACATTTTTATACAGTGATGGCATTTAATCTGTGCAAATGGGTATAAAATTGCTTAAAAGTTTGAGGGAGTAAGAGCTACCATTTACTGAGTACTTGCTGTTTCTAGCACTTTATGTTGGGTACATTCAGAATTGCCCAGTTTAATCATGAGAAACGCTGGGCTGGAAGAAGCACAAGCTGGAATCAAGATTGCCGGCAGAAATAACAATAACCTCAGATATACAGATGACACCACCCTTATGGCAGAAAGTGAAGAGGCACTAAAAAACCTCTTGATGAAAGTGAAAGAGGAGAGTGAAAAAGTTGGGTTAAAGCTCAACATTCAGAAAACTAAGATTATGGCATCTGGTCCCATCACTTCATGGGAAATAGATGGGGAAACAGTGTCAGACTATATTTTTTGGGGCTCCAAAATCACTGCAGATGGTGACTGCAGCCATGAAATTAAAAGACGCTTTACTCCTTGGAAGGAAAGTTATGACCAACCTAGATAGCATATTAAAAAAGCAGAGACATTACTTTGCCAACAAAGGTCTGTCTAGTCAAAGCTCTGGTTTTTCCAGTAGTCATATATGGATGTGAGAATTGGACTGTGAAGAAGGCTGAGCGCCGAAGAATTGATGCTTTTGAACTGTGGTGTTGGAGAAGACTCTTGAGAGTCCCTTGGACTGCAAGGAGATCCAACCAGTCCATCCTAAAGATCAGCCCTGGGTGTTCATTGGAAGGAATGATGCTAAAGCTGAAACTCCAGTACTTTGGCCACCTCAAGCGAAGAGTTGACTTACTGGAAAAGACCCTGATGCTGGGAGGGATTGGGGGCAGGAGAAGGGGACAACTGAGGATGAGATGGCTGGATGGCATCAACAACTTGATAGACATGAGTTTGGGTAAACTCCAGGAGTTGGTGATGGACAGGGAGGCCTGGCATGCTGCGATTCATGGGGTCGCAGAGTCGGACACGACTGAGCAACTGAATTGAACTGAATCCTCTGAAGAGTCATCGGAAATTCTTCTCTCCAGATACTTCAGTTTAAGCTGACTGCAAAGTCTCTGCTTTGACTACACTGAGCTCTGAGTTACTCAGTCTAAGTTGAGATTCTTCCCCATTAAAGGTGGGGTGACATTTCACAAGACTTGCCAGGTTAGGGGCTTATATTGTCTCATTTGAGGTTGGGGTTTAAATTCAGATTCTTGGCTGCCGAGTAAGGAGAAGAGAGGTGGGGCAGAACTTTTAAGAACCTCCGGTCATTTTGCTGAGGTGCACTAGTCAGCTTTGCCATACCGCCTTCTTGCCTTGCAGAGCTAGTGCGAGTGGTGCTGATGTCTCCAGAGCCCCTGACCCACCTTCCCAGGCACAGTGGATGCTCATGATGTTGCCAACTAGCTAAGATGGTCTTTGGTAGAGCCTTCCTTGACTGATTGCTGTCTTCACAATTTTCTAGTAGCTTCTTTCATATGGAAACGTTTATATGCTTCTAGGAATTTGGAGCACCACCAACAGATGCCCCTGATAAAGGATATGTTGGTAAGTTAAACGGTTTTGTAATTTTTAAATAAATACTTTATTACTATTATAGTTAAATCTTAGTGGGTGAATTGAAAATTATTCAGAAGCTTCAGACCTGAAAAGTTTAATGTATGTATGTTAGAAGATAGTGTAAATTAAGTTAAATAATCCTGTTAAATATTGAAATTGTTAAAAGAAGATAGTATAACAGCAAGGTACAGAATTTTGTAAATACCTTTGTCAAACTTGTTTGATCAGTTTATACAGGTGTCATCAACCATCAACCTTTGACTCTTAGGCAAAGGGGTGTAATTGCAAACTTTTCTATTTCCATAAACACTTTATACCACTATGATTTTCTTTTTCTTAACTTGGACCATCTTTTCTTTATGGTGGGAACCAACATTTTAAAAGTGCAGAACAGCGGGTATGATTAGTGAGGCTATATACTGTTACAGATTGGGGTACTTTGAAAGAAACCTAAAAACTTTTGTGAATAGTTTACAATTGAAGGAAGTCTTAAATAGATGCCTGGGGTGCTGTGTGGTGGTGTATTTTTTTTGTGCAAAGAAAGTCAGAAAAAATATAAATTTTATCTAAGCCTAAGATTTTCATGTGGAGGAAATGGCAACCCACTCCAGTATTCTTGCCTGGAGAATCCCAGGGACAGAGGAGCCTGGTGGGCTGCCGTCTATGGGGTCGCACAGAGTCGGACACGACTGAAGCGACTTAGCAGCAGCAGCAGCAAGGTTTTCACGAAAAATGGAAAAGAATGTAATTGATGTGTTATATGCTTTCCACTTGGCTTTGCAGTGGATAACGCCTTTAAAACTAAACCAGAGGTGAAATTTGGTTCACAGCTGCAGTGTTTCTTTCAGTTCCTAACGTGGATCTATCACCTCTGTGTTCCTCGAGATTTCGGTCTGGCCCTCCTGGAGAAGAGGCCCAAGTGGCCAGCCAGTTCATTGCAGATGTCATTGAAAAGTAAGATTATCATGATAAAGTTTGACTGTCATTCACTTTAGAGTTTTTGAACTTTTGTTTACTGTGCTCTGTCTTTAAATCAAGTTCACAGATAATTCAGAAAGAAGACTTATGCATCTCTTCAGGAAAGGTAAGAGGGAGTAAAGAAGCTGTGAGCTTTTATTAATTCTGAAGTGTTTTTGGGTGTGGGGAAAATTTAAAAAACACAGTAGCCTTAAATACAGATATCTTGTTTCTAGATGGAATTAAAGAAAAAAAAAAAATCACACCTACTCTGTAACTATCTAGATATAGTTCACCAAAAAAACCCAGTAAATTTTGATTACTTTATTGCCTGGCTAGAAACTATCTTTTAAGCTGATGTAATCTTTTTTCAACTAATAATGCAGTCATTTAAAATTTTTTTCCAACAGATAGTTAATATCTGATCAGCTAACGTATTTAAGGTGAATCTGCATTATAAATTTCAGGTCTGTTTGAAAACTTTGAACTACACTGACAAGTACCTAGAGGCTTTTCATGTTTGATTATATTGATTTATTAAGCAGTGTAAGACCTAAAAATTTCATGTATTAAGGTTTCTGTGGTAGAATACATTTTGAGTCTCATTTGGGCTTTTCAGAGGCAATTCCCTCATCTGCTAATGTAGCAGTAAGAATGGAAATTCCTCCAACATCTGTAGCTCCCTTGAGGGGAAATGGAGATGTTCACTTGTCAGCTTTTGGTAGTTAGAAGCCAGCTTTTACCAAACTTGCTCACTTTTTTACTTTATAAAGGTGAATTTGTTTAAGTTTTTGCTTCAAAAGTTGATTGTTTAACCAAGGATGTGGTTTGTGAATACAAACAAATACCACATTATACCTATCAGAAAGCTTTAATTTCTTTGTCAACTCCGTTTTAGCTTGCTTGGGTTTTGTACTGTGATCTCATTTGCCTCAACCATGATGGAAACATTTTGGATGCTTGTACCTTTGCTTTGTTAGCAGCTTTAAAAAATGGTAAGCAACTTGAATAAAAGGGAATATTCCTATTTAAATGCCAGTGTTCTGTTTTGGTAAAATTTTCTAAAGGTTTTTTGAGGATTTACCTATCCACATGTTTCTAAATTAAAGAAAAACAATGTTTGTATCCACCATATTTGCTTTGTTTTGTTTTTTTAAGTAATACTTCTGCTACTGTATAGCATATGGAACTCTGCTCAGTATTAATGTGGAAGCCTGGCTGGGAGGGGATTTGGGGGAGAATGGATACATGTATATGTATGGCCGAGTCCCTTCCCTGTTCACCTGAAACTGTGCGAACATTGTTTGTTAATTGGCTGTGTGAGCGTGAGTGCTAAGTCTCTTCAGTCGTGTCTGACTCTGTGCAGCCCTTCGGACTGCAGCCTGCCAGGCTCCTCTGGGATTCTCCAGGCAAGAATACTGGAGAGGGTTGCCGTGCCCTCCTGTACCTCAATACAAAATAAAGTTTAAAACAAAAAATACTTCTGGACAAGTTTAAAGAGAGGGAAAAGTGAATTAACCAAGCATAGAATGCCCTGTTTAACTGGAGTGAGAAACTGACTTAACATATTTGCCTTTTTGTAGTACAGTTGCCTGAAGTTACTATAAATGAAGAAACTGCTTTAGCAGAAGTTAATTTAAAGAAGAAAAGTTATTTGAATATTAGAACTCATCCAGTTGCAACTTCCTTTGCTGTGTTTGATGAGTAAGTTAATCAAAAGGTTGTGTATGTAACTGAAGGGCAAAGATTCTTACAATTTTCAGCTTGCTACTAGCTTTTCTGGTTTCTACCGGTTCTGTCTAGCTCCCATCTAAGCTAAAATGCAGGTAGTAAGTTTAACTTACTTTTCTAAAATAAAATGTGTCTAATGGGTTGATAATGTATACCTTTTTATTTTTAAAATAGCACTCTGCTTATAGTTGATCCTACTGAAGAGGAGGAACATCTGGCAACTGGAACCCTAACAGTTGTAATGGACGAGGAAGGCAGGCTCTGTTGTCTTCACAAACCAGGCATGCACTTTCCTTCCATCTCAGTACTAAACATGTAGATGAAAACCCAGAGTGAGCTTTTTTACATTAGGGAGGGCCAAATGGAATGTGGGATGTTTTATTTACTCAAGATGCCTTGCATCTTATATGTTAGTGGTTCTTAAACTTCAGGTGGTCTTGTTAACACGTACCTACAAATCTTGAGACCATATCACTGGTTTATATTATTCAAATTTTGTTTTATAACTTGACATGATATAGGTCATGTAAGAATTAAGTGTTGGCACAATTTTTCAGGTGGAAGTGGACTGACTGGAGCTAAACTTCAAGACTGTATGAGCCGAGCAGTTACAAGACACAAAGAAGTAAAAGAACTGATGGATGAAGTATTTAAGAGTATGAAACCCAAATGAGCAACCACGTTTTCAAAACAGATTTGTAAAAACTGTATTTGTTACACTGTGCACAAACCTTTTATACTAAATAAATACCAAACTACATTCTTTTGAAAGATGTTTCTAGTATTTCTCAGGTCACTTCTGTATTATGTACAGTGAAACCATTTTTAAGAAACAATGACTTAGGCAAACCAACCCTAATGGTTTGTTAAACCATTTCCCTGTTTTTATTTAAAAATTATTTGTTTTTATTTAAAAATCAAACTTATGTATAAAGTTTGTATGTCTAACAATGTAAAATACTGACACATTTTAAAAAAACAAAAATGAAGTAGAAACTCCGAATCCTTTTGATTCAATGCTCTTATGTTTTTGAAAAGGAAAACTATTCAAGACTCAGAATTTTGGAGTGGTTGACGTGCCTCTCTTCATTTTACTTTTTGACTGGCTGCCTGTATGCCGATGACGATGTAGCTGAGCTGTTTGTGCTGCTGCTGCTGCCATAGCCATTTGATGCTGCAAGAATCGTAACTGCTGCAAAGAGAGGGAAAAAAATCTAGTTAGGTTAAACGTAGGTAGGTATGGAAAGATGATTTTCCTGAGAGTGATGAGAACAAAACTGAAAGGGAGAGAGCACCAAGATAACAAAAAGGGACTATACCACGTCGAGACAATGCACAGTCAAACAGCACCAGTGGTACAGAAGCCTGCTGAGGGCTGTCAAGACAGGGCTTTTAAACTGGAGAAGAAGCTCTGTTACTTTGCCTGGCCAGTCTATATTGCAGTAACTCAGCAACTTCAGTTACCATTGTGTTGTATGATAGTTTATAGAAGTATAAAACCACCCTGCAAATTAGTCAAGTATACTATTCTGACTTCCTAAGAATGGAATAACACTTTTCTAAAACAGGTAGGACAATTTACAAATAGGAACACTCTAATACTTGCCTTTTTCTGCAGTACAGTATTAAGGAGTTAACCATTGGCACTTACAACTTTTTCAAAATATAAAGGAATCTAAAAATGTATGTTAATGTGCCACTAGCACTTCAAGAAAGATTTTAAATTAGGCAGAGAGTATGACTTAAATGTACAAAATATATGCAGTGCTCCAAGTTGACTTGCTAAAGTTGTCAGATTTTTAAATAAATTTGCTAAATTATTTACCAATTACTGTATAGTCTCAAAAGACAGTAACATAAAACTGAAGTAAGGTATTTTGAAATACTTTTGGAGCAAAGTGTCTTTAAAAATGTAAGCAGAGTGAAGTTGCTGGATTACTTGGATCTGTTGCTGCTGCTGTTGAAAGGCAGAGGAGAGCTGGAGTCTCTGCTGAGGAAGGCTTTGCTCAGGTCTGTTCTCGGCAGAGCCAAGCTGAGACAACACTACAGAGAGGAGAAGGGGAAAGCAGGCCAGTCAGAAAGTTTGAAGGCTACCAGGGTTAGAAAAGGACAACACAGAAAATGAAATAGAAAAGTATCAGTATGATTAATCTTAAGTATCAAATCACAGACATTTCAGAATAAATTTAGTACAGTATCCTGTTAGTTGAGGGGAACCACTGCCTGCAGGACTTCCTGGACACGAAGAGGGGAGAGCATGTGGCCGGAGCACTGTGCCCTCTCTATTCCTGCATCTCACTGCCATTTCCCTGAGAAGGCTTTCTAGCAAAATGCTGACTATGCCAAGTTTAAAATACAACCAGTCAAGTAAGAAATGCAGTGGGAGAAACCCAAACTACCGTAAGGACAAAACCGGTAGACAAATGCCAGAAGACGGTACAATGACTATCAGACCACACTATTAGCAACAGAGGTGGTGAACCTTTTAAAGCTGAGTGGGATCAGGTGTTAAGTTCAACTATCTGTACAGATGAGGAAACTGCAGGCTTCAATGGTCTGAGGGACTCACTACAAGGTAATTTAGTGGCAAGTCTGGAACTAACATTCTTTGCATTAAAATTATACTACTGCTATTTTAGGAAATTTATAGTTTGTAGGGTAAAGGTTTATTAATAATAAATTTCCATTTGGAAATTTACTAGCTCTAAATTAGAACCTTATGTACCTATTCCAGACACTGGAAATTGTACTGATTTCATAGTAAGCCCAGTGATAATTCAAAATATTCACAAGTTCACTCATTAGTCTTGACACACTATCTCAGATTCCGCAGACATGTGACTTACTGATTTTAATTAAATATGAACTTTGTAACTGCTGTCTTAAATTGATGAAATAATCTTCACTAAAGGTAAACCTTCGGTTCACCATTTATTACTAGAAGTGGTGAGCAGTCATTTAGTATAGCTCTTTTTTTTTTTTTTTTTACAATTGTCTTAAGCTTTGCTACTTGACTATTAAGTCCTAATTCATGCACTATAAGCTACTAGAATGAGACAAAAAACTGCAATCTAGAAAAGTGCAGTCTAGATAACCATGATAAACTAGAGTCAACTGCTTGGAAGCATCCTACTAAGTTGGGTAATTGTACAAAACTTTGCTAACAAAATTTAGCATGAGGTAAACAATTGCTATTAATAATGTAGGTCAAAACACTTTATCAAAACAATGAAAAATATGTGTCTCAATCAATAGTTCCCACATTAAATATAACTGAGATTTTTTCTTCTTTTTGCTTGCAAAAATGAAAAAGTTTCAATGGTGAGATCCCAAGAGATACTTTTAATAAATTCAACATTACTTAGTTATGAAGATACCAACCAGCTGCCTGTGAATGCATAAAACTTCCTACTCCGGCAAGGTTAATAACTGCAGCGTGCTGAGCAGATAAGGCTTGTTCTTGACTGGTCAAACTTTGTTCAGAACCCTGAATTAAGAAAAAAAAATATATATGACATGTACAAAAAGAAAAAAAACAATTTTGGGTTAGTGGGAAGGATTGGTATTTTTTCCTGTATTAAAAATCAACATTAGAGTAGGTCTTATAAAAACAGTAACACGGAAAAGCCTTCAAAGGTATTTAGAATTAGCAAGAATAAACAGTATTTCAAAAGCAAGAAACCTAATTTTCAGAATTGATTCTGTATTGGTTAAAAGGCAGAGGAACCAGAGATCAAATTGCCAACATCCGCTGGATCATCGAAAAAGCAAGAGAGTTCCAGAAAAACATCTATTTCTGCCTTACTGACTATGCCAAAGCCTTTGACTGTGTGGATCACAATAAACTGTGGCAAATTCTGAAAGAGACGGGAATACCAGACCACCTGACCTGCCTCTTGAGAAACCTATATGCAGGTCAGGAAGCAACAGTTAGAACTGGACATGGAACAACAGACTGGTTCCAAATAGGAAAAGGAGTATGTCAAGGCTGCATATTGTCACCCTGCTTATTTAACTTATATACAGAGTACATCATGAGAAACGCTGGGCTGGAAGAAGCACAAGCTGAAATCAAGATTGCTGGCAGAAATATCAATAACCTCAGATATGCAGATGACACCACCCTTATGGCAGAAAGTGAAGAGGAACTCAAAAGCCTCTTGATGAGAGTGAAAGAGGAGAGTGAAAAAGTTGGTTTAAAGCTCAACATTCAGAAAACTAAGATCATGGCACCTGGTCCCATGACTTCATGGGAAATAGATGGAGAAACAGTGGGAACAGTGCCAGACTTTATTTTTTTGGGCTCCAAAATTACTGCAGATGGTGACTGCAGCCATGAAATTAAAAGACACATACTCCTTGGAAGGAAAGTTATGACCAACCTAGACAGCATACTAAAAAGTGGAGACATTACTTTGCCAACAAAGGTCTGTCTAGTCAAGGCTATGGTTTTTCCAGTGGTCATGTATGGATGTGAGAGTTGGACTGTGAAGAAGGCTGAGCGCCGAAGAATTGATGCTTTTGAACTGTGTGGTGTTGGAGAAGACTCTTGAGAGTCCCTTGGACTGCAACGAGATCCAACCAGTCCATCCTAAAGGAGATCAGTCCTGGGTGTTCTTTGGAAGGACTGATGCTAAAGCTGAAACTCCAATACATTGGCCACCTCAAGCGAAGAGTTGACTCATTGGAAAAGACTGATGCTGGGAGGGACTGGGGGCAGGGAGAGAAGGGGACGACAGAGGATGAGATGGCTGGATGGCATCACCAACTCAATGGACATGAGTCTGAGTGAACTCCGGGAGTTGGTGATGGACACGGAGGCCTAGAGTGCTGCAGTTCATGGGGTCGCAAAGAATCAGACATGACTGAGTGATTGAACTGAACTGGTTATTTGATGCTGTATTAATAATTACTAAGGCATCTAGAAAGCTTCATCAGAACTATCTTTTTTTGAGGTATAGCTGATTTGCAATACTGTGTTAGTTTCAGGTGTACAGCAAAGTAACTCAGTGGCTGCACCAATTTACATTCCCACCAACAGTGCACAAAGGCTCTCTTTTCTCCACACCCTCTCCAGCATTATTTGTAGACTTTTTGATGATGAACATTCTGACTGATGTAAAGTGATACCTCATTGTGGTTTTGATTTGCATTTCTCTAATCATTAGCAATGTTAAGAGCATCTTTTCATCTGCCTGTTGGTCACCTGTACACATACGTGTACACCTGTACATACGTCTATTTAGGTCTGCCCATTTTTTGATAGGGCTGCTTTTTTTTTGATATTGCTTCTATAAAGCTTCATCAAAACATTTTTTAAAAAGCTTAAAACACTCTTTGAACACAATACTAGTTTCTAGTGAGCACATTAGATCAAGAAAAGGAAACAGAAAGATTATAAAGGGAAAAAACCCATTCTTATTTGCAAATGGCAGGACTATTACTGGAAAAAAAAAAATCCCTAAGCAATCTACAGAAAAAACAGAATAAGTGAGGTCAGTAAGATCACAGAACACAAGGTCAACACCCATTGTGCATACTAGTGATAAACATGTAGAAGATGAAAAACAGTACCATTAACAGTCCCCCGCCCTCCCCGCCAAATGGATACAGCACAAAAACAAAACTTAGGTGTAAGTCTATAATACACATACAGGACTTGCATGCTGAAAACTAGCTGATTTTAGCCTAGAGACATACCATATTCATGGACTAGAAAACTCACATAAACATGGTAAACCTCTCCCAAGATGACCTATAGGTTTAAACTCAATTCCTTTAAAAATCCCAGCAAGGTTTTTTTGTAGATATAGACAAGGTGATTCTAAAATTTACAAGGAAAAGCAAAGGATCCAGAATAGCTAAACAATTTTGAAAAAGAAGAACACGAGAGGATTTTCCCTTTGATTTTAAGATTTACTATGACCTCTGACAAAGGTGCAAAAGTAATTCAACTGAGAAGGATGGCTGTTATAACAAATGGCGCTGGAGCAAATGGCCAACAGTTTCCCGAACCAATGTCTCACACCTTATACAAAATTAACTGAAAATGGATCATAGATTTATTTAAAATGGATTATTTTGGGCAGAGAAGCCAGAGAGGAGTTCTTAACACTTCACACCTAAAGCAAAATTCACTAAAAAAAAAAAAAAGTAACTCAGACTTTCATCAAAAGTGGAAGCAACCCAAATGTCCATCAATGGATTAATGGATAAACAATGTGATATATAAATCAAATACTACTCAGTCTTAGAAGGGAAATTCTGACACACACTACAACATGGATGAACCTTTTGGATATTATGCTAAATGAAATAGGTCAGTCACAAACAGACAAATATTGTAAAATTTCACCTATGAGGTGCCTGAAGTAGTCAAACCCATAGAAACAAAAAGTAGGCTAGGAGGAGGGGGAAATAGGGAATTCCTTAATGGGTATACCATTTTAGTTTTGCAAGATGAGAGAGTTCTGGAGATTAGTTGCACAACAATAAGAATATATCTAACACTACCAAAGCGCACACTTAGAAATGGGTAGGATGGTGAATTCTGTATTACAGGTATTTTACCACAATTTTGTAAAGCAAAGTACAAATCAAGAATTTTTTATCGAGCTAAGTAATCCTTCATGTGTTAATAAAACCAGTTGTTGTTTTTTTTTGACTTAGTTCTTAGCTTCTTTTGACTTAGTTCTCTTTTTTTTTTAAAGAACTTTTTATTTTGTATTGGGGTACAGCCAATGAACAATCCTATGACAGTTTCAAGTGAACAGCAATGGGACTCAGCCATACATATACATGTGTCCAAAAAATAAATAGTTTTAAGTACACCGTTCTTGAGAAATCTAATAGGGGATGAGCATTATCCAACCAAGACTTGACTGGGCAATCTTTGGCAGAAGGACTGATGGTGAACATTTCATATGTTTAATAGTGAGCTAACCTGACCTGCCTCTTGAGAAACCTGTATGCAGGTCAGGAAGCAACAGGTAGAACTGGACATGGAACAACAGACTGGTTCCAAATAGGAAAAGGAGTACATCAAAGCTATATATTGTCACCCTGCTTATTTAACTTATATGCAGAGTACATCATGAGAAATGCTGGGCTGCACGAAGCACAAGCTGGAATCAAGATTGCCGGGAGAAATATCAATAACCTCAGATATGCAGATGACACCACCCTTATGGCAGAAAGCAAAGAACTAAAGAGCCTCTTGATGAAAGTGAAAGAGGAGAGTGAAAAAGTTGGCTTAAAGCTCAACATTCAGAAAACAAAGATCATGGCATCCGGTCCCATCACTTCATGGCAAATAGATGGGCAAACAGTGGAAACAGTGGCTGACTTTATTTCTCTGGGTTGCAAAATCATTGCAGATGGTGATTGCAGCCATGAAATTAAAAGACGCTTGCCCTTGGAAGGAAAGTTATGACCAACCTAGACAGCATATTAAAAAGTGGAGATATTACTTGGCCAACAAAGGTCCGTCTAGTCAAGGCTAGGTTTTTCCAGTGGTCATGTATGGATGTGAGAGTTGGACTGTGAAGAACGCTGAGAGTCGAAGAATTGATGCTTTTGAACTGTGGTGTTGGAGAAGACTCTTGAGAGTCCCTTGGACTGCAAGGAGATCCAACCAGTCCATCCTAAAGGAGATCAGTTCTGGGTGTTCATTGGAGGGACTGATGTTGAAGCTGAAACTCCAATACTTTGGCCACCTCATGCGGAGAACTGACTCATTTGAAAAGACCCTGATGCTGGGAAAGATTAAGGGCAGGAGAAGAAGGGGACAACAGAGGATGAGATGGCTGGATGGCATCACCAACACAATGGACATGGGTTTGGATGGACTCCAGCAGTTGGTGATAGACAGGGAGGCCTGGTGTGCTGCAGTTCATGGGGTTGCAAACAGACAGACACGACTGAGCGACTGAACCGAACTGAAAGGAAATGTTGGAGGTGGGACTCAGGAATCAGTATTTTTTTAGCTTTCCAGATGACTCCAAAGTGCAGCAAATGTTCAGAAAACCCTGAACATTTTAAAAGTAAAGTTCCTTTTACTACTTTACTGCAGTTCTTATTCAATTTCTCTTTGGCAATATACAGAGTATTCGTTTTTGTCTATTTTCTGTTTTAAGGTTCACAATAAAAAGAATTTCTCTATTCTAACAGAAACAATATACTATAAACAGAAAGATGATGATGGGGTGGAAAATACATGGCCTATTATAGAGGCAGAAAGACCTGGACATGAATCCCTACTCTGCCACTCTGTTGTTGTGAGCAAGTTGGTCACTTGAATCTATTTCAGACTATGCAAGATGGAAGCGACATCAACTGTTCAGGATGCCTGTTGTAAGAATTAGAAATAGGCCTTGATAACTGATAGCTACTACTGTTAATAAAGAAAGGACAGCATATGAAAAGTTTGTTCAAACAGTCTAAAAACACTTGAAATAGGCCTGAAACATACCAAAAAAAGATATATTTCTATGATATCATATGGAAGGTAGAAAGGACATACCTGCTCCCCAGGCTGTTGAGGACTAGAAGTTGTGGGTCGCTGGGGCTGCTGAGGCTGCTGTGGTGTAAACTGGGAGAGCTGCTGCTGCTGCTGCTGCTGCTGCTGCAGAGTGTTAAAAATGAGCGAGCCGCCTGGAAGCTATTAAGAATTTGAGCAAGAAATAATTAGGCAATTTCGGATTGTTTAAATTTCCTTATTCTACAAATGTTTCTGGGGCATTCCCTATCCGTCAGGTATTCTTCCAGGGATGAGGAAAACGAAGTCAACAAAACTGAAAACAAAACAAACTCCCTGCTCTTTAAAAAAAAGGGACAATCTCTTTAAATACAATTTTCAAGTGCTATTACTCTGGCTCTCAAATACATTAGTAATCTCAAACATAAATCTTTCTGCTTCAAGTTAATACTTAGCTGTCTAAATAAACATACTGCTTTGGCTTAACTGTTTATACATCAACACAAAACAGCACTAAATGCATTTGCAAGTATAAAAAAAAAAGCCAGTGATAAGGAGGGATATATGTTAAAAATCTCATTTCCCTAAATGTGGTCTAGCTTTGCCCAAATCCAGAGGTGCATGGGTTTTTATATAACATAGCCAGGAAGTCCAAAGCTGAAAAGAAAATGCATTAGATGCCCATATTTAGTTTGGAGACATTACAAACTCTGTCATTAGGAATCTAAATTAATAATAAAAAAATGTTTTTACAAGAAGCATCCAGAAAATTCCACATTAAACACGAAAACTATGCATTCCAAATGCATCAGAAAACAAATGTTTTTCCATTTTATTCTATAGAGGTTTAAGTTTAAAGCACTTTGAAGTTTTGGGGCAAAGTCCAAGCAAATACCAAGTGAGAAACTCTTAGATCTGTACAGTCAAAAAAGAGGTGTCTAGCGTCAAAAGCTCTACACCCAGCAGAGCTCATTGTTAGGTAAATCTGGACAAAGCACAGGTCAAGTGTTTCCTTCTCAATAAGTTAGATAATAAAAATGTAGCAGAATATAATTTGTAAGGAGGTTTTTGCCCTTATTATCAGTGCTATTAAGGAATGCCACTACTCTTAACACTGAGCTTGATCCCTACAGAAATCCCTACAGCAACGCAGGAAAGCAGCTAAACAAGCTATCCCAATGTGTCCATATTGTAAGTGGATTATTCTGCGATGCGTATGTAAATACTGACACTGTCTGCATACTGTACAGGAAGTAAGTTTAGTTCTAAATGTATTTCCTGATTTATTATTTCTGAATATCAGGTTGGATGGATGTGATTATTATTTTCCAATAATCCCTAGCTCTGCCATTCTGTGTCTCCAAATCTTTATTTTCATGTCTACCTTTTCTAACAATTCTCTGTAGACAATCTCATCCATTTCCAACCTACTAGGCTTAACACTGAACGCGATCCTTAAAGGACCAACCACAGCCCAGAATACTCTCAATTCACAACATGTACTAAATATTCTCTACCTACTTTTTCTCTTTATATGTTAATACTGAGAAAATGTATAAGAAAAGTCTCATCACTCGACACAAACTGTAACCTAAAGGACATTTACTGCATGACTATTTAATAGCGATTGAACAGTCACCTGCCTGGCACTGTGCTATTAAGTCATATTCTCCTCAGGAAAAGAACACACATACCTTCTCTAAAAAGCTTCTATTCATGTATAAAATCTATTGTAAGCAAACAGCAATCTTATGTATATACACAAAAAATCTGTTACAGAACAATTAGTTTCTAAGTGTATTTGCCGCTACTACTGCAGGCAAGTTATTCTTCTGGGCAGCTGTGAACTCTCCCCTCTGGAAAGAGTTCTTCACTTGGCAGGGCTGTCATAGCCAACAGAAGTGTGGTACATGGGTACCAATTTTTTCCTGCTTATCCACTTAATCATACTTTTAGATGACTCTCAACAACCTCAGAACTTCAAATGCTAAAATGTGCAAACATACATGGTTAAAAAATAAAAAGCACTATAAGAAACTTAAACAAACAAACAAACTATCAAAAGCAGTGTTTCAGGTTTACCTGGAGTAGATTTAAGGGCCTGAGACTTGAAGTATTTTTTAAACCAAATGGAACACCTATTAAATAAAACTCATGGTTAAAACAGGAAATTAAAACTTTATTATATTTGGAGGTACTTTATACTTTAGCATATAAAAATACAACATTTTAAGTACTCTCTGCACAGATGTGCTTATTTTCTATACTTTAAAATTTTCTTAAAACCAGCCCTCCAATTTCATCACTATTTGTTGATAACGAGATCTTATTCAAAGATGTGAAGCACCAGATGTACCTTATATTCTGTATTTCAGAAACTGAGACTTCTTTATAACTACTTAAACTACTGGCTGGAAAAGTAATCTAGCAGCATGCAGACACCACAGGTATGGTAAGACTATCACTACAGTGCAAACACATTTCACATATTGGTATCTTCCTTATATTTCTCAGTGCCAAACAGTATGTGGGAACAATCCTGTCTCTGAGAACCAGTGTGCTTCGTGCTATTTCTTAAAGTGCAAATGCTAATATTAATAATGCTGAAGAACACCGGATTTTGTGTGTAAGGATCAAGCTGAAAGTCAGGAAACAATGCTTTGTTAATTCTGAACTTATTCCCCCAAATTTGTGACACAACACAGAGCAAATCCTAAAGCAGGCGCTGGCAAACTTGTCCAGCAGGCTTTGTGGGCCACAGAGACTCTGTCCCTTATTGTTCCTCGTATGTTTAAGAAAACAAACCTTAAAAAATGTAAAACTACTCTTAGCTTGAACTGTGTGTTACAGTTTGCTGATGGCAGTCTTCAAGGATGTATATATCTTCCTCACTAAATATACCAATTTGAACTCTAGTTTAAAAGGTAACTAGTCCTCTAAGCAGGTAATTATATTTAAAAAAGATAAAGGGTAGATAACGCACAAAAGACAGTATGAAAGGCTTGTCTGAAAAATGGAAAAAAAATGTGACAATATGGATAGCCTCTCCAGGAATTCTCATTAAAAAAAAAAAAGATAACTCCCTTTAAGGGTAGATGACATCTGGGTAATGCTTTATAGCTTACTAAGGGCACTTCCATATCACTTCATTTATTTTCTTGTAGGTAACAACTTAAGTTAGCTACTTTTACTCCGGCTTTAGAACAGAGGAAACTGAGGTTGAGGGGGAACAATTAAGTGACTTCTTCCAGGCCCTACAGTAAGCATTTGGAGCTACCAGTAATTAGAAGAATTATATGTAAATGTAATATCCCAAATTCAACACTGATTCCATTTTCCAGGGCTCCTACCACTAAAGCATACTTATACACAGTAAAATAAGAATATCAGCTAGAATTAGAAAATCACAGCAATATATTGTTGGCACCACCAGAAGCTGATTTGATCCAAAGAGATGGCTGAAAGTTGATGGAAAAGAAAAAATAAAATGGACAACCACCATTATTATTAGCTCATCTCTTAAGAGTTATGAAGTTGCAGCTGCCCTAGAAAATCAAAGCCACAAGGTTCGGTATTCAGATTCAGTGGAAAATGGATCAATTATATTTTCTCTTTCTGGAGTTGCATTTTTATTGATGGATGCTAGAGAATGCTTTATGTCTGCTGAAGAAACATTTCTAGCCAAAATTGAGAAGTTTATTAACATTCACCAAAATAGTTTTTTGGTTCTGTCTGCTGCCCTGCATGGACCTGAAGAATGGAAACTGATGTTCAGGATTCAGCAGAGATTCCTGGGTAGTAACTTACAGATACTTCCAGCACACAACACAGTAAATACGATTAACCTTATGTGCACCATAGCTAAGATCACCTCCAAATCATACATAGATAGCATCTGCTACAGAATGATAACAACTAAAGCTTACATCACTGAGCAAAGTCCTGTGTGGAAAACACTTCAAAAGATAAAACTGAGTAGTGATGCATTTAACCCAAATTAGATTATCAACTATAAATGTTTAATTTAAACATATTTAAATTATATTCTTTGGGTTCTCTTTCTCCTACTCATAGAAAGTTTCTCGTAACTCTAAGTCAGTTCTTCTTACTATGCTGAGTTTGTTTTTCTGTTCATCTTTTTTTTCTGAGTAAGAAATGAGACTGTTCTACGATACATTCTCCTAAAGAACTTTAAAAGTAGCACAAGTTGTTACAACATTTCCCCAGTACATGTAATTACATTACTACAACTACCACAATGAACTACTACTAATGATGGGGACAGCAGTCATTTTTGAATGTTTATCACGTCTCAGGCATAAACACCTCATCTGTATTTATCCATTTAATCTTCACAACTGTGAGGTAAAGTATTATTATTCTTATTTTATTTATGAGGAAAAGGAGGCCCAAAGGTAACTTTGCTGTGATTATGCAGTTACAGTAAGTCGCACAAGAAGGATTCAATCCAGGCAGTCCGGCTTCAGAACTGAGGCTTTTCAATGTCATGCTATGTTGCTTTTCTTGCTTACATGTTTTCAAAATATGTTTCTTTTACCTGGAGCAGGACTACACTGGTAACCATCAGTTTCTTTTATAATAATGTTTGGAAGTCAAAGATAAAATCTGCAGAGACTTACAGGCTTAAAGTTTCTTCAGAGAATTTGATAGCCAGATGGTTTTTAATTCAAATATCAGAATTTTACAAGCTTTTGATAAGAAATATATTCAACATAATATTTCATTTAAAAAGGATGTTAAATGTTTATCACTTAAATGACATTTTAACATAAGCATGGAGTATAATTTTGTTAGAGATTATTATTTCCAATATTCTGACCTGCTTGAGAGGCTGTCTGCATTGCACCCGGCAATGCATTTGGTAGCAGACCTCCTGAGGGTAGAAGGCCACTCAGGTTTATTCCTGCAGGAGTTATGGCACCAGTGTTACAGCCCAGCATAGGGTTTGAACCACTCATCAAAGCTTGAGCTCCACTGTAGGAGAATAAGACAAAGCATTAGGCTAGTGCTGTCAAGGAAAAATCAGCTACATAAATCCTTGGATTAAAAAACAAACTGCTCCACAAACACAGATATTTCGGTCTTAAATATAAACAGCGAGGTTGGCAAAAATTAAGTACTATGTATCTACCAAGGTTTAAAATATTATCTGGTAGAGTAACATACTCATCAATGGATTAAAAGATGGTAACACAGGATAAACAGGAAAAATCTAAGCTGCTGTTAACGTGAAATCAGTAGTACCACCTTAGTGCCTATAATGGATGTATGACTACCTAAAATTCAAACATACTTGTTGAGATAAATTCTAGTTACACAGAAACCTTTTTTTTTCAGTTTCAACAATATATAAATTGTTTTTAATTTCACAAATAATTTCTTTAGATTGGTGAGATTATCTTAAAAAAAAAAAAAAAAAAATCAGGGCTTCAATGCAAACTTACCAAACAGAGCCCACTACATTGATGAAGTTAAGTCCAGCAGAGTTTGCCATGACCTGGGTGGCTGTGGTTCCTGTAGTTATAGATGTTACCATGGTGGAAAGAGGAATGGTCGTTACAGGCATTGCCTGGCTCAGAGACTTTTGCTGCTGAGCAAACTGAGTTAACAAAGTGGGCTGAGGGGTGAAGCCTGAATCTTGGGGAGTAGGGATAGCTGAAGGGGTAATAGGAGTTGAGCTCTGAGCATCAGGAGGGTGTGGGGTCGATGAAGGGGTTGGTGTAGGAGTAGATGGCTTAGGAGTTCCAGATCCTGCTCATTGAGAAAAATAAAAATTGCTAGTTTGTTATAAATGGCCAGTCCTTTTTCAAATAAGGTTAATGGAATCTTATTTAGCACTGACAGTCTGTTCCAGTTTTGTTTTTTTTTTTAAAGCAGTTAACTGCAAGTGTTAATTTCTACACATGATACTGAGTGTTGCTACACTCAATTACAATTAAGGATGCAGTATATCACCTACAAATGCCATCAGAGATGCTATTACAGTAACAGTAAAAATATACATTCGTATTCTATCACAAAACCCATTTAAAAGTTAGTTTCCTACCATGCTATCTTTGGCCTAAAAACTTTAAAAGGAATTCAAATTAATTTTTGTTATTTACGATTTCACTAATTTAGGACATCACTTAGAAATATTGCTTATTTTCTGTTAACAGTCTGAGATAAAACTCTGAACATATTTAATAAATTACATACAGTTAACCATCGTATTTGGCACCTAAATATACATATTTAATTCCTAACACATCAAGTTTACCCTGACAGACAAATTTTACAAAACACAGTAATAAAGCAAGTATTTGATAGATAATACTGCATCTTTAACAGTAACTGTGTACTTCGGTTTAAATGTAGAATGTATAGAAAATCTGTTGTGAATGAAATATGCACAGTTTATCAACTTTAAAAAAAATAAAAAATAAAAAAATAAAAAAACAAAACCAGAAAAATAAAACCAAAAGCTCTTGAGGTGTTTTCTTTTTTAGCTTTCATGTCCTGCAGAAAGAAAGGAAAGAAATGTGAATGTCCAGAAGCTGTCACTCAACCCTTACTTAAAGTAACAACTGTGTGCAGTAGATTAACATAATAATCCATACCCACAACATAAGAAGTGTGAATAAGACTTTCAGGAAATTTATAAATTTTTTCTTTGTGCAAAACAAGAAGGCAGAAAAATTACACCTTTTGAGCTATCAAGATGAAGATGTTTACATCTAATGCAAAGACCACCCTGTCACTGTGCAGTGTACTAAAACTTTCAGCACATATTAGTCATTTATTAAAAAATCTAAAAAACTGGAATGCTTTTTTTATTTGCAAGTTGGTACCTAAATATCTCAGATATTTGTTAATTTGAAGAAATTCAAACTAATGCTAAAATCCTTGAGCAATTATTCTTGATGTTTAAAAAAAAGTATTCAGTAGTAAAAACTACATTTTATTATCTTCAGAATGCTTTATGATCATCCCACATTTTAGTAACTGACAGCAATTAATGAGAGTGTACGGGTATTATTTAAAAAACTAGCTTTCAGTTTACTTCTTACATTTACGAAGACAGGACTGCAGCAACAACTCATATGACATTTTTTTCCGTATCAGCTGCATAGTTTACATAAAATGTAAAATGTCCTAAGGTACACTGGTATAAAAAATAATTTGGAATCTTACTGCTACATTTAGCTATCAGATTATTTTTTTCAGGAGATGTGTAGGTTGCAAGTCTATAAGAAAAGTATACACAAGCTGCATACATAAATACAGAAAAACAAATACAATTACAATAAACACATAATACATACAGTCAACAAGAGATCTGCCTGAAGCTTCTTAAAACTTGAACATTTTGGGTAGACAGTACATTCAGATTTCACTATTTCACTGGAAGAACTATCTTAAGAAACACTAATGCAAAAGCTTATGAAGAGTTAATCAAGAATTTAAGTTACAACTTACTTTGTGATGAACTGGCAGGTGACAGGGCAGCTGGAGAAAGCATGCTAACTTGATTAAGATCCATGGATGACTTCCGAGAAAGACTTGGTGGCTTAGAAGCAGGAGGAGGAGTTGGAGATTTAAGAAAGCTGCTGGCCTGTTGTGGTGTAAAATAGTTACCTAGGGAAAAAAATATAGAAGTTATTTGCTAGGTTTACAGTTTAGGATTTGATGAATTTTGCTATTTCTTAGATTTACAATTAAAAATTCTGAGCAAATCAAAATATGAATAAATGGATTATGATCATCTGTTTCTTACTCTAGATTATAGAAAATTAAGGAATGCAATACCTGAGGAACTATTTCCTGAGGCTGAGGGAAGTTTGATGGGTGGAGGTCGATGTTTCACTCCCTTCCCCAGTACTGAAGACTGAACTGACACGGTCTCAGGCTGCTGAGAGACAATGATATTAAGCATACTCATTAAAATGATGTCAAATCAGAAATTCACAAATTCAAAACACTGTAACTTATGGATGAAAACACAGTTTAAAAAGATTAGGTATTACACATATTTCAAAAGACTGCACCTTCACAAAGGGAGAAATATTTCTGAGTAAAAAGGTGAAGAGTTTGAAGGAGAAGAGCAGAGTAAGATGACAGCAAAGCTTCACCCTTAAATCTTCCCCAGAAAAATGATAGCTGTAGAAGCCAGGCAGGTGATCAGTATACACAGATGTTCATTACGCTTTTTGTTTTATACCTCTGTGTACATTTGAAAATTTCCATTATATAAAGTTAAATAATGAAAAGAAAATTAAAGTTAAAAGTAAATACAAAACTAAACAATGGACATGAGTTTGAACACATTCCAGGAGATGGTAAAGGACAGGGAAGCCTGGTGTGCTGCAGTTCATGGGGTTGTAGTTAGACATGACTTAGTGACTGGATGGCAACAATCCCTCAAAAACTAGTCCTTAATATTTCTCAGATTCCTTGAGAACAATCAGGCAGGAAAAAGTAATAGCACAAAAAAGTTAACCAAACACACTTCTGTTTCCTTCCCTGGAGAAAGCTGACTCAAGCTGGCTGAGCCGCTGGAGCTATGCGACATCTTCACTGGGCATTTGGCTTCATTCTGGACCAATTCCTGGTACTGATTGACTACTCTGAAATATTAGGGGGAAAACAAGCCATGATTAGCTAACTCTATTTTAAACATAAATTTATTACATAGGAAATGAATAACTTAATGAAAAAAGTTCTATGAAAAATAACACAAAAATTAAAATATAGACAATTTATCTTTGATAAAAGCACAGTCTTTTAATATTTTCAATAACAAGCTAAAGCTGAAAACATTTTGCTAGTTAACAATTTAAAAGATCCTTTCAGTATCTTGTCTCTAATATAAAATTACAGGGATTATTCCACCAATAAGCAGCCAAAAGAATTAACCATTGACTCTGACTTATATTCTGATTAAAGTACTACCGAAAACTCATTTTCCTTAGCTAATATAGATATATCTAAGTTTAATTTAAAATAAAGCTGTATTTTAAACATTATCCTTTTGTTACTTTCTTAATTCTATTTAAAACTCCTAGGAATACCTAAGATATAATTAAAATCAAAGCTTTGACTCCTAATGGAGTATTCTCTATCCTACAAGAGTAAAGTTTATCATACCTATCCAATCAAAAATAAAGATGCAAATAATTTTACCTCTCAGCATCAGTCTTTGATCCAATAACGAACCTAAATTGTTTTTTAAGAAAAGAGAAAAGTATTAAATAGACTTGTTTTAAGGAGCCCTGAGATTACTTTTGAAGTCTTTTAGTCATTTTAAATATAGAATTAAAATCTATTAAGATATCATGAAAAAAATATTGAAAACACATTAAAAAATATTAAATGATGATCAAGTCTTGCATGCATTACAAAATAATTCTGTGAATAAATTGGTTGATTTAATTTAAGGGAGATTTATTTGGGGCTGAAAGTTGCTAAGTGCTACACACCCTTACAAGTGTCTGTCCTACAGCAAAATTCACTGAACTACCTTGTGCAAGGCCTGTGGCCTTCCTCTGGCTTTACACTTTTGATTTTGGAAGTCACTATTAATGTTTACATAGCAGGACCTTAGAGTACATTTTGACAAAGAAGAGTTTATCACCAACTCAAATAAAGTCTTTACTGACTCTTTTAAAAGGATTTGACATTTATATGATTTCTTAACAGATTAAAATAGTGAGTTTGTTTATTTTTTAATTACCAATTTGAATGATCATCTGTGGAGAAGCTGAAATATAAAATGTAAAAAAAAAAAAGAAGAAGAAAAAACTTGTTAATGCAGCTCAAACTTTAACTTCATAGCTATTAAATCAAGTAATTTATGAATATGGGAGAATGACTGGAAGGTAATAAGCCATGGAGCATTTCTGCAGCAATATCATAAAGCAAAAGGCAAAAAATTCAATTCTCTAATTATCAAACAAATTTATAATCAGTTGGTTTTCTGAACCAGTTTTTTTTTAAATGAGAGATCATATGTCATTTCACTGTGTTTCAGAAAAGTTAGTAACTATTTAAAATGACCAACATGTGTTTCTAAAGGGAAGACTTTAAAAAAATATGGCTAATCAAAATATCTGGTCTTTCTACTAAGTATAAACAAAAGAGTAGCTGAGGATCCCCTGACTGCTACTGTTTTCTCCTACTAACTTTTATCCAGGTATTGGTGAGGTTATTCTTTAAAATCCATCTTTCTGCTATAATTTCAACTCGTATTTTGTTATGATTTAACATAGAGCTGGCCCTTGCTTTTTTTTTCCGCTCAGGTTCTCTTTTTCCTTCTTTTCAAAACAGCATCAACTTGACTAAAAGAAGAGAACTAATAATAAAACATGAAAACAAAACTAAATACTGGGTACCTTGTAGTAAACATCTGCAACCCGTAAGTTTAGGAAGCTCAACTACAGTTGGCCCTCTATATCTGTGGAGTCTGTATTCTCAGATTCAACCACCACGGAGTGAAAATATTTGGGGGGGTGGGGGACAGAAATATTCCAGAAAGTTCTGAAAAGTAAAACTTGAAGTTGCTATGGGCTGGCAACTATTTACACAACATTTAAGTTGTATTTACTACTTATTTACATGGCATTTACATTGTATTAGGTATTGTAACCTAGAGTATGTGGGAGGATATGCGTAAGTTGCAAAAATGTACTATTTTGATGTAAGAGACATGACCATCTGCAGATTTTGGTACCGAAGGGGTCATGGGATCAGTGCCCTGCAGATAATGAGGAACAACTTTATACTTATTGCTTTCTATTGTTTTTGGCCACACCGCGCAGCATGCAGGATCCTGGTTCCATCACCAGGGATCAAATCTCTGGCCCTTCAGTGGTAGCGTGGAGTCTTCTCCACTGGACTGCAGGAAGTCCCATGTAAATATATTTCTAGAGCCAGTAACTACATGAAGCACTGAGTCTGTGTCCTTACAGGCAGTGCTGAAATATCAAGCATTTTAAACAGCTTTTACAGTTACAGTAACCTTGCTTCCCATTTAAAACCAATTATTGCCAGAAGCACTTTATGCTCACAGAGGTTAAAGTCATAAGTGAAAGTGCAAGTGTTAGTCACTCCATCATGTCTGACTCTTTGCAACCCCATGGATTGTAGCCACCAGGCTCCTCTGTCCATGGAATTCTCCAGGCAAGAAAACTGGCATGGGTTGCTATTCCCTTCTCCAGGGACTTTTCCCTACTCAGGTAGAACCCAGGTCTCCTGCACTGCAGGTGGGTTCTTTACTGTCTGAGTTACCAGGGAAGCCCCCCAAAGTCATAAGTGGCAGCATATAAATATACCAAAAGGAACAGCACAGGCATAGATTTTATAGCAAATATAAAAATAATTAAGCATAGTTTTTAAAAAAGAAATTACTATTTTAAAGAACTCTTGGACAACATGGTAACTACAATTTAAGTTTACTGAGGTCTGCTGCCAAATCTAACTGAAGTTAACTAACAAAAAAGGGAAATTTTTATTCATCAAAAGCTCATGAGTAGTCACTGAATAAACTCTTGATGGTTTACTTGGTCAAATACATGTATTTAACAGAACTCACTGGGATGGCGACATTGGACTGTCACTCTCCTCGTCTTCTTTACATGGCTGGATTTTACCATAGTAAAGTGGATCACCAAGTGACTGCAAAATGGTCAGCTTTGTTTTCTGATACTGATTACCAGCTTCACATTCAAATATATAATCATCTTTTACATCCTGAAAAAAAAGCATCCCAAATAAATACCCTCTTCCAAAAATACATCATCAGAATTAACCAGGAATAAATAACACACTAACTTATATCTAGCAATTAAGACACATGGAACATAGTCTGTAGACCTATATAAACTGTCTAAAAGAGCCTTCCTGGTGACTCAGTGACAAAGAATCCGCCTGCCATTCTTTAAAAACAGAAGGCGATCCCAAAGTAATAAATTCAGATCCCAGATTAGAAACGACATCAAAAGAAACGGAGCCTGCAACGGTTACTTACATGGGCTGGCCAGACTGTTGGTTGTGAGTCATCAGATTTGATAGATTTTTCTACTTTGGCATATTTTTCCACCTAAGCAACCAAATCAATAGACATCAGATATAATGAAACCAATATTATGACCATAGACAAAAACCTAAGTAACTTAATACAATATGCTCTTTAGCACAAGAATTCTTGAATCACTAATAACACCAACTATTTATGCTTAAGTAGTTTCAAATTCTCCTGATGTACATTCAATTAGACAAACTGGTTTTACAATAAAACAAAATTAGGATCTCTTTTGCCATTAAACAAATGTAATAAACACAAATGCCTCTTCCTTTTACTCCATAAGTAGGTATCATATTTGTCTTTTAGGAAAACTGGGATATCAAGAGAGGTGAGTAGGACCAGGATCTTTTCTTTTGGCTGGGTCTTTACTGGAATTGTCACGTAACAGTGTGGACAAAACTAGAAAGAGATTATGCTATGCTATGCTAAGTCACTTCAGTCCTGTCTGACTCTGTGTGACCCCATAGACGGCAGCCTACCAGGCTCCCCCGTACCTGGGATTCTCCAGGCAAGAACACTGGACTGGGTTGCCATTTCCTTCTCCAATGCATGAAAGTGAAAAGTGAAGTCGCTCAGTCATGTCCGACTCTTAGCGACCCCATGGACTGCAGCCTACCAGGCTCCTCCGTCCATGGGATTTTCCAGGCAAGAGTACTGGAGTGGGGTGCCATTGCCTTCTCCGAGAAAGAGACTAGGGAAGTTATATTAAAATTGGTAAAATTTTTGTAAATCTCCATTTTCTCGTCAAACTCAAACCACATTTTCCATGTATTTTCTACCAGACTCCGTGAACTGAAAGTTCTTTTCTTTCTGGTAACCACGATTTTTAAGAGTAATAGACTCACTTGGGCATCTGGTAAAAATTCAGATTCCCATGTCCCTCCCCTGGAGACCTGACTCAGTAAGCTGGACTGAAGTGGGGCTTTAACTGGTATCCTAGATGTTTCAACTGATCAGTCAGACTGAGAAACTTTGTATTAGGGCTTTTCTACTCAGAGCAAGGTCTGCGGAACCCAGTACCATGCAACCTAAAAGCCTGTCAAGTACTGCAGGAGACCAGGCCCTAGCCCTGACTTGCTGAATTGGAATCTGCATTTTAATAAGCAACCCCACATGATTCTTATGTACATAAAGGTTTGGGAAGCACTGCTTTATATACCCAGACTGCCCTCTGAAGTCAATTCCTCCCTTTGGTATTTGCACCAAACATCTCTTCTCAGGCCATGTTCCTTGAGGGGTGTAGAGATAGATACACACTGAAAGATAATGTGGCTTACTTTCTTGAGTTGTATATACAGTCTACTTCTAATGCTTTTGGCTTTGTGCTTTTGAAAATTTTTTTAAAATTACAGATAATAAGATTTACACATGTGCTAGCCTAGGAAGTATGCACAGAGCAAACATCTGTTAAAATAACTAACCACTTCTAGAGAGTTTAACGAATAATAAAAACAGGAGAAATAGGAAAATAAAAGAAATATGGGACCTCCTATCAAAAGATCTCTTTCTTTGCTCATTTATAGTTCACGTACATTATAGACCAGCAAAAAATACTACTCAAGGATGAGAACCTTGGCCACTGCTCCAATATTGTTAATTTTTAAATTTAACCAATGAGAAGTATTATCAGGAAATTATGACAAAATATTATGAAAAAAAATCAGAGGCATTTTATGCATATTATGTAATATGTACCATTTTTTTACACATTTGGAAATACCTTGCTTATTTTTCCTGCTCTAAATACAAATCTATATTAAGGAGTTACATACTTAGACAAGTAATATGAAAGACCAGCTTCTGAAAATGAGCAGTTGACTTAAGAAGTGTTTTTGCACAAACATGGAGAATGAACTAGTGGTTAAAACTAGGGGGAAAAAGGGGGTTATTATGGGATTATATAAAATCATGTGTGTGAAAATTTTGAAAACTATAAAGCACTATATAATTTAAAGAATCTTTCATTCAATAAAATTAAAAGAGAAAAGTAGCGGTAATAAGAATCTTTATTTTCCCAAAGTATAAGATACTATTAGTGAGATTTAGGAATCTTACATATGAAAATAAGTGCAATTCATGAACTGACTTACATCCACCTCAGAAGGTACAGCCAAATTACAGGGACTCCGTTTCCACATATCTACACACTAAAAAAATTAAAAACAGTATAAATAAATATACTTAAAATGCACAATAAGGCATTTGGTGTAATAAGCTTCATTTAAAAACATATACTTACATTTCCTGCTTTAGAAATTTTGAGGTCATAATGCTGACCTGCTTTTCTTTCCTTTCTTTTTTGTAAGAAATCAAGTAATTTTAGCTGAGGAGGAGGTGGACAATGAGACAGATCCTGTTGCCGATTCAGAGAGGACCTGGAATATCTCTTGAAACATCTGGAATATTAAGAGATTAGAATTATTGATACACCAAGCTAATAAAAGAAACTCAGAATAAATACGGTTTAAAAAATGTGTAATTAAACCACAAATATTTGTAGAACACTGTCACTTGCCAAGCAATGTTCCAGGCACTGGTGAAATAAAAATGAACACGACGAACACAATTCCTGCTCCCATGGAGCGGACAGTCAAGAGAAGACACATATACATTCACAAAGGAACAGGTCAGATCACTCCAGATAACAGTAGAGTACGAGTGAAAAGTAGGGTCCTGGGAGCAGTAAGTGATACGGAAGGCAACACTAGGGAAGGGCAGAAAGGACTCTGAAGAAAATGTGTGAGCCAAGACATGACAAGAAGAAACAACCTGTGGAAGGATCAGGGAATGAGTATTTGAAGCAGAGAATTTTAAAAGTTTCTGAGGCAGGAACAAAGCTGGCTTGTTTCAAAAAGGAAAAACATAGGTGGGACTAGAGCACCAGCAGGAAATGAGGTCAAAGAGCAAGGCAAGGGCCTTCCTTGCAGATGAATGATAACATAAAGTACAGTGGGATGGTTTTAGAGGAATTTAAGCAAGTAGTGGCATGATCTGCTTTGAGGTTTTTAAAACATTACTTTGGTTTGCCTGCATGGTAAAGAGACCAAAAGGGAGCAAAGGTGAAGCAGTCAGACCGGGTAGGAAGGCGTTTATCACAGAAGTCAAGATGAAGATGATAGTGGCTTGGTCTAAGGTACTGGCAGTGGGTGTGGAGAGATGTGGAAAGAGGTTCTAGGACACTTTATGGGACTGCTGATGGATTCTCTATGGACTTGTTTCACTATTTCCAAAGCTGTACCTTTTCCTCAGCATATATTACTTCAACAGTAAAACAGAGAATTTAGAAAATGGGTAGGTTATTTCAGCCCCTTCAAACTTGAAGATCCAAAGTGGACAATGAAACAGTCAAAGAGAACTTAATGAAGAGCCAACTATAACTGCAATCTATATTAATATGCATTCTTTTACTTTATTGAGATGGCTAAAATATTCAAAGACAAGTTACTATGTTATAAAAAGGCATTTAGTTATAAACTGACTTCTAAAACTATTATCACTTTTCCCCAGATATGTAAAACAAATTACAAATTGATTTTTTTAAAGGTAATATTAACAAAAATTACACTGATATTAGGAAGGGATAAATTATTCTTTATTCTTATGCTCGTCTCTGCCCAGAATTTCTTTTTTGTGAACAGACACTGAATTTATAGGTTCAGTTCAGTTCAGTCACTCAGTCGTGTCTGACTCTTTGAGACCCCATGAATCGCAGCACGCCAAGCCTCCCTGTCCATCACCAATTCCTGGAGTTCACCCAGACTCACGTCCATCGAGTCCGTGATGCTATCCAGCCATCTCATCCTCTGTCGTCCCCTTCTCCTCCTGCACCTAATCCCTCCCACCATCAGAGTCTTTTCCAATGAATCAACTCTTTGCATGAGGTGGCCAAAGTACTGGAGTTTCAGCTTTAGCATCATTCCTGCCAAAGAAATCCCAGGGCTGATCTCCTTCAGAATGGACTGGTTGGATCTCCTTGTAGTCCAAGGGACTCTCAAGAGTCTTCTCCAACACCACAGTTCAAAAGCATCAATTCTTCAGCGCTCAGCCTTCTTCACAGTCCAACTCTCACATCCATACATGACCACAGGAAAAACCAGAGCCTTGACTAGACGAACCTTTGTTGGCAAAGTAATGTCTCTGCTTTTGAATATGCTGTCTAGGTTGGTCATAACTTTCCTTCCAAGGAGTAAGTGTCTTTTAATTTCATGGCTGCAGTCACCATCTGCAGTGATCTTGGAGCCCCCAAAAATAAAGTCTGACACTGTTTCCACTGTTTCCCCATCTATCTCCCATGAAGTGATGGGACTGGATGCCATGATCTTCGTTTTCTGAATGTTGAGCTTTAAGCCAATTTTTTCACTCTCCACTTTCATCAAGATGCTCTTTAGTTCCTCTTCACTTTCTGCCATAAGGGTGGTGTCATCTGCATATCTGAGGTTATTGATATTTCTCCCAGCAATCTTGATTCCAGCTTGTGTTTCTTTCAGTCCAGCATTTCTCATGATGTACTCTGCATACACGTTAAATAAGCAGGTGACAATATACAGCCTTGACGTACTCCTTTTCCTATTTGGAACCAGTCTGTTGTTCCATGTCCCGTTCTAATTGTTGCTTCCTGACCTGCATACACATTTCTCAAGAGGCAGATCAGGTGGTCTGGTATTCCCATCTCTTTCAGAATTTTCCACAGTTTATTGTCATCCACACAGTCAAAGGCTTTGGCAAAGTCAATAAAGCAGAAATAGATGTTTTTCTGGAACTCTCTTGCTTTTTTGATGATCCAGCAGATGTTGGCAATTTGATCTCTGGTTCCTCTGCCTTTTCTAAAACCACCTTGAACATTAGGAAGTTCACGGTTCACATACTGCTGAAGCCTGGCTTGGAGAATTTTGAGCATTACTTTACTAGCGTGTGAGATGAGTGCAATGGTGTGGTAGTCTGAGCATTCTTTGGCATTGCCTTTCTTTGGGATTGGGATGAAAACTGACTTTTTCCAGTCCTGTGGCCACTGCTGAGTTTTCCAAATTTGCTGGCATATTGAGTGCAGTGCTTTCACAGCATCATCTTTCAGGATTTGAAATAGCTCAACTGGAATTCCATCACCTCCACTAGCTTTGTTCATAGTGATGCTTTTTAAGGCCCACTTGACTTCACATTCCAGGATGTCTGGCTCTAGATCAGTGATCACACCATCGTGATTACCTGGGTCGTGAAGATCTTTTTTGTACAGTTCTTCTGTGTATTCTTGCCATCTCTTCTTAATATCTTCTGCTTCTGTTAGGTCCATACCATTTCTGTCCTTTATCGAGCCCATCTTTGCATGAAATGTTCCCTTGGTATCTCTAATTTTCTTGAAGAGATCTCTAGTCTTTCCCATTCTGTTGTTTTCCTCTATTTCTTTGCATTGATCGCTGAGGAAGGCTTTCTTATCTCTTCTTGCTATTCTTTGGAACTGCATTCAGATGCTTATATCTTTCCTTTTCTCCTTTGCTTTTTGCTTCTCTTCTTTTCACAGCTATTTGTAAGGCCTCCCCAGACAGCCATTTTGCTTTTTTGCATTTCTTTTCCATGGGGATGGTCTTGATCCCTGTCTCCTGTACAATGTCACGAACCTCTGTCCCTAGTTCATCAGACACTCTATCTATCAGATCTAGGCCCTTAAATCTATTTCTAACTTCCACTGTGTAATCAAAAGGGATTTTATTTAGGTCATACCTGAATGGTCTAGTGGTTTTCCCTACTTTCTTCAATTTCAGTCTGAATTTGGCAATAAGGAGTTCATGGTCTGAGCCACAGTCAGCTCCTGGTCTTGTTTTTGTTGACTGTATAGAGCTTGTCCATCTTTGGCTGCAAAGAATATAATCAATCTGATTGTGGTGTTGACCATCTGGTGATGTCCATGTATAGAGTCTTCTCTTGTGTTGTTGGAAGAGGGTGTTTGCTATGACCAGTTAATTTTCTTGGCAAAACTCTATTAGTCTTTGCCCTGCTTCATTCCGTATTCCAAGGCCAAATGTGCCTGTTACTTCAGGTGTTTCTTGACTTTCTACTTTTGCATTTCAGTCCCCTATAATGAAAAGGACATCTTTTTTGGGTGTTAGTTCTAAAAGGTCTTGTAGGTCTTCGTAGAACCGTTCAACTTCAGCTTCTTCAGCATTACTGGTTGGGGCACAGACTTGGATTACTGTGATACTGAATGGTTTGCCTTGGAAACGAACAGAGATCATTCTGTCGTTTTTGAGATTGCATCCAAAAGAACGTGGTCCACTGGAGAAGGGAATGGCAACCCACTTCAGTATTCTTGCCTTGAGAACCCCATGAACAGTATGAAAAGGCAAAATGATAGGATACTGAAAGAGGAACTCCCCAGGTCAGTAGGTGCCCAATATGCTACTGGAGATCAGTGGAGAAATAACTCCAGAAAGAATGAAGGGATGGAGTCAAAGCAAAAACAATACCCAGCTGTGGATGTGACTGGTGATAGAAGCAAGGTCCGATGCGGTAAAGAGCAATACTGCATAGGAACCTGGAATGTCAGGTCCATGAATCAAGGCAAACTGGAAGTGGTCAAACAAGAGATGGCAAGAGTGAATGTCGACATTCTAGGAATCAGCAAACTGAAATGGACTGGAATAGGTGAATTTAACTCAGATGACCATTGTATCTACTACTGTGGGCAGGAATCCCTCAAAAGAAATGGAGTAGCCATCATGGTCAACAGAAGAGTCCGAATTTATAGGTAGTTTTTTCTTCAAAAGAATGCACAGAACACATCATTTCAAAATAAAGCAGAGTATTAAAAAACCCCTAATTCTTACACTTTTACTCTGTAGAGAGAAAAGATACCATAAATGTCAATATTCAGAGCTTTCTCTCTAGCTCTGTTTTGGTTTATCCTTCCACAAAGGTGATTACCGTTTCATCGGGCGCGTGTTCATCTTTTGCCTGTTATAGAGCAGTCTGTTTGCAGTGCAGGTTACAGCTATGGAAGGATCAAGACACAGTGGTTCCGCTGTAGCCAGAATCAATTGGCTCTCAAGCAAAAGTTTGTCTTCCTGAAATGGGTAAGAGTAAATACCAATACTAGCTTTAAGATTTAAGATTTTAAAATCATATATACCACTTAATCTAGAAATATTCCTGGGAGTATTTCTGCTAAGGAATAGTACCAACTTAAGTGTGTAAACTTTACAAACTGAACAGCATGACACCACTAATGGAATTTCAGCAATTTGGACAAAGTGGGCAAGCTGTAAGAATGCCTGTTAGCCCAACAAATATTTACTAAGCACCTATAATATGTGAGGCGCTGTTCTAGATGTCAGAGAGTCTGTTTAGACTATAGATTTTTCACATCTAAGAAATACAGCTGTCTAGACTCATTAATATTTTCAGGTTGATGACATTTTCAAATGAAAATGATATTTTTCTGAACAATTTTCCTTGAAAAGGTACAATAAAGGATATAGCCTCTCCCTTTATTTACCAATTGCCAGAGTTAGAAATCAATACCCTTGGAACCTCCACATGACCAACGATTTTGTTTGAATATTCCTTTAAGAGCTTTTAACCTTATAAATGAAAAGATTACAGCCCAAACTACAACACAGTGCTTGACAGTTACTGATGAACTGAATCTTATTTTATAATCCTATTTCACAGCTACAATAATTTTCACTACTGACATTTTCTTTAGTAACTATTCCTTTTATAGTAACAGAGAAGTAAGTGAACACCCTTGTGAATGGGCACCTCACTGAATCAGCACTGGAGGACTAACTGGCTATTCTCTTGAGTAAGAGGTCAGTCCCTAGGGCTCTACCCAGTGCAGATGGCAAAAACACAGGTTAGGTGTGCTTTAGAACCCAAGATGACAGAGTATCAGCATCTATTTGTATCCACTGTGCAAACAAAACATTCTACTTGCTGCTGCTGGTGCTAAGTCGCTTCAGTCGTGTCCAATTCTGTGTGACCCCATAGATGGCAGCCCACCAGATTCCCCCGTCCCTGGGATTCTCCAGGCAAGAACACTGGAGTGGGTTGCCATTTCCTTCTCCAATGCGTGAAAGTGAAGTCACTCAGTCGTGTCCGACCCTTAGCAACCCCATGGACTGCAGCCTACCAGGCTCCTCCGTCCATGGGATTTTCCAGGCAAAAGTACTGGAGTGGGTTGCCACTGCCTTTTCTGATTCTACTTGAGAGAGGATAAAAAAACAAAGTTTCACACTGGGTAGATTAGGTCAACCTCACCCTAGTTTACCATGTCCTAGAGCAACTGAACTGAACTGGTTTAGTTTCTTGCAGGATTAATGCATCTTTGTAGAGCTCATAATGAACCAGATACTTTACTCATAAATCAAATTATGAGCAGGAAATATCTTTTGCTTAACTTAGTAAGCATTGCTTCATCCTATATATTACCTGTTTGGGATTAAAAAAACAACACAACAACTAACCTGGGTCCACTTATGGTTATCACTTGTTATTGAATGTACATCACAGATTAAAGTCTAAAAGAAATAACGATTAAAAAATATTAATATATAGGCATACAAACACATGAAAACATTGAATAGGTAAAACTCAAAATGAAATCTGAAATATTTCTGAATTAAACATTCCTTACCTGCATTGTTGGACGTAACAGAATGTGCCTACTTTGGTAACCAGGAGATTTCATGTTACTGGACTGCCTATAGTCACGTATTTCTGCTATGACACATCCACAATGAAAAATATTAACCTGTTTTGAGTGAAAATATTTAAGTAAACCTAAGTACGTAGGTTTATATTGAGTGTTTCAGGTTCTTAGCATTCCCATGCAATGGAATTTCTGACCATTCACATACTCAAAATTCCTTGGTGAACTAACCACCACATAAACCCTTTGAAAAGGGAACTGTTTTATGTTCATCACTGTGACTCAGGAAGCAGTTTAACACTGTTTCCTAGTTACAGAATGACATTTGGCATTTATTTACTATTAATGTTACAGATCACTGGAACTGCTATTCTTGACCCTCACTGGGTCACTGTTGTACTCTGCTAACACTGTCACTGTTATAAATTTGTTAATAAACCATGCCAGAATTGCAGCTTACAGATACAACTGCTATATCTGCTCTGCTAAAACTTCCAGGAGACAGGTTTCACTAATAACAGGAAGAAAGCTAACATTAATTCAAATAATAATCTCCTGCTAATGATATTATTTTCTAGTTCTAAGTCCAAAGGTAAGGAACTGTATCACTCAAGTCTTGCCAATTATCACTTGCTACAGTTGCTTTGGTCTTTTGTGTTTTTTTCACCATTTAGAACTCAAGTGAGTACTGTGACTTCCATGTTATCAGTCATTTTTCTGCTCGTGCTTTTAAACCAGTATTTACTGAGCTACTACAATGTGAACTGTTATGCACTATCCAAATATCCAAGAAGCTTCACAGATAAAGTGGTGAGATAACTTGCTCTCAGTGTGGAAAGACAGGCAATAAACATGTAAACAAAAATGAGATAACTTGAGAGAGTAATGCTACAGAGGAAATATAACAGGGAGTTACTAACTTAGATTGTGTGCTCGGGTAGAACTCTCTGATTGAGTAACTTTCAGCTGAGACTTGAATCACAGCAAAGGGCCAGACACCTGGGAGAGATCACTCCAGACAGAAGAGCAGATGAATAAGATAGGAATAAGCTTGGTGTGTTTTAATCTAGAAAAATGGCATGGGCGGCTGGAGTGTAGTGAGTGGGGATGAGAACCAGGAGGTGAAGACAAATACAAAGACAGGGGTTTTGTACAGTGAGAGGACACTGGAGAACTCTAAGCAGGGAACTTTGTTGTTGTTTTCTGTTTTTGTTTTGGAAGCTTAATCAACTACATCTATACATTTCAGTATATAGCCTAAAGGATAAATATCCCACAATATATCAATTTTCATACAGGCATATATATATTAGGTCTCACTTCCCTTTCCAAGAACTAATGAGAATAAAACGAAATATTCTTTTTCACAAAACATGTATTTGGCAAATCTAAGGACATTTTATGGAGAAAAATTTTGTACCTGAGATTTTTCTAGGAGATCAACCAAAATTGGAGGTAATTCTTCTGCATCCAAGTATTCAAGCAATTCTCCTTCTTCATAAGGCAGTCGAATGGTCTCAGAATCTTAATTTTAAAACATGAAAGTTTCTGAAAGTGATCAGGCTCACCAAAAAGCTTAGGTAACAATTTAAGTAACTTTTCATAAAAATAAAGAGAATAAAACTAAAAGCTCTGCTGAAGTCCTTCACTTAAGTCTAAAAAATAAATCACCTCATAAAAATCTTGATAAACTGTAATATAAACAGTTTTAGACTGGAAGAGAGAAAAATACCTAACATCCTATGGAAAACATCTGGCACAACAATCACAAAACAAATCCCAGCCAGCAGTACAATAATCAGAGTGTGATAAAACTCCAACTGTTAACTAAAACTTCCTTAATCTAATCTGGAAGTCAGACTGATAATCTGGTATAGCTTCGAAAAATGACTACTTACAAGCCAAACTTCTCTTGGTGTTACATTTTACAATTAACAACCAATACAAGAAAAAAAATCCTTAAAAATCTTTAACTGGGTAAGTTCCTTACAGAACTTATAGTATCATCACCGAATCAAAATTTAAATGCCTCTTTGGTGAAATCTCAGAGTGTTAATACTTTAAAATTCTATTCTGACATTCACATTAATCAGAATAAGATGTTGAAGACTATTCAAAAGGTAGTGAGTCTGCTTAACTTTGAACGTTTCACACTCAAAATATATTCAAAGCATAAAAGAAAAACAGATTAAAACACCTTACACTATCTTAAATACATTAACAGCAACAGAATGAAAGGAAATTTTGACACATTTTAAAATTACATCTTTTATGATTTAATTTCAAAGGCCTTTCTCAATCAGAAATTTCTCAAATTCAGCAAGGCTAATCACAGGAGAGTTAACTTCTCATATTGTAACAAAACATCATAAAGAAGAAAATTTGAAATCAAAGTTTTCTGTTGTCAAGGCATCACTGATGTAAAGGACAGATCATTCAGCAGGGCGAAGGCTCTTTCTAAAAGACAACACATCCTGCCTAGCAGATGCAGTTTCATGGCTGCTGCCCTCTGGAGGGTCTTACCTGATCCATTTTTTCCCCTGAGCATCAGAGAATATCCCTCATTTCCTGGGTATAGGTTGACCACTAAACATGACAATGTCTCTTGCATAACAAGCTTCTCTAATAAGTTCACATTTCTTCTTAATTTCTGCTTTAGAAAGAGGCAGAGCTCATGAAAATAATCCAGCATAATTTCAAATAATGCAATCACTTAACGAAACTAGACCTGAGTTAGTTAATCTTTGATGCCCCTTCCACATCTATATAAAATTAATATTATCTATTACTGTTTTATGCAAATGAATATCACCAAGAAAAAGTGATCCATAAAATAAAACCACCTAAATACAAATATATGTACCTGAGTACACAAGTAACAAATATTAAAAATATTTAGAAAGGAAAACCATTAAATGTAAATTTTTTTTAAAGAGGCTATAATGTATAGTTAGTTTCTATTAAGTTTAAATGTACATAAATAATATGAGGCATTCTCTTTGGTTGTACTGTTACAGAGCACATTTCTTAAACATTTTATGGCCTAAATTAGATCCAAATAAGCTCAACAGCTCTAATTGGCTGAAATGTTAAATTCAAAGATATCCAACTGGTTAAGAGGATGAAAGTGATTTAAGTAATTTTCTGTAAACTGAGTTGAACAGCTTCCTAGAAACCACTTTGCTAAAAAAAAAAAAAGAAACAAAACCAAAAAACAGAAAACTATCAGGAAACATATATACATCAAAATCCATTCTTTAGCAACTCATACAATTTAAAGTGAAACTCACTTATAAATATAATTTCTTTCATCAAATCTTATTTGTGAAAGGTATCAGTTAATAGAATATTTTTCATGACCTCAAAAAATAAGCCTGTTTAGAGTACCTTATTTTCAACATGTATTTATATAGTCATATGCAAAACTTATGAATTCTTAATCTATAGTCAACATAGAAACAAAAAACTGTATTTTTAAAATAATAAATAAATATTTAAAAAGCAAAGCAAAGCAACTTTTAACCACTGTGATGCAAAGCTGGAAAATATCTTTATTCTTAAAGGACCACATAGCACTTTAGCCTGTGGGCCATAAGGTCTGTGTTGCAACTATTCAACTATGCTATTATCTCAGAATCAGCCATGGACAAGACATAAAACAAGGGGTATTGCTGGATTCCAGTAAAAGTTCATTTACAAAAACATGCTGTGAGCCAGATCTGGCTGGTGGACAGTGGCTGTCAACACCAATCTGGAATCTTTTATGTATCTCTCCTACCTTAGTTCTATGTATGCTCATCATACAGACTGTGGTGATAACTGATGGGTGTATAATGTGAAAATTAATAAAAGGAAACCTCATTTAAAACTGGAGTGGGGAAGGCCTGCAGAGGGAACTCTCCTGCTCCACCACTCATCATCCATTAACCCCCAGGAAGACATCAATTACTGATCCCACCAGGAAGAGAATTACCTTGCCCTCCTAAACAGGAAATGCAACTATTTTCCTTCCCCAACTAGGGGAAGACTTTCTTCTTGCCCAGCAACAAGCTCAGTGAGTGGGAAAGGACTGCAGCCCAGCCAATGGAAAACACCTGTAGCTTAGCCAATGAAAAGCCAGCATCTCCTCAAGTTTTACTTTCCTCCAGTGAACTCAGCTTTTCCTTGCTAATGACTTTCTTTCCTTGTCCTGCCCTACTTAACAATATACCTCTTCCATGTTGTGTAACTCCTCAGAGTATCTCTGTCTGATGAGATGCTGTCCAATTCATGAGTCGTTTAATAAAGCCAATTAGATCTTCAAATTTACTCAATATTTTTTAAAACAATGCATGTCAAAACTTACAAAATGTGTTACATACTTCAAACATACACAAATTATTGTAGGTCAATTATTCCCCAATAAAATGTACGGAAAACATGCCATAAAACTCGTGGTTTCACAATCAAGTTTTTCCTAAATATTTTAAAACAGATACTATTAGAATTCCACTAATTTTTTGCCTAAGAGGTATTCATTTTTAAATTAAAGACACACAACAGAAGCTCACTAGAGCCTTTAAGGCCCTTATAACCCAAGGGTCCAAAAAATATCAAGAAATCAATTTCTATTATATTTCTACTGCCCATATGTTCATGCTCAATAAAAATAAATTTAATTTGGCCATGAACTAATTTTTGTGACCAAATTCACCTTTTATTATTGTCTATCTAAATTTCCTACATGTCCTGCAATAGTTTTAACTTTCCAGTGCAAATTACCATGAGGAGACAGGTTACTTTTCTCCTGATCTTTGGTCTACAAATAACTTCTCAGGAAGAAAAAGAAGCAAAAGACAATATACATGGTGGTTTTGCTTCTTCTAACTTCCCAACGAGACAGTCTGCTACTCAGCAAACATGTTGAGTTTGCTCACCTCTCCTACCCAAGTAGGCTATCTGCCTGGTATCAGATTAGCCAGAGCTCTGGTTTAGCTGCAGAACCAGGCAGTCTGGTTAGAAAGTACTATATTTGTTCACTAACAAAAATACAAACCGTTACCTGCTTCAAATCTAATTCTTTCAAACTTCCCTTCTTCCACTATATTTCAAAAGCCATAATAATATAAAAAAATTATACTTACCTTAACCTCAGGCTCTTTTTCACATTCTTCAATATATAAGTCATAAAGTTTTTGAAATATAGATTTTCTAAAATAAAATAAAGACAACACACAAAGTACTGTGAATATAATAATCATAAAATAAACACTTTGAATTTTCCTGTCATTTCCCCCACAATTTCCCAAAAACTGGGTGGTGAAAAGAGGCTGGACATGGCAGCTAACATCAATTTAGAAATTACTAATACAGTTGACCCCTGCACAACATGGAGGTTAATCCTCAGGTAACTTATAGCTGGCCCTCTGTATCTGTGGTTCCTCTGCATCCACAGATTCTACCATGAAGTACAGTAGTGTTTACTGTAAAACATCTGCAAATAAATGGACCTGCACAGTTCAAACCCACACTGTTTACGGGTCAACTGTATATGCAAAGTACCCATGATACAACATTTCTAGCTCAGTGTATAGTAAGAAATAAATGGTGGCTATCATCACATTTCAGCATATCTAAGATACCATCAATTAAGTATTCATACCTTCCACTAGATAGGTATTTCCTTTTAGGAGGTCTCTGCCGGGCACTTTCAATGACATACTAAAAAAGAAAAGTTTAAGAAAACAGCTGGCCTTTTGCTTAGTGCATGAACAACTGCATTAAGTATATTTAAATCATGTGTAAGGCTAAAGACTATTCAGTCATTCGAGTCTTGCATGCATATTAAATCATACCTTTTAGGGAAACCTACTAAACTTCTAAATATATGTAATAAACAAGCGAAATTTAAACTGCAGCAAAATTTAGCTCAATATTTACTTGCATCTTATAAGCAAAATCATACCATTTCACCGTGATTTCAGTCAATAGTATTTTCAATGTTTTATAGTTGTTCAGAATATATATAGCATACCCAATTACAAAGACTCTATATATTTGAGCTACTTCCCCTTTAATTAAGCAAATAGAAAATTTGTTAAAACAGAAAACAGACTTGCAGAAACTCTATGTCCTTGTTCAAATATTTAACTCACAATACTGTTCAGTTTTTACTCCACAGCATTACTATCTGAGCATTCCAAGTAACAGATGATTCAAACATCATCTGGTATTCTTATATATATATATTTACAGACAGTATACTCATCCTAATATTAATGTATGCCCTGGACAGTCACATACGAAAATCTCTTAAAACTGAGTTTTGTCAATTAAAGACAACACTATTTCAATATGTAACTTAGTCATGCCTCACCTCTGCACGATCCAAAGCTAGTTCTAAAGCTTGTTGCTGTAAAAAGTAAATGGTGTATTTTATTATATTAGTTATTTTCACACAAAAATAACTTAATATACATATAACATTTTCTAATTAAGTGTTTAAATGTGTTTTATTTTTTAAAATAGGTCTAACATTTTCCTTTCTTTCTCTCCTCCACCCACCCTACTGCATGCTCAAGACATATTACAGGAAAAAATATGGTCATCTCAGATACCTGATTCTGACCACAAATTAGTTAAGAAATGTTACAATGATTTTCTCTGGTCATGCTTGTACAGCTGATATAGGGCTGCAAATTCGATATGGTAACTATTACCATTTTATAAACATCAGCATTTTAAGAGCATCATATAGGAAAATATACTGGCCATCAGGTATGCAATTAAAGTGAAGCAAAAACTGAAATCCCTTAAGCTGCTAGGAATCCTAAAAACTGAGGGGGCTATTATGTTGGTGCCTAATATCAACTTAGACATTCTTAACATTATGAACAGAAACTAGGCCAGTGCCTAATAGAAACAGAATAAATGATGGCTACCTTTACCAATTTTTAATGAATTTAAAATGAATGTCCAACTCTTTGCGACCCCATGGACTGTAGCCTACCGGGCTCCTCCGTCCATGGGATTTTCCAGGCAAGTATACTGGAGTGGGTTGTCATTTCCTTCTCCAGGGGAACTTCCGGACCCAGGGATCGAACCCGTGTCTCCCGCATTGTAGGCAGACGCTTTTTTTTTTTTACCGTGTGAGCCACAAGGGAAGCCCTAATGAATTTAAGATACCATCAGTTACATGCCTGAATTATTATTTAACATTAGGGAAGAAGAGTATGCTGCCAATAGTAAGTTTAAGATGTCACTGACTGTATCAGAGATACATTATCAATTCAGTAATTAAAATGTAAAAGCAAAAGCAGATGCACCTTAGAAATGATGAAAATACAGTATTATTATTACATGTAGTTTGAGATCTACTAGTAGATCCCCATCCTTCTTTGATTTCTCAGAGACCTGTCTATAGGGCAAGAGAGATTAATAAGAAGGGTAAACTCATCTTCTTTATTTGTACAGTATTCTTTTGTAATGATATCCAAGAATAAAAAATACTAGATTTAAAAAAATTTAAGCCAATATACCACCAATAATTTCTTTCTAGTTTTGTGGTTTGAGTATCACACAGAGATATACCATTTTTCATTCACAATGACAATCACTTTTAATTTCACTGAAGGCAAAGAATTTTCATTTTTTGAGAACCTATATTTTTCTGTTATTTTGGACTCTCCAACAATTCAATCTACCAAGTTCCATGGAGTAAAAACTCCTGCTACTGCTAAGTCACTTCAGTCATGTCCAACTCTGTGCGATCCCATAGATGGCAGCCCACCAGGCTCCCCCTGTCCCTGGGATTCTCCAGGCAAGAACACTGGAGTGGGTTGCCATTTCCTTCTCCAATGCGTGAAAGTGAAAAGTCAAAGTGAAGTCACTTAGTCATGTACGACTGCTAGAGACCCCATGGACTGCAGCCTACCAAGCTCCTCCATCCACGGGATTTTCCAGGCAAGAGTACTGGAGTGGGGTGTCATTGCCTTCTCCGGTACCCATCAAAATCCCAAGAGGGCAGGAGTAAGAATATATATTGCCAGGTTCAGAAATCATGAAGGTTGAAGTGACCCTGTCATCCTAGTTATAAGGATGGAGAATTAATATTACAAAAACAGCCAGCCTTTTAGAAGAGCAATAGAACCTGTACATTATCAAGCATCTAAATGGAGTAGGTAAAAGCAAGTCTGAAATATGCCATACTTCAAAAGGTTGTTAAATTTATATCAATTTATTTTAAAAATCGCATGGGCAGAATTCAGTGAAACTGTTCCCCAGGGACTCAAAATTAGATTCTTGAGCATAAACTATTTTCCAATATATACTCTTGACAAAAACACAAGGTTCTTTTATTTTGGCCATAAAACCTTATAGAGTAAGTTTATAACTTATCAAAAAATTATAAAACACCATCAAATGTATACTCCAAGACCATTTCAAACAGCCACTTTTCTCAAATATTTAATCTTCTGATATTAAAACTGTAAAGGGTCTAGTGAGATATACCTGCATATGTAAATGCTGCTGCTGCTGCTGCTAAGTCACCTCAGTCGTGTCCAACTCTGTGCGACCCTATGACGGCAGCCCACCAGGCTCCTCCGCCCCTGGGATTCTCCAGGCAAGAACACTGGAGTGGGTTGCCATTTCCTTCTCCAATGCATGAAAGTGAAAAGTGAAAGTGAAGTCGCTCAGTCGTGTCCGACTCTTTCAAATGCTGTTTGTAACATTAGAAAGTGATCTTTTTCTTCTGTTTTTAATTTTTTAATGTCTAAAGTTAAATGCCCAGCCCTAAGTATGTTTAGAGTGACTGTAAGTAGTAAGCAGAAATGTGCCATTAGAAAGCTAATTCTAATGCTGCTTAAATGTTAATTGCAGTAAACAGGTTATATTTCTTGTTAATTTTTTAAAAAAATCTGTACTAACAAGAACTTCAAAACATGAGAAACCTGTACCCCCCAAACTATTTATACTTATACCCAAGGTTCTTGCCAGTGATTTGGACTATGGTAAAGTAAATAGAGGACTTCCCTGGTGGCTCAGATGGTACAGAATCTGCCTGCAATGCAGACCAGGATTCGATCTGTGGGTTGGTAAGATCCCCTGGAAAAGGGAATGACTACCCACTGCATTATTCTTGCCTGGAAAATTCTATGGAAGAAATTTTTTTTTTTTTTACTACTTCACAAAAATAAGGACAGATAGATTATCTGTGTAACCTGGATATAATTATAATACTGAATTGAGAAATGAGCTTCATATTTTTAAGATTTTGCATGCAATTGCTAAGTAATTTCCCAGTTAGAGTAACTAGGGTAGCTATCAAGAATATTTGTTTCATATTGATATTTTTTGAGGGGAGAGAATAGTCTAAGAATATTAATATACTGATTTGTAGCTCACCATTGTGATATAAAACAGGAGTCCAAAAAGGAGAAAATTTATGTGTGTTGATGAAGCTGGATGAAAACCATATCTTTAGAAATCAATTTTAAGAGTACTGAAAAACAAAATTGACAAAACCCCTAAATTAACATAAATCAACATATATGAGATTGCTTAGTAATTAACAAGGAAAACTGTTTGAAGTATATATATTTGTATGACACTTTAAAAATAACCAGTCACAAATTCACACATTGACAGTCTATTTACTCCTTCTGAAAAATACAGTTTTAACTAGGTAGGGCAAAAAAAAGTTTGCAAGTTAAAATCATTACTCAATTTCTTAAAAATATTTAACACCCAGGAGAGAACGTTTGTTTAATTTCTTCTATCTTCAGAGTCACACTGCTCTGTTACTCAGGATTTTAACAGCCTGCCCTTTGGCCTTGGTCACTGCACGGTCCATTTTACAAATCAAAACATTTCACCACACCTGCAGATAAAAGTCCTCTTTGACATTCTCCAAATGCCCCAGGCTACACTGTCCAACGTAGCTCCAGTCCTTCCAGCTTGTCCCCTCCAAGCAAACAAGACACACTCTAGAAGAACCTCATTCCTCTAATACACAAACTCTCATCCTGGCTGCACAACACAGTAACCCTGGAAACTTTTAACAGGTGGGATACCCATGCTCCTCCAGAAATTCTCATTAATTGGTCTGGATTAGGGCCCAGGGGTCAGCATTTTTGACTCTCCCTAAGCAATTCAAAAGTGCTGCCAATGTTGGAAGTCTACTGCTAGGTCTTTGCCTCTCACCGAGATGCTATGTTTGCTCTCAAAGTGATGCTAAAGCAAGCTTACTCGTAATCTAATTCTTTACCTAACTCCTTGTAATCACCCCGTGTGTCTATACACAACTGAGCACACCTTTAAGCAACAGAAAACAGTATTTTCCATGTAAAATTGTTTTGGTTTGTTTTCGGTGAACCCAAAGCTGAAGTTTTGCCAGGTCGCCCTTGAAAAAGAAGAAAGTAGAAGACAGGAAAAAAAGTCACAAACCCACCAAAAATGACAAGCACCGTACCGGTTCCAGGAATAAGCATTTCACAAATGAATAAGACGTTAATCCTATTCTACAAAAGTTCATGCGAGATTTAACATGAACTTAAGGTGAAATTTTCTGACCACTGAATCTAAAGATGAAGATACACTAGGTATAGGCAAAATGTGATGACTTTAAAAATCAGATCTCTTGTCACTAAACTGTGGGGGATGGAGGACAGGGGGGCTTAGTGACTTTAAATATTTAAGTACTACAAAACCCCATAACCACTTACAAATCCAAACATTCTGACCGTAATACTAGAACGGTGAGAATACCACTGTAATTATCATCGTAGCCATTTTACAGAATAAGGCTCTCAGAACTAGTGATTTTCTCAGGATCACACAACTAGACCGAACTCAGACTCTTTTTAATCTTCAGATTTTTATTATTAAATCTTAACAACCTTCAGACCACTCAACCCAGCACTCGTTTTTGAATTTTTAAAAGCATTTAAAATAAGGACTTGATTCTGCCCAAGTTAATACTTTGTCTTAATTTTGATCTATTTTTACATCATGGTTATCAACCATTTTTCACTGTACTCAATCTAACTCGGAAAACCGCGCTCATCACTTTCTATCCCGAGTCCTAACAGAGACTATTTACGATAAGCGCAGCCCCTCTCCGGTGGTGGTTATCGGAGATGGCTTCCAGGGGTGGCTATTCGCCAAGTTTATTTAACTCCCAGGAACCACGGCGAGGATCGGTCATCAATTCAATTCTAAATACCGCCATCAATCCCACTGACTTCCCTGATGGACGTGAGTCTCCTGCAACTGCTCGAGCTTTGTTAACAACTTAGACTTTACCTGAAAAACGCCCCAATTCCACAGCCCAGCTGACAGCCTTATTCAATATGGACACCAAAAACCCCGCCCCCGCCCCGCCACCCTCCCCACAAAAAGCGCTACGCGAAATTCTAGCTTATTTCTGGAAATACCTGTAACTGCAAACCAAACGTCAACACTAAAATGAAAAACGCGAGAGGAGACGAAGGCAACCGCCGACGGGGATGCTGGCTCGGCTCGGCCCGGCCCGGCCCGCCGCGTCTCCAAGAACACCGTCTTCCTCGCGCGGGCGCCGGGCCCCGGAAGCGGCGAAAAGCCACTCGGGAAGCCGTTCGTTCCCCTCTGACCCCGCCCCGAGTCTCGCGCGCCTACCCGGCCCGCCGCGGGCGCGCCCCTGCCCTCCCGCCGCGGCCCACCTGTGCAGACGGCCAACTCTTGACCTCGCCCTCCGCTCGGCCAGAACGCGACGCACAGACCTCGGCCCCGCGCTGGCTGCTGCGCGCTGTCCCCGCACGCCCCGCCCCCGCTCTGGCCCGCGCGGCGCTGCAGCCCCGCCGACCGCCTGTTCCGGCGCCCACACTTCCGATTGGCGCGCTGGGCGGTGCGGGCGGCTGGCCGCGGGCGGAAGTGGTGGAGGTGGGAAGACTGGGCCGCGGCCAGCGGGCTCGACGCCGGGATGCTCCCGCCTGGGTCCGCCCCCGCGAACCTCGTAGTGACTCGAGCCTGGTGACGGGGCGAGGTCCACGAGCGCCTTCGCCGACGCGGCGTCCAGGTCCGTAAAAGGCGAGGTAGCCCGTGCCTATTTGTGAGGTGGGAAGCCCGGTTGAAGTACTACAGTGAAAGAAGCTTGTAACGAACTTTCCTTGTTGCTCTGTCCATCCTCATGCTAGGGAACCACACCATTCCTGCCTATACTGGTGCCGGCCTTGCAGTCTATGATGGTGTACCAGTCAAGTGCCAATGAATGCAATGTTAAAAAAACACCTCACTGAAGAGTTCTAAACCTTCAGAAGCGGAATAATCAGCGCATATTGCAGTGTCTTGATTGTAATTCTGCACTTTTGAACAACTTCAGCTGTTGGGTTATAAACTTTAAAAAAAAAATATTGACGTGAAACTCAAAAAACGTAAAATGAAACATCTTTACACAATTCGGTGCATGTAGTATAATCGCAATGTTGTGAAACCACTAACAATGTCTAGTTGCAAGCCATTTTCTTCACTCCTGTTAATAATTACATTCTATTCTTCTTGCTCCTGGAACCTAGGAGCTTTCAGACTCGAAAGAAAGAAAGTGAAGGCGCTCAGTCGTGTCCGACTCTTTGAGGCCCCATGAATCGCAGCACGCCAGGCCTCCCTGTCCATCACCAACTCCCGGAGTTCACTCAGACTCACGTCCATCAAGTCAGTGATGCCATCCAGCCATCTCATCCTCTGTCGTCCCCTTCTCCTCCTGCCCCCAATCCCTCCCAGCATCAGAGTCTTTTCCAGTGAGTCAACTCTTCGCATGAGGTGGCCAAAGTACTGGAGTTTCAGCTTTAGCATCATTCCTTCCAAAGAAATCCCAGGGCTGAGCTCCTTTAGAATGGACTGGTTGGATCTCCTTGCAGTCCAAGGGACTCTCAAGAGTCTTCTCCATCACCAGAGTTCAAAAGCATCAATTCTTCGGTGCTCAGCTTTCTTCACAGTCCAACTCTCACTTCCATACATGACCACAGGAAAAACCATAGCCTTGACTAGACGAACCTTTGTTGGCAAAGCAATGTCTCTGCTTTTGAATATGCTATCTAGGTTGGTCACAACTTTTTTCTTCCAAGGAGTAAGCGTCTTTTAATTTCATGGCTGCAGTCACCATCTGCAGTGATTTTGGAGCCCCCAAAAATAAAGTCTGACACTGTTTCCACTGTTTCCCCATCTATTTCCCATGAAGTGATGGACCAGATGCCATGATGTTTGTTTTCTGAATGTTGAGCTTTAAGCCGACTTTTTCACTCTCCTCTTTCACTCTCATCAAGAGGCTTTTTGGTTCCTCTTCACTTTCTGCCATAAGGGTGGTGTCATCTGCATATCTGAGGTTATTGATATTTCTGCCGGCAATCTTGATTCCAGCTTGTGCTTCTTCCAGCCCAGCGTTTCTCATGATGTACTCTGCATAGACGTTAAATAAGCAGGGTGACAATATACAGCCTTGACGTACTCCTTTTCCTATTTGGAACCAGTCTGTTGTTCCATGTCTAGTTCTAACTGTTGCTTCCTGACCTGCATACAGGTTTCTCAAGAGGCAGGTATTCCCTGGTATTCCCATATCTTTCAGAATTTTCCACAGTTTATTGTGATCCACACAGTCAAAGGCTTTGGCATAGTCAATAAGGCAGAAATAGATGTTTTTCTGGAACTCTCTTACTTTTATGATGATCCAGCGGATGTTGGCAATTTGATCTCTGGTTCCTCTGCCTTTTCTAAAACGAGCTTGAACATCCGGAAGTTCACAGTTCACGTATTGCTGAAGCCTGGTTTGGAGACTTTTGAGCATTATTTTACTTGTGTGTGAGATGAGTGCAATTGTGCCGTGGTTTGAGCATTCTTTGGCATTGCCTTTCTTTGGGATTGGAGTGAAAACTGACCTTTCCCAGTTCTGTGGCCACTGCTGAGTTTTCCAAATTTGCTGACATCTTGAGTGCAGCTTTTTGCTTCTCTTCTTTTCACAGCTATTTGTAAGGCCTCCCCAGACAGCCATTTTGCTTTTTTGCATTTCTTTTCCATGGGGATGGTCTTGATCCCTGTCTCCTGTACAATGTCACGAACCTCTGTCCCTAGTTCATCAGGCACTCTATCTATCAGATCTAGGCCCTTAAATCTATTTCTAACTTCCACTGTGTAATCATAAGGGATTTTATTTAGGTCATACATGAATGGTCTAGTGGTTTTCCCTACTTTCTTCAATTTCAGTCTGAATTTGGCAATAAGGAGTTCAGGATCTGAGCCACAGTCAGCTCCTGGTCTTGTTTTTGTCGACTGTATAGAACTTCTCCATCTTTGGCTGCAAAGAATATAATCAATCTGATTTTGGTGTTGACCATCTGGTGATGTCCATGTGTAGAGTCTTCTCTTGTGTTGTTGGAAGAGGGTGTTTTCTATGACCAGTGCATTTTCTTTGCAAAACTCTATTAGTCTTTGCCCTGCTTCATTCCGTATTCTAAGGCCAAATTTGCCTGTTACTCCAGGTGTTTCTTGACTTTCTACTTTTGCATTCCAGTCCCCTATAATGAAAAGGACATCTTTTTTGGGTGTTCTAAAAGGTCTTGTAGGTCTTCATAGAACCGTTTAACTTCAGCTTCTTCAGCGTTACTGGTTGGGGCATAGACTTAGATTACTGTGATATTGAATGATTTGCCTTGGAAACGAACAGAGATCATTCTGTTGTTTTTGAGATTGCATCCAAGTACTGCATTTCAGACTCTCTTGTTGACCATGATGGCTACTCCATTTCTTCTGAGGGATTCCTGCCCGCAGTAGTAGATATAATGGTCATCTGAGTTAAATTCACCCATTGCAGTCCATTTCAGTTCGCTGATTCCTAGAATGTCGACATTCACTCTTGCCATCTCTTGTTTGACCACTTCCAGTTTGCCTTGATTCATGGACCTGACATTCCAGGTTCCTATGCAGTATTGCTCTTTACCGCATCGGACCTTGCTTCTATCACCAGTCACATCCACAACTTGGTATTGTTTTTGCTTTGGCTCCATCCCTTCATTCTTTCTGGAGTTATTTCTCCACTGATCTCCAGTAGCATATTGGGCACCTACTGACCTGGGGAGTTCCTCTTTCAGTATCCTATCACTTTGCCTTTTCTTAAGGGTTTACCTAATCTGAGTATTTCATGTAAATGGATTTATATGATCATTTTGTGCTGTCTGCTTTCACATAAAGGTGATTTCCAGGTTCATCCACCTTATAGCAAATATCAGTATTTCATTATTTTTTATGGCTAATACTCCATCTTATTTGTATGTATATACCACAATTTACCCATCCATCCAGCGATGGACATTTGGGTTATTTACACCTTTGAGCTATTGTGAATAGTGCTGCATGAATATGTGTGTGGAAGTATTTGTTTAAACCCTGTTTTCAATGCTTTGGGTTATATACCGTTAAAGAAAATCAGAATCTGACAGTAATTCAATCAGTGAATAAAAACAAAGCAGATTTTACTTAGGAATTATTGCAATAGAGAAAAGAGACCTTAATATAGAACTGGAGTCAGTTAAACAAAAACATCATAAACAAGTGAGACCCTATAGCCAGCAGGTGGAAATTTCCTAAAATGAAACACCATATATAAGGGCTAAATTCTGGCCAAACCATTTTAACAGGTTTCTTAATTGAAGGCAGAACAGGTTGAGGATGATAAGTTATCCTGGTAGGGGTCCTCTCTAAACTGACCTGACTGGATTCTTATGACAACTAGTTGATGCAGGTCTCACAAGACCAATACTAAAGTAGAGGCTGAGAGGGTTTAGAGGACCCTGTCTAAAGTCAAGGAAACACTCCTTGTCAATAACCAGGAATGGAACTGCTGGGTCATGTGGTAATTCCATGCTTAAATATTTGCAGAATCAATAAACTGTTTTCCACAGTGCAGAGATGTTTTACATACTGATAGCAATGTATGACGGTTTCAATTTCTCCACATCCTCACCAACAGTTTTGTCTTGTTTTGCTTTTGATAGCCATCCTTGGGTCTTCCCAGGTGGCTCAGTGGTAAAGACTCTGCCTGCCAATGCAGAAGATGCAGGAGACTTGGGTTGTTGGATCCCTGGGTCAGGAAAGTTCCTGGAGGAGGAAATAGCAACCAACTCCAGCATTGCCTGGAAATTCCCATGGACAGAAGAGCCTGGCCGGCTGAAATCTATGCAGTTGCAAAGAGTTGGACGCCACTGAGCACACATGCGTAACCAGCCTCGTGGGTATGAAACTGTGGTCTCATTGTGGTCTTGAATGGTTTGCCTTGGAAACGAACAGAGAGCATTCTGTCGTTTTTGAGATTGCATCCAAGTACTGCACTTTGGACTCTTTCATTGACTATGATGGCTACTCCATTTCTTCTAAGGGATTCTTGCCCACAGTAATAGATATAATGGTCATCTGAGTTAAATTCACCCATTCCAGTCCATTTTAGTTTGCTGACTCCTAAAATGTTGATGTTCACTCTTGCCATCTCCTGTTTGACCACTTCCAATTTGCCTTGATTCGTGGACCTAACATTCCAGGTTCCTATTCAATATTGCTCTTTATAGCATTGGACCTTACCTCCATCACCAGCCACGTCCACAACTGGGTGGTGTTTTTGCTTTGGTTCCATCCCTTCATTCTTTCTGGAGTTATTTCTCCACTGATCTCCAGTAGCATATTGGGCACCTATCCTCGAGAGTTCATCCTTCAGTGTCCTATCTTTTTGCCTTTTCATACTGTTCATGGGGTTCTCAAGGCAAGAATACTGAACTGATTTGCCATTCCCTTCTCCAGTGGACCACACTTTGTCAGAACTCTCCACCATGACCCATCCACCTTGGGTGTCCCTACATGACATGGTTCATAGTTTCATTGAGTTAGACAAAGCTTTGGTCCATGTGATCAGATTGGTCAGTTTTATGTGATGTGGTCAGTCTGTCTGACCTCTGATTAAGAAGGATAAGAGGCTTATGGAAGCTTCCTGATGGGAGAGACTGATTGAGGGGGAAACTGAGTCTTGTTCTGATGGGCAGGGCCATGTTCAGTAAATCTGTAATCCAGTTTTCTATGGATGGGCAGGGCTGTTACTTGACCTCAGGCCAAACTATGGTGGACATAATGAAGATAATGGCAACCTCCTTCAAAAGGTCCCATGCACACATACCACACACAGTGCCCCCAACCCTGCAGCAGGCCACACCGACCCAGGCCTCCGCGGGAGAATCCTGGACACTCATGGGCAAGTCTGGGTCAGTCTCTTGTGGGGTCACTGCTCCTATCGCCTGGGTCCTGGTGTGCACAAGGTTCAGTTCATGATCTGAGCCACAGTCAACTCCCAGTCTTGTTTTTGTTGACTGTATAGAGCTTCTCCATCTATGGCTGCAGACTATAATCAATCTGATTTTGGTACTGACCATCTGGTGATGTCCATGTGTAGAGTCTTGTGTTTCTGGAAGAGGGTGTTTGCTATGACCAGTGCGTTCTCTTGGCAAAACTCTATTGGCCTTTGCCCTGCTTCATTCTGTACTCCAAGGCCAAATTTGCCTGTTACTCCAGGTATCTCTTGACTTCCTACTTTTACATCCCAGTCCCCTATAATGAAAAGGACATCTTTTTTGAGTTTTAGTTCTAGAAGGTCTTGTAGGTCTTCATAGAACCATTCAACTTCAGCTTCTTCAGCATTACTGGTCGGGGCATAGATTCAGAAGGTTTTGATTATCACACCAGATAATCATGATGGTGGGATCACTAATCTAGAGCCAGACATCCTGGAATGCAAAGTCAAGTGGGTCTTAGGAAGCATCACTAGGAACAAATCTAGTGGAGATGATGGAATTCCAGTTGAGCTATTTCAAATCCTAAAAGATGATGCTGTGAAAGTCTTGTGCTCAATATGCCAGCAAATTTGGAAAACTCAGCAGTGGCCACAGAACTGGAAAAGGTAGGTTTTCATTCCAATCCCAAAGAAAGGCAATGCCAAAGAATGCTCAAACTACCACACAATTGCACAATTAAGCAAAGTTATACTCAAAATTCTCCAAGCCAGGCTTCAGCAGTATGTGAACCATGAACTTCTAGATATTCAAGCTGGATTTAGAAAAGGCAGAGGAACCAGAGATCAAATTGCCATCAATTTTTTGATGCTGGATAATTGAAAAAGCAAGAGAGTTCCAGAAAGACATCAACTTCTGCTTTATTGACTAAGCTAAAGCCTTTGATTGTGTGGATCACAACAAACTGGAAAATTCTTAAAGAGATGGGAATACCAGACCACCTGACCTGTCTCCTGAGAAACCTGTATGCAAGTCAAGAAGCAACAGTTAGAACTGGACATGGAACAACAGACTGGTTCCAAATAGGGAAAGGAGTACGTCAAGGCTGTGTATGGTCACTGTGCTTATTTAACTTATATGCAGAGTACATCATGAGAAATGCTGGGCTGGATGAAACACAAGCTGGAATCAAGACTGCCAGGAGAAATGTCAATAACCTCAAATATGCAGATGACACCACCCTTATGGCAAAAAGTGAAGAACTAAAGAGTCTCTGGATGAAAGTGAGAGAGGAGAGTGAAAAAGTGGCTTAAAACTCTACATTCTACAAATGAAGATCATGGTATCTGGTCCTATCACTTCATGGGAAATAGATGGGGAAACAATGGAAAGTGTGACAGACTTTATTTTTTGGAGCTCCAAAATCACTGCATATCATGACTGCAGCCATGAAATTAAAAGACACTTGTTCCTTGGAAGAAAAGCTATGACCAACCTAGATAGCATATTAAAAAGCAGAGACGTTACTTTGCCAACAAAGATCCATCTAGTCAAAACTATCATTTGTCCAGTAGTCATGTATGAATGTGAGAGTTGGACTATAAAGAAAGCTGAGTGTGGAAGAATTGATGCTTTCGAACTGCGATGTTGGAGAAGACTCTTGAGGCTCCCTTGGACTGCAAGGAGATCCAACCAGTCCATCCTAAAGGAAATCAGCCCTGAATATTCATTGGAAAGACTGATGCTGAAGCTGAAACTCCAATACTTTGGCCACCTGATGCAAAGAACTGACTCATTGGAAAAGGCCCTGATGCTGGGAAAGACTGAAGGTGGGAAGAGAAGGGGATGACAGAGGATGAGATGGTGGATGGCATCACTGACTCGGTGGACATGAGTTAGAGTAAACTCCAGGAGTTGGTGATGGACAGGGAGGCCTGGTGTGCTGTAGTCCTTGGGGTTGCAAAGAGTCAAGGACACAACTGAGCAACTGAACTGAACTGAACTGTGGTCTTAATGTGCAGTTCTCTGATGGCCAGTGATATTGAGAGTCTTTTCATGTTGTAATTGGCCATTTGTCTATATTCTTTGCAGAAATGTCTATTCAAGTCATTTGCCCATTATTAAATTGAGTTGTTTGTCTTTTTGTTGTCTAAATTATGAGTTCTTTGTATATTCTAGATACTAGACTCTTATCAGATATATAATTTACAAGTATTTTCTCTAGTTCTGTAGACTGTCTTTTCACTTTTCTGATATTTTTTTGATATACAAACTTAAATTTTTGATGAAGTCTGTGGTTTTTTTTTTCTGTTGTGAATTGTGATTTTGGTGTCATATTTAAGAATCCATTGCCAAATCCAAGGTCATAAGGATTGTTGAAAACCATCTTTTTATTTTATTTTGCACAAAGCAGAAAGTGAGTTTATCCCAAGGGTTTCAACCTGCAAGCCAAGAAACTCCAGGCTATGGGAGTTCTGAGTTCCTCACTGACTAAAGTATGTATATAGGGTATATGCAGAAGTAATTTGACTTTTTCAGCTGATCTTTATTTGAATCAGGGTAGTTGTGTCAGGGGAACAAGGAAGTCCAAAGATAGCATGAACAGACTTGGTCTTTGAGGATGACTGGCATCCTCTGCCGATTTCTGAGAAGGGTGTAAATTCTTGCAAATTACATTCGATAAAGTTTCATTTTTCTTTAATGCACCTTTGTTGCCCTCCATTTTGTCCCCAGGATGACATCACTTTAGTTTGGGTTCTGCAGGATTTAACCCTATTTTCTTCTAAGATTTTTATAGCTTTAGCTCTTGTATTAAGTTATTAATCCATTTTGAGTTTATTTTTGTATCTTTTCTGTGGCAGGCATTCCATTTCATTCTTTTGCATGTTGTCCCTGAACCATTTGTTGAAGAGAATGTTCTTATCCTCAATGAATGAACTTGACATCCTTGTCAAAAATCAGTTTGCCATAGATGTATGGGTTTGTTTCTGGACTGTTAATTCTACTCCATTGTTCTATATGTCTGTCCTATGCCAGTACCACACTGTAGCTTTGTACTAAGTTTTGAAGTTGGGAAGTGTAAGTGTTCCAGTTTTGTTCTTCTTTTCCAATATTGTTTTGGCTATTGAGGCCCCTTGCAATTTTATATGAGTTTGAGATCAGCTTTTTCATTTGTGCAAAAAAAAAAAAAAAGCAACTGGGATTTTGATAGGGATTGAATTAGGCATTGAAGTAGTAGGTCTCTTTGACAAGTGTTGTTGTCTTAAAATATTAAGTCCTCAAATCTGTGAACATGATGTCTTTTCATTTATTTAGATCTTTAAAAATTTTTTTTGCAATATTTATAGTTTCCAGGGTACAAGTCTTTCATCTCTTTAGATAGTTTATTCCTGTATATTTCTTTTCATTTTTGAATGCTACCTTAGTCTCAAAGTCGCTATAGAAAAATGCCACAGACTGGATGCCTTAAACAACAGAAATTTCTTTCTCACAGTTCTGCTTGGGAAGTCCAAATATCAAGATGCTGACAGACTTGGTTTCTGGTGAGAGTTCACTTCCTGGCTTGTAGAAAGCTGTCTTCTCCTCACGTGATGGTGAAGGAGAGAAAGGGATCCTCGGTAACTCTTCTTGTAAGGATACTAGGCCCTCTCTCCAAAAACAATCCCACTGCAGAATAGGGCTTCAGCATCTGGACTTTGGGGGACACAACATAGTCTCTAGTTGTTGTTTTGTCACTCAGTCACGTCTGACTCTTCGTGGTCCCATGGACTGCAGCATGCCAGGCTTCCCTCTCCTTCACCATCTCCCAGAGTTTGCTCAAACTCATGTCCATTGAGTTGGTGATGCCATCCAACCATCTCATCCTCTGTTGCCCTCTTTCTCCTCCTGCCCTCAATCTTTTCCAGTATCAGGGTGTTTTCCAGTGAGCTGGCTCTTCGCATCAGGTCACCAAACTATAGTAAATTCAGTTATAAATAAAATCATTACTGAATTTTCTTTTCAGATTATTCATTGTTGATGTATTAAAAAAGAATGGATTTTTGAGTATTGATCTTGCACTCTGAAAACTTGCCACATTTATTAGTGCTAATAGTTGTATGTGGTGTGTGTATGTGTTCTTTAATATTTTTAATATATGGAATCATGTCATCTGTTAAAAATTGAGCAAGTTTTACTTATTCCTTACAATTGGGGTGCCTTTTATTTCCTTTCCTTGCCTAATTGCTCTGGCTAGTCATCCCTTCATTTTAAAGAATTGGTTTGTGCAATTGTAGAGGCTGGCAGGTGTGCAATCTATAAGGCAAGCTGGTAGGATGAAAATACCAGGTCTCTTTGTTATTTTAACAAGAGCTGCCCTCAGGGGAAACTAGTTAACCAGAGCCTGATCTGATGGAGTTTTATCCGCTGGAGAAGGGAATGGCAACCCACTCCAGTATTCTTGCCTGGAAAATTCCATGGACAGAGGAGCCTGGCGAGCTGCAGTCATGGGGTCAAAAGAGATTCAGACATGACTTAGTGACTAAACAAGAAGCTGACCTGAGGGAAAGGAAATACCTGAATCCAATCTACTGTAGCTGTCTTCTCTCACCTACGGGCAGGGGAGTCTGAGAAGCACTTGGGAAGTCTGAAAAACACTTCTGGGACACAGACTCACTAACAGACTGAGACCTAATCCAAAGGGCTGTAGACTGCTTCCCCTCCCCGCACCTCCCCACCACATAAGTGCTAAGTGAAGTCGCTCAGTCGTGTCTGACTCTTTGTGACCCCATGGACTGTAGCCTACCAGGCTCCTCCGTCTATGGGATTTTCCAGGCAAGAATACTTGAGTGCGTTGCCATTTCCTTCTCCAGGAGATCTTCCCAACTCAGGGATTGAACCTGGGTCTCCCACATCGTAGGCAGATGCTTTACTGTTGAGCCACCAGGGAAGTCCCACCACCACATAACTAACAGCTTATTTACGGTAGTTCCTTTTATCCACTAAATCATTTCTGACTATCAAGAAAAATTACAAGGCATACTGAAAGGCCAAAAATACAGTTTAAAGAAATACAACAAGTATCACAACCAGATGTGGCATGGATGTTGGGATTATCAGACTGGCAATGTAAAACTATGATTAATGAGGTACAAACTGTTATGGACAAAATAAGCTACAAGAATATTTTGTACAACACTGGGAATATAGCCAATATTTTATAATAACTATAAATGAAGTATAACCTTTAAAAATAGTGAATCACTGTATTGTACACCTGTGACTAATATAATGAACAACACATAAACTATACTTCAATAAATAAAACTATGATTCATATGCTAAGAACTCTAAGGGATAGACAACATGCAAGATCTGATAGGTAATGCGTGCAGAGAGATGAAAATCCTAAGAAAGAACTAAAAAGAAATGGTAGAGATAAAAAAAAAATGCAACAGAGATGAAGCATTCCTTTGATGGACGTATTAATAGACTGGATATGACTGAGGAAATAATAACTAATGGTTTCCATTAGTGGAAGTGTGAAAGGGAACTTTATAAGGAATGGATCAGGCTGACAATATTTTATCAATCTTTGCAATACATAAAGTGAGCTGGTCAACTATTATATGCCTCTTGACATAGGGTACTTCACACTATTACTGTTTATGAAATATCTTCACAAAAAAGAGCAATTGAAACTGGACTGAATCAAGCCCCTGGGTCTAATTTTCAGTATACTAAGAAAAAGAGTCACAGGGTAACAGGTTAAAGTGACAGCATGATAATACAGTCTGCCCAGAGCAGATCAGTTGCTCAGTCGTGTCCGACTCTTTGCGACCCCATGAATCGCAGCACGCCAGGCCTCCCTGTCCATCACCAACTCCCGGAGTTCACTCAGACTCACGTCCATCGAGTCAGTGATGCCATCCAGCCATCTCATCCTCTGTCATCCCCTTCTCCTCCTGCCCCCAATCCCTCCCAGCATCAGAGTCTTTTCCAATGAGTCAACTCTTCGCATGAGGTGGCCAAAGTACTGGAGTTTCAGCTTTAGCATCATTCCTTCCAAAGAAATCCCAGGGCTGATCTCCTTCAGAATGGACTGGTTGGATCTCCTTGCAGTCCAAGGGACTCTCAAGAGTCTTCTCCAACACCACAGTTCAAAAGCATCAATTCTTCGGCGCTCAGCCTTCTTCACAGTCCAACTCTCACATCCATACATGACCACAGGAAAAACCATAGCCTTGACTAGACAAACCTTTGTTGGCAAAGCAATGTCTCTGCTTTTGAATACGCTATCTAGGTTGGTCATAAATTTCCTTCCAAGGAGTAAGCGTCTTTTAATTTCATGGCTGCAATCACCATCTGCAGTGATTTTGGAGCCCAGAAAAATAAAGTCTGACACTGTTTCCATTCTGCCCAATGCATCCTGTAGTAAACTGTAGCAAAATTGGATGTGAATTGGCTGCTGCTGCTGCTGCTGCTAAGTCGCTTCAGTCGTGTCTGACTCTGTGACCCCATAGACGGCAGCCCACCAGGCCCCACCGTCCCTGGGATTCTCCAGGCAAGAACACTGGAGTGGGTTGCTGTTTCCTCCTCCAATGCATGAAAGTGAAAAGTGAAAGTGAAGGCGCTCAGTCGTGTCCGACTCTTAGTGACCCCATGGACTGCAGCCTACCAGGCTCCTCCGTCCATGGGATTTTCCAGGCAAGAGTACTGGAGTGAGGTGCCATTGCCTTCTCCAGTGAATTGGCTATGTGATATTAATACTAAGGGATTACTGTTAACTGTTACAGGCTAAATTGTGCCATCCCCCAAATTAATTTATTGAAGCCCTAATGCCTGGTACCTCACAATCACATTGTGAAGATAGGGCCTTTAAATTAAATGAGGTTGTTAGAGTGGGCCCTAATCCAGTATGACTGCCAACACACAAACAATAGACCTTCTGAGGGTACATCAATAAGGGGCTATTTGCAAGCCAATCAGAGAGCCCAGAGAGGAAACCAGACCTGCTTTCCCCTTGATCTTGGATTTCAGCCTCCAAATGCTGAAAAAATTAACTCCTGTTGTTTAAATCTCCTAGCCTGCAGTATGTTGTTGTGGCAGCTGTGACAGACTAATACAGTGATATTAGGTGGAATAGGGATTTTTTTGTTATAAGAATAAGAAAAAATGGACTTTATTTATTAGAGATACAAAATGCAGCATTTACAAGTAAGTAAATAAAAGGAGAAAATAAAATTCTGTTAGAATTTTAAATCCTTTTTACATTAATAAGCCAAGTATATGCTGTTTATACACAAACCCAATTATCTGTATATTTTATATTTCTTGAAAAAAAGGAGGCAACTTCAAACCTGTACTAAATGTTTAATATGTCCAAAAAATGTATTTCAGAGCTTAAGCCTGGTAGATAAATGGTTGTATAGAACAGTGCCTTAAAATTATTATTAATCTTTTAGGCTTAATTAAATAAAAACATTAATAAGGTAGGGAGGTAATAAAACAAGATTTGTCATATAAAAAATTCGGTACTATAAGATTTTTATTTAAACTCTAGCTCCTAGATCTGATAGCCTTTTTCTCACAATGAAAATATTGGTCCCCAACTGCATCAAAATCGTGATTGCTTTATCCCATGTAACATTTGCTGCCATCTCAGAATGACAACAGAAATGCTTACCATCAACAGGATGATCTCTGGGACATTTAAAGATTTTTATGGAAAGTTTTTTGACCTTAGATTGTATACTACTAGGAATATATATACAAATTATGAGTTTTTAAAGTTGTTTAAAATAATTTCTCTCTGGTTGTCTCTATCAGCAACTTGATACACACAGGTGTTTGTCTTTGCTTTTAGAAATTGAAAATTTTTTGGCTCTTAGCAATTATTTTATAGTTTATTTTTATAAGTATTTAAAATAATCATATGGTTTCAAAGCAAATAAAATTAGAGCCAGAAATTTTATTTTCCATTCCAGTTTTTCATTCTGTTTGTCCTTCCCTCAATTGGTAACCATTATGTTTTAGTTTTTTGCTTAATTCTGCTATTTAACATATTGTACAATATAATAGATGCAGGGGACTTCCTGGGTGGTGCAGTGGTTGAGACTTCACTTTCCAGTATAGAGGGTGCGCGTTTGATCCCTGGTCACAGAGCTGAGATCCCACATGCCTTGTGACCAAAAAAACCCCAAAAAACATAACACAGAAGGAATATTGTAACAAACTCAATAAAGACTTTACACATCAAAAAAAGCAATAAATATAGAGAAATACTTATATCTCCTGTTACTAATACTAATGAAAACTGGTAAATAAATAGAATTAAGCATTTATCTTATTTTTATAATTGTTTTTATAATACCTCAAGGGATCCGATTAATTCATGAGCGGCATTTCCTTTTAAAGAAGTATGAAGGCTAATAAATGCAGAAGGACTGGTAGGACCAGATTTTCACCATGTTAAGATCATAGGGGTGCATGTATCTTTTTGAGTTCAAGTTTTCATCTTTTCTGAATATATGCTCAGAAGTGGGATTGCTGGATCCTATGGTGACTCTATTTTTATTTTTAAAGGAACCTGCAAAGATACACATTTTAAAAAAGCCTTTAACCTCCTCTCTCTCCCAGCCATCCATTTGAAATGCAGTCGTCAAGGAAGATATGGTCCCATCTCCCATTGTCTGCTGGGAGAGTAGGATGGTGCCTGCTGGGAGAGTTAGCAAGGCTGCCTAGCTCCAGGTTGTAAAATATCCACCATCATGAAGATAAAAGAAGATGTACTCTTCCTCTGGATAAGGCCAGTTAACACAAGTGATCAAAAAGTCCTCATCCCAGCTCTTGAAACCTTTCCTGCTATAAACTTCCATATTTCAAAGGATTGAAAAGAATCAACAGTCAATAGAGTGAAAAGGCAATTGTGGACTGGAAGAAACTATTGCAGATCACATATCTGATGTGGTGTTAATATCTGGAATATAATACGAACTCCTACAACTTAACAACAAAAAACCCCAAACAATTTAATTGCAAAATGGCTAAAGGAGGAGGTTCTGGTTTTGGTGAATGCATCCACGTGCCAGGAGCGTGTGGCCACCTTGATTCCTTGGGGACAGAAGCTCCTGGGCCTAAAACCCTTCTGTATTCCATCCTGCATATCTCTTCATCTGGCTGTTCTTCTGTATCCTTTACAATATCCTTCACAGTAAACGGGTGAAGGATCTTTCTACTGAATCCTATACTCTTGTTCTTCTGGATCGTCATTTTATCAAGTAAGAGATTGTTTCAAAGGGCATTTGAAATTATGAGAGCTTACTCAACATTCAGAAAATGAACATCATGGCATCTGGTCCCATCACTTCATGGGAAATAGATGGGGAAACAGTGGAAACAGTGTCAGACTTTATTTTTGGGGGATCCAAAATCACTGCAGATGGTGACTGCAGCCATGAAATTAAAAGACGCTTACTCCTTGGAAGGAAAGTTATGACCAACCTAGATAGCATATTCAAAAGCAGAGACATTGCCAACAAATGTCCGTCTAGTCAAGGCTATGGTTTTTCCAGTGGTCATGTATGAATGTGAGAGTTGAACTGTGAAGAAAGCTGAGCACTGAAGAATTGATGCTTTTGAACTGTGGTGTTGGAGAAGACTTGAGAGTCCCTTGCACTGCAAGGAGATCCAACCAGTCCATTCTGAAGGAGATCAGCCCTGGGATTTCTTTGGAAGGAATGATGCTAAAGCTGAAACTCCAGTACTTTGGCCACCTCATATGAAGAGTTGACTCATTGGAAAAGACTCTGATGCTGGGAGGGATTGGGGGCAGGAGGAGAAGGGGATGACAGAGGATGAGATGGCTGGATGGCATCACTGACTTGATGGACGTGAGTCTGAGTGAACTCCGGGAGTTGGTGATGGACAGGGAGGCCTGGCGTGCTGCGATTCATGGGGTCGCAAAGAGTCAGACACGACTGAGCGACTGAACTGAACTGAACTGAAGGTATGTAAGGGTTTTTTTTTTTTTTGTCTGTGTGTGGAGGAAATACAAGAGAATGCTGTTTGGAGAGAATGAAAAAATAAAATGAAGGCGATGGCAGGACTAGTGCCTAAGATGAGTTTGCAATAGTTTCTTAAATTGCCTTTAAAGATATCTGCACTTTATTTCTGTTTTTATAAAAGCTGAGTCAAATGCAGAAAAAATTGTGTGATAGATTGATATATTTTTTCATTACTTGAGAACATGTACTATTGTTTTCCCCTGTATATTTAGCTATTTTGGCCTTGCACCTTTGTACTTCAATCAGTGTAATATTGAGGCCCGTCTTAGGTTGTATTGAAGACTCAGCCATGTTTACTCTTTTAGTGACTATACTGGAACTAAGCACATCTTGGGAGAGAAATCATACTGCCTCCCACCATGTGAAGTACCCATGCCCATGGACGTAATTGTCTGTCAACCCTATAGAGATCTGTACATTTATTTGAAAGACCTGCTAATGATGAAGAAGAACCTGGAGAAAACACTGAAAACAAATATACTTCTGTTATCACCGACCTCAGCATCTACTGTGGCTAGTTCCATGATCGAAAACAAAGGAAAACATTTTACGACAAGTAGCAACATTTCTGACTGATTTTTAGCTATATCCTTAAGAGGAAATAGATGTGTGTAAGCTGTAATTATTCAGCTGTTACTCTGAATGTGTATGATACTCAATAGTTCATATCCCGATATACTACATTTTAAAGTTTTAAATGATGTCATAAAGACTATATTGGTATATACCCCTACAGAGCCAACACTCATGTCATAAATACTGCTGTGAGCTCTAATAACCAGCTACTGTTAGATAAATACATTTAGGTTTAGAAAATAGCAAATTATTGGCCATTTGCTATATATATATATATATAGGGAATTTATAAACACTGCAAACTCATACTTGCTATGGAAAAATTTTATTTATCATTGAATTATTACTTAACCTTTTGAAATCATTATTTGGCTCCTTTAGAGAGTTTACCTAATATGGACAAGTACTTTCCTCCCAAGAGGGAGTAGTTTTACTAGCGTGTGCCTCAGAGGATCAGAAATATACTGTTAATTGTTTCTTTAGTGTTGATAGCTTCTTTCAACTGTTAAGAGGACTAATCATCTTATGTAAATACCAATCCAGTGAAATAATATGATATTTGTATTCAAAGCAATTAGATAGCCACTTCAATTTCTGTTCTATGACTCAAATTGCAATAAGAAACTTGAAAAAAATGGGCAAAGGACTTGAATAGATATTTCTCCGAAGATATACAGCAGATGTTCAACATCACTAATCATTAGGGAAATACCACCTTCACATTCCTTGGGATGGCTATCACCTCTCCCCCCCCCCAAATCAAAATTATTGTAAGTACTGGTAAGAATGTGAAGAAATCAGAAGCCCTGGACTTTGGGGGTGGGCATGTGAAATGGTACAGATGTGCTGGGAAACAATATTGCATGCTCAGTTGCATCCGACTCTTCGCAACCCTATGGACTGTAGCCCTCCAGGCCCCTCTGTCCATTGGATTTTCCAGGCAAGAATACTGGAGTGAGTTGCCATTTCTTCCTCTAGGGAATCTTCCAGACCCAGGGATTGAACCTATGTCTCCTGCATCTCCTGCATTGCAGGTGGATTCTTTACCACTGAACCATCAGGGAAGCCCAAAAAACAGTATTGTGGTTCCTAAAAAAGTTCAACATAGAATCATCATGTGATCCAGCAATTTCACTTCTAGGTATATTCCCCCAAAGAACTGAAAGCAGAGCCTGGAAGAGATACTTGTACACCAGTGTTTATAGTAATATTATTCACAGCAGTTAAAAGGTGGAAACAACTCAGTGTCCATCAACAGATAAATTCATAAACTGTGGTGTATATATTCAACAATATTTTTCAGCTTTAGAAAGGAATAAAATTTTGACACACACTATAAGCTGGATGAACCTTGATAACATTATACGAAGTGAAATAAGCCAAACACAAAAGGATAATAATTGTATGATTCCTTCTAATGAGATACCTAAAGTCAGATCAGATCAGATCAGTAGCTCAGTCGTGTCCGATTCTTTGCGACCCCATGAATCGCAGCACGCCAGGCCTCCCTGTCCATCACCAACTCCCGGAGTTCACTCAGACTCACGTCCACCGAGTCAGTGATGCCATCCAGCCATCTCATCCTCTGTCGTCCCCTTCTCCTCCTGCCCCCAATCCCTCCTAGCATCAGAGTCTTTTCCAATGAGTCAACTCTTCGCATGAGGTGGCCAAAGTACTGGAGTTTCAGCTTTAGCATCATTCCTTCCAAAGAAATGCCAGGGCTGATCTCCTTCAGAATGGACTGGTTGGATCTCCTTGCAGTCCAAGGGACTCTCAAGAGTCTTCTCTAACACCAGATTTCAAAAGCATCAATTCTTCGGCGCTCAGCCTTCTTCACAGTCCAACTCTCACATCCATACATGACCACAGGAAAAACCATAGCCTTGACTAGACGGACCTTTGTTGGCAAAGCAATGTCTCTGCTTTTGAATATGCTATCTAGGTTGGTCATAACTTTCCTTCCAAGGAGTAAGCATCTTTTAATTTCATGGCTGCAGTCACCATCTGTAGTGATTTTGGAGCCCAGAAAAATAAAGCCTGACTATGTATAGAGACAGAAAATAAAACAGTTTATCAGGGACTGTGGGATGGAAGGAATGGGAAATTATTGTTTAATGGGTATTGAGTTTCATTCTGGAGGATGAAAAGGTTCTAGAAATAGATAATTCTGATGCACGACAACTGTGAATGTACTCAGTGCCACTGAATTATATATTTAAAATAGGTCACAGTAGTAAAAGTTATGTGTATTTACTATAATAAAAAATGTTTAAAAGCCACCCAAACAACTCTCCGATTCTTTGTTTCAGTAGAGATGAGTTCAGACTGTGTTCTGATCTCTTGTAACTATTTAGACAGCCTTGAGTGAAGTCTTCCTAACCTTTTTAGCTTTGTTGGGGGCGGTTTTGCTTTGACAGTTGGTAGTTCTGGCATTGCCTTGTATGTTCCTTGCATTGTGTGTAGTTGTTTGAGCACACATCTGTTTCTATGTGGCATTTTAAGCCCCTTGAGGTCGGGAACCATGCTGTGTTCATGTTTTCATCATCCAGAAGGCACATTCTGGTGTCCTTGCAAATTAGAGCCTCAGAACATTTTTCTGAATACAATTTAAATTGTTTCTGGTGTATACGGAGAGTTTTCTTGTATACAGGTGACATCTTGTGGCAACAAATGGAATTGTGAATACTCTATCAGTATTTTTCTCAAGTTGTTCTCTTTTAAAAAATCTGGATCTTATATATCTTTTAAAAAGTTTATCCCAAATAAGCATTGTGCATTTGGGGTAAAAGGATAATGGTATTGCTAAAGGAGGCTTTTGTTCCGTGGCTGGAGCCTACCTGGGACAGTTCCACAGCCCCAACTAGGTAGGGAAAGTCATCACATTTTTAAGAGAGTCTCTAAGTAATAATGATTAATTTATTAATAATTGACATAAGGTGATGGTTGAAACCAAGGAAAAGGAGAGGTATGTGTATTGGCTGCAGACGCACAAGGCTTGCTAATTGTCTTGAGGGAAGATTTTGTGCTTGAAAAAACTATTTACAGTTGCCAGTGTTTTAATGAATATTCAACTTAGATCTTTTAGGCCTTTAAACTCAAGGTACTTATTTTATTATAAACTTGGTAAATTTTGTTTTGATTAAAAGCAGTCTCCTTTTCTAACTCCTCAGTGGATTCTTACATGCCATGAAACTTGAGAAGCATTAGAAGGGTTTCTAAATTACAATGAATGACTCTCATTCTTTAATTATTATCTCAGTGAGGCCATAAAGACTACACTTTATGGATTTGGCATGAAGATTGCATAGCATGTTCAGTTCTCATTGGCACAGGAAAAACCATAGTTTTTTTTACCTGGCACTGAGGTACCTGGTTGTTTTTACCTGGCACTGTGTCTGACTTTCTCCCAAGGATGACCCTGATAAGGAAAGAAAGCAAAGGAGAAAAAAAAAAGCAAGAATGGAAAGAAGAGTTACACAGCAGTCCCCAGTGTAGAATTTGACTTTCTGTCTCTGCCCCTCTCTTCCTTTCCTCAGACAAGCATATTTGAACCAGTCTTAACTCTGAACATAGTCAATAAAGCAGAAATAGATATTTTTCTGAAACTCTATGGCTTTTTTGGTGATCCAGCGGATTTTGGCAATTTGATCTCTGGTTCCTCTGCCTTTTCTAAAACCAGCTTGAACATCAGGAAGTTCATGGTTCACCTATTGCTGAAACCTGGCTTGGAGAATTTTGAGCATTACCTTACTAGCATGTGCGATGAGTGCAATTGTGTGGTAGTTTGAGTATTCTTTGGCATTGCCTTTCTTTGGGATTGGAATGAAAACGGACCTTTTCCAGTCCTGTGGTCACTGCTGAGTTTTCCAAATTTGTTGGCATCTTGAGTGCAGCACTTTTACAGCATCATCTTTCAGGATTTGAAATAGCTCCACTGGAATTCCATCACCTCCACTAGCTTTGTTCGTAGTGATGCTCTCTAAGGCCCACTTGACTTCACATTTCAGGATGTCTGGCTCTAGGTGAGTGATCACACCATCTTGATTATCTTGGTCATGAAGATCTTTTCTGTACAGTTCTTCTGTGTAGTCTTTCCACCTCTTCTTAATATCTTCTGCCTCTGTTGGGTCCATACCATTTCTGTCCTTTATCGAGCCCATCTTTGCATGAAATGTTCCCTTGGTATCTCTAATTTTCTTGAAGAGATCTCTAGTTTTTCCCATTCTGTTGTTTTCCTCTATTTCTTTGCATTGATCGCTGAGGAAGGCTTTCTTATCTCTTCTTGCTATTCTTTGGAACTCTGCATTCAGATGCTTATATCTTTGCTTTTCTCCTTTGCTTTTCACTTCTCTTCTTTTCACAGCTATTTGTAAGGCCTCCCCAGACAGCCATTTTGCTTTTTTGCATTTCTTTTCCGTAGGGATGGGCTTGATCCCTGTCTGCTGTACAATGTCACGAACCACCATCCATAGTTCATCAGGCACTCTATCAGATCTAATCCCTTAAATCTATTTCTAACTTCCACTGTATAATCATAAGGAATTTGATTTAGGTCATACCTGAATGGTCTAGTGGTTTTCCCTACTTTCTTCAATTTCAGTCTGAATTTGGCAATAAGGAGTTCATGATCTGAGCCACAGTCAGTTCCCAGTCTTGTTTTTGCTGACTGTATAGAGCTTGTCCATCTTTGGCTGCAAAGAATATAATCAATCTGATTTAAGTGTTGACCATCTGGTAATGTCCATGTGTAGAGTCTTCTCTTGTGTTGTTGGAAGAGGGTGTTTGCTATGACCAGTGCGTTCTCTTGGCAAAACTCTATTAGTCTTTGCCCTGCTTCATTCTGTACTCCAAGGCCAAATTTGCCTGTTACTCCAGGTGTTTCTTGACTTCCTACTTTTGCATTCCAGTCCCCTATAATGAAAAGGACATCTTTTTTGGGTATTAGTTAAAAGGTCTTGTAGGTCTTCATAGAATCTTTCAACTTCAGCTTCTTCAGCATTACTGGTTGGGGCATAGACTTGGATTACTGTGATACTGAATGGTTTGTCTTGGAAACGAACAGAGATCATTCTGTCGTTTTTGAGATTGCATCCAAGTACAGCATTTCGGACTCTTTTGTTGACCATGATGGCTACTCCATTTCTTCTAAGGGATTCCTGTCTGCAGTAGTAGATATAATGGTCATCTGAGTTAAATTCACCCATTCCAGTCCATTTTAGTTTGCTGATTCCTAGAATGTTGACATTCACTCTTGCCATCTTCCTGTTTGACCACTTCCAATTTGCCTTGATTCATGAACCTAACATTCCAGGTTCCTATGCAATATTGCTCTTTACAGCATCGGACCTTGCTTCTATCACCAGTGACATCCACAGCTGGGTATTGTTTTTGCTTTGGCTCCATCCCTTCATTCTTTCTGGAGTTATTTCTCCACTGATCTCCAGTAGCATATTGGGCACCTACTGACCTGGGGAGTTCCTCTTTCAGTATCCTATCATTTTGCCTTTTCATACTGTTCATGGGGTTCTCAAGGCAAGAATACTGAAGTGGTTTGCCATTCCCTTCTCCAGTGGACCACATTCTGTCAGACCTCTCCACCATGACCCGCCTGTCTTGGGTGGCCCCACAGGGCATGGCTTAGTTTCATTGAGTTAGACCAGGCTGTGGTCCATGTGATTAGATTGACTAGTTTTCTGTGATTATGGTTTGTGTGTCTGCCCTCTGATGCCTCTCACAACACCTACCGTCTTACTTGGGTTTCTCTTACTTTGGACGTGGGATATCTCTTCACGGCTGCTCCAGCAAAGCGCAGCTGCTGCTCCTTACCTTGGACGAGGAGTATCTCCTCACAGCTGCCCCTCCTGACCTTGAACATGGAGTAGCTCCTCTAGGCCCTCCTGCGCCTGCGCAGCCACTGCTCCTTGGACGTGGGGTTGCTCCTCTCTCTATGAAGTTCTCTTTTTTTTCATGTTCTTTGTTTTTAAAAAAAAGAAAACGGGCCTTTTGCGAGGTATAATTTCTGTTTCTAGATTAATATTGTTTAACATGTTTATCTTCTGTTTATTTCCCCTAGCCTGGCTATTAGATTAGATCTGAGTCTAGATCAGATTCAAGTTTGAGTTTTTTCACAACTATTTCATGGATGTGTTTGTATTTTGCCTGTTACATTACATTAATGAGAGGCTATAATGTCCAGCTGTCTCTCTTCCTGATGTCAAGATTGTTCAGTAGATTTGGGTATTGAATTAATTCAGTTTAGCCACTAGAGGTCAGGACTTTATTTTAAAAATAAGTGCTTCATGAAGGATCTAGACTGAAGTTTTATAAAAGAGTAAAAAAAATTATGTTTATAAGGTGTCATCTTTAGGAATTTATAGGTAAATTTTCTGACTGAAATATAAATGTCACTTGAAAGGTTGAATACTTTTTTTTTCGCAATGTAATTTTTCTATATTTGACCATTATTACTATGCTAAAATTTTGTTTCTTAGATTTAAATACTCCTTTACCCTAGAAGTTCAAGTCACTTTACATGCTGCTTTAACTCAATATAGTACTCTGGATAAAATGGAAAAACAGGAAACATAGGACAGAAGGGAAAGTACTGGTGAAACCAAATGTGGAATAAAAAGCACTGAGCCATGAAGGAGAGGAAGAAGTAAATTTATGTTATCCGTGGCTGCAGTGGCAGCCCAAGACGGTTTCCTCTCTGGGACAGGCTGCTTCCTGGTGCTATCTCCAGCGCTATGTATGAAACATGCCCTGCTATGGGTAGCCTTGTGGGTCCAAAGACGTTCCTCAGTCTAATCATTTTAGGAGTTTTGTATGGGATTGCTGCTATGCATTGTCTGGGTTTTTCACAAGTGGGAGAAATTTAACTCAGCAGTGTAACTGTTATGATAAATTACTGGCCCCAAACCTTACACCAAAACAATAGATGAGTATGATAATAGCAGTACATTGTTAGAATCACATCTTTTCTCCAATGAACAATCTTATAGGGGTAGAAAAGCATGGACTAACCTGGAGAGCTCAGGGTTTAGATTCTGGCTCTTTTTCATTATGGCATCTTGTACCATGACCACTTTGAGCTTCTGTTTGCTGCTGCTGCTAAGTCGCTTCAGTCGTGTCCGACTCTGTGTGACCCCATAGACGGCAGCCCACCAGGCTTCCCCGTCCCTGGGATTCTCCAGGCAAGAATACTGGAGTGGGGTGCCATTGCCTTCTCTGTTGAGCTTCTATTTACCTGTATGTAAAGCAGGACCAATGAGACCTAGAGCTGCCTGGGTGGTTGCAAGGACTGGGTTTTCGTCTTATTTCATTGGTTGCTTCTGTTTAATTTCCCTTGCTGGATCCTTGCAGAGGCCCAGCCCCATTTCTTTCTTTTTTTTGTGGTCACACTGCAGGGGGATCTTAGTGCTTCCTGCTGCAGTGGAAGCGCAGAGTCTTAATCACTGGACTGCCAGGGAAGTTCCCTCGTTTCTTTTTATTGTTGAATATTCCATCTTATGGATCTATTACATTTATTTATTAACCAGTTCAGGGCAATTTGGTTTGTTTTCATGTTTTGGTTATTCTGATGAATGTTGTTATAAACACTTATGTATAAGTTTTATGGTGCACATGTTTCCCCCGCCCCTTTGGGGATTTATCCAGGGATAGGATTATTAAGTCATTTGATAACTCTGTATTTAACCTCTTTAAGTAAGTAAGTGTTAGTCACTCAGTCATGTTGACTCATCGAGACCCCAGGAACTGTAGTCCACCAGGCTCCTCTGTCTATGGAATTCTCCAGGCAAGAATACTGGAGTGGGTTGCCATTCCCTTCTCCAAGGGATCTTCCCCACCCAGGAATAAAACCCAGGTCTCCCACATTGTGGGCAGATTCTTTAGGGAATGCCAGATTCATATGTTGAAGCCCCCTCATTGTGGCTAGATTTGGAGTGAGGAAGTAATTAAGGTTATGTTAGGCTATGGTGGAGCCCTGATCTGATAGGATTTATGTTCTTATAAGAGGAGTCACCAGGGAGCTCTCTCTTCACATTTCCTCTCACCTATGAAGACCCAGGGAGAAGTTGTCCATCTGTAAGTCAGAGGAGAGCTGTATCCAGAAACTGAATTGGCTGTGCCTTGATCTTGAACTTCCTAGCATCCAGAACTGTGAGAAAATAGACTTCTGTTGCCTTTTATTATTTTTTTTTAGATTTTATTTTATTTTTAAACTTTACATAATTGTATTAGTTTTGCCAAATATCAAAATGAATCTGCCACAGGTATACATGTGTTCCCCATCCTGATTCCGTTGCCTTTTAAAAGTTTATTTTTAATTTCTATTGTTTAAACCACTGAATCTGTGGTATTTTTATGGCATCCCAAGGTGACTAATGCTTCCCTTGTGGCTCAGCTGGTAAAGAATCTGCCTGCAGTGCAGGAGACCTGGGTTCAATCCCTGGGTTGGGAAGATCCCCTGGAGAAGGGAAAGACTACCTACTCCAGTATTCTGGCCTGGAGAATTCCATGGACTGTATAGTCCATGGGGTTGCAAAGAGCTGTACACAACTGAGCAACCTTCACTTCACAAGGTGACTAAGACAAGTGATGCTCTTACCGTGAATCAGTCTTTTTTGTCCTTGTATTTGTGATTGCAGTGATATAATTTAGTTAGGTATTGTGTAATGCATGAAATAAAGAGTAGGAAAAGTTATTTTTCTGAAAAATAAATAGATCTTTGGAAAGACATGATGAAGGCACATCTCTAAAAAAAAAAGCATTGAATTAGGTATCTGTTTCTGAAAATGCTTTGTTAATAGTAAAGTTCTCAGAAAATATGTTATCGTCGGTTCTGGAAGGAATCTGTCATACTGAGTTCTCTTCACTAACCTAAATTTGCATTCTACTCCCATAGAGCAATTTCAACCACAGCACGGTACATGGCTCCGCCAGATTAGAAGCAGGGGGTGGCTTAGACGGTAAAGACCCTGCCTGCAATGCAGGCAGGGTCTGATCCCTGGGTTGGGAAGAGCCCCTGGGGTGGGGCATGGCAACCCACTCCAGTGTTCTTGCCTGGAGAATCCCCGTGGACAGAGGAACCTGGCAGACTACAAACAGTCCATGGTGTCGAAAAGAGTTAGACACCACTGAGCGACTAAGCACAGCACACATAATGAACTAAAATAGACAATAATCTGGGTGGCAGAAACCTAGAACCAAAGTTACTGAGTGCACCTAACTCCTAGGAAAATAATGAAATGAGCTTGAGTCAGGAACTATGGAGCCAGTACAGGAGTTGTAAATGCTGGGAAGAAAATAGCATTTCTAGAGTTGGCTTCTAGAAACAGGAAAGATTAGCAGCACAGAAAACTGCCCTGAGGCTCCTCTATTAAAAAAAATTTTTTTTAATTTAAATTTATTTATTTTTAGTTGGAGGATAGTTGCTTTACAGTATTGTGTTGGTTTTTGTTATATATTAACATGATTCAGCCATAGGAATATACACGTCCCCCTCCTTCTTGAACCTCCCTTCCACCTTCCGCCCATCCCACCCTTCTAGGTTGTCACAGAGCACAGGATTCGAGTTCCCTGCGTCATACAGCACATTCCTAATGGCAATCCATTTTCCATATGGTGATGTGTATGTCTCCATGCTACTTACGTTTATCGTCCCACCCGCTCGCTCCTTCCCCTACTGTGTCCACAGCCCGTTCTCTATGTCTGCATCTCCATTGCTGCCCTGCAGATAGATTCGTCAGTACCATCCTTCTTGCCAGGTCTCTTGGGAAAGCAGCTCTGCCCCAAAACATCTTATCCGTACTCCTTGGCACATTTTGATTAGTGACAGATAAGCTAATAGTTATAAATTTGTCAAAAAAGTTATTTGGTTTTGAGATAAAAACAGTTCCTGGAACACTGAAGGTAGGGAGATACCAGATCACTCAATGTACACAGACTTTTCCCCCTCCATTGCTGCAGGGTTCCTAGTTCCCAGAAAGTAAAACTAAACTGGTATTTTCTCTTTCAAGTAACTTTTTCACAAAAAAGCTCAAAATTCTAGATATAGTTTATTTTGTTAATGGTTTTGAAATTTATAAAATATTGAGCTTTTAATTTTAATATTTGTACTATAGGTTTAAAATAGTGTTACACATAACAATGTAAGTTCATTAATTTTATTTCTATAATTAATTCAGTGAACAACTATTTAGACAGCACTATTATGTACAACGGCACCCCACTCCAGGACTTTTGCATGGACGGAGGAGCCTGGTAGGCTGCAGTCCATGGGGTCGCTAAGAGTCGGGCACGACTGAGCGATTTCACTTTCAATTTTTACTTTCATGCATTGGAGAAGGAAATGGCAACCCACTCCAGTATTCTTGCCTGGAGAATCCCAGGGACAGAGGAGCCTAGTGGGCTGCCGTCTCTGTGGTCGCACAGAGTCGGACACGACTGAAACGACTTAGCAGCAGCAGCAGCAGCATTATGTACCAGAAGTTGTACTGTAGGCATAAGAATGAAAAGGGGATCTTTTGTTTTGAAGAATCAGCTATGATAAAAATCTAAATATATATAGTAGAATGGATCCATTCATCTGGGGATGTGAACAAAAAAGAAGATGTTTTCTTTGGAAAATATGGGAACGTTCTTTCTCTGAGTATATGAAAACCAGGAGTGTGATTACTGTAAGAAAATTGGGGGCTCATGGACCAAGTATTAAAAAAAATACACCAAGTCTATTAAGAAGATAGTTGGGGGAGGTTGACTCTTAAGCAATAAGATTATCTTAAAATTTAAAGGGATTTGTGTATGTTTGTAGTCCACCAATGGAAAGAGAGAGATTCCATCTACCAGAAAGAGAAAAATCTTTGTTATTGTTTAATGGGGTGTCTGAGTATGTTCAGAAGGGATTATGAAGAGTAAACTAAAGTGGGACATAAAATAGCCTGTGAAGAGTGCTTGGAATGATTGGTGGATAAACAACTCCTCCGGCTGTTTATATTTGCACTGGGGAGTATGTAAGCACCTGAATTTTAGTTAATCCTATTTCCCAAAGCAGTAATGTTCTCCATATTTGTATAGCAGCCCATGGAAGCCAAACAAAGGTAGATTTCCAGTATTTTGATGCTAAATCAGATATTTTTCTGTATCAAAGTCACAGACTTAATGTTGTCTGTCTTGGGCTTTAAGCAATTTATCTTTCTGCTTAACTGTCCCATACAGAAAAGGTTACTATGAATGGGAGACACATAAACCAGAAGTTATAAAATACTCCAGGGTGAGCTGTATCAGAGGAGAGGCGTCAACACAGTGAGCAAAAAGAATTTTGTAAGCCAGAATATTGTAAGGCTATTGAATGCTAGAATGGACTATAAAAAGAAGTTGCAGAATTTTTATGTTTTGAGAGCTTTAAACATACAACATAGATCCATTTAAGTAAAGAAAGTTTTAGAACAGCCTCTGACTTTGCACGTGTGGTTATCCTAGTATATTTCCTATGACCCAGTTCTATCAGTACCATCACTAAGAAGCCTTTCCTTAGCCATCTACAAAGATTTGATTATTTCTTTCTGTGTATGGTCATGTCACACTATCACCACAAATGTATAAAATTTTAGGACAAATTTTTTATATAGATTTTTCTATATTATAGCTCTTCTAGAGCATAGACACTCTCTTATTTATCAGTTGTATTTCATGTTTCTAGTTGAGTGCTGGCAAAAAAAAAAAAAAAAAAAAAAAGAGACGTATTAAATAAATCCCCTCTCTCTTCCATTCTACCTAAATTGGTCATCTCATTGTTCTCAGAACTGGCCCCACACATTCCAATTTCTTGTGTTTATACCATTTCTCTTATTTTGGAATGCACTTTCTCTTTTCCATTTGAATAATTCTTATGTATCCTTCCAGCTCCAGCATGAATCTCACTTCTTTCATAGAGTCCCCAGGAGATTAAAGGCTTGAGTGACCATTTTTTCCTTGGAAATCCTAAATAATTTACTTACAGATTTGATGGATTTAAAAAAAAAATACATGTCCCATAACTCCCCAACTAGTTTGTGAGCATCTGGGATCATGCCTTTTCCCTCTTTGTTACCTCAATGCCTGGAACAGTGCTCTTTTTAGAGAAGCTGGTCAGTAATAAATAATATTTGGTAATGAGGGAGGTGAGAAAATGGCTATTATCTCATCACTTATGGAATTTTCTATTGAAGATACTGATGCTAAATCTAGTTTCTAAAGTCTACACACAATGGAGAAACAGGATCAACTTTTCCAGTATTTCAAAATAAAAGGATAGGTCCCCATTCCTCTTCCAGAACCCTTGGAGCCAGATTGTTTTAGAACTTAGAATCTTTCCTCTTCATTGAGGTAGTACTCCCCATTAATATTTCACAATAAGTGGGTAAATAAAAACAACAAAGACTAAATATCCTCATGTTCAGATCTGATTTGAGTTAATAAAATGAACCTCAATAATCTTAACTCTGTAGACTGTGAACTCAAATTATTTGCTTGGTGATTACCTTGCAAGTCATATTGTTGACCTTGTAAATTGTTCATAGTCTGAAATTTAGCCTTTGCAGTTAATTCAGTATTCTTTTTTTGTTTCAATGGGGAGATGCCATTTAAAATAAGTTCATAAGAAGACTGTAAAATCAGAATCTCAGGATTCAGCAAATAGCTATTCTTAGAGTTTGGTGGCTAATACATGTAGGGTAATTTATGTATCTTAACTATTTTTTGGTGAGACTTCTGGCAAGAGTTTTTAAGGGTATCTGTTCAAAACAACTACTTCTTCAGATAGAATGAACTTGAAGGACTTAAAACATGGGAAAAACACGTTTCAGTTGATTGACTCTCGCAGGAGCACACTCCTGTTTTTTTAATTTTTTAACTGTTTAAAGAGGATTTAAAAATAATAAACCACATTTATATTTGACCTGAACTATATACAGTATTTTATATTCTCAGCATCTACTCTTCTTGGCTAGAGTTTCATTATATTTTGGGATCCAGCGTTCATGGATTAGTTGAGCAAGCTCTCTTGGCATGTATTTAGGTCAGTTTATTTCTTCACAGAAATGAGGTCATTGTCATATGGAAGCACTTAGTGTATTATTTAACTAATACATTGGAACAGTGAAACCTAGAAAGCGCTTTTTTTTTTAATCAAGTTAAAATATCAAACCACACAGTTTTTTTCCTTTTCACTCAGCATAAAATTGCTCCTAGGAATTGTGTAATTAATATAACATCTGCATTTTCTAAACATGATTTTCTTTTTGAAAAATTAAAAAACAGATTTTGACAGGGAAGACCCCACATAGGATAGTGACATAAATGGATATTTAAAAAATAGAAGAGGATCAAAAAAGAGAATGGAGATGAGAGATTGGAAGTAGGTGAGAGGAGAAGGAGGAAGTGCTAAGTGGTGAGGAGCCTGGATGGAATACAGTGGCAGTGGATTTGGGAACACATTTTAGCACATTCCCAGGACCCATGCGATGAAGGGTGACTGAGGGTGCTTATAACCAGACCCTAAAAGGATGTGACTGTGAATATAAAAAGACAGCATCACACCTGAGAGGCCTCATGAAAAAAGAAGCAACAGGACATAATAATAGATCAAAGGTAGCTGGCAAAGGAGAAAGGGTAACTTTGATAGGAATGAGGAAATTGGGAAGGGATGATTATTAGTTGAGATTGGTGGCGTGTTGTTCTCCTCTAAGTTTCAGGCCACTAATATACAGGTTTTGTGTGTGTGTCACGGCCTAACCATGAAAGAGTGAGAATGGCCGTGCTGACAGATAGAAGGTGGGCTTACCTCTGTGCTGGGAACAAGCCAGTCGCTCTGCACCTGTGTGACCACACCTCTCCACAGATACCTGAAGGCAGTGTAGGTTTAAAAATAAAATAAAGTGAAAAAGTGAAAGTGAAGTTGCTCAGTCGTGTCTGACTCTTTGTGACCCCATGGACTGTAGCCTACCAGGCTCCTCCCTCCATGGGATTCTCCAGGCAAGAGTACTGGAGTGGGTTGCCATTTCCTTCTCCAGGGGATCTTCCCGACCCAGGGACTGAACCCGGGTCTCCTGCATTCCAGTCAGACGCTTTAACCTCTGAGCCACCAGTGGGAAGCTCATCACAGTTATTTAGCTGGTTGAGGTTCAAAAAGGAAGAACATAGTTTCTGTGACACTGTAAAATATATGGTGGTGTGTGCGCTCAGTCGTGTCTGACTCTTTGTGACCCTGTGGACTGCAGCCCACCAGGCTCCTCTGTCTAGGGGATTTTCCAGGCAAGAAGACTGGAGCAGGTTGCCATTTCCTACTCCAGGAGATCTTCCCAACCTAGAGATCAAACTCGTATGTCCCATGTTTCCTACATTAGCAGGCAGATTCTTTTACCACTGAGCCACATAATGGTAGTAAAATATTTTCCCTTCCCTAAAAGTGACTGTGGAGTTGCTCTGTGGAAATGGAGATAAATTGGTTTGGTTGTTTTTCTTACAAGTGACAGAAATCTAACTTGAACCATCTTAGGGAAAAGAAGATAATTTATTGGTTCATATAACTTGAAAAGTTCAGGGATTCACTTCTTCAGACATGACAGTCCCCAGTTACTTAAATAATGTTGTCAGGCGTGTTTATTTTTTACATCTCTTGGCTCTATTTTCTTTCTGTTGGCTGTATTTCTGTGTCAGGTTCTCTTTCAAATGATAGGAAAGATGATTTCACATATATTTGGATCAAAATAGCTGTTATAACTCTACCCTGGAGTATTCTACTTTTTATGAGTCCATTTGGCCACCTGATGGAAGAACTGACTCATTCCCTCATGCTGGGAAAGATTGAAGCCCAAAGGAGAAGGGAGTGGCAGAGGATGAGATGGTTAGATAACATCACCAACTCAGTGGACATGAGCAAACTCTGGGAGATAGATAGTGAGGACAGGGAAGCCTGGTGTGCTACAGTCCATGGGGTCACAGAGTCGGACACAACTGAGTGAACAACAACAAATCAGTCCCTTAAAGACAAAGAAGGCTCCAAGTGATCTTCCCTGAAGTTAAGTACACCAGTCATTGAGTCTTAGGGGGCAGGAGTGTCTCTGATTGACAGGTCTGATCTTGTCCATATTCCCGGGACGAGAGAGGTGATATCTGATGATTAGCAGCCCCCATGGCATCCCATGGAATGGAGGAAATGGGGCTCCTGAGAGAAAATGATGAGAGGCTGAAAGCAACCTCAGGTGGGCTTAAAGTTATTGGTAGGATAGAAACATTAAAGCAAAAAAAAAAAAAAAAAGGTGTCTGGAAGATGGGGGGAGGAGAGACATCCAATGAATGCTCATCAATTACAGAGGAATTTAAGAAAAATGCAACACTTTAATTTCAGCCCTTGGAGAGTTCTGAAGCCAGAGAAAGCCCAGACTCCTGACCCACAGAAACTATAAAATTAAAAGCTATTCTCTATGTGGCAATAAATAGCCGGTACGCTGGGCAAGCAACACATCAACACCAGGCAGTGGGACTAATGGGAAGCCCAGTGGAGTTGATAGGCCAGGTCATGACAGGAGCAGCTGTAGGATAACTGGGAAGGAGCAAGCACTATAGAGTCTAGTAATGGTCTCAGTAGACCCCCTGCTGCTGCTGCTAAGTCGCTTCAGTCATGTCCGACTCTCTGTGACCCCAGAGATGACAGCCCGCCAGGCTCCCCCGTCCCTGGGATTCTCCAGGCAAGAACACTGGAGTGGGTTGCCATTTCCTTCTCCAATGCATGAAAGTGAAAAGTGAAAGTGAAGTCGCTCAGTCGTGTCCGACTCTTAGCGACCCCATGGACTGTAGCCTACCAGGCTCCTCCGTCCATGGAATTTCCAGGCAAGAGTACTGGAGTGGGGTGCCATTGCCTTCTCCACGGTAGACCCCCAAGGAGATGCATAAGATGAAGATGATGAATTTGCCAAATTTCCCATTCTTAAAGGCTTTACAACATGGTGAAGACCCAATAGACCCCATGGTCAGAAAGAAGTTCAAAGCCCAACTTTGTTAAGAGTTACTGAAGTTGTCTTAGCCTTACTTTTCTTCTCTGTGAAGCAGGACGACCTCTTATTTGGAGGCTTGGCTGAGGTGCACACGTCCCACTGTGCCTGATACGTAGGGACTCACAACACATGGTCTTTATTGGTAGCTTGAACATTTTTTTCTTCTTGTCCAAACTTTCTCTAGTCCATGTTTGTATGATTTACATTTCTGAGACACCACCCTCATTTCTCGATTTATCTTTCTGGCTGCCCCTTACCTGTGCTGCTTCTCTATTCTTTATTTTCCCTGAGATTCCATCATGGGTTTCCTCTTCCCATTTGCCATACTCTGCCTGAGAAATATTATCACCAGGGAAACTATTCTTTCCTTTCCCGAAGTTCCTTTGGGTCATAAACAGGAACTTCCACCCACACTTTCACACACACAGAAGCACTCATTTGGAAGCAAGCTTCCATCTTCTCCATTCCTCCAAACTACTTTTATGCCTAGAAGTGGAAATGACTTTACTTTTTGATGACATTGGGAAAAGGGGACTCTGGGTGTAAACGTAGCTTTTGGATTGCTAGAGTTCTCCCTCTCTCTGTTTCTCTGTCTCTTTCCTTCTTACCCATTCCTGTTTTTTCACCTTCTCTTTCCAAGTCTTCTGTGATATTCTTTCCTTGAAAGTAAGCATATTAGGGATGGTCCAAATTGAGCAGGTAAATTCAGCTTTGTTTAATATGGAAGAAACAGCATCAGAATAAACATTGTTGACATAAGTGCTTTAAGAATTCAAAGTGTAAGTTTACGATGTTTACTGTTTCACTTCAGATAAGAATGATTAAGGAAGGACAGAATTTTATTGTTGATCTCATGTTGAACCTATAATGTTAAGACCATGTTAATCTCAAAGCTTATTCAAATGTTTGCTATAGGAAATTGTGTTCGCTCACTAAAGTTGTAAGCTATGTTTGTCCTAGGAAATTGAATTTGCTCACCAGCTTTGTGATAATTAACCCACTGACTGTGACCTCATTGATCTTAATAAAATTGACCCTCTCCGTATTTAAACTTTGTAAATTCTCTTTAGAGAGGAATATATTTGAAACTCTTTGCCTAGATATTTCTTCCTGCTGGTTGTCGAGTTAAAATAAAATGTCAAACCTCATTCTTACACAGTACTGCTTGAAGTCCCAATCTTGTTTTTCCAATAATAATAAAGACGATATTTTGATTTCTATATTTTTTCTATATTTCTTGATCAATTCTGAATCTGGAGAGGATGGTTTAATTCACCTGGGGACTTGTTTTCATTGTAACATGCTACCTGGTAGTAAGATTGAGGAGGTGGGAATGAATAACCCTACTTAATTCTAACTTGGGCAACTACCAACCTTTTAGAAAAGACATCACCAGGATGGCAATATAGGAGGATTCTGAATTTTCGTTCTTCTGCATTCCCATGTGCATTGCAGCCTTATTCACAATAGCAAAGGCATGTAAACAGACTGAGTGTCCATTGATGAATGAATGAATAAGAAAATGTGGTATATGTAAACACAATGGAAATATATTCCAATGTGGTATACATCTGACCTTAAAAAAGAAGGATATCCTGCCATTTGGGACAACACAGTTGCATCTAGAAAGCATTATGTTAAGTAAAATAAGCTAAGCACACAAAGACAAGAAGAATCTTTCTAAGTCAGTTTATAGAGAATTTCCCTACCTTTCATATATGATCTCCCTGGCTTGCCTTCGGCAAGAATCCTGTTACATTGATTTAACAAGAATCCCCCTACTCCTGATGTCTGTTTCCTCATAGTAACTTTCATCGACTGACCTCCTCATCTTGTTCTTTGGCTATAAATTACTGCATATCCTTCTTATACTGAAGTCTCCTTTTCCTTGATTATAATAGTTTCTGAATAAAATCCTACTTCACCAACTTGATCAGTATTTGGCTTCAGGTCTCTTTGACAGTTTTAAGAATCTTCATTTATAGTCCTCTCCAGACTCCACAGATCTTGTTGTTTTTGCTCAGTCACTAAGTCAAATCCAACTGTTTGTGACCCCATAGGCTGCAGCACACCAGTTTTCCCTGTCCTTCACTATGTCCCAGAGTTTGCTCAAGTTCATGTCCATTGAAGCTGGTGATGCCATCCAACCATCTCATCCTCTGTCACCCTATTCTCCTTTTGCCTTCGGTCTTTCCCAGCATCAGTAAGTCGGCTCTTCATATCAGGTGGCCAAAGTGTTGTAGCTTCAGCTTCAGCATCAGTCTTTCCAATGAATATTCAGAGTTGATTTCCTTTAGGATTGACTGGTTTGATCTTCTTGTAATCCAAGGGATTCTCAAGAATGTTCTCCAGCACTACAATTTGAAAGCATCAATTCTTTAGCACTCAGCCTTCTTTATTGTCTAACTCTCACATCCACAGAAATTAGGGGTGGGCTTTTTACCAAGCATTTATTATTTGCCTGTCACAGTGCTAAGCGTCATTTATCATATGATCCACATACTAGCCAACTGATAGGTCCTATTGCTGACCTCAATTTACACACAATAAAACTTGAAACACGGAGATGTTAAGTAACTTTGTCAAACGTCTCCCAGGTCAGAAGAGTCAGAACTGGGCCTGGAATGGGGCTACTGACTCAGAGATTGAACTCTTAGCTTCTGTAGAGCTATTAAAATGGCAATTGTGATCCACATTTATTTTGAAGTGAATAAAACAGACTCATTAACCACAAGTAGTAAGGTTGTCTGGAGATAATAATCGTCTGGAAATCTGCAACAAATTGCTCAGACTCCAAGATTTGCCTTTTCAGACATGAGACTAATTGTAAAAACTGCTTACATTAACCTGTAATTAGTTCTGTCTTAAGTAATATAACTGCACAATGGAAAGAGTGGGTAATCTTGTTCAGATGGGAGTTTCTTCAAATAAACGAGCAAAGGAATGGAAAGAATCTACTTGAAACCTGAATGGAAGTAGCTCTGTATCACTTATTCAGAAGTGTTAATAGGTATGGGAAAGATAGACTTTTGCTTATCTTGAGATAGAATGACAGTGCTCAAGAATTCTCTCTCTATATATATTGTTATACATGATATATATATTATACATATGAGATATATTATATGTGATATATATGTTATGTATCAATTCTAAAGGAAATCAACCCTGAATATTCATTGGATGGACTGATGCTAAAGCTGAAGCTCCAATAGTTCAGCCACCTGATGCAAAGAGCTGACTCATTGGAAAAGACCCTGATGCTGGGAAAGCAGATTGAAGGGAGGAGGAGAAGGGGACGATAGAGGATGAGATAGCTGGATGGCATCATCGACTCAATGGACATGAGTTTGAGCAAACTCTGGGAGATTGTGAAGGACAGAGAAGCCTGGTGTGGGGCCGTCTGTGTGGTCGCAAAGGGTCAGATACGACTGAGTGACTGAACAACAAAGTATATATTATATAAGATATATGTACTTATATATGTCTTTACTCTTAAGATTTAGAATGTACTCTACTAGCAGGCAGGGTCCACACTGTATATCTTTTTTTTCCTATTAAATTTTTAAAATTTTGTATTGGAATATAGTCAGTTAACAATGGCACACTGTGTCTTTAAATACTCAATGTTAGAACAAATCTTTACCCACTCAAATGTTAGAATTGTCATCTAATTTAGAGCACCACCCTGTTGGAACTTGGCCCTAGTGGAAAGTTTACAGATCTGCAGTAAACCTGTGTTTGTGGTTTGCTTCTTTGCTCATCATATTTATGTTTGTTCCTATTAAGATCAGTTTTTAATTTGAGAAATGTCATGTTTTTCGGCTCTTCATATGACCATGAATTTTCCAAGCTCCTGATGATTTGTAAACCACAGGACACAGCAGCTGAAATGCATTAATTTAATAATAAAGGCAGGGAAAAGTTTGATCTTATAAAGTATCAGTTATGCAAATATCTCACACTGAACAGTGGCCTTAATGGTCACCATGTTTCAGCTATCGCTGGTTTCTCAATGTACTTTTAGGGTTTTGTTTTTTTTTTTTTGCATGTGATTATAGAATTCTGACTTATTTCCAGGATAATTGAATTTCCTGCTTGCCCCTTACTGTGTTTTATCTTTCACAGTATTGCCTAAGCAAAGCATAAAGGAAATCTTGACTCTCGGATGGAATCAGCAATGAAAAATTCTGTGCTGTCTCAATCCCCTAAGTGAGAAAAGGTAAAAGTATTTAGGGAGACCATCAAGGACCCCTGGAGGTAGAAAAGCTACATCGCTGTAGAGGAAGAGTCAGCCGTATTGACTGCTGCCTGTTAGGTATCCCCGTAGGTATTAGCAGTCGGCAGCCTTCATTAGGTATCTATATCTCACAGTAATCTCAAACATATAACAACACACAAAACTGAATTCCCGATCTTGCCCTGCCCCTAATACACCCTGCCAAGGTCTTCTCCATCTCAGTTTACAGTAACTGTCTTCTGCTAGTTACTCAGTCCAAACATCAGTAAGTCATCTTTGTCTTTTTTTTCCCCATATGGATAAAGAACACCATTGGCTCTACTTTTCAAGCACATCCAGAATCCAATAACTTCTTATTCTTTCTTAGCCTGATCCTAACCACGGTCACCTGAGTACCTAGATTTTTGTGGTAGAAACTGAATGGGATTTCTGCTTCCAAGCTTGCCATCCTTCCTTCAAGCTCTTTTCCACACACCAAACTGATTCCATTAAACCTTCATCAGGTCATGCCACTCCTCTGCCTAAAACCCTGTAACCTTTCTTCATCTCATTCTTCACCTCCTCTCCTCTACTTCCAGTTCTCTGACCTTATCCTCTGTTGCTCTACTTTCTAGCCTTAGCAGCCTTCTTATGCTCAGTTGCTCTGTTGTGTTTGACTCTGTGGCCTATGGACTGTAGCCTGCCAGGCTCCTCTGCCCATGGAATTTTCCAGACAAGAATATTGGAGTGGGGTGCCTATTCCAGGGGATCTTCCCAATCCAAGGATCCAACCTGTGTCTCTTGCATCCCCTGCATTGGTAGGTGGATTCTTTACCACTAGCACCACCTGGGAAGCCCTGCCATTTCTCAGATACTCTTGGCCTGTGCCTGCTTCAGAACTTTCGCACTTATTGAAATGCTCCTTCAGCTCCATGTCTTTGCTCAAATGGAATTTTCTAAGTGAGGTATTCATGACTACCCTATTTATGTCTGTGCTGCTGCTGCTAAGTCGCTTCAGTCGTGTCCGACTCTGTGCGACCCCATAGACGGCGGCCCACCAGGCTCCTCCGTCCCTGGGATTCTCCAGGCAAGAACACTGGAGTGGGTTGCCATTTCCTTTTCCAATGCATTTATGTCTGTAACTGTGTACAATACTCCTTATCCCCTCCACTATGTTATTTTTCATCACAATTATAAGTAATTTAATTTACTTGTTTCTTTTATTTATTTGCCCCCACTAGAGTACAGATTCTGTGACAGTAGGGATTTTTGTCTTTTTGTTCACTGATACGACCCTAGCAACCAGAACATTATTTGGCCTGTAGTGGGTGCTCAATAAATGAATACTGAATGAATAAATGAAGATGTGAATGAACTGTGCTGGAACATGACTGTGTCCTCTTCTCTCCACTGTTTAATTCTGGAACTATTTCCCTGACCATGGAGAACAACACTCATGCCCAGATAGGTGTTTATCTATCAGAATATGTCTAAGGTTAAATGTTAATAGGAGCAGAGGAAAACTATTTTGTCTGAATTGATAGATTCTCCTGTGTGCATTCTCCTTTCTGTGACAAGGATAACTGAGATTGACCATAAGGGATTTGAGGGGTAAATATGAGACTTGCAGTAAAAATTAATTTTATCTACAATTTTCAAGTCAAATATCAGACTAAGAGTCAACAAATGGGTTCAAAGAAATACAGCAGGAAGGCTTTGGGATTTTTTCCCCAGGATTTATATGAACAAGTCCTTATGTGTGCAACTGTTGTGGGTAGTCATGCTTGTACTGTAGGATTGGGGTGAAAAATGTGTATTTTCAAACTTCTGTGATCAACTTGGGTTGGAAATATAGCACCATTCTTGGCTGTTCCATCTTCATAGTAGGTGGCATAATGGCCCTCAGGAATCACTGGTGCAGGAGATGCCTGGAGAACAGGAAGAGGGTGAAGGGACAAGGAAGATTCCATTCAACTTGTTGTTTAGTCACTAAGCTGTGTCCGACTCTTTTGTGGCCCCCTGGACTGTAGCCTGCCAGTATCCTTTGTTCATGAGATTTCTCATATTGGAGTGGGTTGCCATTTCCTACTCCAGAGGATCTTCCTGATCCAGGGATCGAACTAATGTCTCCTGCATTAGCAGGTGAGTTCTTTACCACTGAGCCACCTGGGAAGCCGTCCATTCAACCTACACATGAATCAAACAGCTAGCCTTCCTTTCTTCCTCTTTTTAGGTTTAAAAAGTTCCCCCTAGCATTTTGTAAATTTTTTGTTTGTTTCGGAATTTCTTTATGATAATTTATGACTTTTCTGGGTTTTTCATTAAAATTTTACATGTTGAGGGACACTTCTAAATTCCATGATTATCCTGTGCCTACGCCAAGTTTCTAAATTATATCATACTTGGGAACTGTAGTCAGGAGTTAGAAACCTGGCAGTTAAAAACTTGGATTCAGTATAGGTTTTCTGCTGTTCCTTGGAATCACTCAGTATGACCTCTTGATGAGTGAGGGCTCCCTCTCTCACTTTTCTAGTTCCTGGGGATTTCAGAGTTGAAAGTCAAATAAACAGACAACTGATGATATGCCTTTGGAAAATGTGTAATTTTATTTCTACATATTTCAGATAAGTGCTTTTTTGGTGACCCGTGTAAAGGTATCAATATGTTAAGAAAAATATCTACATATAAATGTGTGCATACTTAAAAAAATGCTGTGAACTTTAAAACATAAAATGTTTCATTATCATCCATCTTTATGTGGTAGATTAAAGTCATTTTTACTACTCTTTTGGAGAAGGGAAAGGCTACCCACTCCACTATTCTGGCCTGGAGAATTCCATGGCCTATATAGTCCATGGGATCGCAAAAAGTTGGATACGACTGAGCAACTTCCGCTTAGTACTCTATAAGAGACTCCCAACCTGGACACAAAGGGACTTGCACATGGATTGTTGAAGATTGATTCAGGGTATGGAGAGAAGAGTTAATGTCAAAGAGCCAAGAATGGGAATTTTTTGAGAAGCTGTTACTGTCCAAATGCTGTTTTAGTGCTCCACTCACCTTAATCCATTTATTACTTAACAGCAATCTTATCCAATAGCTGTTATTTCCCTTAACTTACTGGATAAGGAGGGTAAGTCTCAAACTGCATAACTAGCCTAAAGTTGTACAGAGATTGTGAATGAGCTGTGTACACAGCTGTGTAACTGAGCTGTGTGACCGAGGCTTGTATAACTCTGAACTTTGTGTTCTTTCAACTTCCTCACACAGAAATGGGAGTCCCAGGGGCTTGGGGAAAAAAAAAAAAAAAAAGATTTTCTTGTTTTCTTGCCCAGTCATGAACTCACCAACTTCCCTAGCCCTCATCTTTTCCTGGTTTATTGAGAATCATGGTACCATCTCTTGGGTTTTTTCTCTGCCATCTCTTTTATTACTTCCTTGTTGAATTTACTCAAAGTTTTTTTTTTTTTTTTAAACTGCTAGTTAACTTGAAATTGAAATGTCTTTTTTTTTTTTTTTAAGCTATCTTTTAAATGCCCCTTCCCCCACCCCGCCGCCATGGGATCCTTCAAATTAAACAGGGTTCCATAGAGAAGTTCTGATAAAACTCTGGCTAAACAAAGAATTGCATAAGAGTTTGCCAAAATTCAAAGGGAAACCAGACTTAAGTGATTCTGAACATTTTCTCAGAAGAATTGGGGCAAGCACTAGCATGAAAGGCTATATCATTTGAAAGATATCCCCGCTTCATTATTCTCATGGGAATTCACATCAAAACTAAAAAAAAAAAAAAAAAAAAAAAACAAACCCAAGATTCTTTTGTTTTATGAAGTATGGTAAGAAGATGGGACAGGATTTGAGTATACTGCTAATGGGGCAGTAGCATTGAATTTCAGGAGGCAGTGGCAGAGAGGCAGGAGAGGGAGGTGCAGCTTTGACAGTTGGTATCCCATTCTTCCTTATTCTGTCACATCACAAGTCTCTGATCCGCAACAACCTGAGGGGAGAGAAGGAGATAGTTTGAGGTATGAGTGGGCATAGAAAGTTACAAGGTGCTTTAAAATATATTATTTTATTCAATCTTTATAGCACGTGTGTGAAGTGGGTAGCACAGCATATTACTTGGCTTACCCTCAAATCCAAGTGACTTAACAGCAACAAAGTTGATAGAACATTTACATTTAGTGTAGGCTATAGATCAGCTGCATCTCTGCTTCCCATGTCCTCGTCATTTTAGAATTCCAGCTGAAAGAGCAGCTTCCTCACAGGCACACTGTTGTAATAACAAAGAGATGGGACAAGCATCATATTCCAGTGGACACATCATATGATCAGATCCAAAGACAGTGGGTTGAAAGTGACAGAAAGTGAAAGTGAACGTCATTAAGTCATGTCTGACTCTCTACGACCCCACAGACTACACAGTCCATGGTATTCTCCAGGCCAGAATACTGGAGTGGGTAGCCGTTCCCTTCTCCAGGCAATCTTCCCAACCCAGGGATCGAACCTGGGTCTCCCGCATTGCGGGCAGATTCTTTACCAGCTGAGCCACAAGGGAAGCCCAAGAATACTGGAGTGGATGGCCTGTTCCTTCTCCAGCAGATCTTCCTGACCCAGGAACTGAACCAGGGGCTCTGGCATTATAGGCAAATTCTTTATCAACTGAGCTATCAGGGAACCCCATGTTGAAAGTGTACAATAATAACGCAGCACACCACTGGAAAGTTTATTATTGTGATTGTGCTTCTTATTTTACAGAGGTGGAAACTAGTGCTTAGAGAGGTTAAACTGCCCAAGTTCACACCACTGACAACTGGCAGAAGCCAACTTGGAATCTCAAATTTTGACCCAAGGCCATTACTTTTTTTGTATTATAGCAATAAAAATGGCCACTTCATTTACTCATCCATCTTTGTTGCTGTTTGTCTTGAGAACAGTTTTCCTCGTAATGACTTCCTAGGAAAGTAGTTAACCCAGTGCCCATTAAGCTTCCTTCCCTTTCAATTCTCCAATAAACAGCTTTAAAATGGCTTTGAAATGCAAATGTGTTCCACGTGAGAGAAATATTTTGTAAGTTACCGATAGTCCATTCTTGGATGAAGGCTTAAATTAAAAAATAAAATCCCTTTTCAACACTGGAACTAGATTAACTTAATTTTCCTTTAGCAATCCTAAATCTCAAATTTCTTTGCATCAATTAAAGACATTGTATCAGTTAAAGCCAAATATAATTTATAGTGATGGTTGTGTGGATTTTTAGTGAATAGGAATTTTGCAAGCATCTCCAGATTGAGGTGCTTTGTTAATGAAAGTGGTGATATGACCCTTAATTGTTTCCAGCCTCCCACAAGTTCTCTAAATTTTAAGGCATCAGGGCTGCTGACTTTTCCCAGAAGCCTTAGATTCTGCATTTTCTTGTCTCTGGTCTTGGCTTAGTCTATTGTTCTCTCAGCCTGAAATGCCTCCAGCCTGCTCCACCTTCTCCATCACCCAGGTCCAATCTTGATAATTTTTCAGGCTCTATCCTTAAATGCTTTCTGCTCCAGGCAGGACTTTCCCAATCTCACCAAATACAAGTACACAGCCCAGTAAAAAAAATCCAAACAATTCTTTGCGTAAACTCCAGTATTCCTTCTTACTAAACTATGACAAACCTAGACAGCATATTAAAAAGCAGAGATATTACTTTGCCAACAAAGGTATGTCTACTTAAATCTATGGTTTTTCCAGTAGTCATGTATGGATGTGAGAGTTGGACTATAAAGAAAGCTAAGCACTGCAGAATTGATGCTTTTGAACTGTGGTGTTGGAGAAGACTCTTGAGAGTCCCTTGGACTGCAAGGAGATCAAACCAGTCCATCCTAAAGGAAATCAGTCCTGAATATTCATTGGAAGGACTGATGCTGAAGCTGAAACTCCAATAATTTGGCCACCTGATGCAAAGAATGGAAAAGACCCTGATGCTGGGAAAGGTTGAAGGCAGGAGAAAAGGGGGACGACAGAGGATGAGATGGTTGGATGGCATCACTGACTCGATGGACTTGAGTTTGAGCAAGCTACGGGAGTTGGTGATGGACAGGAAATCTTGACGTGCTGCAGTCCATGGGGGTCGCAAAGAGTCAGATACAACTAAGCGACTGAACTGAACTGACTCTTTTGCCCAATACCTTTCCTCTAAGAGATGTGCAACAAATAGTTTTAAAAATTGTTACATTTGCTAAATTGAAAGTCTTCTGGACAGTGTATGGAGTTGATGTGTGTTCTTGTTTCTTCAACAAGTAGTTATTCAACACCTTTCATTGCAAGACACAATTGACTCGCTAAAGGTGACATGGCTATGTAGACCGACTGATTCAGGGTTGAAGTCCAGAACTGCTCAACTCCACAACCAGTACACTTAATCATTATATAGATATCAATAGCTAGAGGTTCCTGAATGCTAGGTGGCTTCACTGTTGGGCAGCTATTAATTTTATTTCTTTTCTTTAAAAAATTGTATGAAGTATTTCACCAATGCCTTTTTAAACTCCTATTAGTCTTAGTTTAAAAATTGTCATTAAAACTTTTTTTTTGGTCCATATGAATCCAAGATGATCCCATTAAAGGTGAAATAACATTTTCTGGGTGGGCTGTATTGAGTAAATTGTACTGCCTAGGGTAGATTCAGGTTTTTTGGGTCCTGAGCTTACAGACCTTTTTGGCTTTCTTTAAGAAAATGAAGATAAACATAAAAATAAGCATGACATATTTAGTGTAGGAAAAGAAATCAAGATAGTTTACTTGAGTGTTGGAGGTTCAACTGCTATTTTTCTAATCTATCTGAGGCAGTGTAGCAGAAATGCTTACAAACGTGCTTCCTTATTGCCATCTGATCACTGGGCTTCTCCTCCCCACTCACCCAGGGTGCTTCATAACTCCTGGCCTCACCCAACACTCACGGTGACCCTGCACACGAGGCTTTGTTCATTTCCCGTAAGTCCACTTCTGGTCCTGGCAATTCAAAAACTACAGTCAAATGCAATTGATTTTAGTCTCATATAAGTTTTTGAGTTAATTTTTGGACTTCCTGGTACTCTTTCTCAACAAATGGAGATATTTTACTAGGGAATAGCCTTTTCAAATACAAGGATTTCTTTATAATTATAAAAAAATTTGTTTTGGCCATAGCATTGGTTAGACTACTGTCTTCATAGAAGCCATTTGGCATGAACATAATTTCATTTTGGAAATGTTTAAATAGAATACAAAAGAAGTAGTGAAAATCGGTTCTTAAGTAAATAATGTTGTCACTAAGGGATTTAGCTGAGGTTTATGTGGCTGACACTATGTTCAGAATAGCATTACCTAGAATTGTCACTTTCATTTTTAAAAATCTTGGGAATGACTAAGCTTTGCTGAAGAAGTTAAGTCATTTTTTCCTTCAAGCTTTGTTGAAGTATTGGCTCCTGCAAAGACAATAATGAGATACCACCAGAAATTAGGCTTTTTAGTGGAGCCTGGTGGGCCGCCGTCTATGGGGCTGCACAGAGTCGGACACGACTGAAGCGACTTAGCAGCAGCAGCAGCAGCAGTGTAGTTTGAAAAAAATGGCAGCAGAGGGCCTCATTGCAATGTGCTAGATTTTTCTTTCTTAATGAAATAATTTTTCTCTCCATTGCTCTGCATCTGTTCTCATTTTGAAACCTGCAGTATGTTTATGTGGGAAAAAAATTTTTTTAATACCAGTTTTACTAGATTGGGAATGTAGAGTGCAATTTAAGCCCTAAAAGCCATTATGTTTCTGCTTGGTTCCTGTGAAGATGTTGAAATTTTGACATCTTTCTTCACTTTCGTCTACAAGCCGTGAAGAATTGTATACTCTCTTTTGCTTTTTCTTTCAGGCTATTACTGTTTTTATTAAGACCATTCAATTTGTTAGCAGATTATTATGAAAACACATTCAGGCAAGTTATTTTACTTTATTCACAGATGAGAAAAATTGCATGGCAAGTGTTCATAACATAATATAATTCAGTTGCCTTTCAGCTAATTGTCCTCAAGGTCTAACAAAGTTATTTCCCATAATTAAAAGAAAAGAAAAGTTGTAGATTATAGCTATGTCAGATGTTCAAAAGGAATGGGGTTGAGTACAGGTGACGTTAATTAAGCCTTCCTTAATTATTCTATGGGTTCATCTTGCTATTGGTTTGACTATGGTCAGGAAGGATAATGGCACAGAAAATAAGAGAACTGGTCAAACTACAGTTCAGTACACTCTGAATAGATAGACATGGGTTTGCACTTAATCCTAGTGAGTTTCTTTTTAACACTATTGTTTAGGTGAGAGTGTCTCTTGCAGACCACAAGTACCTTTGATAATTATGGGTTCTGTAGTCAAATATACCTGTTTTAGGAGTCTCAACCTGGTTATTATAATGTAATAATATCATTATGTTAAGAGACTTTTCATCTTACCCAACTCCCAAAGTACATTTCTAAAATCCTGCTTAAAAAACAGATTCTAATCATCCTTTAGAAAGGACTTGTCTTTAGATGAAAGAGAATTTCAGAAAAATGGATTATTGTTCATTTCCAGCTTTCAGAATCCTTGCTTTTTGAAGAGCTGAAATAATTTAACTATTCAGTTCAGTCAGTTCAGTTCAGTCGCTCAGTCATGTCTGACTCTGCGACCCCATGAATCGCAGCACACCAGGCCTCCCTATCCATCACCAGCTCCCGGAGTTCACTCAGACTCAGGTCCATCGAGTCAGTGATGCCATCCAGCCATCTCATCCTCTGTCATCCCCTTCTCCTCCTGCCCCTAATCCCTCCCAGCATCAGAGTCTTTTCCAATGAGTTAACTCTTCGCATGAGGTGGCCAAAGTATTGGAGTTTCAGCTTTAGCATCATTCCTTCCAAAGAAATCCCAGGGCTGATCTCCTTCAGAATGGACTGGTTGGATCTTCTTGCAGTCCAAGGGACTCTCAAGAGTCTTCTCCAACACCACAGTTCAAAAGCATCAATTCTTTGGCGCTCAGCCTTCTTCACAGTCCAACTCTCACATAATATTATATAAGAAAGGGCTAATTTTTTATTGAGATTAGATGAACATTAACATTCTATTGAATCATAAAGATAATATGGAAACATAAAAATATAGGTATTAAATAGAAATGTTATATAGACATGGGCCCCCATATACTTTCTATAGAAAAAATATGAACATTATAAACATTATATAGAAAAGGGCAAATATTTTATTGAGATTAGATGAACATTTTATTTTGCATATATTTTTTGTGATCCCCAAAACAAAATGTGAATAATGATCGTACCAGTTTGACAATTTAGGTCACTCCCTACTATTTACTTTTTGTGATAAAACAAGGTATATTCTGATTGTGTTTTTGGATAAAGCATAATACAACAATAAAACTAGACAAAATGATTAAAAAAATCACCATTTTGGGGCTCTTAAGATTGACCGAAGGCATACAACAAATTGAGATGAAATTTATTCATGACAAAAATATCATATGTCAGCTATGAATGGTGGGAGTCTCTGGCATTCTTGCATGGGGCTTCTCTCATCCACTCCTACCCACAAGGTAAATCTCAGCAGAAATGAAGAGGGCTCTGCAGAACCAGAACAGCAGAAGCTTCTTTGCCAGAGGGGGCTCACTTGGCTTGGAGCTGAGGGTGGAAAGCCTCACATCCAGAAGTGTTGTCAGTGAAGTCTTAATTTCGGAGGCAAAGGAATAGGGGCGACCAATGGCTCAGGTAGACTAAGGCAGTAGCACAGCTTGAAACAAATTGGTGGACTGGTGGACTAGCCTGGAATTTAACTGGGAGATCTGGGAAATGAGATAGCCATGATGCTGCTAAGTCACTTCATTCGTGTCCGACTCTGTGCGACCCCATAGACGGCAGCCCACCCGGCTCTGCTGTCCCTGGGATTCTCCAGGCAAGAACACTGGAGTGGGTTGCCATTTCCTTCTCCATTGCGTGAAAGTGAAAAGTGAAAGTGAAGTCACCCAGTCGCGTCCAACTCGTAGCGACCCCGTGGACTGCAGCCTACCAGGCTCCTTCATCCATGGGATTTTCTAGGCAAGAGTACTGGCATGGCTTGCCATTGCCTTCTCCGAGATAGCCATAGAAGGTCTTGAAAACCTCTCCACATATCCACTCAGGAGAGACTGGAGAAGCCCCCTAGATCCATATATCCCTGGATACGTGTGAGACCATACACCTGTGCAGAAGGCCTGAGTGGGTGTGAGTGATGGTCAACTCAGTCATGTCTGACTCTTTGTGACCTCATGGACTGTAGCCTGTTAGGTTCCTCTGTTCATGGACTTGTCCAGGCAAGAATATAGGAGTGCATTGTCATTTCCTTCTCCAGTGTAGAAGGCATGGTGGGAGGTAAAAGCCAGGGAGGTCTTAAAAACTGATTGATTAATCCAGTGGCAAAACTTTCTTTAGGTTACCCTAGTGGCTCAGACGGTAAAGCATCTGTCTGCAATGCAGGAGACCTGGGTTCGATCCCTGGGTTGGGAAGATCCCCTGGAGAAGGAAATGGCAGCCCACTCCCGTATTCTTGCCTGGAAAATCCCATGGACCATGGAGCCCGGTAGGTTACTGTCCATGGGGTTACCGTCGTGTCCGCAGAGTCGGACACGACTGAGCGACTTCACTTTCACTTTCAAAGGCCAAGATAGGATTATATAATGTCTTCTATGTCTGTAAATTCTGTAATTTCTAAATATTTAACCTAGAAATACACTAGACTAGGGAAGAGTTTTTTAAGCTGAGTTGTGAATCTCTGATATTTCTTCCCCCACCTGCAAAATAGGATTCTTGGTTACCTTTAGTGTTTCTGTCAGTGTTAGATATCATTAATATCAATAGAGAACTTTGGAATGTTAATAATAGCTAATTGAGCACCTATTATCAGCTCGATGCTGTGCCGATTTGGTACTTTTTAATGTCATTTAATTCTGCAATCACCCATGGTAGTATTATCCCCATTTCTGAATGGGGAGATTGGAATATAAGTAGAATACATTCCTTTTCCAAGGTTACAACAGCTAAGCAGCAGAACAGGTGGAATGCACCTGAAGACAATCTCATTTCTGGATTCATATCCTTAAACACTAGGCTAAATTTTCAAATGTTGATGCTATATAATATAAAATATTTTTTCTGCAACTATAATAATGCAATCTGATAGCAATCAAATGGCCCTATGTAGAGTTATTGGTCCATTAAGCAGGTATATATTTTACCTTTCTAGTTGAACCTTTACAAAAACACTTTATATTAAGGTGACTTTCAGACAGATACAAAAGTAAATAATAATATCATGATCCTTCATGTATGTCCCCATCACACGGCTTTGAGCTTTTTCTGTGAATGCTAAAATTTCTGCTTGCCATGCTCATCTTCACTACAAAAGGGACATAGTTATAGACTGACTTTGGTAGGGTAAATACTGATAAGTTTCAAATTTGTAATTAAACTTTTTTAATAATGGCTTTTACTAACTTGTTATTCTATAAATATTTCCTTTTGAAATGGACACACTGATGATATGTTTTCAAAAACGAATAACTGTGCAAATAGCATGAGGAGTAGAAGGAGCAGGCAGGTGGAGGTATTCCACTATCTTGGCGTAACAGAACAAACAACTCCAGTGCAGTAGGGTGGAGCTGCAGAATTTGTTTTGTTCATCCTCCTTTTTCTTTAAGGTGTTGTCTATGGACTCTGTGCGTGCATCAGTGACCAGTGAGTTAGCCTTCTTCTTAATCTTTTTTTAAGGCTAATTTTTGTAGCAGTTTTAGATTCACTGCAGAAAAGCTGAGTGGCAAGTATAGAGAGTTCCCATATATTGGATTGGCCAAAAAGTTCTTTTGTGTTTTTTCCATAACATCTTATGGAAAAACCTGAATGAACTTTTTGGCCAACTCAATATAACCCCTGCTCCTACATGCACAACCTCCCCTACTAGGGACATCCTCCACTAGACTGGTTCACTTGTTACAATCGATGAACCTGCAAAGTCCATAGTTTACAATTGATGAACCTGCAAACTTGTATGAGCTTCACCCCATCCCCCTCTGATGGCACACCAGGTAAAGAATCCGTCTGCCATTGCAGGAAACACAGGAGACTCAGGTTTGATCCCTGGGTCGGGAAGATCCCCTGGAAGAGGAAATAGCAACCCTCTCCAGCATTCTTGCCTGCCTGAAAACCCTACAGAGGAGCCTGTGGGCTGCAGTCCAAGTGTCGCAAGGACTCGGACACAGCTGAGTGACTGAGCCACAACTTAGTGCTGTATATTATATGGGTTTTGACAAATGTAAAATGACATGTATGCCCCATGATAGTTTCATACAGAATAGCTCCACTATTCTCAAGATCTGGGCTCATCTTTCATATATAACATTTTCTCTCATATATCAGCACTTGTTAAAAAATTGTGTTTCTAATCATGTCATGGTTTTCAGTGACTCTTGGGGGTAGGTAGATAACTGACAAGCAGTTGTAATTACTGCAGCCTCTGCCTGGTGGTTTGCAATAGAGGTGGAGTGCCTTATGGAACTGGAAGGAATTAGTAGTATAATCATACCTCATTCTTTTACTCCACCTACAGAAATATTTTATATTGCACAGAGCATTGAACTGCTTTATTTATTTCTATTTCCCTTGAATAGCATGTGGTATTATAAGCCATATGTTTCTGTAATAGCCTTTTAATTCTCCGTTTCAAATCTATTTACAATAACTCTGGCTCCTGACAGAAACCATTTAATAGTTCTGCCTCTTCTTTGGCCTCGTACTTCTGTCCCATATTTCAGTAGTGAATATCATTGCTAAAGCTTTGATTTATTTCTGGGAAAGTCTTCCTGGCTTTCTTTCTCTGGTTTCCTCAAGAGATGGTAAGCTATGCACAGCTAGACTATTTTCACTTTATTTGACAAATCGTTTGCATTAAATGAATTTAGAATAATGTTGATTACTAATGTTTGACTTGCTTATTTTCCTAAGCCTCTGGACTCTGGTATGTTTGGAAAATGTGCATTTTGATTATTACCACAACTTCTTTAGCAGTTATGATTCTTGGCCCCTTAAACTATTACTCTCTTTTGCTCTTCAAGGAAACTCAAAATTATAGTCAATGAGGTTATCTCCTTTGACTCCTTAGTAGGCAAGCCCACTCTAGGGTAAAGTTTCAGACACAGTCCCTCTCCTCTATAGCACAGGTTGCCATATACATAGTACATTATAAGAATCCTCCAATTCTTTTCAGCTAGAGTTACTGCTGCTATGCTAGATGAGATTTGCTCCATTTTCATAGTTCACAGATTGGTTTTTGTACAATTTGTGAAGCTCTCAGATGACTTCCAATGGAATATTTTTCATTGTATAGATCTTAGAAATAGCAGGTCAAGCATCATTTAAGAGCCCAGATTCTGGGTCTAGAAGCTCAAGTACTGGCTCGGACACCTAAAAGCCAAGTGATCCTAGAAAAAATGAACTTCACTTTTTTCATTTGCATAGAGGAGGTAATACTACCAGACAAAATTTCAGCTAGGATAATTGAAATAATGCCTGCAAAGCCCTTAACTTGGCTTAAACTGTAGCAATGTATACTTTGACTATAAATATACACTTGGATTATAAAACTTCTTCCTCCTCTCTGGATATACTACTGGTCACCCTCTGTACCCCCAAAAGCACCCCATAGAGTTTTTGTTTGTTTGTTTGTTTTTACTCATAGAGTTTATAGTACCTTGTTACACTCATGTCCAGAGACTGTAACTATCTTGGCTTAGAGTGGACATTGAGACAATACGTGCTGAATGAATTAGTCTACTTCAGCTGAGAGTGTCTGCTCCAAATCCCACCCAGTAGGTTTTGTCATTATATCATCACCACCATCACCCTATTAATGACTTAAGGGCATATAGAGAGAATTTACAGGCAAGGAGACACAAACAAATCTATTAAAACTGTAAGAATAGTGAGATTATCTTTCACATCCTCTAGAATGGTAAATGGCTTCCTGGGGGTGATACTAGTGGTAAAGAACCGACCTGCCAGCGCAGGAGACGTAAGAGGTGCAGGCTCTATCCCTGGATTGGGAAGCTCCCCTGGAGCATGGCAACCCACTCCAGTATTCTTGCCTGGAGAATCCCATGGACAGAGGAGCCTGGCAGGCTGTAGTCCACGGGGTCGCAAAGAGTCAGACATGACTGAAGCGACATCATGCATGCACACAGATTAATTTGGATTATACCATTGTTTCAAAGGACATAATTTGAAGCTAGAGAAAGATGTTATTGCCTCTCTTCAGAGTGCAGTCCAATGCTTTGACCATTCCGGGACTCTAATGTAACTCTCAAGATGATTGTGGCCTTTGCCAGTCTTTGTTCAAGTGTCTTTCGACCACGCAGTGTTAAGTTCCAACAACCCAAAGGGCTAGTCTTTTCTTTGTCCAGCGTGGAGGATGCTAGGATCGAGTCTATATGCTAACTTTTAATTTCAGAAATATTTGGTACAAAGCTTCCCTCATCTGCTATTGTAATGTTCTTATGAACATCCAAAATTGTGCTCCAAGACCTCTGGCTTTGGTCTTGGCAGTCTGGAGGCTGTGAAATGTGTGCTGCCAGGTATGTCATAGGACATGCCTATACAACTGGGCAGAAAGGCAGGCTCTCATGTGGAACCAAATGAAATAATAAAGGACTCCTATAAGTCTCAAAGATCCCATCAAAATTCTTGGAAGGAATTACTTATACCTGGCAAGTAGAAACACAGCTGCATTTTCAATGATTAAAAAAAAATACTCATTAAAACACTGGCAATAGCAGAGCAAATTAAAAAGTTAATATAATTTTTGGTTAGACAGTACTTTTTATGAAAACCCATAGTTCTTTCTCATAATTAATACAGTGAAAGAAACCTTGGTTGTAAGTTGAGAACTGAGAAAAACGCAGTTCAAGCACTAGATCATTTATTTGATGAATATATGACCTTGGGCCAAATAATATTTCTGAACCTCAGTTTCTTCTTCTGTAAAATGGAGCTGATACTCTCCCTACTTTATTTGGTTTTTGTGCTTGAATGAAGTAATATACAAGCTGTAAAATACTGTACATACAAAGTATATTAGCTGTATGGTTTCTGATGTGCAAAACTTAGAAGATAAAATTATGTATAGACAACATACACTCGATGCACCTTTTCTGTAGCATTTAAAAATAATTGTCCCATTTATGGACATTTCCGGCAATGGGCCCATATTCTTTAGGAAGCAGGTCATTCTGTATTTGGCAAGTATCGCAGGTCAGGTTCCTCACATGCAAACTCAGAGAAGGAATTAGGGTGACGGTCATTTATCAGAGGGTGGTCTTCACACCAGTACCTGAGGGAGGGAGAGGCGAGGCAGGACGGGGCAGAGAGAGAAGTCAAGCTGTCGTGCAGTCCCCGTGAATGCTTCCCAGCAACCCAGGGCCAGCCTGGGCTGCAGCAGACCACGAGAGTGGTCACAAGTTTGGGCCAGAGGGCTGGACTTTGATGTTCTTGTGTTGACCAATCACTGGATCTTGGGTGAGGCAGTTGTTTTAGACTGAGGCAGTCCTCAAAAAGAGTTAAGAACTGAAGGTCATCTACTCCTGCAACTAAAGGGAAGAAGTCTTACCTTCACCAAGGGGCAGCTGGGCATCACTGCTTCTATCAGATGAGCCCTGTAGGTAAAACATTCGGCCCTCTATTGGGTGGAAACCTTTCTCACTGTGACTGTTGTGTAAGTTACTCTCCTCAGAGTCAACTCCAAGTCTTACCAATATTGTCTTACATAATTCTTTACTATATTCTGGAAGCACTTGTTCTGTAATACTGATGTGTATATTTTACATATATAAGCGATTTATATATGTGTTATATATTAATATTAATATATCAATCATTATGTTAATAACAATATTATATGGTAAGTTATAACCATCAATATATTGATATATTTACAGTATTAATGTATTATTAACCACTACTATAACATTAATTATCAATACATTAATATAATCATTAATATAAATATTAATAATTGTAATACATTGATACTTAATAACATACATGCAAGGCTCTAATTTATATTTATGCACATATTCATGTGCATATGTAATATATAGTATATTCTGAAAACATGTACTTTGAGTGATCTGAGAATATGTTGTTAACAATTGGCTCAATGATGCCCCACTGTACTCAGCATGTAGCTTTTAGTAACCATAATGATGCCCATTAGAGAGTAAAACGAGTCTGCTGTCCAAGAGAACTGCATTGGGAAATCATGAATTCTGGTTTGGACGTGTTGGGTATGAAACCCTTTTGAGACATCTGGAAGAAAACAGTTGGTAGGTGTTTGAATGTATCTATCTAGAGTTTTGTGGAGAAGGAAGTGGCAACCCACTCCGGTATTCTTGCCGGGAAGTTCCATGGACAAAGCAGCCTGGTGGGCTAAAGCCCCTGGGATTGCAAAGAGTTGGACATGACTGAGTAACTATCTCTGATGCTAGAGTTTTGAAAGGAAGTCTACACTAGCGATAAGTAATTAGGAGTTGATGTTTCTTTAGTAACTGAAGCTAGGAAGCCACATTTCCGTCACATTCCTGCAAGTCCATGATAAACTGGGGCTGGGTTTCCCTTTCAGATGGTAGTTTTCCTTCACTGGAGGGCTTTTCCTGATCTGTTTCACCGGATTCCGTTACCTGCCTCACTCTCGAGGCATCTGGGAGTGTAGCCACTGCTCTAGGGTGGGAGGAGGAAGGGGCCTATGACTAAAAGCTGGAGGAAATCCAACAAGTAAAGGCTGGTAGATGGGAACTCTGGAGCTGAGGTAGGAAAGGAGTGGCTGGGGAGGAAAAAGGGTGGAGCCATACAAGCAGGAGAGACAGAAGGGGTCAGCGTGGGTCAGCGTTCTAAAATTCTTCAGAGAAATGGTGTCATCGGAGGTGGGAGATAATTGATGATCTTTGGGAGGGTGGTTTTGGTAGGAGAAGCCAGACTGGAGTGGGTTGAGGAGTGAATGAAGGGTAGGAAATGAAGGCGATAGTGTTCACAGCGCTTTCAAGAAGTGTAGCTTTGAAGGTGAGGCCAGAGATACGGACTAGCTGGAGTGGAGCAAGGTTGGTTGAAATGGTGGGCCTGAGTGTGAGGAAGAGAACTAGAAATAGCACCCCCCACATCAATGCTTTAAATGTCCCCCTTCACCTTTAAGTGGTGTGAACTATATTCTGAAACATTAGAGAAATGACAAATGAATGTTGCTGCTGCTGCTGCTAAGTCGCTTCGGTCGTGTCCGACTCTGTGCGACCCCATAGACGGCAGCCCACCAGGCTCTCCCGTCCCTGGGATTCTCCAGGCAAGAACACTGGAGTGGGTTGCCATTTCCTTCTCCACTGCATGAAAGTGAAAAGTGAAAGTGAAGTCACTCAGTCGTGTCCGACTCAGCGACCCCATGGACTGCAGCCTACCAGGCTCCTCCGTCCATGAGATTTTCCAGGCAAGAGTACTGGAGTGGGGTGCCATTGCCTTCTCCGGTGCTTTATTAAAAGCAAACATAACCAAAATAGTTGGCTTGTGGACAACTTAGATTATAAAACTGAAATTGAAAAGGAGATAAATATAAGGTAATTTTCCTCTTGAATTATTCAGACCAGGGAGTCATAGGTTCATCTGGTTTTTAACTAAGAAAATCTTTTCTGACATGCTACTTTACATTTTACTTGAAAAGAAAAGTCTTTTATTTGTCTTATTTATTATCCAGATGAACAATGTCTTTTATAAAAAGGAGAGGAGCTATTTTTGCATGATCCTAATGCAAAGATGGATTATCTATCTATCTGACTCTGATATACTACTTCTAAAAACTGTTATTTTCTTATGTATGGGATAGGAGTAAAAGTAAGGACTTTCTTCAGAGAAATATTTCACAGATTCTTTTCTTGAGCACGTATAGAATTTATCACTCCAGTCCTATCCCCCCTCTGCTCAAAAGAGGTACTCAAACCCCAGGACAGTCCTCCTAAGCCTTCCTGTGACTCCCCAGGGAGTGTTTCCAGGAGCTGGGCAATGTTTTACAACCTTGTGCCACTCCACTGTGTACCTAAATCTGTCCTTGGTGAATGTGGTGGCTGCTGGGGCTGCTCCCCAAACCCCACTGACTTGGCAGTGATTTCCTCACGCCAGGAAGAATGTGCTCCTGAGTCTAGTTTTTTTCCATAGACCATGGCCCAGAGCTCTCGGGCTGAGATGATTAAGGACTCTCTCTCCTTTTGTATTAGGATCTGTTGGAGGGCTCATAGAGCTGATTTTCTTAGGCCCCCAATGTACAAGACCTTCTAGAACTAACATCCAAAAAAGATGTCCTTTTCATTATAGGGGACTGGATGCAAAAGTAGGAAGTCAGGAAACACCTGGGGTAACAGGCAAATTTGGCCTTGGAGTACAGAATGAAGCAGGGAAAAGGCTAATAGAGTTTTGCCAAGAGAATGCACTGGTCACAGCAAACACTCTCTTCCAACAACACAAGAGAAGACTCTACACATGGACATCACCAGATGGTCAATACCAAAATCAGATTGATTGTATTCTTTTCAGCCAAAGATGGAGAAGCTCTATACAGTTAGCATAAACAAGACCAGGAGCTGACTGTAGCTCAGATCATGAACTCCTTATTGCCAAATTCAGACTGAAATTGAAGAAAGTAGGGAAAACCACTAGACCATTCAGGTATGACCTAAATCAAATCCCTTATGATTATACAGTGGAAGTGAGAAATAGATTTAAGGGACTAGATCTGATAGAGTGAATGATGAACTATGGCTGGAGATTCATGACATTGTACAGGAGACAAGGAGCAAGACCATCTCCAAGAAAAAGAAATGCAAAAAAAGCAAAATGGCTGTCTGAGGAGGCCTTACAAATAGTTGTAAAAGAAGAGAAGTGAAAAGCAAAGGAAAAAAGGAAAGATATACCCATTTGAATGCAGAGTTCCAAAGAATACAAGGAGAGATAAGACAGCTTTCCTCAGTGATCAGTGCAAAGAAATAGAGGAAAACAATAGAATGGGAAAGAATAGAGATCTCTTCAAGAAAATGAGCGATACCAAGGTATCTCACATGCTAGTAAAGTAATGCTCAAAATTCTCCAAGCCAAGCTTCAGCAATACATGAACTGTGAACTTCCAGATGTTCAAGCTGATTTTAGGAAAGGCAGAGGAACCAGAGATCAAATTGCCAACATCCGTTGGGTCATTAAAAAAGCAAGAGAGTTCCAGAACAACATCTATCTTTGCCTTATTGACTATGGCAAAGCCTTTGACTGTGTGGATCACCACAAACTGTGGCAAATTCTGAAAGAGAAGGGAATACCAGACCACCTGACCTGCCTCTTGAGAAATCTGTATGCAGGTCAGGAAGCAACAGTTAGAACTGCAGTGGAACAATAGACTGATTCCAAATCGGGAAAGGAGTTTGTCAAGGCTGTATATTGTCACCCTGCTTATTTAACTTATATGCAGAGTACATCATGAGAAACGCTGGACTGGAAGAAACACAAACTGGAATCAAGATTGCTGGGAGAAATATCAATAACCTCAGATATGCAGATGACACCACCCTTATGGCAGAAAGTGAAGAGGAACTAAAGAGCCTCTTGATGAAAGTGAAAGAGGAGAGTGAACAAGTTGGCTTAAAGCTCAACATTCAGAAAACGAAGCTCATAGCATCTGGTCCCATCACTTCATGGCAAATAGATGGGGAAACAGTGGAAACAGTGTCAGACTTTATTTTTTTGGGCTCCCAAATCACTGCAGATGGTGACTACAGCCATGAAATTAAAAGATGCTTGCTCCTTGGGAGAAAAGTTATGACCAACCTAGACAGCATATTCAAAAGCAGAGACATTACTTTGCCAACAAAGGTCCATCTAGTCAAGGCTATGGTTTTTCCAATAGTCATGTATGGATGTGAGAGTTGCACTATAAAGAAAGCTGAGCGCCTAAGAATTGATGCTTTCGAACAGTGGTGTTGGAGGAGACTCTTGAGAGTCCCTTGGACTGCAAAGAGATCCAACCAGTCCATCCTAAAGGAAATAAGTCCTGAATATTCATTGGAAGGACTGATGTTGAAACTGAAACTACAGTACTTTGGCCACCTGATTGGAAGAACTGATTCATTTGAAAAGCCCCTGATGCTGGGAAAGATTGAAGGCAGGAGAAGGGGATGACAGAGGATGAGATGGTTGGGTTGCTTCACTGACTAAATGGACATGAGTTTGAGTAAACTCCAGGAGTTGGTGATGGACAGGGAGGCCTGGCGTGCTGCAGTCCATGGGGTCACAAAGAGTTGGACCTGACTGAGACTGAACTGAACTGAATGTATTCTGAGGGAAGCCGCTTTTTCTTACTGCTTATGGTTCTTTTGGGGCTTCCGCAATAGCTCAGTTGGTAAAGAATCTGCCTACAATGCAGGAGACCCTGGTTCAATTCCTGGGTCTGGAAGATCCGCTGGAGAAGGGATCAGCTACCCACTCCAGTATTCTTGGGCTTCCCTTGTGGCTCAGCAGGTGAAAGAATCTGCCTGCAATGCGGGAAGCCTGGGTTCTATCCCTGGGTTGGGAAGATTCCCCTGGAGAAGGGAAAGGCTACCCACTCCAGTATTCTGGCCTGGAGAATTCCATGGACTGTATAGTCCACAGGGTTGTAAAGAGTTGGACACAACCGAGTGACTTTCACTTTCATGGTTCTTTTGCCCTTAAAGTTAGATGTGTGTATTCAGAGACTTTACCAAAGAGAGTGGTTCCCTCCCTATATCTATCTATCTTTGACCAGAAGGGTCATCAGAGTCAGTGGATTCTCGGGTTCACCTACCTAATCACTATTTCCATAAGTTTGTCCCAGGCATTTGGATTTTTAGCAAATCTTATCCATCTACCTATCCATCTATCATCTGTTATGTAGCTCTTTGTGTAATTAATTTATCTGTCTACCTTAGATCAAACATTTGTGTCCCCCACAGTGGCCCCCCGCCCCAAATTCATGTGTTGAAATCCTAACCCAAGAAGGTGATGGTATTAGGTAGGGGCCTTTGGAAGTTGATACAGTCATGAAAGCAGAGCCCTCAAGAATGGAATTAGTGGTCTTAAAATTGGCCTTAGGAAGCTTCCCTGTCCCTTTCCTGTTCTGTAAGTTTATTGCAAAAATGATCATCTAGGAAATGAGCTCTGATCAGATGCTAAATCTGCAGGCACCATGACTTTTGGCTTTTCAGTTTCTACAACCATAAGAAAAAAAAAATGTTTGTTGTTCATAAGCTACCCAGCTTATAGTATTTTGTTTTAGCTGCCAAACAAAGACACATGCACACACACACACACACACACACTCTCTCTCTCTCTCTATCTTAATTTATTAATCTGTTCATGACATGTTTATTCATATTTATTGAGCAACTGCTATTAACATACAGTGATGCATTAATTCTTTGAATAATTCCTCCAGGGCTTTTTAAAAAAATAGTGTAAAGTTGCGCCAGAGGTTGGGAACAGTGTGTTTCAGTGTCCGTTTTTCAAAATCATCTGTAACCAAAAACGTGGGAAAAGCTGTGATTGATAGAAGAAAAAAATGTGCAATTATATTTCCTCCATGTATTTCTACTAGCCCACTGACTGAAACCGAAAAGTTATTTATTACAATGGGTGAAAATTAGGAAAGGATCAATCATTCTGCCTAATCAATCTGGAAAATATTGCATCAGAGGCAACAGCACACTGAACTACAGACAAAGCCAGACTTTATGGTTTGAGGGGGAAAAAAAAGAATAATTACTATAAGTGGAACTTCTGGACAAAATTTCCAAATGATGTACAGGTAACATGGAATAAATATATATTTAAAGAAAATTTTTAAATGTTTTTTTCCCCTTAGTCTTTCTGAAAGATGACTTATCATGGCTTGGGGAATATTAAGGAACTGAAACATATAAAGAAATAGATTAGATATTGGCAGTTACTATAAAGAAAGGAAAACGGTTCCTAGCAGAGAAAATATCTTGGAAGGTTGTACAGATTTAGGAAAGAAGGTGATCAAGACTCAGATGATGCCCTGAATTAACAGAGTCATGTAAGAAAATTAGGAAAGAGCAATCAATTTGAGAATACAGTTCTGAAAGCTGAAATGTAGTCTGATGGTCAAGAATTCTCATAAAAATCCTCATGTAGCTGAGTTTCCCCTTATTTTTCTTGTGACATCAATGTGTATTTGTGAGATTTCCCTGGTGGTAGAGTGGGTAAGACTCTGCCTGCCCTGCAGGGAGCATGGGTTTGATTCCTGATCGAGGAACTAAGATCCCACATGCCTGGCGGTGTGGCCAAGAAATAACTGAAAATAAAAATTGATGCAAAAAAGCTCATGATGAACAGCAACAAAAATAATCAATGTGTATTTGTGTATCCATATGTGTATGTTTGATTCTTTCATCTCCAGAAACTTGGAAAGATTTAAAAGCTTTGCACTTTAGAACATTACAATGCCTTGGGTGCGGCATGTTTGTTCTATGTAGCATGTATTGGATGTTTTTTCCTCGGTACACATCATTTTTAAACTTTATTTCTCTTTTTTTCACTCAGTTGTCTTTCCTATAATTTAGAGCTGTAAAACCGAATTTGTTTTTATTTTTCAGTGCATTAAGCCTTCAAAGAGGGAGACTCTCTTATTGTCTTACTTGTGGAAATGTCTTGCTGTCACATTTTGCCTTTCTTCCACACAATAAGCAGTTGTGCAGCCCTGGCAAGCATCCATAAATCTAGTTCCAAAGAAATGAACCCTTCACTGTGTATCTCCCATTTCCTCTTGACCTGACCTTTCTCTTTGACCTCATTTGACTTTATCTCATTGTGACTGTTCTGCCTGTATGTGTGTCCCACCCCACACACATGCACACAAATCCCTGGGAAAAGTTACTATGTTGACTCTTAGTGGGGGAGGGGGGGTTATAAAGGTAGAATAAAGAAGTTGGAGAGGAACTGTATAGGACTTCAGTAGATGTTGCTGAACAAATTGATTCAAATAAGGAGCTCCTCTCATTATGTTCTGAGTGGGCGTCATAATGTATCCATTTCTTTCCTTTTCATGCGGCAAGTGGCTACTTCTGTGCACAGGGGAGAACAGTCCAGTCTGCTTTGTTTCCTGTCCTTTGATTCAGGCTATTTTATATTGCCAGGAACCAGAAAAGCCTGGAGCCATTGTGCGCTGACACAGTTCACGGAGTTCCGTTGGGAACAGTTGCGGCCAAATGCTTCCACAAATGGAGGTAGTGCAGTTTCCGCTGGCCCACCATGTCCGCCTACTTTCCTTAAAAACTTAGTTACCTTCCCCAGACTGCGAACGGAACTATTTCTGTCATCATCACCATCTTAAAAGAACATGGTTTCTTTCAGTGATCCAGCACGACATTAATTTTTTGCCAGAAAGAACACTTTGTATCCTTCTGTGAAGGTCTTTTTTTCCTCTCCAGTCAATCTATATGCAGGTCAGGAAGCAGCAGTTAGAACTGGACATGGAACAACAGAGTAAGAGTAAAAAGAGTACGTCAAGACTGTATATTGTCACCCTGTTTATTTAACTTATATGCAGAGTACATCATGAGAAACGCTGGGCTTGAAGAAGCACAAGCTGGAATCAAGATTGCTGGGAGAAATATCAATAACCTCAGATATGCAGATGACACCACCCTTATGGCAGAAAGTGAAGAACTAAAGAGCCTCTTGATGAAAGTGAAAGAGGAGAGTGAACAAGTTGGCTTAAAGCTCAACATTCAGAAAATGAAGATCATGGCATCTGGTCCCATCACTTCATGGCAAATAGATGGGGAAACAGTGGAAAGAGTGGCTGACTTTATTTTTCGGGGCTCCAAAATCACTGCAGGTGGTGATTGCAGCCATGAAATTAAAAGATGCTTGCTCCATGGAAGGGAAGTTATGACCAACCTAGACAGCATATTAAAAAGCAGAGACATTACTTTGTCAACAAAGGTCCGTCTAGTCAAGGCTATGTTTTTTCCAATGGTCATGCATGGATATGAGAGTTGGACTATAAAGAAAGCTGAGCGCCTAAGAATTGATGCTTTTGAACTGTGGTGTTGGAGAAGACTCTTGAGAGTCCCTTGGACTGCAAGGAGATCCAACCAGTCCATCCTACAGGAGATCAGTCCTGGGTGTTCATTGGAAGAACTGATGTTGAAGCTGAAACTCCAATATTTTGGCCACCTGATGCGAAGAGCTGACTCATTGGGAAAGACCCTGATGCTGGGAAGGATTGAGGGTAGGAGGAGAAGGGGATGATAGGGAATGAGATGGTTGAATGGCATCACCGACTCAATGGACATGGGTTTGGGTGGACTCCAGCAGTTGGTGATGGACAGGGAGGCCTGACGTGCTGCGGTTCATTGGGTCGCAAAGAGTCGGACATGACTGAGTGACTGAACTGAACTGAACTGAGTCAATCCATAGATTCCTTTTTCTACAGTTCTACCTGAAATGTCACTGATTTATGGTGAATTTCATCACATCTCCTCCTTCCTTTCCTTCGTTTGTTCTTTCGTTTCTTTCATACTTGTTCTCTCCCTCTCTTTCTTTTTTCTTTTATTCAACACATATTTAAGGTCTATTTGCTTAACACACATCAGGTGCCAAGGATACCATGGTGAAAACACCTCACAAGGAAGCTCTAGTCTAGAAGGGAGGAAAGATTTTAAAATTAGTCAATTATAGTTGTAACAAGCACTGCAAAGTGGATAATATATATGTAAATAACAGGATGAGGTACCCTGCCTGTGGAAGTGATGTTTAAAAGGAGATCTGGAGAGTGAGTAGAAATTATGAGACAAAGGGTGTGAGGTTAGGACTCCATGGGAGTTGTTTCAGGCAGAGAGAATGGAATGTACAAAGGCCCTAAGACCAAAAGGAGTGGGATTGACTTTTAAAGAGGCTAATGAGGCCTGAATTCAGAGCGAGTGAAGGAAGTTTGAGATGGCATGCAGAGGCCGGATGGACTGGGTTGTCATAGCTAGGTTAAGAGTTTAAGGTTTATCCTGTTGTAAGAGGATGCCTGTGAGGTGGAACTGAAGAAATCAGACACAATGCACACAGATATTTAAGAAGGATAAACTCTTCTAATATTGTCAGACATTTTATTTTTAAAGGTGGAACTATGAGTTCATCTTCTTCGTTCTGGGAAGAACTGTTTTAGTGTCTCAATCACGGTCATAGAGGACAGGTTGAAACTGCTGTCCCAAGGGATGTGTAATGGAAAGTATGTTTCCAGGGGAATCACCTCATTTTTGCTCTGCTGCTTCTGCCCAGGGATCTCAGGCCCATGGATTTAGACAGGAGGATGAAGAGTTGAACCACTTTCATAGGAGTCATGGGAATTTCTGGGTGGAAGAGGGTTATGATTGTTCCTGGAGTTCAGTGTGATTATACCCCATCTGATACATTAGGATAATGGGACAATGAAGAGCTTCCTCCCCTTCTAATTCCAAAGAATGTATCAATGATGGGGTCTGGGTCTGGTCAGAACACAGAGTCGTTGTATGTGTTCTGAATAGGAAGAGTTTCAATACAGGGAAATAGAGGCTTATGTAACTGTTGAAGCACTGCGGGGGCAAAGGGCAGGAAAGCTGGACAGATGATCTCATCCCGCAGAAGTGATTTCCACGATTCTGAAAGAAGCTCAAGTGACTTTGATCCTCATGTCAGCTCACGTGTCTATCTGCAGCTGCCTCCAGAGGGTAAAGCCTCTCCATCTCTTCTGTCCCCTAGAGCTCATGCTAATGCCTGTTGCTGGTAGACTCTTAACTTGTAATTATACAAGGAAGTGGAGTCTGGCAATGTAGTTCCCAGTTTCTCTTCTGTGGATGCAGAAGAGACTTCCGGAGAGGATGGCTGTGATGTCACGTTGACAAAGGGACAGTCCAGCCTAGATGGTGACCGTGGGTCAGCAGCACAGCCCCAGAGGCGGAGAGGGAGGCAGGGTTCCTGGAGAACAGGAGCAGGCTCCCACTTTGAGAGTGTGGGTGTGCCTCCTTGAGGCTTCTTGTAGTAGCCAGGGTTCTCTGGAGAGACAGAACCAGTAGGGATATGCGTGTGCGTGTGTGTGCAGAAACGGAGACAGATTTATTTTAAGGAATCGGCCTGTGTGATCATGGAGACTGGCAAATCTAAAATCTGCAGGGTGGGCTATTGGCTTGGAGACCCAGGAGAGAGCTGGCAGAATTCCCTCTTGCTGAGGGGAGGTCAGATATTGTTCTATTCAGATCTTCATCTAATTGGATGAAACCCACCCACGTTGTGGAGGGCAGTCTCCTTTACTCATAGTCCACTGATGTGAATGTCAAGCTCATCAGAAACACCCTTGACCAAACATCTGGACAGTGTGGCCCAGCCAAGTTGACACAAAAAATTAACATCACACGTCCCTTTCTTCATTTATACCTGAGGAGTTCCACTACTCTTAGATGCTGTTCTGAAATAAACAAAAATATGCCCCAAATTAAAAATTCATGATCTGTTTTTATATATGTATAAACAGTTCAGTCCAACTCTTTTAAAACAGAGTGTGATAATTATTTTTCCCCTCTCCTTTAGATTTAGGAAAGAGTAGAGACATCTCTGGAGAAGGCAATGGCACCCCACTCCAGTACTCTTGCCTGGAGAATCCCATGGATAGAGGAGCCTGGTAGGCTGTGGTCCATGGGGTCGTGAAGAGTCTGACATGACTGAGCGACTTCACTTTCACTTTTCACTTTCACGCATTGGAGGAGGAAATGGCAACCCACTCCAGTGTTCTTGCTTGGAGAGTCCCAGGGATGGGGGAGCCTGGTGGGCTGCCGTCTATGGGGTCCCACAGAGTTGGACACAGCTGAAGCAACTTAGCAGCAGCAGCAGCAGCAGCAGCAGAGACATCTCTTTATGCTGTGCCCTCTCAGTATTCATTCATTCATTCAGTCAGTCTTTCAACAAGCGTTTATTGAAGATACGGGCACTGAGACTAATGCAGTGATATTGATACAAGATCAGATTCCAGACCCGAAAAAAATGTGTTAAGCTAAGGAGCAACACAAGCACTTTGTTGTAACTTGTGAAAATAAGTAAAGGAAATTGCAAGTGCAAAAGATACTAGATTTATAAGATTGTAAGAGTTGATTTTAAAAACTTTATAAAAGCATAAAATTTTATAAGTAAATTAAACCAACCAAAGTTTACAGATCTTAGCAAATCATGATGTATGCAGACTTGTTCCCTGAATAATCAAAGATGAGTCAGAACAACTGTTTATTCAAACAGCTTAATGTCAACTAATCGGAGAAGGCAATGGCACTCCACTCCAGTACTCTTGCCTGGAAAATCCCATGGACGGCCAAGCCTGGTAGGCTGTAGTCAGTGGAGTCGCTGAGAGTCGGACACGACTGAGCGACTTCACTTTCACTTTTCACTTTCATGCATTGGAGAAGGAAATGGCAACCCACTCCAGTGTTCTTGCCTGGAGAATCCCAGGCACTGGGGAGCCTGGTGGGCTGCCATCTATGGGGTCGCACAGAGTTGGACACGAATGAAGTGACTTAGTAGCAGCAGCAGCAATGTCAACTAATATAGTTTGTTTAGGAAGCAAATGCCTTAATAAAGAATACACTGACCCTAACACACTTAATGACTTTTTCATAGTTCCCCCAATCGCCTTTTCTTTTGTAAGATCCTGATTTTACCAGCTGATGTCTTGCCAGCTACTGTGTTTTCAGAACAATTACTGCCATGTTTGATGGAGGATTATTATGTTGAGAAGTTTCTGGGAGGCTAGTTTTTGGCCATATGACAGTGCATGTGTCATGACAGCACCACCAACTCTGTAGTGTGAATAAAATTAAAACAAAATTGGCAGGTAGATTTCTAAGATAATTCCTAATGACCCTCACCCATATATAATACCCTCCCCTGGGGGTAAGGGTGCACCTGTGAACATGATGAGGTGATTATATGTATGGCAAAAGAAAGATTATCTTGGGTGGGCCTGGACTAATCAGGGAAGCCCTTTAAGAGCAGAGAGTTTTCTCCAGCTGGTTTCAGAACACAGCGTTTCAAAGCAATAGAGACATACTTCTGCTGGTCTTAAAGAAACCAGTGCCTCGCTATGGAAAGGGCCGCTTGTCAGGGAACAGTGAGAGGTCTCTACAAGTTACACATGCCCTGGTCTGCAGCCAACAAGGAAACAGGGATTTCAGTCATAAAACCTTCAGGAACTAAATTCTATCAACAATAGAATGAGCTTAGAAGTGGATTTTCTTTTTTCAGAGCCTCCAGATGAAAACTCAGCTCAGCTGACACCTTCATTTCTGCCTCATGATGCACTGAGTTGAGGACCCAGTCATACCACGCTGGATGTCAGAATTACGGAATTGTGAGTGAATTTAGAATTTTTGTTTTTTGTGGTACTTTGTGGTAAATTTGTGGTACTTTGTGGTGCAACAAACAGAGAAAAGAAAACTTAGACAAAAAGGAAAACAAAACAACTTTTATCCAATTTTTGTTTCTTTGTTTGTTTTGGATGTGATATTTTGCTGAAATTGGTCTTGTGGTGCCATTGCTCTATTTAGGTCACATACAGAAAGGTATGATCTCAATGGTGAGGTGACGCAGCTGGAAGAAGACCTCCCAAAATGGAAAGGTGATTCCTTCTGGAGAGGTCCACTTCAATCCTTGTAAAATCTAGGAACAAGTTTAAAAGTGTATTTTCCCTATAAACTTTATGAAGGTGTGTAGGTATATTTGGGTCACCATTTTTTTATCATTAATATATCTATGAACATAGAGCTTAGGATAGTCATCTGATTTGTTAGTTCAGAATTTGATAATATTTCAAACTCAAGTATGTGACTCAGATGATCACATTGTAATCTTCAGTTTAGAGTGGCTGGGGGCTAATTCTTTTTTTGAGAATCAATTCACTTTCTAACTGGTAAGCCATACATCATCTTCAGAAGCTTTTCACAAGTTCAATATAATAGTTTGAATAATCAGAATTATAATATATTTATTTCAAGAGAGTTAGACTGAATAAAGAATCCAAAGGTGTGAAGTTAGAAACTTCTTGAGAAAAATATAAAAATGCAAATCTAACATTATGCATTGTTCTTTATCTTCTTTCCCTAGTATAAAATGTTTGAATATTTAATTCCTTGAAGTTCTAACACTGATCTCTTCAGAAATTCTTTCAGCTCTACTATCATGCATTATACGAAAGTGAAAGTGTTAGTCACTCAGCCATGTCTGACTCTTTGTGACCCCATGGACTGAAGCCCAGCAGGCTCCTCTGTCCATGGAATTCTCCAGGCAAGAATACTGGAGTGGGTTGCCATTCCCTTCTCCAAGGGATCTTCCCAATCCAGAGATCAAACTCAGATCTCCTGCATTGCAGGTAGATTTTTTACCCTCTGAGCTACCAAAGAAGTCCATCATGCATTATATTTTTAGGATAATTGCATATTGTATTAAGGTAAAATAGATCAATGATCTTTTAAAATTACTTATTAGCTAGAAGATTAGAGCCGCAGCCGTGGTTCTTCTTTTTCTTCTCTCTGTAACTCAGATTCCTTATCTCAGAACTTCCTCTCATGCTCCATACTCAGACCCTTCTCTTCATGTCCAGTCATCTTTTCCCCTTTAATTCTCATCCTTGACCTTTCATCATCTGAATTTTCCATGAGAATCTTGCTTCCTCCTTTTAACCATTACTTTACATACCTTTCAACCTCTTCTCTCATAGACCATTTTTTTCATTACTACTGCCCCCCCCCAGAAATTAATCTCTTTCCTCATCTCTCTTTTTTTTTTTAATGAAATAATTGCTTAACTCTAGAAATGTATGAATTCCACACAGAAATTGGGCCAGGATGTGACTTATACAAGTAAAGCCTCTTTCCTCTCGCTTCCTCAACATAAATGATAAATACATCCTGTTTATCAGCCTACCTTTATCTTCTCTCTCAACTTCTAGTTTCTACTTCATCGCTATAAATTGCTGAATATCTGTGCATAATACCAGAGCTAGGCTATGCAAAAGTTGGGACATTCAGAATGGTACTTAGGAATTTTACCTGCATTTTCTGTGGTCCTGTCAGAGATCTACAGAAAAAGAACAAGAGAACATAGTGTTCTGCTGGATCAGGTGATACCTTTGTGCACACTGGCGTCATCAACCACGTAGGTGCAAAGCTTCATGAGCAGAAGAGAACTTCATTTAATTTAGAATAAAGCTGACCTTTCTTCTGGAAGGACATAGCATTGTGTCAAGGTTTATGGCTAGAAAGGGGGTGTGTGGGTTGCGTGCAGCCTCAGCTCATCCCCTTTGCTGGGCCCTTTTGTGTAGAGAGCAACCTGCACAACTGTGTGTGGCCTGCCTGGCAAGTGTGCCGCCAGTAAATGTAGAACAAGCAGGGGATAAAGAGTAGGGCTTATGTTATGAAAGGTGACAGCAATTCTTATTTCCTTGGAAAGAACTAAATTTTACTTATAAGTGTTTTTCAAGCCAAATACTGAAAGTATGGTGAATGATCCTTAAGGTTTATAGTAAATTAGGACTTAGAAATGTGTATTTCAGTTGGAAAGAGAGTAAAATTGGGAAAGTAAAGATAGGTAGATGGGGATAATGAACACTGTTCAGAAAACTTTTTGTTAAAACGCCATTTTTGTTAGAATACCACAAAGTTCAGGCTTTGTGGACCATATAGACTCTGCTGCAACTTTTAAACTCTGCTCAAAAGCAGCCATAGAAAAATATGTAAATGAATGAGCATGGCTGTGTTCCAATAAAACTTTATTTACAAAAGTGGGCTGGAGAGGGGGGTCATAATTTGTGAACACCTAGTGTAGAATATTGAGAAAAAAGGGTTCACAGAGGCCTTTGGTTGTTGTGAGTCTGCTGTTGATTCAGAAAGAGCCCTAAAATCCGAGTAACAGGTGTTCATAAATTATCAGACAGATAAATTCTACATAGGTTGAAAAAGAACCTTTTGATAACCAGTTTTAATTTATAGATCTATAAATGCCAGGAATGGAAATTTTATTTGTCAGGTGTTTATTTCTCCATTGAATCTCCTGTAATATATATGCTTCAGAAGATTAAAAAGTGGATTAACAGACTATATTTCTCATAAAATGTTACTCTTTAAACTTCTCTTGCAGTGCTCAATTTAAACAGTATGTAATGGATGTATATTATGATTTGGTGGGTGATGGTGAATTTTATTCCCTTTGCTTCATAGCAACTCACTGATATCAGAACTGATCTTTGTTGGGGCTGGCCTGACTCATGGAATTCAGATGCTTTGCTCAGATAAGTAATTCTTTGGGGAAAACTCATCGTAAGCAAAATACTTGAAAAGATATGAGAAAGGGCAACAGCTGGGCTATAAAAACAGACTTTATATTTTTCCACGGGAAAAAAATTATGGTCCTAGCATTTTATTCATTCCCTAATTATCTAAATATGTTATTCCATAACATAAATACAAAGATGTTTTTGTTCTTTGGGCAAATTGCCCTTAGTTATCAAGCTCTCAAATCTTGAAAAGGATCAGTCTTGAAAAGATCCTTCTCCTCTCTTCTCCTTCTTCCCCTTCCGTTTATCCTTCCTTTTTTTTTTTTTTTTCTCATGTGTTTGTTTTCAAGATGGATATAGACTGTAACAGCAAAGTCTTTGTAAAAACTGAGAATATGTGAGAGCTTACAGGTTATGGGCAACTGAGCATCTGGGCCTGGGTGTTTCCTGCGTGGAGCAGAATTCCTTTGGCCTCCCCAGCACCCCGGCATTGTTTATTGTAGCCTGTAACCTCTCCTTTCATTGAAGGGGCAAATTTATGAAGGGGTTCACACAGCTGTTCTGGTTTTTAAGGTGACCAAGGCCAGCTGGAATACACTTTATTCACTGTAATACACTTTATATCATAAGATTTTTATATTCCAGTGAAAACTGGCTGTTAAGAGGCTTCAGAGGCAGGGCTTAGATTTTGATTGTCACTTAGCACTGCTGAAGAAATTAAATTCTAGTGAGGACATAACTCAGTGAAAAACAACCTTCTCTTACATAGCACAGTGATGAAAAGAGCCCACAGTTACAAGGATTTTTCTGAATTCCATTGACTCTTTACTGCTAATTAGTAACATGACTTGAGAGTGAATTTTTTGATACTTGCTTTGACTTGCCTTTAATAGCACTTTAATTTCCCATGGGGCCTTTTGTTCTTAACTTGCTGCAGATAAATATAAAAACTGTGGACAGGATCAGTCTTGTTTATTTATGAAGCAAAGTTTTGTTTTTATGATGTTTGGAGTTTATTTCCAGGCAGTTAAAGGAAGGAAGTAATTGGTACCTTCCTTCTAAGGCCATTTTGGAATTTTATGAAAGACAATTTATATGATAGAAAATCGATCTGGAAATGCAGTGAGTGAACTGGTTCCAGAGCTACTTAGTGTATGATGCTAGATGGAATTTCTAGCATCACACACCGAATAGAGGGGTGGGTAGGGATGATGTGTTTCTCTGGATTGGAGTCTAATTATAGCTTATTTGCTTTTCCTGCCGGTGTGCTCTCTGGGGCAAGTAATCTAGAGAGAGTGTGCCACTGAGAGGGCTGGCTGGGATGAAGCTAATTGAATATTTGACAACGTGGCTCTACTTATCTCCTCAGTGTGATTCAAACGTAATTCACCCTTGTGAATGCAGGGTGTTCGTGAGAGAACTACAGTTTCATCCAGTCCTTGAAAGACATTTTTTCCAGCAGCGTAGAGATTTGTCAGTGACACCTCAGAACATTAGTTCAAGTCTGTGCATTTATTAAACTGTCCCTTTTTGAAGAACCACTCCAACAGCTGCTAGACCTAGAACTCTGCTGCTGCAACTAAATCACTGGAGTGGATTGGCTTTTCCTTCTCCAGGGGATCTTCCCGACCCAGGGATCGAACCCAGGTGTCCTGCATTGCGGGCAGACGCTTTACCCTCTAATCCATCAGGGAAGCCCAACTAAATCACCAGTTTACACCAGATCTTGACATTTACAGACCATTTAGCCTATGATGCTATAAATATAGATTTCGATTATTTACTTTGTAGTAAAAATACTCAATGTATCATGAATTCATACTTGTTAAGAATTGGGGAGCCTTTTGGTTAAGATTTTTTCAGCATATTTGCTGCTACTGATTTTTTTTTGTCCTTTTGGTTCAGCGAAGGTGAATTCCTTTAGGCCCTGTGACTAATTTCCCTAGATCCAGAGATTACCTAATGAGTTCCGTAGAAAACCTTGGAACTAAATTGATTCAAGGTTTACTGAGTGACTAATGTAATCATACCTCTGGGGAAATAAACTTGCCCCTAGTTTACTGGTTAGTTGCGAAAAATCTGGCAATAAATGGAAATAAGAATAAACAGCTGTTATTAAAAAATCATCAGGGGCCCTTGATGTCCATATAAGTAATAGATAGCCTCAGTTTTAAATTTTCATCCCAAATAATGACAGTTCTTCCTTTGCCATTATAATTTATCTGTTGATAAAATTTAATATGTGTATGCATGAATATGATTTATAAAGTTAAGATGCAGACTGGATCTTTATAATGTAAAAGTTTCGAACGGATTGTTTTTGGAAGAGCAACTGTGAAAAGGAATGTTTGCTTAGAACTCAAGTTGGGAAAACATATATAACCTTGGAGCATGTTATTAAAGGAAAAGTACTATCAGCAGGTTCATCTGTTTCAATCTTTGATGCATCAGAAAAATCAATCTGTGCTCCAGAAGGCATTTTGAATAGTCAAAGGCTGTTTTTTTTCCATCAGACATTTCATATTTGTGCTTAGATAATGCTTCAGATGTTTAGAAAAAACAGAGAGATGCTATGGAAAAAATAACTCTGTTTCTAAATCCTAAATGATCATAACTCATTACTGGCCAGAATTTTATTTTCTTAAGACTATATGCTACACATATACTGGTAATTGATATAATAGTTCTTAGTATCATATATATATATATATATATATATATGTTCTGTGTGTGTATATATGTGTGTGACTTGCATATATAAATCTTTTTGTACTTTATGAGTTTAATTTGGAATCTAATTCTAGGTGTTTATCTTTAAGACCTAGAATAATAGAATTTGTGAAAATCAGAACATTACCCATTGATTAACACAAGCCCTGGGACAAGATATGAAGTGAGTGAAGTTATCTTCACTGAGAGTCCATCCCTTCTGTAAGGACTTTACTCTTTGAAGTTCCTCCTCGGACTGGGGAAACCATGTTAGACCACCAGAAGCGAACTGTCCTGGGGTATATGTAGTTTGGAGAGTGATTTCTGAACCAGTTCCCAACTTCCTGTACTTTCTCTTGCCTGTACTTTTCTGTATTTTCTCTTGCCATTCTGAAATTTTTCTCTCTCTCCTTATTGTGTGCTAATTTCTTTTAATGTATACATTTTATTTTAAAATTTTTATTTACATTTTTTATTAGATATAATTGACAAATATTAGTGTCAGTTATATAACATAATTTTTGTTCTTGTGATGACAACTTTTGAGATTTACTCTCTTAGCAACTTTTAAATGTATGCTGCTGCTGCTGCTAAGTTGCTTCACTCGTGTCCAATTCTGTGAGACCCCATAGACGGCAGCCCACCAGGCTCCCCCGTCCCTGGGATTCTCCAGGCAAGAACACTGGAGTGGGTTGCCATTTCCTTCTCCAGTGCATGAAAGTGAAAAGTGAAAGTGAAGTTGCTCAGTCGTGTCTGACTCAGCGACCCCATGGACTACAGCCTACCAGGCTCCTCTGTCCATGGGATTGTCCAGGCAAGAGTACTGGAGCGGGGTGCCATTGCCTTCTCCGTTTAAATGTATACTACAGTGTTATTAACTATTGTCACCATGTTATACATTTAAACCCCAGACTTGCTTTTAACTGGAAGTTGTTTGTAACTTTTGACCACCTTCACCCTTTCACCCAAACCTCACCCCTTGCTCTGGCAACCCCCATTCTATTCTCTGTATCTGTGAGTTTTTTTCATTTTTTTTTTAAGATTCCATATAAAAGTGAGATCATATGGTATTTGACTTTCTCTGTCTGACTTGTTTCACTTAGCATGTCATTTAACATATGAAGAAAGGAAGAAAACCACACACTCAAACTAGTCAGTCATGAGCCATGGGAACTGTGTGAAAGCCAGACAATCACTTTGACAGTATTTGAGGAAGCTCCAGTCTTCTAAAGGTGGAGGACAGGTTGTGTTGAAAATTAGGTCCAGTATCTGGTTGTGAGAGTAGCAGAATTACAAAAGAGACTGAATAACAGCTCTGGCAAGTCTCCTTCTGAAAATTAGGGAACTGAAAAGAGTGGGACCCTTCTATCTAGAATGGATTGACTTGAGAATCTTAAACTCTTTCAAGAGCTCTGTGAGCTCTTGGACTTATAAAGGTAGCCTACAGAATTCCTCCAAAATCTCCTTAAATTGCTGGGCCTGTAGAAATTGCTAAGTCCTTTACCTTTCTCAATCCTTCTTTGCCTGGACATCACTGAGAGACAGTCCTTACCTGAGGCAGATGTTTTGCTGGATAATATGCTTACAAGTGTCTTCCTAGGTGGGCCCAATGGTAAAGAATCTTCTTGCCAGTGCAGGAGACAAGGAGATTCAGGTTTGATCCCTGAGCTGGGAAGATACCCTGGAGAAGGAAATGGCAACCCACTCCAGTATTCTTACCTGGGAAATGTCATGCACAGAGAAGCCTGGTGGGCTACAGTCCATGGGGTCGCAAAAGAGTCAGACATGACGTAGTGACTAAACAACAGCAACAACAATGCTTGCAAGTATACTTACCTCTAGATCTGCTCCAACTGCCACTATGGTATCTAAGATCAGCCTCAGCATAACCTCAGGGGAAGTACTATCTCTGCTTTGGGAGGAAAGGAATCATTCACCAGATGAGTTGCAGGACCAGGCTAAAATGTATTGTCAGGAACCAGAAAAATGTGCCTAGAAACAAATTTTGAGAATGCTGTATGAGAAATTACAAAATAAGGCTGGATAAAGGAGAGTTGACCAATAGGAGTACTCTCACTTGACTCAGAATTTAGTATCCTGATGAGGATACCAGGAGTCAGTTATAATATTCTGCTTGAATGGTGGAGATGCTGAAACTACCATGGCAGAGATTGAAGGAGTCAAAAGGCTCAGAGAGGTGAGCCTGTTAGAATAGATTTGCAGTCCTTGCTTTGCATGGTTCTGATATACATGGATTTCAGTTGCTGCAGTTCAGTTAAAAACTACCAGAGTTCCAACGACACAGTTCAAATTGCAGTTACTAAGATATATTAACTGTAAGTAATTGCATAAAGCATAAACTTTGCTGCTAGCTCTTCAATGCAGAAATCACTATGTAAATAACAGAGGCACATTATGATCAGTGACCAGTTGTGTCACTTTTTTCAAAGTGGGTGGGTAATTGGTCACTGCGCATCTGTTACTCAGTTCCCACACGGATGGAAGAGTAGAGCTGCATTGTCTATCACCCAGGGACAAAGCCATGTAACCTTTTACTGAAATGGACAATTGAAAGAAGGAATTGGCTATCAAAAATCAATTAGAGAAAAGAAAAATGAGAATGCTAGAAGTGAAATTCTGATCAAATATAAATGAGGTTAAAGAAGAAATAGCTGACCATGGAAATGTGGACACTGCCTCTAAGAGATGCCAGACATGTGATCAGAGGAACTCAGTGAGGGCAGCCTTATCAGCATAAATGAGAAAAATGGTCATGACAGGTTGAAGATATCTCAGAGAAAGAGATGCCAGTGAAAAACTTCACATTCATGGAATGCTCAGAGATATTTCACCACACTGAAAGTGGGAAGGATAAAATATTGGAAGCGGATTCAAATGTTGTATGACAATTTGCCAAGGCATGGAAAGATCCTTGATTTATATCTTAAGTTATAGACAGAAAGAAGAAGGCAAGCACTGTTCAAACTATTCTTGATAGGTTATTTTTTTAATCTTTTTTCTTTTTTTTTTGGTGAGATCTTCCTGGATCAGGGATGGAACCCCTGTCTTCTGCATTGGCAGGCTGAGATCCTTTACCACTGAGCCACCAGGGAAGCCTGGTAGGGATTATTTTTTTTTAAACAAAGAAATAAAACACTTCAATTCTCAGAGTTTTTATAAATACAGAGAGGTAGAGGGGCACCCAGTGAAAGTTTTGTTGTACCTCTGTAAGTGAAAAGGTCAAGAACAGGTATTGATGTCAGGTGCCAGCAACAACAAACAAAAATCGTGATCCCTCATCCAGAGTCCAGATCTGAAGCAGTTCTCAGACCCAGAATTTATCCAAGAGAAAGATGGGCCATCCCGATGAAGAACTTTGCAGCCTCAGCAAGCACAGGCAGTAGTGATGTCCACAATCTTTTCCTGAAGAGATGTATGGCCGCTTGCCAGGGTAACTGTACACTAAAGTAATTATACCAATTAAGTAATTATACCCAGGTAGTTTTCTTTTTTAATCAATATTGGGACTGTCTACCAGAAACAGTAACTAGATGAAGTGAAATTATCATAAAAAATCTTTTGTAGCTATAATATTAATGTGTATGGTGATGACTGTTAACTAGACTTGTGAGGGTGATCATTTTGTAATATATGTAAATATTGAAGCATTATGCTGTACACCTGAAACTAACATAATGTTATATGTTAATTATTTGTTGTTGTTTAGTCACTAAATCATGTCTGACTCTTTTGTGACCCCGTAGACTGTAAGCCATGGATTGAACCCAGAGATCAAACCCATGTCTCCTGCATTGGCCTTTACTACTGAGCCACCAGGGAAGCATGTCAGTTTTACCTCAATTAAAAAAAAAAGATACAAGTTAGTATGGGGACAGAGTACATCTAATTGGTGCAAGGGATAAACTGGCGAATACGGTCAGTTCCCTATTCATAACTGTGGGAAATCCTGCTCATTGACAACTGCTGGTGTCTGCATCTGTGACTAAGGCTCTTTTTCCTGCAACTGTGGAGAGATGCCTGTACACGTGACAGACTGAAAATACCAGTGAACCCACAGTCCCTGGAGGGCAACCCTCAGTCAATGACTCTTATAAGCAGGTGTTGGACAATTCTGAGATATATATTTTGCATGCATCCTCAAAGTTCCTCTGTGAGATTAAACTTTAGTTGCTTACTGTTGTAGGTGGTGTAGTAGCATAGCCATTATGGGATGCCTTCTTTTCCCCATATTAATTTCCCATTCCTCACTGGTGTTACTTGTGCTTTCCAACGGCTCTCACTTGAATTCCTGTCTCAAGCCCTGCTTCTGGGACAATTTAAAATAAGACAGTTCCTAAAACCTTATATAATTACTTATATTTTATTTGATCAATATACAGAGAATAATTACAAACTATAATACAAAGCTTGCTAACAATAAACCTAACAAGAAAAAAAGTTGATTTCTTGGCACTGTTTTTGTTCCTAGACAAAATCACACTTATGATGTAAAATTAGAATACTATATTAGAAAAGATGCATGTAATTTGAATTAAAACACATTGACTCCAGATTTCTAGTTGTCAGATGATGCTGGGAGGGAGACTGTATCTGTTTAGATAACCATTTTGCCCAGAAGTTCAATGATATGACATTTTAGATTATCTACAATGCTTTTGCCTAGTTGAGTAAGATTTCCAGAGGTCAAGTAAGGAAAGAGAGGGTGTGGATCACAGCACAGAGTTGGGACTTATCGACAATTCTGTGAGTCACATAAAACTTTTTAATACCAAATATTTGTGCTAAGCAAAAAGCATATTTGGTTAGCAGAAAACTCAAATGAAAGCCTCTCTATTTTTCTTTTTCTCCAATGGCTGACCACTTTCAGAGAGAAATGATAATATAAAATGAACTAGCATAAAGACTGCAATAAAAGGGGAACAAAACAAAACAGAATAGAGACAGAGAATATATCTTATAAGAGGAATTATCCAGGGGAACACAATAAGGATTAGCTCAGAAATAAAAATTTAGTTCAACTTATAAAAGTCAATATTCTCTTTCTAGACTAACAAAACCCAGCAAGAAATACAATAGAATAGAATGTTATTTGTAAAAAGAAAGCAATTCTATATTATGTAGGAATTAACCTAAGAAAGAATGAACAAAAGAAAAATCTTAAAACTCAATTGAAGGACATGGGAAATATAAAAATGAATGAAAATCTATGATATCTATCTAGAACTAGATAGGTATCTATGTACCTGTCTGTGTGTGTATCTATTATCTAATCTCTCTTCCTTTCCTTCCTTCTCCTCCTCTTCTTCATTGCTTCCTTCTCTTCCTCTTCTTCACCACCACCTTCATCATCATCTATTCATCCATAAGATACAGAAAGATTTAAGATCAAAGATATCACAATGACAGGGATGATGAAAAAAAATGGACCTATGAAGTAGTAAAAAGAATTCAAAATGAAGGAAAAGATAAGCCATTGGTCTAGTGGGAGAGAACTCAGCAAACTGAAAGCCAGAGGAGAGAGAACCTGAGACAGAGATATTGCTTCTAGAGATTTATCAGTTCCAACTGCTTGTCAGTTAACAGTTGTAGTTCTAGATCTTATCTATCCTTATGATAAACTCCGTTTTTCTTAAGGTGGTCCGAGTGCCTCACTTTCCTTTTTAAAAAAGCAATTCTCAGGATCTCTGATCATTATTATTACTATTGACTGATTCAGTTCGGTTCAGTCACTCAGTCGTATCCGACTCTTTACGACCCCATGGACTGCAGCACACCAGACTTCCCTGTCTATCACCAACTCCCAGAGTCCATCCAAACCCATGTCCATTGAATCGGTGATGCCATCCAACCATCTCATCCTCTGTCGTCCCCTTCTCCTCCTGCTTTCCATCTTTCCCAGCATTAGGGTCTTTTCCATTCTTTGCATCAGGTGGCCAAAGTATTGGAGTTTCAGCTTCAACATCAGTCCTTCCAGTGAACACTCAGGACTGATCTCCTTTAGGATGGACTGGTTGGATCTCCTTGCAGTCCAAGGGACTCTCAAGAGTCTTCTCTAACACCACAGGCATTTAAACTTTTATATTATACATTTACATTCCAGGCAATCGAATAGAGACCTCACACACTGCTTTGATTCCAGAAGAGCACAGAACATAGGGAGAATGAGTTAAAAGGAAGGAATGTTGCTGTAGACTTATCCATTACTTAATAAACTTGAATAGATATGTGGTGAGTATTCCAGATAATAGAATAAGTATCATAGTAACTTACTAAAAGAATTTTAATATTTGTTGGGTAACATGTCATATAACTTTTGGAACTTGATAGAAAATAGACTTATCTTTATTATTTGCAAAAGTGTAGGTTTTATATAGTGGAAAAATAAAAAAAAAATGTTCGCTGCACATGAGGTGTGTGCAGTGAAAGGTAAGACTGGAGAAGATTGGTATTTTCTTCAGCAATTAAGTAACTGACACCCAGTACCAGCAATCTCGAATTAGATTATAAGTTGATAATAGAGATATACTTGCATTGAACGTGAATCTTCATTTTCAGTTATTTTATTAAATATTTCATGATGCTAAAGAAAGTATGATCTGTCACTTGAATTTACTTCCTTTTAGGGGTAAAGGAAAGAGTCTATGGAATATTTGAACTTATTAAAATTTTATTTTTTTTGAAAAATATGGTTTCCCACTCCTTTTTAAAAATATTTATTTATTTATTTTACCAGCTTTGCCAGGTCTTAGTTGTCTCACACGGATTCTTGAGTTGCAGGATGTGGGGTCTGGTTTCCTGACCAGGGGTCAAACCAGAGCCCCTCTATTGTGAGCATGGGGTCTTAGCCACTGGACCACCAGGGGAGTCCCTGAACTTGTTAAGATTTTAGATCATAGCATCATTCTCATTTTTATTAGGTTGGTAATAATGAGTCATTCCTAAATCTGGACTCTTTTTCCTACTCTACTTAGTCACATAGGGTTAGAAAAATAAGGAATGTGCTACTTCAATAGGATCCAAGTCAAAAAGAGTCAAAATATCCTGATTAGTGTTAAAAATACCAATGACTGATGAAGACATGGAAAGGAGCAATAAGCCCAAGGATGGTCAGAGAGAAGAATGATAAGCAGTTCTCTAAATTTATCTTCAGATACAGAATAGTTATAATCATGTAATATGTTCCAAGTCTGCATATACATGAAGTTGCTCTCAGATAATGCCTTAGTATCTGAATAATTGTAAGTTTCACTTCTAGTTAGGAGTACATGTATTCAGTTGGAAATAATTTCACCTCTTATAAGTAGATCAAAATAAACCAAATTAGTACATTCCCCAGAGCAATTGAATTCAGTAATTTTTTTTTCAGCAAAACCTTCTGAAATCCAATATGGTGTTAACCACTTAATTTCAGATAGGTTTGAACTTATGTGGTACTTCTTAAAGAGTTGTGGGGAGAATGATTTCCAGGCCAGTAGGAAAATGTACTGGAATCAAGTGATTAGTGGCCCCTGTGTGTCAGGGGACAGAGTGTCAGCCTGTCTCCTCTGACCCCTCAGTATTAACAGAGATGGTATGCAGGTGCACAAATTTTAATTTTGGTATGATTCTTAGGTAAAGCCCAACCAAACAGAGTGCGGAGAATGATTTTGATGAATGAATAACCGCAGTATTTTGATAAATGAAATTGTAAGCACAATATTATTTTCATTATCCCTTACTGAGGGTGTCTGATTCTTTGTAACCCCATGGAGTGTAGCCCCGCCAGGCTCTGTCCATGGAATTCTCCACGCAAGAATACTGGCGTGGATTGCCATTCCTTTTTCTAGTAGAGCTTCCTGACCCAGGGATTGAACCTGGGTCTCCTGCATTGCAGGCAGATTCTTTACCATCTGAGCCACCAGAGAAGCCCTATCCTTGATTGAAGCCTTGCTAGCTCATACCTCTGGGCAGAGCATAAGTGCTGTCCTCTTCATGAAGTCTTCCTTGATACCCTCATTGAACCTTGGCATTTACTGAAATGAACCACTGTAGCAATTTATTTGTATTCTGTGGTGACACTTTTCACATTCTATCTTTTATTCATTGCTTATATATCCTTCTTCCCATTACTTTGTAATGATAATGCTTTCTAGCATTTGCATAGTTTTGATAGCTTTAAAAGTTAACACATTTAAAAGGTTATTCACATGATCAGTTCTCACATAGACCTTATGATTTAATAATCATCCCCATTTTTACTGGTATGAGGGATGTGAGGTGGTGCAATGGGCGAGGATCACAAGGCTTGAGTTCTGGCTTCCACTTTATTACTTATGAGGCCACTTATGCACGTGAAATTCTAGTTTTCTCTTCTGAAAAATACATAGGGGTGATGCAGTGTGAGGGGATCCTGTGTGTGCAGCATTAATCAGGTTTGATATCCTTCAAACATCATTCAGGTGACATTAATTTATCACCATATGTATGTGCTCAGTCGTGTCCAACTCTTGAGACCCCACGGATGGAAGCCGTCCAGGTTCCTCTGTCCAAGGGATTTCCCAGGCAAGAATACTGGAGTGGGTTGCCATTTCCTCCTCCAGGGCATCCTTCTGATGCAGGAATCAAAAGCCTCTCTTGCTTTCTGCATTGGCAGGCAGATTCTTTACCACTGTTCCACCACAGAAGCCCAATACATAATAAGTGCTCAATAAATATTTTTTTAAGCATATAGAAAGGGAATCCTCAGACTTTTCCTGCGGAGGGCCAGATAGTGAATGACTTAGGCTTTGTGGGCCACATGGAGTCTGTTGCAGCTACTCAGTGCTGCTCTTGTGGTCTGGAAGCAGCCACAGACAATATATAAATAATGAGCATGGCTCTGTTTCAATGCAATTATTTACGAACACTGAAATTTTAATAACATATCATTTTTCATATCGTAAAACACTCTTTTTAAATTTTTCAACCATTTATGAATGTAAAAATCATTCTTAGCTCAGGATGTACAAAACAGATGGTGGGCTGGATTTAGCTTGCAGTTTATAGTTGCCAATCCTTGGAATAAAATATTAACAACTGGATATTAATTTTGATTTACTGTGGTAATTATAAGAGCATATTTTGTATAATATTACTTGACTAAGGCAAGAATATTTAATCATTCACTAACATAATATTGTGAGGATAAGAATTGTAGTTAAAGGCAAATTGAACATGCTGCTGCTGCTGTATTGAATTAAATATAACTTTGTCTTTCTTGTATTATGATATATAGATTTTCATCAAATATTGTGTATTTTTAACTCATTTCTGGATTCATTTAAAAGTATATTGGAAAAATTGAAAAGGAGAGTATTCGTTGAGGAACAACTGATGAGGCGATAAGATGAGGTAACCTGTTTGATGTTACAGAAAGTCACGAAGCTGTGCAGACTTTGTTCACTGCAAATTCATGCTATGTAACCTCATTTGGGCTTTTAATGCTTCTTGTCAATAAAGAATGCAACATTCTTTATCCTTTGCTTGTTAAATTCTTATTGCATTCCTCACGGCAGCTGTTTTCGATTTTCTACATGTTTCAGCTTCCAGTCCTCTGACATCTCCCTTACTCTAAGCGATGACCCTTGCTCCTCTTGGACATGTCATCAGACGACCCCCGGCAACTTGACTCCCCTTGCCCTCAGATGTTTGTATTGTCACTCTTTCCTGATAATCTCATAATGCCTCTTTATCTTCACCTCTTTTACTCTCTGCTATAGGGGGAAAATGCTTTTCTTCTTTTTCCATCACTCGATTGTCATTTGTACTCTTTAGGCCATGATTTTTTAACCCTTTCCATAAAATTCTTCAGCGAATGACCTCCTCTGTCTCTGATGTGAACGTCTCTCTGCCTCTTTCTCTTCCTCCTATAGAACCGGACTCATTCAACTTTTCTGCACTGGTGTGACCTGCCAGCCAGCATCTCCTCTGATTGGTGAAGCTTCTGTTCCCACTGGGAGGCACCTTAGCATATTACCCCTTTACCTCTTTTAAAACATATAATCAAAAATTCATACAAAAATTAATCACCTCTTGAACCTTCTGTTTATTTCTAAGACTACTGTCCAATGTCTTTTGTGTTCAACCACAAAAGAGTTGGTTTTCAAAGTATGGTCTACACTTGATGCCTCCATGACTTATTTCTTTTGCCCTTGCAGTCTGCCTTCCCCCTTTTCCATTTTTTGACTCTGTTCTCAAGAATCACCAATGAGCTTCCGGGGGATAAATGTAACAACTTTTTGTTAATAATGAACTTCTTTTACTTCGGTAGCATTACATCTTGATAACTAATTCACACTTTTTGGAAATTTTCATTCTTTGGCCTCTGAAAATGGCCATCTTCCAGATATAACAATCTCTTACATCAGATTGTTTCTTCTTTAAAAATCTTAGTTACTCTTTTTCCTCCCTGCAAAGATTGGTGTTCTCCAAACTAATATCCTTGTTCCTCTCTTTTCTTTTTCATCCAGATTCTATCTTATTACCTTTAGCTCATGTTTTTCACTTCCCTCCAGACCTCTCTCTCATAAACTCTAGTTCTACTTGGTCAGGGGTCTCACAGATATCTCCACCTGAATGTCTTATAAGCACTTGAGACTCATCATATTTAAGACAGAATTCATGATCTTTTCATTCAAATTCTCTCTCACACTCTTAATTTATTTCCTAATATTTATAAAGGAAGAGTAACAAAATCTTGGAGCCTCCTCGATTCATTCCTTTTTAGCACCTCCCAAAGATAACCAGTCCCTAAATCCTGACAAATTTGCCTTTGGAATATTTCTGACATCTTTTCCTTCCTGTATTTTCCCACTGTTACTACCTTATTAGCCCTTAATCATCACATATTTAAGAAATTGGTGGTATTCTCCTCAGTGCTCTTATTTCTTACAGTCACCCTTCTCCAGTATATTTAGACACTTTCCTAAATCTTTGATTTATAATATTTTAAGCTCAATTATAATAGCAATACTGGGGAGTTTACTTTGTGGTAGGCACAGTTCTAAGTAGTTTATGTGGGTAGACTTAATTAATCGACACAAGAATCCTTTGAAATGACTAGTATTATTGTTTAACAGCTCAAAGAGTTCAGCAGCTCACCGAAGATCGGATAACTTGCAAGACCCAAGGTCAAGAGTCAAACCCCAGATGTGGATGTGGTTGGACGTGTGGAGAAGAGGGAACAGTGCCTAGGCTTAATCACACACTGAAATGCCTTCTGTTCAAGTGACTGAGTGAAGCTCAGACTCATTAACTTCGCTCTCTCTCACTAACTCAACTCTCTGACCTTCAACTTCTTTTAACTTCCACAAATATCTAACATGAAACCGGGGTAATGGCTCATCTGTCTTATTCATAATTCTCATATGTATACACTGGATTTTTGGTCTGCATAGTCCTATTTACATTGTTTTCTTTAACCCCGCCATGCATTCCCTCCTCCCCCATTTAACCGAAGGTCTTCAGCATAAAACATCTGATCATCTTGGAACACTTTCTTAAGCACCCTGTCCTCTACCTCACTCAGGAGGGACCCTTGTCCTCTGCTACCAATTACACTTATTTTAGGTACATTTGTAGTTAAAAATGTATTTTGTTATTTATATGTCATATGATATGTTGGGTGGTATTTTGAACTTTGATGTTTATGTATTGTCTCTTCTACTACTAGACTGTGGATTTCTCTGGTGGCTCAGATGGTAAAGAATCTGCCTGTAGTGCAGGAGACCCAGGTTTGCTTCTTGGGTTGGGAGGATCCCCTGGAGAAGAGCAACCCACTCCAGTATTCTTGCTTGGAGAATTCTATGGACAGAGGAGTTTAATGGGCTACAATCCATAGGGTCACAAAGAGTTGAACACGAAGGAGCAAGTAACACTATCACAGGGTACTAGACTGTACTCTCTGCATGTTTTAGAGTTATATGAAATAGCTGTAAAATAATTTAAGTGGGTCAGATATATTTTCTAACTGTTATTTAAAAAAATGCAGAAATTCAATTGGAGAAATGGAAAGAAACAGTAGCTTTCCCCCAAACTCAGAGTGATCTCAGATTATGTCATGGTTTCTGGTTTTTAGTTACTATTGAATCTCAAGTACTGTTACCACAAGAATGGAGAGCTTCCCAATAGTTCTGACTGGGAATAAACAGGAAGTACAGTTCCAGAAATCTTGCTTGAAAGTGTGGTCTGATGAAACCTCTGGATGCAGTGCTTTAGCTTTTTTGTAACTCTTGCTAAATTATTTCAAGCGTGGTCACCATCTTCTATTACCTAACTAAGTGGGACTCTGGAATATTAGTTCCAAAACCACATACAGAATGGATGGAAACCAAATGTTACAAGCGTAAAAGCTGCTGCAACAAAACCTCCCTGACAAATAGAGCTGTCAGGTTTGTGGGGTGATGTGGTTGCGGGCATACAGATGCACAACGGGGTGGTGAAGAAGCACCAAACTCAAATGACGCATGCAGGGCTGTATTTCCCCCTTGGAGTGACTCCAAATGCAACTTGTACTTGGCCATTGAAAAAGTGGTCTAGTTAGAGTATATAGTTATAGGAAAAAAAACTGTGACTCAGTTTTTCCCTTCTAAACTTGAGCCTAGCCAAATTAAACCCTCGTAATCAGAGGCTCCTTGAAAATGCATATTGTTTGCTGATCTTATGAGGGCCATGTATTTCCTAAAATTAAATCCAGAATGATATCAAGAGCTCCTGAACTTGTGAAATTTTAGATTTAATAGCACCCCACTCCAGTACTCTTGCCTGGAAAATCCCATGGATGGAGGAACCTAGTAGGCTGTAGTCCATGGGGTCGCTGAGAGTCAGACATAACTGAGTGACTTCCCTTTCACTTTTCACTTTCATGCACTGGAGAAGGAAATGGCAACCCACTCTAGTGTTCTTGCCTGGAGAATCCCAGGGACAGGGGAGCCTCGTGGGCTGCCGTCTATGGGGTCACACAGAGTCGGACACGACTGAAGTGACTTAGCAGCAGCAGCGGCAATGTTTTTAATAATAAGTTAAGTGTTTGTCTCAGTCTAGTAGGTCCATTTTTGAACAGAGTTTCTTAGTTCTTTTCCCATTTTTGTGGTAGAACAAGCAAAATGGACAACTACATTTTATAGTTTCTATGACAACAGAGGCACCTTGTAGATTTCAGTAAACGTTTTTTTGCTCTGCCATTTTAAGAAGCATATGATACTGTCTGTAATACTGATCCATGGAGGAACACATTGTCAGAGAATGGGAGGAATCTGTCTTCCTACACACGGAGTTCAAGAGATTCTATTCTAGTGTTTAGATAATTAACTCAGGTGTTGTATCCCATCCTAGTTGGTTTTTCCTGTGTTCTGAATTTTTCTGGAAGGTTTCAGAGGGTAGAAAGATGAACTTTAGGTGGAGATGGAAGTTAAAGAAGCTTTTATAAATGAATCACAACCAGGAGGAAGAAAGATGTGGGCTAATAGTGTACTCTGAAGTTACAGATCAGTGTTTGATAAAACTAGGTATTTAGGAACTGTTCATGGGGTTCGCAAGGCAAGAATACTGAAGTGGTTTGCCATTCCCTTCTCCAGTGGACCATGTTTTGTCAGAACTCTCCACCATGACCCATCCGTCTTGGGTGGCCCTACATGACATGGCTCATAGTTCATTGAGTTAGACAAGGCTGAGGTCCATCTGTGGTTAGGGAACTAAGAGCCCATAAGCCTCGCTGGGTGACAAAAAAAAAAAAAAAAAAAAAAAAGATGATCCAGGAAGGAGAAGCAGGGTAAGGACCACTAGGCAAACTGCAAGCCCAGGTTACAGCCCCACACACTTTGCACTTGGCCAGTTGAACATGGAACAACAGACTGATTCCAAATCAGGAAAGGAGTATGTCACAGCTGTATGTTGTCACCCTGCTTATTTAACTTCTATGCAGAGCATATCATGCAAAATGCCAGGCTGGATGAAGCATAAGATGAAATCAAGACTGCTGGGAAAATATCAATAGCCTCAGATACGCAGATGACACCACCCTTATGGCAGAAAGTGAAGATGAACTAAAGAGCCTCTTGATGAAAGTGAAAGAGGAGAGTGAAAATTTTGACTTAAAACTCAGCATTCAGAAAAGTAAGATCATGACATCTGGTCCTACCACTTCATGGCAAATAGATGGGGAAACAAAGAAACAGTGAGAAACTTTATTTTTATGGGCTCCAAAATCACTGCAGATGGTAACTGAAGCCATGAAATTAAAAGATGCTTGCTCCTTGGAAGAAAAGCTATGACCAACCTAGACAGCATATTAAAAAGCAGAGATATTACTTTGCTGACAAAGGTGCGTCTAGTCAAAGCTATGATTTTTCCAGTAGTCACGTATGGATGTGAGAGTTGGACTATAAAGAAAGCTGAACGCCGAAGAATTGATGCTTTTGAACTGTGGTGTTGGAGAAGACTCTTGAGAGTCCTTTGGACTGCAAGGAGATCCAACCAGTCCATGGTAAAGGAAATGAGTCCTGTCATTGGAAGGACTGGTGCTGAAGCTAAAACTCCAATACTTTGGTCACCTGATGCAAAGAATTGACTCATTGGAAAAGACTTTGATGCTGGAAAAGACTGAAGGCGGGAGGAGAAGGGGACAACAGAGGATGAGATAGTTGGATGGCATCACTGACTCAATGAACATGACTTTGAGTAAGCTCTGGGAGTTGGTGATAGACAGGGAAGCCTGGCGTGCTGCAGTCCATGGGGTCGCAGAGTTGGACATGACTGAGCGACTGAACTGAACTGATTTAGTAACTGAAAAGATAAGCAACATAATAACTCCTAGGAAGATATTTCAGGCTAAATATAAGCACATAAATCTACACCTCATAAGACTGCTTTAGGTATTAGCCATTAGTTAATAGGGAGCTTCCCAGGTGACACTAATGGTGAAGAAGCTGCCTGACAATGCAGGGGACAGAAGAGACACGAGTTCAATCCCTGGGTCAGGAAAATCCCCTGGAGGAGGGCATGGCAACCCACTCCGGTATTCTCACCAGGAGAATCCCATTGACAGAGGAGGCTGGCAGGCTACAGTCCATGGGGTCACAAGGAATTGAATATGACTGAAGTGATTAGCACACGTGCATTAGTTAATAGAACATGTTTTCTGTCATCTACCAGCTTAAAAATAGCGCTTTCCTTTTATTTGCTATTCAGTCTCGTATAGCAAAGATTGATTGTAGAAAGTTAGATAGCACATAAATTCCTGTAGTTAAAATGTAATAACACCGAGGTGTATGTAAAAATAAGGGAACATAAGGTCTGGGGTAAGAATGCTATCTTCCAGGCATTTTAGAGTGCAAATGTAAGTCTCTGTGATGCCTCAGAATCTTATCACCAGTGTCTAGATACAGTGGATTCTTGATATTCGTAGTAGCTATTTCTATAAAGTAGTAGCTGTTCTATAAAGTTGTGGTAACCATCAGATCAGCTCCTAGGGGGTATGCATATCTCACACAGTGTATAATTTTCAATCCTTAAAACAACTCACCATAGTATATTCTATTCTCCTTATTTTTACAAAAGAGAAAATAAAGTTCAGAAATGTTAAGTGACTTGCTTGGGGCTGCCGCACTAATAGGTGGCAGAATTAGAATTCAAACCCCCTGATCCCATTGCTGGAGCTTCACCACTGCTCCCGTGATCTCCATCCTCTGCTCGTGTCTGTGTTAGAGTGAAGCAAGAAACCAGAGTGTCTCCTTGCCTAACCACAGCTGAAAACGAATACTTTGGACAACTCAATTTTTTTTTTCCTGCATGTTCATGAATTATCACAAAAGTGATTTTTAGTGTGATATTGATTGGGGGGTTATAAATTTTAGAATGTAGGTGAATTCACAATTATGGTACCTGTGAAGAGTGAGATTTGAATGTATGAGAATATAATTGCACACATACCCACACATACAATCATATGCCATTCTTGGAGGGCAGAACTGAGGGGAAGTGGTATCAGTAAGGTACCAGACATTGTCTCTGACCTTTTTTCACTCTGTCCTAAATTGGAAGCTACCAAGATTCTTTGATTGTTTTTAGATCTTTGGCTTATGTTCTTGACGTTGTCTATGTGGCTGGCTGACTTTTTGTGGATCAAAATGAATCAATCCATTGGCTAACAGGCACAGAATCTGAATCATATAAACATCTAATCATTTACTTTTCCGTGGTCTAGCCTCACATCTCAAATTAAGAAAATGTTGGTAGAGTTGGTAAGTCATATTGATGCAATTTGAATCACAAAGCGTAGAAGAGTTTCACTAGCTATCATGTCCTTGCTTTTCTCATTTTTTCATTTCAACTAATCAAAGGTCTGTATGAGATGATTCCAGTTATTTCCACAGTTCAGTTTGAGAAATGAGGTAATGACATTTGGCAGAAACATTAAAGCTATACTAACTTCATGCAAGTGCTAACATTCAGAATATTATTCCAGACAGCTTGGACCTCAGAAGCAACTGGAAGAACACAACAAATCACAAAATTGGAGTAGGTGAAATTTCTCCAAGTGGAAAATCATTTGGGTATAAAATCTATTGTCTTAGGTTTTTCCCTCAGTCTTGCACCCCTCTCTTTAGAAAAGAGAATTATTTTGGAGTTAGCCTTTTTCACTGTTTTGATTTTTTCTAGACTATGCTGTGTGATTTGTTTACAATATGAATATTTTAATTTTTTAGACTACTTGATAGCAAAAATTTTATGATTGATTTTTCTTTACCTTAATGTAGTGTCTATCATATTTTTAGTAATAATTTTTAAATTTTATCTAATAATAAACATTTTAAGATAAATTTATGTTTGAATTTTATGCTTTGTAATAAGCTAATACTTTTTTGGATTTTAAATGTATCAGACATTTAATTTCTGGTTTGTTTATGAAATCTGTGTATTTTAAAATAAAATGCAACTATTTAAAAACTACCTGTGGTGGATTCGTTTTGATGTTTGGCAAAACTAATACAGTGTTTCAGGTTTAAAAATAAAATAAAATTAAAAATAAATAAATAAATAAATAAAAATAAAAATAAAAACTACCAGAATTGTTATTTTGCTTATTATATTGCAATATCAATTTGAATAGGAATATTTGCCTAGGACTGTTGACTACTGCCAACTCTGGAATTTTTGTTCAATATTTAAATAAAAATCATTATATTAAAGACTTTGAAGATATTTCTGCACAATTGCATTACAAAATAAGATGTGTTTGAGGAGTGAGATGAATCATTTATTGAATGAATAAGTGACTTTGTTGGGTTGTTACTTTAAAAATGGAACTATTTCCATGAAAGTAATGGGAAATAGAAGTGACATTTTTTAACTTGCAGACTAACTACTTAATAATTTGATTTATTAATAAGAATGTATTTAGTATTTAAAGAGATATTTCTAGGCATTAAAGAGCTGAACATAATGTATTGTCTTTGGCCTCTAGGGGCTTCTATCAGACGGTAAAGCGTCTGCCTACAATCCAGGAGACCCAGGTTGTCCTTGGGTCTCTGGGATTGGGAAGGTCCTCTGGAGAAGGAAATGGCAATCCACTCCAGTACTCTTGCCTGGAAAATCCCATGGATGGAGGAGCGTGGTAGGCTATAGTCCATGGGGTTGCAGAGTCAGACACGACTGAGTGACTTCACTTCACTTCACTTCACAAGAGGTTTGTACAAACTACATTGTACAGTGTATCAAGTCCTCTGCTGGTGTCGCAAAGAAATATATCTGTCATGAGCTATGTACCTGTGCATGCATGCTCAGTCATGTCTGACTCTTTGTGACCCCATGGACTGTAGCCTGCCAGGCTCCTCTCCCCGTGGGATTTTCCAGGCAAGAATACTGGAGTGGGTTGCCATTTCCTTCTCCTGGCAATCTTCCCAATACGGGATCAAGCCTGTGTTTCCTGGGTCTCCTGCATTGCAGGCAGGTTCTATACCGCTTGAGCCATTGGGGAAGTGCCGTCATGAGTTATAGTGTCAGCTAGAAACCTAAGTAAAGTTTTACAGAAGAGACCTTAAAATTCATGAGGCATGGAATGGAGAGAGAATGCTCAGAAGATACAGAGGAAAGAGACATCATTCATCTCTATTTAGCAACGTGTTTTCTATAGATTGGTCCAGACCACACAGAAGGAATGTGACACTGGATGAGCAACAGCCTAGAATCAATTCTGATTTGTTCCTTTGTTCTTTCTCTCTCTTTGAAGAATGGATTTTATGCTTTGCTTAAGCAATGTAGAAGATGCCAAGCCACAGAACCCAAGCTTCTCTTGTTTGTGGTCCAGTTACAAGAAGGGTTAGCTTCCTTCTTTCAGCCCCTATCTTAACTAATTGTCCCAGATTGGATCAGATGGACAAGCCAGCTCCAACCAACAGTGGTCAGTGTACAAGCATGACTCATGGGAGATCACTGTATGGACATGTTAATTGAGGTTACAAGAGTGATTGCTGTGTTTAGAGTATAGATGTTGGGCTGACAACACAATGATTCATTGACACACTAATGTAACTCTATGCCTCTGATACCTAGCTATTAATTCCCATTTGCATAGACTACTTATATACATATATATATAATAAAACATATTATAATAGGAACATTATACACTGTTTATATAAAGCAGGAGTATTTTTTAGTAATAGCAAAAGGATACCTTGCCTGTGAAGACCAGGGTATCATCCCAGTCTTTCTACTCCAGACTTTACAGGAAATTCCTCACCAAATTACTGAAAACCATTCTCAGACAAACTTTTTATAATCCTGTCATCAATTAGTTTTCAAACAGCAAGGATCCTCTTCTTATTCTGTATAAAACCATATGCTTTTATTGGAATAATCAGCCAGAAATAAAAAATTCATTCCAACCCATGATTCCAGTCTTTCCTATAACAAAAACATTGAAAATAAGCTTTATATTTTACCATAAGAACCAAAAGTAATACAGACATTTCTTTTAAGAATTTCTAGTGCAATGTGGTATGGCCAAGCTGCAATGTTCAGTTAAATCTTATGTATTGTTTTAAATTGCCACTTCAGAGTCCACAATAATTAGTCACATTTTTATAAGTATCTTTTCTTATCAAATCTGATTATCTTTTCTGTCACTGGCTACTAGACTGTGGACATGAAATCAGTAGACTCTTGTTCATTGCTGTATCCTCCATTGTTTGAACAGTGCCAGACATACAGTAAGTGCTCAATATTCCTAAAATAGTGCATGAAAAATTTATAGGAATTAAAGTATCATTATAAGTGATATCATTACAAAACTTAAAGTATTTGTGTGTGTGTGTGTGTGTGTGCGTGTGTGTGTGTTGCTCAGTCGTGTCTGACTCTTTGCAACCCCATGGACTGTAGCTCTCCAGGTTCCTCTGTCCATGGATTCTTGTCCATGAAAGAATACTGGAGTGGGTAGACAATCTCTAGGGGATCTTCCTGATTCAGGGATTAAACCCAGGTCTCCTGCATTGCAGGCAGATTCTTTATCATCTGAACCACCAGGAATGCCCAGTGATAGGAGTAAATGGTTACAGTGAAAGAAATGTAAAGGTGAAACAGAAGTTATTCTCTTATTTATTTTTTAATTTCTTTTCCTGAGGGTAAAATTTAGGACCAGAAATATCTTTGCTTGAGAAAGGCCTACATCTTTGGAGAACTGAAGGACTTGAGGTTGAGAAAAGAGGATAAGGCTCAGGATGAGGCTGAGATCTAATAGAAGACACTTGATAGGTATTTGCTGCTTTGCATAAATATGCCTCCTACAGCCTGGATTGGCCAGGGTTGTAAGAGAGTACCAGGAGGGTTAGCCTTGAGATTTCTACCCAGTCCAAGCTTTTTCACCAGCATTGATAATCAAGCAGGCATTTGTAACTGAAGTGAAAGTGAAAGTGTCAGTCACTTATTCATGTCTGACTCTTTGCAACCCCATTGGCTGTAGCCCTCCAGGCTCCTTTGTCCATGGAATTCTCCAGGCAAGAATATTGGAGTGTGTTGCCATGCCCTTCTCCATGGGGTCTTTCTGACCCAGGGATTGAACTTGGGTACTTTGATATAAAGAATACCTATTTGACTGAGTAGAACTCTGATATCTCATGGATACCTAAATATCAGACCAGGGATCTGGCTGATCTGCGCAAATAGTGGAGTCAAAGGAGAAATTAAAGTAATGTCTGATGTCAGCTCTCTGGCCCAAATTATCGGCTTTAATAATTTGCCAAGTTGCTCCTGGGCTGAAAGAACTAATTTCTGCATCCATTCTGAACCCATTCGTAGTCTATTTACTGCATGCTAAGTCCTGGGCTTTGCCTTGAGAATACCAAGAAAAATAATACTTATTTCTTATCTTTCAAAGAATCATAATCTAGATAGAAAGTCATGTACAACCAACCTCACTAGGATGTGATCAGCAAATATTGTAATGAAGACAAAGAGCTCTAAGAACCTACATGAAGGAGAAAATAATGCTGCATGGGAGAAAGTGGGAATCAGGAAAGGTGAATTAATGCACACGCTTAACTTTCCATCAGCTTGTAAAGAATGCACAAGATGAAAATATTAATAGTTGTAACTTCTGTTGTACTCTTCTTGACTTATGCATGGTTCTTTTGCTAGATGTTTTGAGGATGCCTGGGCAGGAGGAGTGCGTAAAAGCAGATTCCTGTTGAATCTGACCACCTGATCCTGTTAGGTCTCAACAGGACCCATTGAATTGAAACAAGACTTGAATTTCAGAACTCACAGCAATTCCTCATGCCCCCCACCTTCCCAAATGTGGCTCAGATATCAGAGGTTTATGGGTGGGTTTATGGGTCCAAACTCTTATACTTCCCCAATACAGCCTCTTTCAATTCATAATAAGCAAAGAGACTAGGAGTGGGAGGGAATGGGAGGGACAATGCAAGACTGGGGAAGGAGGCACCGCTGCTTCATAGAGTCAGGGCCACACTGGGGCCGCTGCAGGTCATTCAGTCGACTATTACCATTAACTTCTATTTGTATCAATGTAAGTGAACAACAGTGTGATGGTGATATTTAGGATATAACTTTGCAGTCTCCCCCCAAATAAGTTGGCAGATCCATCTCTCCCTCCAATGAGGGGATGGGCATTGCATTATAGTGCTTCCTCCTTTTGTGACAAGTGAAGCCTCAGAAAACAGAAAAACAACAATATGATTGAATTAAAAGTGAATACATAAGTCAATATTTATTTATTTATTTATTTATTTTTTATAGGGTAAATGCTCCATCAGCTTTATTTTTTTTTTTTTGAGAAACTGCTTTTTGAATTTTATTTTATTTTCATACTTTACAAAATTGTATTAGTTTTGCCAAATATCAAAATGAATCTGCCACAGGTATACATGTGTTCCCCATCCTGAACCCTCCTCCCTCCTCCCTCCCCATACCATCCCTCTGGGTCGTCCCAGTGCACCAGCCCCAAGCATCCAGTATCGTGCATCGAACCTGGACTGGCAACTCGTTTCATACATGATATTTTACATGTTTCAATGCCATTCTCCCAAATCTTCCCACCCTCTCCCTCTCCCACAGAGTCCATAAGACTGTTCTATACATCAGTGTCTCTTTTGCTGTCTCGTACACAGGGTTATTGTTACCATCTTTCTAAATTCCATATATATGTGTTAGTATATTGTATTGGTGTTTTTCTTTCTGGCTTACTTCACTCTGTATAATAGGCTCCAGTTTCATCCACCTCATTAGAACTGATGCAAATGTATTCTTTTTAATGGCTGGGTAATACTCCATTGTGTATATGTACCACAGCTTTCTTATCCATTCATCTTCTGATGGACATCTAGGTTGCTTCCATGTCCTGGCTATTATAAACAGTGCTGCGATGAACATTGGGGTACACGTGTCTCTTTCCCTTCTGGTTTCCTCAGTGTGTATGCCCAGCAGTGGGATCCAAAAGTCTACAAGTAATAAATGCTGGAGAGGGTGTGGAGAAAAGGGAACCCTCTTACACTGTTGGTGGGATTGCAAACTAGTACAGCCACTATGGAGAACAGTGTGGAGATTCCTTAAAAAACTGGAAATAGAACTGCCTTATGATCAATAGATATTTATACCCAGACAAAGCACTGGAGAAAATCAATCTTTAGGCATATTTTGAAGTTCCTTTTATATGCCATATTTGCATTTTGTTGACTGAGTTGATCTCCCACTTCCACCCTCCCATCCCAGCATGGAAGTAGAGAGGGTATAAAAGATAACGGGGCTTCCCTGGAGGCTCAGTGGTAAAGAATCCGCCTTCCAATGAAGGAGACATGGGTTCTATTCCAGGTTGGGAAGATCCCACCTGCTGCGTAACAACTCAGCTGATGCGCCGTAACTATTGAGCTTGTGCTTCAGAGCCTGGGAAGCGCAACCACTGAGCCCATGTGCCCTGGAGCCTAGGCTTCACAGCAAGAGAAGCCTGCTCACTGCAACTAGAGAGTAGCCCCGCTCGCTGCAACTAGAGAAAAGCCCACGCAGCAACCAAGACCCAGCACAGCCAAAAATAAGTTAATAGATAAAATTATTAAAAGACAAACCACTTGCAGGGAGATGTGCTCTGAAGCCTCAGCAAGATGACAGGCGCTTTAGTCTGAAAAAGCCCTTTTCTTACGGCAGAAACTGTGCTGTGATTCTGCTTTTGCCTTTTAGTAACATGTCCACACGGATGTGTAGTGGTGAGACTGATGATGTGCCAGAACTAACTTCGTGACCTGCAGAGGCAGGGCCCCTGTCAGGAACACAGGTCGTGTGTGGGGAGAACCTCTTTTCTAAGAGAAACCCCGGGGGCTCACTGAGTCCTCAGAGGCATGGATCACATTGCCTTTGCCATTTTATCCCCCTCAGACAGAGAAACACAAGTCTAGTTTCGGAGGGACTGAGTGAAGTTGATAAACAGGCAGTGGAAACTTGACTTTGCAGTTCTGTACGGCACTATGCCTGCTGTGGGTGAAATTTGCTTTGGCCATTTACAGGAACAGTTGAATTTAGAGGAAAAAGGTCTATTTCACAGCTTACATCTGGCTCTGTTAAATCATTAACGTAAAAGCAGATGCCCCTGAATACTTTCCTTGAATTTTAGGAACACAAGCAACAAGTCAGAACCATCAGAGCTGGACTTACGTAACATCCATTCACTCATCTATTTATTCAACAAATATTAAACATTCCCTATGAGTTAAAATACGCTGTTTCCCGGGGCTGTAAGAACAGAACATAGAAAGAAGGACCCTGGCTTGCACAGAAATAATTGTGAGACATCATACAAATGATGGTTGTGCATGCCTGAATGCATGCTTCGTTGCTCAGTTGTGGCCAAGTCTTTGTGAGCCTGTGGACTGTAGTTTGCCAGGCTCCTCTGTCCATGCGATTCTCTAGGCAAGAACACGAGAGTGAGTTGCCTTTTCCTCCTGCAGGAGATCTTCCCGATGCAGGGATCCAGGGATCGTGCCTCCTGCATTGGCAGGCGGATTCTTTATCACTGAGGCACCTGGGAAGCCCAGAGGTGATGGCTAGGAGATACTTATTGGATGCTGTAGAGATGAAAATAGTATTAGTAAAGAGAAAGCCAGAGAAAGCAAAGCACTGCAGGCAGAGGTAAACAATCTGAGGGGGAAAGGGCATGGGGAATGGAAGAACTAAAGGCCAGAAATAACTGGAGAAGCAAGAGCAAAAGCAAAGAAGTTGATGGAGGTGAGGCAGGAGAGATGGGCAGATCATGCAGCACATGGCTGGCTTATTTAAGGATTTTGGTTTCTTACTGGAAGGGCAGTGTGAAACCATAGGAGGATTTTATTTTATTTATTTATTTTTTCCTGGGAGGATTTTAAGTAATGTGTTGTCCCTTTGCAAGTTAATTGTTTAAAAAGGTAAAACTATGATTTTCATATAAATATTAAAAAAACACATGTCAGAGATATTTTTTAGTTCACTAAATAATATCTTCAGTGAAGATAATTTATTCAGTGAAGAAATCTGCAATATATCTCATCTGGTTCAGAGGAGAATGCAGCGTCTATATTATACGCGCATGGGCTACCAGAAACACTGAAATGCCCTGTTTTAGGCATTAAATCATTATCACACGTATTTATCGTACACATTTTGGAGCTCCTCAAGGCTCTGTTCTGAACCATTTTCATCTCTCTGTCTACAACCTTGCCTTGGTAGATCTTATTTTCTTCAAAGCTTTTTTATTTATCTGCTGTGAATGTGAAAGTCACCCAGTCGTGTCCGACTTTTTGCAACCCCATGGTCGCCCTCCAGTCTCCTCTGTCCATGGGATTCTCCAGGCAAGAATACTGGAGTGAGTTGCCATTCCCTTCTCTAGGGTCTCTTCCTGACCCAGGGATCAAACCCAGGTCTCCTGCATTGCAGGCGGATTCTTTATAGTCTGAGCCACCAGGGAAGCCTGCTGGACACTACCCAGTTCCTACCACATACTTGTTTCCACAAGTCTTGTCTCCTAGATGCCTGTAAACTGAGATATAGCAAACAGATCTTATGATAATTTCTCCTTCCACATTCCCAGTGGCTTTCCTCCCAGGTCTCCCCATCTCAGCCCATGGTGTTCCTATTCACCTGGGTGGTCACGCCAGAAGGAGGAAGCCCTCTCTCATGCCCCTCTCTCCCTCTGCTCTGTAGCAGATCTGTCACTTATATGCATTTCTTCCCATACCCTCTACCACTGTTCTACTTCATATCTCCAGCATTTACTTGGTGCAGTGCATTCTTTTTCTTCTCTTTTATTTAAAAAAAATCTTTATTGAGATGTAATATCGATACCATTAAATTCACCACTTTAAACTCATACAATTCAGTGGTTTTTGTTATATTCACAGCATTGTGCAGCCATCAACAAAACCTCAGTTTAGAACACTTTTCGTCACCTAAAAAGAAACGCAGACTGCATGAGTATTAATATGATGCTTATAAGCACTACAAAGTAATGAAGTACTGATACATGGCATGACATGGATGAACCTTGAAACCTTATACTAAGTGAAAGAAGTCAGTTACAAATGACACATATTCTAGGGTTCCATTTACAGGAAAAGCCCAGGATAGGCAAATACACAAAAACAGATCCGTGGTTGCTTGAGACATTTCTATTCATTAAATATGGCTCCTGCCTTACACACTGCTTTTCCATATTGTAAATATGCTAAGTTGTTTCTTCACTTTGGCCCTGAATTTGTTACTTCTGTCAGAAATGCTCTCTTCCTTCTTAAACTGAATAAACTCTATTAATAATTTTGGTGTTGATTTAACTATCACTTCACATAGAGACTACCAAATCTAGAGTACATCCTTTCTTGTTATTCTATCACAGCAGTTTCAGCATTTACAGTGATACGTGGTGTGGTTGCTGAGTTAAAAATGTTCACCCATACTGCACACAAAGCTTTATGAGAATATGGCTGATGCTACTATATAACCAAAAGAACTCACCTGCCTATGCAGGAGACGTGGGTTTGATCCCCGGATCAGGAAAATCTCCTGGAGAAGGAAATGGCAACCCCCTCCAATATTCTTGCCTGGGAAATCCCATGGACAGAGGAGACTTGGCAGACTACAGTCCATGCAAAAGAATTGCACATGAATTAGTGACTGAGTACTGATGACAACTATTATATATAATATATATGCAATGCCTATCATAGTACCTGGCATAGGGGAGATATTGAAAATACCTTTGAATAAATGAACGTGAGACTTGTTACTAAAATCTAGTGTGTCATTCTGTTGCTGATTGGGAATCATGATATATGAAAGTATGCAGCTGTTCCTTGCCACTTTTCCAACCACTGGGAGGGAGTGTTTTGTAGATGTAACAGCATCAGGCTGCCAGCTGATGCCAGGAGGCTATCAGCTTCTAACTTTGGTTCATTTCTTCCACTCAGTCCTGATCAGGTCACTTGTCCCTTTGTTTTCCCATTGGTTTTAGACTTTCAGTTCAGTTCAGTTCAGTTGCTCAGTCCTGTCCGACTTTTTGCGACCCCATGAATCGCAGCATGCCAGGCCTCCCTGTCCATCACCATCTCCTGAAATTCACTCAAACTCACGTCCATCGAGTCGGTGATGCCATTCAGCCGTTTCATCCTCTGTCGTCCCCTTTTCCTCCTGCCCTCAATCCCTCCCAACATCAGAGTCTTTTCCAATGAGTCAACTCTTCGCATGAGGTGGCCAAAGTACTGGAGTTTCAGCTTTAGCATCAGTCCTTCCAAAGAACACCCAGGGCTGATCTCCTTTAGAATGGACTGGTTGGATCTCTTTGATAGATGAAGAATATTCCTTAATAGCTTAAGTAACCAATTCCAGTCTTTCTGGATTTGTTATGGCAAAATACTCCATAAAGAACTAGAGGGAAAAATGTATTTTTTAAAGTTCTGTTTTAGTCAATTTTGGGGTATAATCACCTTTGTTATAAAAGTGGTAAATTTTTTTTCGAGAATTTTCAGTATATATTCTATGTTAAAGAAATTTCAGTGTGTGTGTGGAAAGTATTTCCCATAAGTTTTTAATAGTATAAAAAGTTTAATTGATACTGTAAAATAATTTCCTGTTTCTAGGCCTTTAATGGAACACTTGAATATGACTCATATTGCTGAAGCAAAAAGAAAAATATGTCTTAGAAAACTAGACAGTTCCTCAAGTCCTTCAACTGCTACTTCTTGTTTTCTTGCTAGTATAGTTTGTAAATATATACGTGTACAAATGTAGAAGGTAGAAAGCTTAGGCACTTTGAAATTTTATATTTACATACTTTTCCATTTTGCTTTTTTTTTTTTTTTCACTTTTTACTGACCAAATGCCTCATAATGTTATCTACATGAAAGACACATTTTACTCTTACTTCTTGATGCTTAAGAATAAAGAAATTGAAGTGATATTTTGGCCTCTGTGTGAACACATAATGTAGTCAGATGTATCTGTCTCATACTTAACTGCACTTACAAATCATGGCTTCCTGGTGAAGTCAATTTCTTAAAATGTTTTGAGTTGCCTACATGTTTTAATGTCACAGGTAGGATTCAAATCTGTGTGTGTGTGTGCTAAGTCGCTCAGTCAATTGTCTTCAACTGGGAAGTACCTGAAACAGACCGGGACATGGAAGCTGTTTTCACATTAAAAATAATTTCTCTTAACCAGGACACTTTTTTCCCCAGAAAATATGGTTTTGAGAGTAGACTCTATAGATTCTTGAAGATAGTTGAAAAAAAATTTTATATATTAAATATATATAATATATATTTAATATAAAATAATTAAGGGTTAAAATATAAGTATAAAATAGTTAAGGGTTAATATAATATATATTATTTTATATTAAATATATATATATTTTAACCTTAGGCATGGTCTTTATTCACTTGGACACTGTACAAATATTACAATTTTCCCTTTGTTGCAAAAAGCATAAAAGTAATCTTTATATAGTAATCCATCCGTTACTGCAAATTTTTTGAAATCTCTGCAAATGGCTCTAAATGAGGGTAAATGAATAAACAGGAGGGGGCCTATGGGGAAGAGGGAGGCTGGGCCAATCCTTAGGGGCTCAGCCGCCAGTATTCTTAGCTAGAAATCTCCATTCCTTCCTGTTAGCACCCCCACCTCAACAGGTTCTCAGGGCCAAGGGCCCAGCAGAAGAGGAGGCACACAAAAGGAGGTGTGTGATCGGTCATGGGGAAAGTTAAGGAGGCCAGGGGTGGTGCTGGCATGGGCCCATCCCCACCCTAGACTTCCTCCTGGAAGGGACAGGGACTGGCAGGTACAGGGCAGTGGGGCTGGACAAGCGGCCCTGTGAGGGTGATGGAGGGTCCTTGGTTCTGTGCCACTGGGTGGCAGCTGAACCTGAACTCTGGGAGGGCTCGAGGCGGTAGGGTAAGGCCCCCCAAAAGGAGAGGCAAACACTTGGCTCCATGGTAGAGGGGGCTACGCTCCTTTCCCTGGCTCTCCCAGCACAGAACAGGTGTTGGTGCAGGAGCGGGACTTGAGGCCAGAAGTGTGCAGTGAGGAAAGGCTGGGGGAAGCCAGGAGTCTGCGGCTCTCAAGCTATGGGGGAGTGGGGCGGGGAGAGGTCCCCAGACAGCTCCCAGGTCAGACAGTCTGTGTCCCAGCCAGAAAGGTATGCCCCTGTCAGTCAGAGGTTGAGAACAGGTGCCTCTAAGAGGCCACAGACACCTTCAGTCTCAACCAGGTTGTAGATGTAATCGTAGTGTCCAGGGGGTGGAGAAAGGCAGAGGAGGGGTGCAAACACTTCTGAGGACATCAGCTCCTCCAAGAGCTCTGAGCTCATGCATTCTTGAGGGGGATCAAAGATTTCTGACAGCTCTTTCAGTTCAGTTCAGTTCAGTCGCTCAGTCGTGTCCAACTCTTTGCGACCCCATGAATCGCAGCATGTCAGGCCTCCCTGTCCATCACCATCTCCCGGAGTTCACTCAAACTCATGTCCATCGAGTTGGTGATGCCATTCAGCCATCTCATCCTCTGTCATCCCCTTCTCCTCCTGCCCCCAATCCCTCCCGGCATCAGGGTCTTTTCCAATGAGTCAACTCTTTGCGTGAGGTGGCCAAAGTATTGGAGTTTCAGCTTCAACAGCAGTCCTTCCAATGAACACTCAGGACTGATCTCCTTTAGGATGGACTGGTTGGATCTCCTTGCAGTCCAAGGGACTCTCAAGAGTCTTCTCCCAATACCACAGTTCAAAAGCATCAATTCTTTGAGAGCTCTTTGGGAAGTTCCAAAACACCTGTGGGGTCTGCCGTGATGGACTCAAAGGAGGTAGAAGGGTTGGGTCCAGATGAACTGCCGTTGCTGCTGCTGCTGCTGTCCAACAGGGCAGAGGACTGCAGTGGCCGGGTGTCCAGCGCTGCCAGGCCCAGCGGGAAGGAGCTGAGCTCACCGCTGTCCTTGCTCTTGGTCCCATGGCCACCACTCCCTGGGATCTCAGCTGCTGGACCAGACACCCCCTGGGCCTCGGTGCTGCCAGGGACAAGGTTGGAGGTGGTCGTCTGGGGACTGCTCAGGTGTGAGGCATCCTGGGGCTGGGCCAGGGCAGGCTTGGGCAGAGGCAGAGGGGTAGAGAATATTTTTTAATGAAGCCCAAATATATTTTATACAAACATGAAAGAAATATTTCAAAGATCTAGTCTTTATTGTTTAACTATAAGAAATCAAACAAGTCATTTATTTTCTGTTTAGTTTCTTGTTCTAAAAGTTGAATTTGTTAGATTCTTTTTTTAAAAATAAATTTATTTATTTTAATTGGAGGCTAATTACTTTACAATATTGTATTGGTTTTGCCACATATCAACATGAATCTGCCACGGGTGTACACATATTCCCCATCCTGAACCCCCCACCCACCTCCCTCTCCATACCATCCCTCTGGGTCATCCCAGTGCACCAGCCCCAAGCATCCTGTATCCTGCATCGAACCTGGACTGGCAATTCGTTTCATAAATGATATTATACATGTTACAATGCCATTCTCCCAAATCATCCCACCCTCTCCCTCTCCTACAGAGTCCAAAAGACTGTTCTATACATCTGTGTCTCTTTTGCTGTCTCGCATACAAGGTTATCAATACCATCTTTCTAAATTCCATATATATGTGTTAGTATTCTTAACATGTTTTCAAATTGTCTGTGGAATTACTGAGAGGAAAGAAACATCTCCTTGTATTTATTCCTAGGTATGCATAATTCCATGATGGCATTTATTAACCTGTTTTTCCTTCCACTCTCCAAGGGAAAAAAAATGTAGCTTTCTAAATTTCATTGAAGACATTTTAGCTCCTTAATGTTGTATTTTAAAAGCTTTTTTTTAAAAAATATAATTGGCATCTTAGGATATGTAATTTTGAATCTTTAAAATATACTGCAATGTACATATTCATAATCTTATTTTAATATAAAAAATGAAAGATTGGAGTGATTAAACCATTTTTTCCAAAGTCAAGGCCAATAAAAATTAAGTAAGATTTAAACTGAGATTTGTGTTTAACCAATGTTTCTTATTTTTAGAAGTTCTATTTTCTTCTTTATTGGGCTTTCTGAGTCAGAAATACAAGGATATGATTAGCAGATGGTCGATGCTAAGAGGGAATCTATCAGTGTGTCTTAGTTATGTAAAGAATAGTTAACTCTGTGCTGTGTTTGGTCCTGAGTGCACTCTGAAAAATTTATTGTAGTTATAAGTTTATGGATGATCTATAGCTCATCTTAGTGGAATATGAAGACCTTATCTCTTCTCTTTGGAAGATTCATTGTAAACATAGAAAATTATTTTATTTATCTTTGCTGCAATAAAAATAATAATTATTCTAGATCAAAAACTCCAAGAAAGCAGGGCTAGAATCAGTTTCACTTGCTTGTAGGATACTTTTAAGTATTAATGCTAATAAAGGACAATGAGGTGGATCTTTGTTACTTGTTTAGTCCATACAGCATCTAAACTATTTTATGCTTGGGAGAGCCTTCTCTTTTTTAGTGAAATAAAGATGATCTTGCCTAGAAAAAGCTGAAAAAGCTAGATATTCAGTTTATTTTGTAGCTTCATCATCACACAAAAGCCATCAAAGGATGGCTACACCAAGGGATGTAGAGGGCAAAGAGAGAAGTGAACTCTTTCTTTTTCTCAAAAGAGACATTAGAAATGATTATCAGGTTAAATTTCTAGTATGGGGGTGCTGGTCATATTAGCACGTGGAATACAGCTGTATTCCTGGCAGAGAAATTAGAGCAGTGAAAATTGTAGGATCTATTGCTTAGTGGAAGGTAAAGTTTTTCTCATTGGTCCAGACCTGTGGCATATTATTTATTTATTCTGATTGGGAGAAAATGTTTATAGTACAAATAAAAAGGACCATTTTCTAGATTAATTTTGGACTAATTCTCTAGAAGAATTTCTACATATTGATAAAGAAAAGGCCAACAACCTAAAGGAAAAATGACTTAAGGGCATATAGGGACAATTTACAGACAAGGAGATGCAAACAAGTGTATTAAAACTGTAAGAATAGTGAGATTATCTTTCACATCCTCTAGAATGGTAGATGGCTTCCTGGGGGTGGTGCTAGTGGTAAAGAACCTGCCTGCCAATGCAGGAGAATAAGAGACCTGGGTACCATCCTTGGGTTGGGAAGATACCCTGGAGGAGGGCATAGCTACCCATTCCAGTATTCTTGCCTGGAGAATCTGATGGACAGAAGAGCTTGGTGGGCTACAGTCCACAGGGTCACAGAGTCAGGCACAACTGAAATGACTTAGCATGCACACAGAATGGTAAATATTATATTGTCAGGTAACCCTAGGAGTTGTTGAGGATGTAAGAAAGGGGCTTGGTTAATAACATTACAACTGAGAGTATGGATTAATATAACACAATTGGAGAGCCATTAATCAATATCTAATAAAATTAAAGATGAACATACCTTCCATTCAGCAAGGGCATCTCCCCAGGTATATCTACCCTGGAGAACTCTCAAATGTGGCAAAAAGAGACATGCCAAAAATATTCATACAATGCTTTCGCAATAGCAGGAAATGGAAATAATCTAATTGTTCATCAGTCTAAGAACTAAGTAAACTGCAGTTTATTATTATAGTGGAACATGACACAAAAAATGAAGTGAGTAAACAAGATCTACATGGCCTTCCCTTGTGGCTCAGCTGATAAAGAATCGGCCTGCAATGCGGGATACCTGGTTCGATCCCTGGGTTGGGAAGATCCCCTGGAGAAGGGAAAGGCTACCCACCTCAGTATTCTGGCCTGGAGAATTCCATGGACTGTATGGTCCATGGGGTCGTAAAGAGTCGGACATGACTGAGTGACTTTCACTTTCACTTTCACATGCCGGCAACATGGGTAAATACCCAACATACTGTGTTTTAAATATGTCACAAAGCTTATTTTTATGTAAAGTTTAAAAACACTAGGATTAGTTGTTCATAGATCCATGTATATACAGTCAATGTATAAAATATATCAACTTCAGAATATTGGCTAATTTAGGGGAGGAAATGAGGAGAGTCATGGGGGAATTATTTTTTCTTTAAAATAAAAAGAAATAAGAAAAATGATTAAACTTTAATATCTGTTTAAACTTGATTGTGGGTACACAGATATCTGTTGTATTACTTTTCTATTTCAGATACCTCAAATTTGAAATTAAGGAAAAATCTGCTTTAGGTACTTTAAAATAATGGAGAATCATTAGCTCTATTATTAAAATAACTCAAAAATCTGTCTATTCCTAGACAGTTAAAATTTTATTCGTATGGTTTTGCTTTTATCTATTCTCTAATTGAAAGACTGCATTTGTTAAATACATGGTGATTTTAGAATATAAATATTTATATTTTTATGTTTAAAAATACATATACTGATATACATACCATATATGCATACATATGTTGTTTGCTTCATGTAGTAGACAGAACTGATTATTTTAGCTAAAGAAAGCTGGGTACTTCATCTCTTTGAGGCTTAGCTTTATTTTGTTCTTCTCAAACTTTCTGCCACCCAGCTTGAGAAAAGATGCACTTTTACTCAACATGTTTAACTCATTGGAGATGCACTTTTCTTATATATAATATTTGAATACTCTTAATTTATCTAGAAGTTTGTAAGCATTAAAGACATCATGTATGTGAAAATTATTTTTAAACTCTAAAAAGCAATTAAAAATAGATGTTAGCATTTTCTTTAATTTCTGCTTCAATGCCTCTGGGCTGAAAACTAAGAAATTCTCATACATTTCTGTATTTATTTACTGCATGCCTACTAGGGGCTTCCCCAGTGCCTCAACAGTAAAGAATCTGCCTGTAATGTCGGAGACATGGGTTTGATCCCTGGGTCGGGAAGACCCCCTGGAGAAGGAAATGGCAACCCACCACAGTATTCTTGCCTGGGAAATCCCAGGATAGAGGAGCCTGATGGGCTATAGCCCATGGAATCTCAAAAAAGATGGAAATGACTTAGTGGCTAAACAAGAACAACAGTACACAAAATGCAAAATTAATTGTTGTCATTATATCAGCTTTTTTTTTTTAAGTACTATGTACTCAATATCTTTGTAGAAAGACATGATAGGGACCCAAGAAGGGAAATTATCTTGTGAACATATGAAGTATTTGATGGCAACATAAAACTCAGATCCTGCTTTTGTAACATAAATTAAAAAATATAAAGATTTCCTAGCAAACTGCAAAGTGAAAAAAAAAGGTTATTTTAATAATAGTATGTCTTTTTAAGGTGGGTCTTTTGGTGAAAAATTCTCTTATTTTTTATAGAAAATATCTGTATTTTGGTTTTCATTTTTGGAGGATATTTCTGCTGGATAGTGAATTGTAAATTAGCCTGCTTTTTTTTTTTTTTTAATCTTTCATCATTTACAAAATGCCACTTAATTATCTTCTAGATTCCATAGTGTCATTGGAAAGTTAGCTGTTAGTCTTGCTGTTGCTCTTCTGGAAATAATGTGTTTTTTTTTGTTTTTTTTTTTTTTTCTCCTCTGCTTGCTTTTAAGTTTTTTTTCTGGCTTGGAATTTCAGCAGTTTGTTTTGAGCCATGATGTGTTTGGGCTTATTCTGCTGTAGGCTTGCTAGCTTCTTGAATCTTTTTGTGGCTATCTTTTATGCATTTTGCAGAAGTTTTGGCTATTACTTCTCTAATATTACTTCTGACTCAGTTTATCCAATCCCTCTATTTTTGAACTTCAGTTTACATGTACATTAGAGGTTTTGAGTGTCTTACATGTTTCTTATGCCCTTTAGGTTTGTTTGTTTTGTTTTTTGGTCTCTCACTCTGTCCCTCAAATTGCAGATTTTCTATTGACCTACCTTTGAGTTCAGTAATCCTACCTTTTGCTGTGTCTACTTTGCTGTTAAGCACCTCTCACTAGATCTTAATTTCTGATATTATATATTTTAGATCCAGAATGTCCATTCAATGATGTTATTTCTTCCAGAGATAGCATCTCCTTTACTCTGTTAGGCAGATAATAAGATAAATCATTATATCAATCCAGTCCAGGATTGCAGTTGGTTGGTTTGGGTTGCAGTTTTAGGAATACCTATCAGAGATGGGAATACCAGACCACCTGATCTGCCTCTTGAGAAATTTGTATGCAGGTCAGGAAGCAACAGTTAAAACTGGACATGGAACAACATACTGGTTCCAAATAGGAAAAGGAGTTTGTCAAGGCTGTATATTGTCACCCTGTTTATTTAACTTATATGCAGAGTACATCATGAGAAACGCTGGACTGGAAGAAACACAAGCTGGACTCAAGATTGCCGGGAGAAATCTCAATAACCTCAGATATGCAGATGACACCACCCTTATGGCAGAAAGTGAAGAGGAACTCAAAAGCCTTTTGATGAAAGTGAAAGTGGAGAGTGAAAAAGTTGGCTTAAAGCTCAACATTCAGAAAACGAAGATCATGGCATCCGGTCCCACTACTTCATGGGAAATAGATGGGGAAACAGTGGAAACAGTGTCAGACTTTATTTTTCTGGGCTCCAAAATCACGACAGATGGTGACTGCAGCCATGAAATTAAAAGACGCTTACTCCTTGGAAGGAAAGTTATGACCAACCTAGATAGCATATTCAAAAGCAGAGACAATACTTTGCCAACAAAGGTTTGTCTAGTCAAGGCTATGGTTTTTCCTGTGGTCATGAGAGTATGGATGTGAGAGTTGGACTGTGAAGAAGGCTGAGCACTGAAGAATTGATGCTTTTGAACTGTGGTGTTGGAGAAGACTCTTGAGAGTCCCTTGGACTGCAAGGAGATCCAACCAGTCCATTCTGAAGGAGATCAGCCCTGGGATTTCTTTGGAAGGAATGATGCTAAAGCTGAAATTCCAGTACTTTGACCACCTCATGTGAAGAGTTGACTCATTGGAAAAGACTCTGATGCTGGGAGGGATTGGGGGCAGGAGGAGAAGGGGACGACAGAGGATGAGATGGCTGGATGGCATCACTGACTCGATGGACGTGAGTCTGAGTGAACTCCAGGAGATGGTGATGGACAGGGAGGCCTGGCATGCTGTGATTCATGGGGTCGCAAAGAGTCGGACACGACTGAGCGACTGATCTGATCTGATCTGATCCAATATGTGTTTTGATCTTCTTACTTAGGCATTGCCTCCCACGTTTGTGACTGAGAACCTGGAAAATCTCTACATTTTCAGCCCTGAGAAACATAGAGATTCAGTTGTGCCTTTCAGATTTTTTTTGAGTCTGATTCTTTGATTTCCTATCACAAGTTTCAAAATCAGGCAAAGATCCTGAGGGGGAGACCAGTGGAGTGTTTGAGGCAGGCTTTCTCTCTCTAGTAGACTTATATTTTACTTTGTTTCCAGTCTAGAACGTCTGGTTTTTTTTGCTACTCCAGAACTCAAGAATTATCATTTGGGGTGAAACAGATTATGATTTCAACTCTGCTGCTGCTGCTGCTAAGTCGCTTCAGTCGTGTCCGACTCTGTGTGATCCCATAGACATCAGCCCACCAGACTCCCCCGCCCCTGAGATTCTCCAGGCAAGAACACTGGAGTGGGTTGCCGTTTCCTTCTCCAATGCATGAAAGTGAAAACTGAAAGTGAAGTCGCTCTCTTAGTGACCCCATGGACCGCAGCCTACCAGGCTCCTCTGTCCATGGGATTTTCCAGACAAGAGTACTGGAGTGGGGTGCCATTTCCTTCTCCGGATTTCAACTCTAGTCATCTGTTATATCCCAAGAGAGCTGATAATCTTTTTTGTCTCTGGGGGAATCTGTTGATTTTTAAGAGCAGTCCTGAGGATCCAGCTTGAATGAGGTAGAGGTATTCTATGTGGAAAAGAAATAAACTAAGCCTTTGAAGTTCACATGGACTAGGATGATATAACAGATTTCAACTCTAGTCATCTGTTATATCATCCTAGTCCATGTGAACTTCAAAGGCTTGGTATATTTCTTTTCCACATAGAATACCTCTACCTCATTCAAGCTGGATCCTCAGGACTGCTCTTAAAAATCAACAGATTCCCCCAGAGACAAAAAAGATTATCAGCTCACTTGGGAAGGACTTTTAGTTCTTCTCAAGTCTTGGGAAGACTTTTAGTCCTTCTAGTGCTCTTTGTTTTCATAGCTCTACAATGTTTTTAAGAGTATAATTCTTTTTTTAAATATAAATTTATTTATTTTAATAGGAGGCTACTTTACAATATTGTATTGGTTTTGCCATACATTGACATGAATCCACCACCGGTGTACATATGTTCCCCATCCTGAACCCCCCCACCCACCTCCCTCCCTATCCCATCCCTCTGGGTCATCCCAGTGCACCAGCCCTGAGCATCCTGTATCATGCATCGAAACTGGACTGGCGATTCGTTTCACATATGATAATATACATGTTTCAATTCCATTCTCCCAAATCATCCCACCCTTGCCCTCTCTCACAGAGTCCAAAAGACTGTTCCATACATCTGTGTCTCTTTTGCTGTCTCGCATACAGGGTTATTGTAACCATCTTTCTAAATTCCATATATACATGTTATTATACTGTATTGGCAGAGAAGGCGATGGCACCCCACTCCAGTACTCTTGCCTGGAAAATCCCATGGACAGAGGAGCCTGGTAGGCTGCAGTCCATGGGGTCTTGAAGAGTCGAACACGACTGAACGACTTCACTTTCACTTTTCACTTTCATGCACTGGAGAAGAAAATGGCAACCTACTCTAGTGTTCTTGCCTGGAGAATCCCAGGGATGGGGGAGCCTGGTGGGCTGCCATCTATGGGGTTGCCCAGAGTTGGACGTGACTGAAGCAACTTAGCATCAGCAGCAGCAGCATACTGTACTGGTGTTTTTCTTTCTGGCTTACTTCACTCTGTATAATAGGCTCCAGTGTCATCCACCTCATTAGAACTGATTCAAATGTATTCTTTTTAATGGCTGAGTAATACTCCATTGTGTATATGTACCATGGCTTTCTTATCCATTCCTCTGCTGATGGACATCTAGGTTGCTTCCATGTCCTGGCTATTGTAAACAGAGCTGTGATGAACACTGGGGTACACGTGTCTCTTTCAATTCTGGTTTCCTCAGTGTGTATGCCCAGAAGTGGGATTGCTGGGTCATAAGGCAGTTCTAGTTCCAGTTTTTTAAGGAATCTCTACACTGTTCTCCATAGTGGTTGGACTAGTTTGCATTCACACCAACAGTGTAAGAAGGTTCCCTTTTCTCCACACCCTCTCCAGCATTTATTGCTTGTAGACTTTTGGATCGCAGCCATTCTGACTGGTGTGAAATGGTACCTCATTGTGGTTTTTTGATTTGCATTTCTCTGATAATGAGTGATGTTGAGCATCTTTTCATGTGTTTGTTAGCCATCTGTATGTCTTCTTTGGAGAAATATCTGTTTAGTTCTTTGGCCCATTTTTTGATTGGGTCATTTATTTTTCTGGAATTGAGCTGTAGGAGTTGCTTGTATATTTTTGAGATTAATTCCTTGTCAGTTGCTTCATTTGCTATTATTTTCTCCCATTCTGAAGGCTGTCTTTTCACCTTGCTTATAGTTTCCTTTGTTGTGCAAAAGCTTTTAAGTTTAATTAGGTCCCATTTGTTTATTTTTGCTCTTATTTCCAATATTCTGGGAGGTGGGTCATAGAGGATCCTGCTGTGATGTATGTCGGAGAGTGTTTTGCCTAAATTCTCCTCTAGGAGTTTTATAGTTTCTGGTCTTACATTTAGATCTTTAATCCATTTTGAGTTTATTTTTGTTCATGGTGTTAGAAAGTGTTCTAGTTTCATTCTTTTACAAGTGGTTGACCAGTTTTCCCAGCACCACTTGTTAAAGAGATTGTCTTTTCTCCATTGTATATTCTTGCCTCTTTTGTCAAAGATAAGGTGTCCATAGGTGCGTGGATTTATCTCTGGGCTTTCTATTTTGTTCCATTGATCTATATTTCTGTCTTTGTGCCAGTACCATACTGTCTTGATGACTGTGGCTTTGTAGTAGAGCCTGAAGTCAGGCAGGTTGATTCCTCCAGTTCCATTCTTCTTTCTCAAGATTGCTTTGGCTATTTGAGTTTTTTTGTATTTCCATACAAATTGTGAAATTATTTGTTCTAGTTCTGTGAAAAATACTATTGGTAGCTTGATAGGGATTGCATTGAATCTATAGATTGCTTTGGGTAGTATACTCATTTTCACTATATTGATTCTTCCAATCCATGAACATGGTATATTTCTCCATCTATTAGTGTCCTCTTTGATTTTTTTCATCAGTGTTTTATAGTTTTCTATATATAGGTCTTTTGTTTCTTTAGATAGATATATTTCTAAGTATTTTATTCTTTTCATTGCAATGGTGAATGGAGTTGTTTCCTTAATTTCTCTGTTTTCTCATTATTAGTGTATAGGAATGCAAGGGATTTCTGGGTGTTGATTTTATATCCTGCAACTTTACTATATTCATTGATTAGTTCTAGTAATTTTCTGGTGGAGTCTTTAGGGTTTTCTATGTAGAGGATCATGTCATCTGCAAACAGTGAGAGTTTTACTTCTTCTTTTCCAATTTGGATTCCTTTTATTTCTTTTTCTGCTCTGACTGCTGTGGCCAAAACTTCCAAAACTATGTTGAATAGTAGTGGTGAGAGTGGGCACCCTTGTCTTGTTCCTGACTTTAGAGGAAATGCTTTGAATTTTTCACCATTGAGGATAATGTTTGCTGTGAGTTTGTCATATATAGCTTTTATTATGTTGAGGTATGTTCCTTCTATTCCCGCTTTCTGGAGGGTTTTTTTTTTTTTTTTATTGTAAATGGATGTTGAATTTTGTCAAAGGCTTTCTCTGTATTTATTGAGATAATCATATGGTTTTTATTTTTCAATTTGTTACTGTGGTGTATTACATTGATTGATTTGTGGATATTGAAGAATCCTTGCATCCCTGGGATAAAGCCCACTTGGTCATGGTGTATGATCTTTTTAATGTGTTGTTGGATTCTGTTTGCTAGAATTTTGTTAAGGCTTTTTGCATCTATATTCATCAGTGATATTGGCCTGTAGTTTTCTTTTTTTTGTGGCATCTTTGTCAGATTTTGGTATTAGGGTGATGGTGGCCTCATAGAATTAGTTTGGAAGTTTACCTTCCTCTGCAATTTTCTGAGTAGAATAAGTGTTAGCTCTTCTCTAAATTTTTGGTAGAATTCACCTGTGAAACCGTCTGGCCCTGGGCTTTTGTTTGTTGGAAGATTTCTGATTACTGTTTCAATTTCTGTGCTTGTGATGGGTCTGTTAAGATTTTCTGTTTCTTCCTGGTTCAGTTTTGGAAAGTTGTACTTTTCTAAGAATTTGTCCATTTCTTCCAAGTTGTCCATTTTATTGGCATATAATTTCTGATAGTAGTCTCTTATGATCCTTTGTATTTGTGTGTTGTCTGTTGCGATCTCTCCATTTTCATTTCTAATTTTGTTGATATGATTTTTCTCCCTTTGTTTCTTGATGAGTCTGGTTAATGGCTTGTCAATTTTCTTTATCTTCTCAAAGAACCAGCTTTTTGCTTTGTTGATTTTTGCTATGGTCTCTTTTGTTTCTTTTGCATTTATTTCTGCCCTAATTTTTAAGATTTCTTTCCTTCTACTAACCCTGGGGTTCTTCAATTCTTCCTTTTCTAGTTGCTTTCGGTGTAGAGTTAGGTTATTTATTTGACTTTTTTCTTGTTTCTTGAGGTATGCCTATATTCCTATGAACCTTCCCCTTAGCACTTCTTTTACAGTGTCCCACAGGTTTTGGATTGTTGTGTTTTCATTTTCATTTGTTTCTATGCATATTTTGATTTTTTTTATTTCTTCTGTGATTTGTTGGTTATTCAGCAGCATGTTGTACAGCCTCCATATGTTGGAATTTTTAATATTTTTTCTCCTGTAATTGAGATCTAATCTTACTGCATTGTGGTCAGAAATCATTCCACTGCTTGGAATGATTTCAGTTTTTTTGAATTTACCAAGGCTAGATTTATGACCCAGGATGTGATCTATCCTGGAGAAGGTTCTGTGTGCGCTTGAGAAAAAGGTGAAATTCATTGTTTTGGGGTGAAATGTCCTATAGATATCAATTAGGTATAACTGGTCTATTGTATCATTTAAAGTTAGTGTTTCCTTGTTAATTTTCTGTTTAGTTGATCTATCCATAGGTGTGAGTGGATTATTAAAGTCTCCCACTATTACTGTGTTATTGTTAATTTCCCCATTCATACTTGTTAGCATTTGTCTTACATATTGCGGTGCTCCTATGTTGGGTGCACATATATTTATAATTGTTATATCTTCTTCTTGGATTGATCATAATCTTGGATTTATCATAATCTAGTGTCCTTCTTTGTCTCTTTTCACAGCCTTTGTTTTAAAGTCTATTTTATCTGATATGAGTATTGCTACTCCTGCTTTCTTTTGGTCTCTATTTGTGTGAAATATCTTTTTCCAGCCCTTCACTTTCAGTCTGTATATGTCCCTTGTTTCAAGGTGGGTCTCTTGTAGACAACATATGTAGGGGTCTTGTTTTTGTATCCATTCAGCCAGTCTTTGTCTTTTGGTTGGGGCATTCAACCCATTTACATTTAAGGTAATAATTGATAAGTATGATCCCGTTGCCATTAACTTTATTGTTTTGGGTTCGAGTTTATTCTGTGTTTCCTGTCTAGAGAAGATCCTTTTGCATTTGCTGGAGATCTGGTTTGGTGGTGCTGAATTCTCTCAGCTTTTGCTTGTCTGTAAAGCTTTTGATTTCTTCTTCATATTGGAATGAGATCCTGCTGGGTACAGTAATCTGGGCTGTAGGTTATTTTCTTTCATCACTTTAAGTATGTCCTGCCATTCCCTCCTGGCCTGAAGAGTTTCTATTGAAAGATCAGCTGTTATCCTTATGGGAATCCCCTTGTGTGTTGTTTGTTGTTTTTCCCTTGCTACTTTTAATATTTGTTCTTTGTGTTGATCTTTGTTAATTTGATTAATATGTGTCTTGGGGTGTTCTGCCTTGGGTTTGTCCTGTCTGGGACTCTCTGGGTTTCTTGGACTTGGGTGATTATTTCTTTCCCCATTTTAGGGAAGTTTTCAACTATTATCTCCTCAAGTATTTTCTCATGGTCTTTCTTTTTGTTTTCTTCTTCTGGGACTCCTATGATTCGAGTGTTGGGGTGTTTAACATTCTCCCAGAGATCTCTGAGATTGTCCTCATTTCTTTTAATTCGTTTTTCTTTTTTCCTCTCTGTTTCATTTATTTCTACCATTCTATCTTCTACCTCACTTATCCTATCTTTTGCCTCCATTATTCTACTGTTGGTTCCCTGCAGAGTGTTTTTGATCTCATTTATTGCATTATTCATTATATATTGACTCTTTTTTATTTCTTCTAGGTTCTTGTTAAACCTTTCTTGCATCTTCTAGATCCTTGTCTCCAGGCTATTTATCTGTAACTCCATTTTGTTTTCAAGATTTTGGATCATTTTCACTATCATTATTTGGAATTCTGTATCAGGTAGATTCCCTATCTCTTCCTCTTTTGTTTGGTTTGGTGGGCATTTATCCTGTTCCTTTACCTGCTGGGTATTTATCTGCCTTTTCATCTTGTTTATATTGCTGTGTTTGGGGTGGCCTTTCCGTATTCTGGCAGTTTGTGGAGTTCTCATTATTGTGGAGTTTCCTCACTGTGGGTGGGGTTGGACAGGTGGCTTGTCAAGGTTTCCTGGTTAGGGAAGCTTGTGTCGGTGTTCTTGTGGGTGGAGCTGGATTTCTTCTCTCTGGAGTACAATGAAGTGTCCAGTAATGAGTTATGAGATGTCAGTGGGTTTGGTGTGACTTTGGGCACCCTGTATATTGAAGCTAAGGGCTCTGTTCCTGTGTTGCTGGAGAATTTACATGGTATGTCTTGCTCTGGAACTTGTTGGCCCTTGGGTGGTGCTTGGCTTCAGTGTAGGTATGGAGGCGTTTGATGAGCTCCGTTGATTAATGTTCCCTGGAGTCAGGAGTTCTCTGGTGTTCTCAGGATTTGGACTTAAGCCTCCTGCTTCTGGTTTTCAGTCTTATTTTTACAGTAGTCTCAAGACTTCTCCTTCTATACAGCACCTTTGGTAAAACATCTAGGTTAAAGATGAAAAGTTTCTCCACAGTGAGGTACACCCAGAAAGGTTCACAGAGTTACATGGAGAAGAGAAGAGGGAGGAGGGAGATAGAGGTGACCAGAAGGAGAAGAGGGGGAATCAAAAGAGGAGAGAGCAAGCTAGCCAGTAATCACTTCCTTATGTGCGCTCCACAGTCTGGACTGCTCAGAGATGTTCACAGAGTTACACAGAGAAGAGAAGAGGGAGGAAGGAGACAAAGGTGGCCAGGAGGATAAAGGGGGGAATAAAAAGAAGAGAGACAGATCCAGCCAGTAATCATTTACCTATGTGTTCTCCACAGCCCGGAACACACAAAGAGAATCACAGAGTTGGGTAGAGAAGAGAAGGGGGAGGGAGGAGATAGAGGTGACCTGGTGGAGAAAAAGGAGAGTCCAAAGGGAGAGAGAGCAGTCAAGCCAGTAATCTCGTTCCCAAGTAAAAATGAGTACTGAAGATTGGGTTCTTAAAGGTACAAAATTGATAACAAATACCAAAAATCAAAGATTAAAAATCTAGAGTAGAGGTTGGATTCTCAAAAATACAATATTAAAGAAAACAACAAAGTCACAAAAATTATAAAATATATATATATGAAGTTTGCTTTAAAAAATAGGATTTTTTTTTTGCAAAGTAATAGTAGGTTATAAAAATGAAAATTAAAGAAGTAATAGAGGACTTAAAAATAAAAAACAATTTTTAATTAAAAAAATAATAATAGTAAAAATATATCTAGGACTTTCTCTGGTGTTGTGGAGTGTGGGATCAGTTCATTTGCAGATAGTCCTTGATCCGGCTTATACTTCTCAAGATCTACAGGCCCCTTCCTATGTAGTGGGTACTAACTATAGGGTTTTAATCTATTGTACCTGTTACTTCCAAGGCGGTTCCCTCTGTTTTTTTTTAGCTTCTGTTTGCTGGTCTCTTCAGTGTCTAATTTCCTCCCTGACACAAGGGGGCGGTGGTGGACACTTTTTTTAGGTTCACTTGTTCAGTCGTGCTGTGGGGAGGGAGGAACACTGCAAACAAATAACACTGTTGTGTGCTCGCAGTGTCTCAGCCACACTGGGTTTGCCCCGGCTCATGGCGTGTGTGCTTTCCCTGTCTACACTGCTTAGGCTCTAGGTTGCTCTGCCAGGAACTGTCTGAGGCCGACCCTGGTTTGTATGCACTTTCCAGGTCTAAGCCGTTCAGGTTCAGGTACTCGGGTACTCCACAAAAGCGCAGACTCGGTTGGGTCTGCGTTTTGTGCCCTTCCCAGGTTTGAGCAGCTCAGGTGACTAGGTGCTTGGTGAACACAGTCACTGTGACTTATTGCCTCCCCCGTCCCTGCCACTCGGTTTTCTGGGTATACAACTGGCGCACCTTCTCAGGTGTGCCGTGTGTCTCTTCTGGGGAACTGATTTCTGGCTGTGACCTTCCCGGTGGATGTTGACCATCCAGAATCCCAAGAAGTCTTGGTTAGCAATGAAGCCTGCTAACCAAGGTAGCATGATGCCTCTCTGGGGTAGATGATGCCTCTCTGGGGCCACAGTTGCCCCCTTCTGGCTCTGGCTGCCCTCACCTGCCCGTAGATGATGCCTCTCTGAGGTAGATGATGCCTCTTTGGGGCCATGGTTGCCCCCTTTCTGGCTCTGGCTGCCCTCGCCTGCCTGTCTCCAGAGGGGGATGGGCCAGCCTGCAGCCGGCTAGCTCTGCTCAGTCCTTTGTTCTGTGAGCAGGCCTGGTGTTGTCTTACGTTGGGGTTTTTTTGCGGGATAGCTATCCCACAGTCTGGTTTGCTATCTCAAGTTAGTTCCCTCAAATTGCCCTCGCAGCATTCAGGCCTGGTCCTTACTCTAAGCAATGCAGCCTGCGCCTCCCTGCCTGGTCCCCACTTGCTAGTGGCAGATGCGGGTGTCTGTGCTGCTTCTCCACTGGGAGTTACCGTTGGGCACATAATCTGTGGGTTTTAATTATTTATTTATTTTTCCTCCCAGTTATGTTGCCCTCTGAGTTTCCAAGGCTCGCCACAGACTCGCCAGTGAGAATATTTCCTGGTGTTTGGAAACTTCTCTCTTTTTTAAGACCCCCTTCCCGGGATGGATATCCATCCCTACCTCTTTTGTCTCTCTTTTTATCTTTTATATTTTTTCCTACCTCCTTTTGAAGACAGTGGGCTGCTTTTCTTAGTGCCTGATGTCCTCTGCCAGCATTCAGAAGTTGTTTTGTGGAATTTACTCAGCGTTCAAATATTCTTTTGATGAATTTGTGGGGGAGAAAGTGGTCTCCCCGTCCTAGTCCTCTGCCACCTTAGGAACGCCCCCCCCCAAGAGTATAATTCTTGTTCATTCATTCATTTTTTTTTTCAGCTGCCTCAATGGGAATGTTGACCTGCTGCATCCCTAGTATATTCTACTCAGAAGTAGAAGTTCTATGGCATAGTTTGGATTCTGTTTCTAGAAGCCCAGATTCTAGTCTGGCTTATAATCATTTCAGTGTTTCTTCAAGTCATGCAAATATTCTTTAGCTGTTCTCCCTCACCTACACTGCCCTATTCAGGGAAAATCTACTTCTGTTGTTTACAACAAAGAACCTTGAATATTGAAATAGAGGCTGAGGATGGGAAAGGAGTGTTGAGAGAATCAGTCATAAGAAGCCTGAGGTTGGGATAATGAGGCCATAGAGTATGTGGCATTTCAGGAGGCAAGGCAAAGTTCTATGATTTTCTCAGCAGCACATATGAGCCTAATTCTAAACAGACCAAGTGGGAGCAACTACCTCCCTGTGGGTGCTACGTTAGGGTAAGCAGTGACCAGACAGACCAGTTATATCTTATCAGATACAGTGAGAACAGGGGTCAGTGCTTTCACCAAATGGGATGAGTTGTCCTGTCAGAGAAAATCATAAGGACCAGTTACTTCCTACCCTTTGCTGATTGGAAATTTAAGTTTATCTTATACCTCTGTTAGTAGCTCAGTTTTGTGTCCAACTCTCTGCGGACACACTCTTTGCGGACTCTCTGCAGTCCCCATGGACTGCAGTATGCCAGGCTTCCCTGTCCATCACCAACTCCTGGAGTTTACCCAAACTCATCTCCATCGAGTTGGTGATGCCATCCAACCATCTCATTCTCTGTCATCCCCTTCTCCTCCTGCCTAGAGACTGTGTTGAGAAGAAATCTGGAAATCTCTTCCAGGAAAAGCACAAATCTGGAAATGAGTAATTACTCTAAATAGACAATTTTCAAATAAAACCACCAGGGTACATTTAGTTGGCAAAGTTGGAAAGGCAGCTCAAGAGCCAAGATGAGGTAAGTAATTTAAAATACAGAAAATCATACACTTGCATGTCTGAGTATATAGACTGTAGATTTCATCCCCTTGATAATACATGGTGAGACACAGCCTGATGTTGGTGCAGGAAATAATTTTTTCCGTTGGCTATGGAAGACAAGAACTAAAAATTTAGTTCAAGTTACTGAAAATATGTGTAATTTTATTAAACATAAATTTCCTTAACAAAAACTTTTTTTTTGTCAAGTCACACTTTCATCTAGATAAATGAACACAGAAGTATTTGCTTACTGTGAAGAAAGTGCTTACTTATAGAAAGTAACACAAAGCCTGTTCTCTGATAAGCTTCTGAATAAGGAAAATGTGAGCTCTAAGAATACCTGTGGTTTTTATACTTATTGCTTTTTATCATTTAAAAAATAAAATTAGAATTTATTTTGCATGCCTCACCTCCAAAAAATGTAATAACAATAATAATCTGTCACGGCTTTAGAATTTGAAGTTTAAAAAAAGGAAGATAAGCTATAACAAGATATATGTGTCCTTATTTATTTCACAATTGATAGTATAAATGAAAATACCTAAATTGTTTTGTTTGGGCTCTTTCACAGGATGAAGAAACAGTTTACAGTAGTGATTGAAGGTTTATTCTAAATGTAACCTGTTTGCTAAATGGCCTGGGCTTAGAGGTGTACAAACTAAGAAACAACTATCCTCTACCCTCCTCCCCACATTCCCCTAGTTTAAAAAATGCTCCACCACATCTCGCTGCCTGTGGATGGCAGCTCTGGAAGATCCTATGGTGGTTTAGTCATTAATTCGTGTCTGACTCTTGTGACCCCATGGACTGTAGCCCACCAGATTCCTCTGTCCATGGGATTTTCTAGGCAAGAATACTGGAGTGGGTTGCCATTTCCTTCTCCAGGGGATCTATTCAGACCCAGGAATCAAACCTGGGTCTCCATCATTGCAGGCAGATTCTTTACCAACTGAGCTAGGAGGGAAGATCCTATAACCTTTAGTAAATTTCAGCTTTGAGGATTTTCTTTTTTTCAAAGTATTATACTAACAATATATATACTAAGTAAAATATTAATACTAAAAATATATCCAGCCCAGATTACATTGACGTTTTAATCTCATACCCAATTCAAAGTTTCTCCTCTTTTTTTTTTTTTCCTGGTTTTTAAATTGATTTTTTTTTTTTTTTTTTTTTGGCTGCATGGTGCAGCATGTGGGATCTTAGTTCCCTGACCAAGGATCAAATCCATGCCTCCTGTGTTGGAAGCTCGGAGTCTTAATCATTGTTTCCTCTCCTCACAGTCTCAGCTCCCACGCTTGCCCAGCCAGATCTGGGGCTCAAGGACTACTAGTAATTGTTCCTTCACATACCTAAAAACCCCCTTCTGGTTAGTTCAGGGTCTAAGCAAAGAGAATGGTGGTTAGAGGGAAAAGGAGAACCTGTTTTCCTTAGCTGGGGCTCTTTCTTCTTTGGCTCATACTGGCTAAATGTCAAGATTTCATGAGGTGAAAGAAAGTAAAGTCGCTCAGTTGTGTCCGACTCTTTGCGACCCCATGGACTATATAGCCTACCAGCTGCTCCATCCATGGGATTTCCAGGCAAGAGTACTGGAGTGGGTTGCTGTTTCCTTCCCCAGGGGATCTTCCTGACCCAGGGATTGAACCCAGGTCTGTCTCATTATAGGCAGACGCTTTTACCCTCTGAGCCACCAAGGAAGGGCATGAATCTAAATGCTGTCTCCTCAGTTATTAGAAGATTCTTCTTATTTGTTTATTTGGCTGCAGTGTGCAGTGCTTGGGATCTCCATTCCCCAACCAGGGATCGAATCTATGTCCCCTGCATTGAAATCTTTTGAGTCCCAACCACTGGACAGCCAGAGAATTTTCTGGAAAGTTATTCTTAGACAATCTCATTTTGACGCCCCCTACCTCTACACCAGTTGATACCTAAGGCAAGTGGTGTAGTGTATAACAAACTTATTGTAATGTTTTTTCAGACTCAGTCCTATTTTGCAGTGGAATTCCCTATTTGGCATCATCTTTCTTGGACAAGTTCCCTCAAGACATCTTTGCAAGCACCCACATGCTCTTGAGTTTTAAGAAAGAGGGGGATGTTTGAAAAACTAGGGAGGTACTATGTCAGAATAGGAACCCTCAAAATAGATTTAAATTAGTAGCAAAATAGATAGCTAGTGGGAAGCTAGCTGCTGGATAGCACAGGGAGCTCAACTTGGTGCTTTATGACGGCCTAGAGGGGAGGGACTGGGCTGAGGGGGTGGGAGGGAGGTTCTAAGAAGGAGAAGTTATATGTATGCATATAGCTGATCTACCATTGTTGTACAGCAGAAAACTAATGACATTGTAAAGCAGTTATATTCCAATAAAAATAAATACACCTACCGCCGAAAAAAAAGCACTATTTCCCCATCCCAAATTGATTTCTAAAATCAATTAATTAAACTTATTTTGTATTCTATAGAAAAACAACAATAGAGATTATACTCTCGTGTCTGTTTTCCTATTATGATGTTTGTAATACTCATTCATCATGTTTTGATTTTTCTGATTGTTTTCATTGATCTTTAGTATCTCAGTGTATGAATATGTGAGAATTAATTTATCCATTCTCTTGTTTCTAGAGATTTGGATAATTTCTCGTTTAGTGCTATGTTGAGTAGCGCTGGTTTGAGCATTCTGGAATGTCTTTTGGTGTATATATGTCTTCTGTTGTTTCTTTTTAGCATGTTTTATATTGTAATTAAGACAAATTTAAAATAAAAAATGAGGACATGAATAAAAAATAAATTAGTAGTAATCAGTATTCCATGTTAATTCTTTTGGGATTGAGAAGCAGTTTTAGTCCTACGTTTTCATGCTAAGATGGAAAGATTTCTGTAATTCTGTATCTTTTGTTTAAAAACTTATGCATTTGTAAAAAGGTACAGGGTAAAATAACAAAACTGGTCGAGAATATAAAAGAATAGCAGGTAGCCTGCCTTTTTTTGAAGGGGTGAGAGTTAGTAGGGTTCCTCAATTCTTAACACAATACATTTTTGACACGTGTACATGACTTTCAAGTATCCCTACTTAATAAATTCACTTTTGGTTCATGACTCACATCTATACTCTGAAAAACTATAAATAATAAGTGGCGTGTTTAAATGAAGTTAAATATGTCTGACAGAGGGTTTCACTCAGTCACTGAAATTTCCTTTGGACAATGTTTTCTTTTTATTATTTTACTCTTGATTCCATATATATTGCCACAAAGCAGTTTTACACATTTTTCCCCCAGAAAATTGTGCTGTATAGAATAAATCTGAAAGAAGAGAGTCTATTATCCTCAGCTTTGAGGCAAATTCCATGCATCAAACTTTCCTGCAGTAAAGCCAGATACAAATACAGAGCAATTAAATGACAGAAATGAGAAACACAGGACTTGACCACGCATATGGTATTCTTCTCCCTGTGGGACTTTATTTAAGCAGTTGATAACTGTTTTTTGGAAAGAAAATCTTCCATAGTATGCATTTATCATTCATGTGTTTATCATTCATGTGTCATGGGGCATATTTACTTGGGCAAGAATTACTTTTGAGAGATTAAGATTCTCTAGAGCAAAACAGACAATTTGAAAATAAATTCACCAAAACCGCTCTCTACTTTTTAAAAATTATGTGCTCAATTTTACTAGTCTTGGAAGTATACAAGTATACAGGGTGTATATATACATATATATATGTATATGTATATGCTATGTGGCCACTCCAGTACTCTTGCCTGGAGAGTCCCATGGATGGAGGAGCCTGGTGGGCTGCAGTCCATGGGGTCGCTACGAGTCAGATGCGACTGAGCGACTTCACTTTCACTTTTCACTTTCGCACAATGGAGAAGGAGATGGCAACCCACTCCTGTGTTCTTGCCTGGAGAATCCCAGGGACGGCAGAGCTGGTTGGGCTGCCGTCTATGGTGTCACACAGAGTCGGACACGACTGAAGTGACTTAGCAATATGCTATGTGTGTGTTCTAAGTTGCTTCAGTCATGTCTGACTCATTGTGACCCTATAGACCATAGCCCGCCAGGCTCCTCTGTCCATGGGATTTCCCAGGCAAGAATATTGGAGTGGGTTGCCATGCCCTCCCTCAAGGGATCTTCCTGACCCAGGGATTGAACCTGCATCTCTTATGTCTCCTGTACTGGCAGGTGGGTTTTTTATACTAGCGCCACCAAGAAGCCCAAACAAGAATGTGTCAGAAGTGGGATATATGCTGTACTTCATTATTATTCATTACTTTTGTGTGTGAACATTTTGGTTTCGATAAACTAGAAAGACATTTTAATATCTATGAAAGGAAATAGTAATTTGAAACATTTGGGCTTTTTAAAATTTTTTTGATGTGAGTCATTTTTAAAGTCCTTATTGAATTTGTAACAATATTGCTTCTGTTTTGTGTTTTGGTTTTCTGGCTGTGAGGTTTGTGGGTTCTTAACTCCCTAACCAGTGATGGAACCCTCACCTCCTGCACTGGAAGGGGAAATTTTAGCTACTGGACCACCAAGAAGTTCTAATGGGACTGTTTTTGAGGATCTGTTTGTTTGCCACTGTCCCACAGAGACCACCAGAGAAGTCCCAGTAATATGCAGTATTTTATAGCCTGATATACATTAACTTGAACCTGAAATATTTCCAACTGTTTAACTCCCACACCAATGCTATGATGAAAATAATATTAATTATAACTCAGATTCTTGAATGCTTTCTATATTCTAGAAATTATTTATAGCAATTCGCATGTATTTAGTAATTTAGTCTGGAGAAGGCAATGGCACCCCACTCCAGTACTCTTGGCTGGAAAACCCCATGGACCGAGGAGCCTGGTGGGCTGCAGTTCATGGGGTCGCTAAGAGTCGGACACGACTGAGCGACTTCACTTTCACTTTTCACTTTCATGCAGTGGAGAAGGAAATGGCAACCCACTCCAGTGTTCTTGCCTGGAGAATCCCAGGGATGGGGGAGCCTGGTGGGCTGCCGTCTATGGGGTCACACAGAGTCGGACACGACTGAAGAGACTTAGCAGCAGCAGCAGTAGTAATTTAGTCTTGTCAGTGACTCTGTGAAGCAGATACTAACATTATTTTTGGGTTTTTCAGCTGAGGAAAATGAAGAACAGAGGCAATTTCTGAGTGTCATGGAGCTAGGGTGTGACTGAGCCTGAAGTGGAACCAGATCACTTGTATCTCAATTTTACATTCTTAAGTATTGTACTACAACAAGGTTGTAAAATGGGAAATAGGTATAAAAAACATTTTGATCAATTAGAGTCAATAAAAATCAGTAGTTTTATGTTAAGTCTTTCATTTTGATTTCCTTGGGGTTGGCATTTCGATTCCTTGTTTTTTTGGCAGTTTTGAGGCAAGGTGCACAAGATAAAATGGAGAACTACAGTATCACTCTTAGAGCAGGGATTGACAAAGGTTCCTTCAGGGCCTGCTAATACCACTTTTTAAAAGGACTTCTTATCCTGACCCATGGAGATTTTGATTTGGCAGGTTGGGATGCAATTTAGGAACATATTTTAAATCTCCCCTATAGGTTCGGGTGTGATGTAGATCATAGAATTCCAATTCAGCTCCTTTTAAGCTGTTACGTGGTTGTTACTTAAACTGCAATTTTAAATTTTAATGCATCTCTTTAAATAGATTTATTTTAAAAGTTTAATTATAGAGATTAATTTTTGAGCATTTTCTATGAAGGGACAAATAAATGGTTACCACTGGTGAGAGCAGTGGTTTAATGAAAATGTATTTTGTATTACTTTTCCTCCATTCAAAGATGCTTTTGTTTTCTTTGCAGTCTTATGCTTCTGAGGCTAAATACCTATTACAGATGAAGGTCATATGTGAAGCATCTAACTCCACTTTTCATTATTATTAACTCAGGGGTGCTTTGACTTAGGGAAACAGACTGCTTCTTTTTCCTTGTACTCTGTACTTTCTTTGAGGAAATATTGAAACTCTTCTTGAGACTTGTGTTGGGCATCATAGTTATAGGAACTGGATTTGGTGTGGCAACAGGGACCCCAGAAACCATGGTCAGTGGTCTAAAAAGCTGTATCTAAGGGACAGGGCATCACTGATTCAATGGACATGAGTTTGAGCAAACTCCAGGGGATGATAGTGAAGGACAGAGGAGCCTGGCGTGCTGTGGTCCATGGGGTCACAAAGAGTCGGACATGACTTAGCAACTGAACAACAAGGGGACAGGAGTGAAATCGGGTCCAGGTGAGATAAACAACTAGGTCATGCTCCAAGTGGAGAGTCCAGTAAGAGAGAATGGGAAGGAAACAGGACAATCAGACTGGGATGAGAGAATAAGGAGTGTAGAGAGGAAGCCTGAGCAAAAAGCATTTGTAAAGATTTTTTTAAAGGTGAATTTTATCAAGTACCCACAGCCTTACTCTGGCTGAATAGAGGGTCCTGGTGGTGCTTCAGGACTCCACCTAGAGGGTTGAATTTGTGTAGATGGAGGAGATGAATTGTATTGATGAGAGTTACTAATCTTCTCTTTATTCATTGCATATGGAAGCCAACCACTCGCTGTTAAAAGTATAATGGAGCCAGATAGGGCTCAGATTCATATGTTTACATTAACTCCTATATTTCTCCCACTCCTCTATGGGAGTCAGGGAATAGATGGTGGTAACAAGTGAATCCTGAGCCAAAGGCAGTTTGTTTTCTGCATCATTGATATTCTACTGGTGTGAGTAATTCTCAAATTGCAAGTTGCTGCTCATGGCCCCTAGAATTCACAATATCTAGTGTTTCTGGGTAGAGACAGAGGACAGATTCTTTCTCCATCACCTTATTTTCTTTCTTCCCAGTGCAGAACTTGGCTGTCTGCATCAGTGCTGACCAATCTTTCATAGCATATTTATCAGACTACATAGGACTTGGAAATTGTGCTTACTCTGAAAAAATAAAAAGGTTTTGGTACTAAGCCATCTATCAAAGAAGGACACACATGCAGAAAGACTCAAATGATATTTATGCCTGCAGTGGGAGAAACACATAATAAAAAAAGCCTAGATAAATTTGTAGCAGGGATTTGTTTTTACAACTGGAAGTTTAAATAATAATTCAGACTTAATCTATCAAATTCTATGGTCAAGATTGCTTTTTCAGTGTTCTTTAACTCTTGCTACAATAGATTTTCATTTTAGGGGGAGAACATGAGAAAGGAAAAAAGTAAGAAAAAGTATTGAATTTCCCTACGACTCTGTTAACTTAAGAAAAATTAATGTTTTTTGGGCTGATTAGTAGAGTTGTGTGTGTGTGTGTGTGTGTGTGAGTGTGTGTGTATGTGTGTGTGTGTGTGGCTATTGCTTATTCAATACAGAAGGGAAGAATGTATTTTTGATCCATTATGGTTATTGCAAGAACTCACATTTTAAATTCTCATGTCAGTTATAATAACAGTTAGTTCATGTGATTCATAAACTTAAATATGATTTTAAAACCATTTATGTATATGATTAAAGTTTCCAGACATATAAAAATAAAGGAATGCATTGCTTGTTGTATCAACTTTTCTGAAACATTATTCACTTTATCCTGTTAGGTCCTGAAATGACTTGCTAAATACATTTTTAATAAAATTTGTAATCTCTTGATGTGAACAGAATAGACAACAGAGATTTGCCAAATTTATATAATGTATTAATCAATAAGACATTTGACTTTAGCATACAAGTGATGACAGAATAGATTGTTTAGTGAAGTTACTCAGAATCCAATTACTTATTTGCTGTTTTCTATGGAGAATATTTGACTACTGAGTAAATGTTCTAGCTGGTAGCTATTGCTCCTTAAAAACCAGATGCACTTATTTCTCTTTATTGACTGATTTATTTATTTTCACAGTTTATTTCTATTGCTAAAGTTTTTCACTCTAATGTTTAGCATTTCAAATACAGCTCTCTTCAGTTTAGTCGCTTAGTCATTTCTGACTCTTTGCAACCCCATGGATTACAGCACGCCAGGCTTCTCTGTCCATCACCAACTCCTGGAGCTTGCTCAAACTCATGTCCATCGAGTCGATGATGCCATTCAACCTCTGTTGTCCCCTTCTCCTCCTGCCTTCAATCTTTCCCAGTATCAGGGTCTTTTCTAAGGAGTCAGTTCTTTGCATCAGATGGCCAAAGTATTGGAGCTTCAGCTTCAGCATCAGTCCTTCCAATGAATGTTCAGGACTGATTTTCTTTAGGATTGACTGGTTTGATCTTATTGCAGTCCAAGGGACTCTCAAGAGTCTTCTCCAACACCACAGTTCAAAAGCATCAATTCTTCAGTGCTCCAGCTTTCTTTACGGTCCAACTCTCACATCCATACATGGCTACTGGAAAAACCATAGCTTGGGCTAGATGGATCTTTGTCGGCAAAGTAATGTCTTTGCTTTTTAATATGCTGTCTAAGTTGGTCATAGCTTTCCTTCCAAGGAGTAAGCATTTTTTAACTGCATGGCTGCAGTCACCACCTGCAGCGATTTGGGAGCCCTACAAAGTAAATTCTGTCACTTTCCATTGTTTCCCCATCTATTTGCTATGAAGTGATGGGCCTAGATGCCATGATCTTTGTTTTTTGAATGTTGAATTTTAAGCCAGCTTTTTCACTCTCTTCTTTCACTTTCATTAAGAGACTCTTCAGTTCTTTTTCGCTTTCTGCCTTAAGGGTGGTGTCATCTGCACATCTGGGGTTATTGATATTTCTCCCAGGAATCTTGATTCCAGCTTGTGCTTCATCCAGCCCGGTATTTTCCATGATGTACTCTGTATATAAGTTAAATAAGCAGGGTGACAATACACAGCCTTGTCGTACTCCTTTTCCAATTTGCAACCAGTCTGTTGTTCCATGTCCGGTTCTAACTGTTGCTTCTTGACCTGCATACAGATTTCTTAGGAGGCAGGTAAGGTGGTCGGGTATTCCCATCTCCTTAAGAATTTTTCAAAGCTCTCTTAGCTTTCATTAATGTGGAGAGTTAGTAGTCTTTGAACTCAGATATCTGAGAGAATTTGAAAGGGAAAACTAGTAAAGTTTTTTTTTTTTTTTTTTTTTTTTTTTTTAAATAGATTAACCATTTCCACAGAAGTAGCAGCAGCTCTCTTAGCAGGTCAATTTTATGATGTGATTCTGGAGGTTGTTCCTGAGAAACAAAGCTCTGATGAGTCTGATCCTGTGACATGGATGAGATTGGTCCTGATTATTAAGGTGATTTTAGAAATTTCTTCTTGAGGGTTTCCAGGTGACGCTAGTGGTAAAGAACCTCCCTGCAAATGCAGGAGACTCAGGAGATGCAAGAGATGCAGGTTCCTTCCCTGGGTTAGGAAGATCCCCTGTAGTAGGAAATGGCAGCCTGCCGGGGTCCAGCCCTGGTGGATCCAGGGAATTCGAAGCGGGGATGGCGTCGGCGAGGATCAGGAAACAACTGCTTAATTAAACTTTAATTAAGGATATAAAGAGTAATAGAATAAGGATAGCTCAGTGAGGAAATTCAGTGGAGAAAAGAGGCTGAAATAAGGATAGCTCAGTGAGGAAATTCAGTGGAGAAAAGAGGCTGAATAATTCAGCCAGAAGGTGAGAGAAAGAACGACATGGGGAGACCAAGTTTTGGTGAACAAGGCCCGCACTTTATTTTCCAAAGTAGTTTTTATACCTTAAGTTATGCATAGAGGATAATGGGGGAAGCGGTAGAGTCATGCAGCAAGCCAGGCTTTCTTCCTGCAAACTTATCATATGCAAAAGCTTAGGTGATTTGCATCATCTTCTGGCCTGGAGGCCTGTTAACATTTTAAGACCCTTTCTTCAGAAAACTTATTTTTCTCTAAAGGTGATTGGTCAGGAGCCACCCTCCAAAAGCATTAGATAAAGTTGCATTCCTACAGAGCAAAGGTGTGGTGGGCTGTAACAAGAAAAAGAATTAACTCAAGGGTCCCAGGTTACAAACATTAAAGCTACTACTTACACCAATTATATTAATCAATACACTGCCAGGGACACAGCAGGTAAGGGATGTGGAAACTTAGCAGCAAACATTGGCCCAACAAGTGAAAATCCCTTCACCAATACAATTTTTAGATAGTTTAGAACATCTCATGCCTCTCACAGTTGGGAGGCTCTGAGCAATCACATGTGGCCAGAAAAACCTATTCAGGCAGGCTAGAGGACTTCCAAAGGAATTTGTAGGTTGAAACACTATCACACCCAGGAACTTTATTAACTGGAGCTGTAAGTTAACTCTTTTTTCAGAGAGAGGTAGTGGGGGACAGCCCCCGTAAAGTCAGAGGTGTAGGTGAAAGCACAAAGCAGAAAGTAAGCAGACTCTGGTTTTGGGGGGTAGATGCTCGAGAATTTCCAGGGGGACTCCTGAGGCTCGATCCCGCCTTTGCGTATGCTGAGCCTCCTTCTTCGTGACCTTTGTCATGGGTGGAGCTCCGTGACCTTTGTCATGGGTGGAGCTCCTCACGCTGGCTCCTGGCAGTGATAGAATTCTAGTTGAGCTATTCCAGATCCTGAAAGATGATGCTGTGGAAAGTGCTGCACTCAATATGCAATATGCAATATGCACTCAATATGCAATATGTCGGCTCCCGGCAGCAGCCCACTCCAGTATTCTTGCCTGGAGAATCCCATGAACAGAGAAGCCTGGTGGGCTACAGTCCATGGGGCTGCAAATACTAGGACACGACTGAGCGACTAAGCACACAGCAGAGCACAGCTTCTTCATGAGAGTTACTGGGAATACACCTGAAACTCAGGGGATCTTCAGAGTGACTAAAGTGTTTGTCAGATCCAGTTATAACTAAGTAGGATGACAAGAATGAACTCTCAGAAAATAATGTTTGGATTATCACCTAAAGAAGGAACACTGAATGGCAGAAATTTTGCCGTGTTTTAGAATGGTGTCTTCTAACTAGATATTTTAAAATATCATGAGAGAGGGTTTGTATTGTAATGAATGAATTTATTACTTTAAAATTAGCTACCTTTTATGACATATTTGTTTGCTTTTTTAAAGACTGTTTATTTTAGAGCATTTTAATTTCACAACAAAATTAAGAGGAAGAGATTTTATTAAAATCTCTTAATCAAAATTAAGAGATTTCCTGCATAACCTCAGCCTATCCACAAACCAAGCCTCCCTATTATCAACATCCCCACAAGAGTGGTACATTTTTACAGCTGATGAATCTACATGACATGCAATAATTGCCCAAAGTCCACAGTTTATATTAAAGTTCATTCTTGGTGTTGTACTTTCTATTGGTGGTTTAGTTGCCAAGTTGTGTCTGACTCTTTGCAAACTCATGGCCTGTAGCCCCTCCAGGCTCCTCTGCCCATGGAATTTTCTAGGCAAGAATACTTGAGTGGGCTGCCATTTCCTTCTCCAGGGGATTTTCCCAACCCAGGAATTGAACCCAGGTCTCCTGCATTGCAGGTAGGTTCTTTACCGACTGAGATACAAGGGAATCCCTGTACTTTGTACTTTCTATGGGTTTGGGCAAATGTTTAATGACATGATTCCATCATTATAGCATCATACAGATGCTATAGGGCAATTTTTTTAGGGCAATTTTTCATTGCCCTAAAAATTCTCTGCCTATTCACCTCACCCCTTTCCCCCAGTTACTGGCAACCGCTGAATATTTTACTGTCCCATAGGCTTTTTCAGAATGTCATGTAGTTGGGATCATACAGTAAGTAATTAGCCTATCCTGATTATTTTCTTTCCCTTAGTAATATACATTCAAGCTTCCTTTCTGTGTCTTTTCATGGCTTGATAGGTCACTTCATTTTAATGCTGAATAATATTCCATTGTCTGGATGTACCCCATTTTATTTATCCCACTCCTACTGAAGGCCATTTATCCCACTCCTAATGAAGGCCATATGTTGCTTCCAAGACATAATGGTCTGTAGTTTTCTTTTCTTGTAATATCTCTGTGTGGTTTTGGTATAAGGGTAGAGCTGGTCTCATAAAATAAGTCAGAAAGCATTCCCTTTGCCTCTGTCCTGGAATAAATTGTAGAGAATTGGTTATTTCTAAATTATGTATTTTATTGAATTCACCAGTGTATCCATCTGTGCATGCCGCTGTCTGTGTTGAAGGTTACTAATTATTGATTCGATTTCTGTAATATTATGTGATCCCATTCAGATTGTTTCCTTCTTGTGTGAGTTTTGGCCAGTTGTTATAGGCTGTAGTCATAGTCTCACCCAGAATCAAGGGGAACAGAGGCCCACAGACCCTGTAGAAAGAGTGGCAATATCACATTAAGAGAAGAACATGTGGAACGAGAGATCTTGCTGTGGCCATCTTGAAACATATAATACAACTAAGTTTAAAGATATTCATATAAGTCAATAATCTAAAATTTGTATATTTCAATAACCTTAATCAGAAAAAGTTTACTTCTTGCTTTTGCTCTGTGTCCAAGGTTGAAGAGTGCTTGTTATCACATCATAACCTGGCCTTTTCTGCCTGATATGAACATAATTTAAAGAGTCAGTTAGGTCTATAACACTTGTCTCTGGCTCTTAATTTCTTCTCTTCCAGAGGTAGTAATTTTTTGTTTTTCTAGAATATCTTTTTTGTTTATCTCCATATCTCTAAATAACATGCTTTATTGCTACTTCTGGTTTTCTCAATTTTAGGTATTATCTGTTGATTTTGCACTAAGGAAGCTAAGGACTTACTTTTCTTTAATTCCCTTCCCTGAACACACAAATACATATTCTTGGCCCCCATTCTCTTCATAGAGTTATATTCTAATTTTTTCCAGATTAATATATTGGTAAATATTATCATGTTACATTATCATGTTATAATGTATGTATAATATTCAGATCTAAGCCACATGGTAAAATATAATTATTTCCCTTTCTGCATAACTTTAAAAAAATTATTTAATTTTGAAAAAAAAGTGACACAAATGAATGAGCCAGATCAAGAGCAAATATTTTCATTACCCTACCTATTCACACTTTTCATTCTTATTCTTAAAAATAAACATTCTGTTGATAATAATAATCACTTCTGTGTTTTATAGTTTTGTCATCTAATATGCATTCATTAACACTACGTCTAGTCTTGCTTGTTTTTGAATTTTATGTAAATGGTGTTATATGATATTCATTCTTTTGGGCCTGGCTTCTTTTGCTTGATATTACATTTGTGAGATTCATCCATGTTGTTTTGTGTAGCTGATATTTGTTAATTTTTACTGAAACATTTTATTGCATGAATATATTTGTTTCTTTACCCACTTAAAAACTATTATTTATTTATTTGGCTGTACTGGGTCTTCACTGAGGCATGCAGGATCTTCAGTTGCACCATGTGGTATCTAGTACCCTGACCAAGGTTCAAATCTGGGCTCCCTGCATTGTGGGCACAGAGTTTTAACCAAGAGACCCCCAGGGAAGTCCCGCTTTACCCATTTTTTTGTCAGTGGGCATTTAGGTTGTTTCACAGTTTTGACCACTGAAAAATAATGTTATTAGTAACATTCTTTTATATATCTCTTGGTGCATATATGTACATGTTTATATGGGTCATATGTGTAGGAGTGGAATTACTGGTCATAGAATATTTTCAATGTATGTATGTTCAATAATAAGCTGTTTTCCAAATTGGTTGCATCCATTTATGATTCTACTGGCATCGCACATAAATTATTACTCTATATCTCTGCCAATATTTGGTATTGTTAGCTTTTTAAATGTTTGCTAGTCTAGTGGGTGTGAAATGGCTTAGTTTGGATCTCCTGAATAATAAAGTTGAGTACCTTTGCCTATGTTATTTGGTTTTGAATTTCCTTTTTTGTGAAGTGCCTGCTCAAGACTTTTGTTCATTTTTAATTAGACTGTTTCTCCTGTACATTTTGATTTGGAAGGATGCTTTTTTTAAATCGAGGCACATGGATGTGGAACCTATGGATCTGGAAGGTGAACAGTTTATTTTTTTGAAAAATATTCACGAATAAGTATACCTGCACTGTTCAAACCCATGTTGTTCAAGGATCAAGTTTTTTGAGAAATAATCACTAAAATAGGTCTAGTCTGTATCTGTCACCATATATAATTACATTTTTTTCTTGTGATAAGGACTTTTCAGATCTCTCTTAGCAACTTTCAGACATGCAATTTAACATTATTAACTATAGCTTCTATCTTGTACATTAGATCCCCATGACTTAGTTATTCTAATAAGCAACTCATTTTTTTAATATAAATTTATTTATTTTAATTGGAGGTTAATTACAATATTGTATTGGTTTTGCCATACATCAACATGAATCCACCACGGGTGTACACGTGTTCCCCATCCCGAACCCCCCTCCCTCCTCCCTCCCCGTACCATCCCTCTGGGTCATCCCAGTGCACCAGCCCCAAGCATCCTGTATCATGCATCGAACCTGTACTGGTGATTCGTTTCAAATATGAAATTATACATGTTTCAATGCCATTCTCCCAAATCATCCCACCCTCTCCCTCTCCCACAGAGTTCAAAAGACTGTTCTATACATCTGTGTCTCTTCTGCTGTCTCGCATACAGGGTTATCGTTACCATCTTTCTAAATTCCATATATATGCTAGTTAGTATACTGTATTGATGTTTTTCTTTCTGGCTTACTTCACTCTGTATAATAGGTTCCAGTTTCAATACTCTTTATGTGTTTTGAATCAATCCTCCTCTGGTTATTTATATGGCACATAGTCCTCATCATTTGTCTTTTTGCTTTCTTAGTGGTATCATTTGATGACCAGATTCTTAATTATAATTAGCCCAATTTATTAAAAACTTTTACTGTTAAATAATTTTTATGAATAAAATTTTCTCAGCACAAGATCATGAAAATACTATCCTAAATTGTTTTCTAAAACCTCCATTGTTTTTTACCTTAGCATATAAACCTAACTTCCTTTGATTTATGTGTTTGACATGAGGAAAGGGTCAAGTTAATTTTCTTTTCCATATGGATAATCAACTGTCCTAGTCCTTTTGTTAAAGATAGCCTCTGCAAAGTTGATATTGTCATAGACCAAAAGGCCATCTTGTATGGGCTCATGTCTTGGCCTCTGTTTATTCCTTTATTCTATTTCTAAGTCTTGATTTTCAGTAGAGTACTCTTCCTACCTTTTCTTCTACTTTAAGTTTGTCTTAGCTATTCTTGGCCCTTTGCATTTCCATATAAATTTAAAATTTGTCTTATAAATTTCCTTGGTACTTTTATGTGGATTGCATTAGATCAATTTGAGGATAAATGATACATTATAATATGGTTATTCTATTCTGCAGTTATGATTTATATATTTATATAAGTCTTCTTTAATTTCCTTCAATATTGTTTTAAGGTTTCATGTGCAGTCTTTTATATATTTTATTGGATTTATTCCTGGGCATTTCATATTTTAGATGCTATTGTAAAAGTATGTTTAAAAACTTTATTTTCTGACCTGAAGTTTTCCATGTCATACAGAATAAAGCAGGTTTTTGAATGTTGACTGGGAAATATTAATAGTAGGCTAGTAAAAAGTGAACTGGGTGATGCAGAACAGATACTGGGCGATTAGAATTTGGCTTCCAGAAATCCTATGCAAGGGAGACTCTTCCTACTTTACTCAGTATTTCAATGTTTGTATTTTTATGTTTTTATAAGAAAATATAGCTCCCCTGTATTAGTTTCCTATTTTCACTGTAACAAATTACTGCAAACTTAGTGACTTCAAACAATACAAATTTATAATGCTGTAATTCTGGGGTCCAGAGTCTAAAACTGGTTGGTAGGTCTGTGTTCCTGGAAATTCTAGAACGATAAGTTACACTTAAACCATGTCTTTTGTGCCACCTGACATAGCACTGAGCATTCCTTTGTCTTTTTAACCTTAATTGAAAGTTGAAAAGGAGAAAGATCTGGGTGCTGCTCATTACCAGCTGTATAATCTTGGGCAAGACATATGCTAAGGTCTGAATGTTTGTGTCCTTCCAAAATTCATAACATCAAAATCCTAAAGCCTGAAACGATGGTATGAAATAGGGCCTTTGGGAAGTGACCAGGTCATGAGGGTTCTGCTCTCATGAATGGGATGAGTCACCTTATAAAAGTGGTATCAGAGAGCTTGCTACTTTCCTCTTCCCTCAAGTGAAGATTCAACAAGAAGTCTGCAACCCAGAAGAGGGCTCATGATGGCGCCTGGATCTTGGACTTCCAGCCTCCAGAACTGTGAGAAGTTCCTGTTGTTTATAAGCTGCCCAGTGGTATACTCTTTTCATAGCTCCCACAGACTAAGACCCCATTTAACCTTATCTATAAAATGGGAATTGTGTCGCTACAATTGACAATTTGACAAGTGTGGAAACTGTGCTATGTAAACCACAGTGACTCTAGTTTTTGTTATTCAGTATTTTTGCTGAGCATGAAGTCTGACCATTAAGGACTTTTCTAGGATCACTGGAGAGAAAATCCAACCCAAACTGGCTTAAGCTAAAAGAGACGTTTGTTGGCTCACATGACTCAGAATTCCAGAGGAGCATCTGCTGTAGGAGCAGTTTGATCAAGGGGCTGAAGTGCTGTCATGGGGTCTCACTGTCTCTTCAGTCTGCTGTCCTGCACGGTGGTGTCAATCTACTTCCATGCGGTGTCAGTATGGCTGTCACTAATGCTAGATCTACAGCCTCCTATGTTCAACCCCAGTGAAAAACAGCGCCGCTTCCTCCGAGTTTCTGCACAAAGCCTAAGATTAACTCTAAATTGGACCAGTTTGAGGGACATGCCTATCCCTGATGTGGCCTGATTTGATCATGAGACTTGAGGGGCTGAACCAACATGACTCACTTAGTCTGTCCCCAGAGCATGGATGGGACCTCTGAGCCACAAGTACCAGGAGTGACAGAGCATTTGCTGGTTATAACCAAAGAAGAGGGGTGGCCTCTAGATGATTGAAAAACGTCCACTTCAGGGGTATTTAATGTTTCTGAGAAGATGTCACTTTATCCTTAGTTTGCTCTACTCAGGAGAGATAACTTTCATGGAAGAAACTTTGTCATTTTTGTCTTGAAATATTTTTCTCCCTCTCTTTGTTTATTCGAAGCTCATAATTATAACATGCTGTATATCTTCTCTTTCTTTCTGGCAACCAATTTTCCCCATCTGTTTTTTATTGAATGATGTATGGGAAAGCCACATTTTCCTAGCTGGGAAAGCTTGATGAGCCATTCTGTATGTCTTCTTGCATTCTGTTTAAGACATTTCTATTTTTAGATTTTTGGGATGATTTATACATATGACTGGTAGCCAGTATTAGCTCTTAAATTTTTTTCTTAGAAAATTTAAAGTTCCATTTATTCTTGAGCACTTTTCCATACTTAGAATATTGTTCTAAATTTGTAAGACTTCAGCTTATATAGGTATAGTGTTTAATATTTTTAATATTTTATGGACATAAGTTTGTGTTTTTTCCTACCTAATTCCATTTGTATTCACTTATTCGGACATGACTTAAACAACAACAACAGATTTTTTAACAAATATTAAAGCAGACGAATAAAACTTAGTGACTTCTTTTTCTGAATAACTCTGAAATTGATCATAGGTAGCTTGCAAAATTTCACAATATCAGTTCTACCAGGAAAAAAGAAAAAATACTTTTAAGGCTTGTACACATTATATAGCATATCTTTATATTTACAGTTTTAAATGATGAAGCTGAAGAATTCGATTTTAGAAAGAAGCATTGGAATCTTATTGTTACTCCTGGTAAATTTTGCTGGAAAACAGGAACATAATTAGATCATCAGTGGTAACACTTTTCTTCTCCTTGCAGGGACAGTTTGTGATGTTTTATTTTTGGCTAGATTTGTCTTTTGATTTTGTAATCTCAGTAATTCATATTCTTTTGGTAACATTCAGTATTTGTAAATAAAATGCATAAATAGTTTGATTGACCAAAATAATTTCCATTTTTATAAAAATGTAATTAAAACAACTATTCAGTTTCCTTCTCGTCATCCTGATAGATAACAAAAGGGTAGGAGAAAAAGGAATTTTTCCTACATAAGTACACTGCTTACAAGAATCAGGTGCTTGGGGTGCTTCTGTACTATTGGATTTAATAATAGGCATTGTTTTTAAGAATCTGCCTGCAGTGTGGGGAGGGGGTGCTGCGTTCAATCCCTGGATTGGGAATATCCCCTGGAGAAGGGAATGACAATCCACTCTAGTATTCTTGCCTGGAGAATTCCGTGGATAGAGGAGCATGGTAGGCTGCAATCATGGGGTCACAAAGAGTTGTAGACGACTGGACAACTAACACTTCCACTTCTTTCACTATTGTTTATAACAATAAACAAAGTTCCTGTCGCATGGTCTTGTGGGATTACTTAATTTTTCTGTCTTCATTTTCCCCATCTCTAAAATGGAGATTATAATATTATGACTATAGGATTGTGGTTACGACAAAAGGAGTCATACTTATATGATACTGAGAAGAGTAGCTGTGTAGTACTGTAAAGAGATAGTAAGTACTCTGCAAAGGTTGACCATTATTACATAATGGAGTAGCGGACAGCAAGTATGCACCAGGGCTCTGAGGTCAAACTTGCTGATCTCTTCCTGATTATGCTGTTGGAAAAAATAATTTCACTGAGTTATGATTCTCTCATTTGTGAAATAATGGTACCAAAGTCATAGGGTTTTTGTGAGTTTAAATAAAATGATATATATGAAGCACTTGGAATAATGCCTGGGGTATGTAAGCACTCAAAAAATATAACCTATTAGCAGCATCTTTTTTGGGTTATGAACTCCACAAGAACACATAGAAGACATTTATTTAATTCAGTTTGCATAGATTCAGTGAGCGAAATTATGGATAAATACTTCCAAGTAATTAGGTCTTAAATTTGGATTGACTGTGCTTTATGTTTTTTACTCCATTATCCAGTAATATGGTAAGTGGTTGAATTTTTCTAACAAATATAAGTAAACACACGTGTACTAAATGTGAAACAGTTAAATAGAAAAGCCCTGTGTTAGATAGACTAGGCTCAGTTCCAAGAGAAAACGAATCCCCAGTCATATAAATATTTGTATCAAGAGGCAGGAAATAATAAAAAGTGAATGAACTTTATGAAACAAAAGAACATAGCAGAGTCTCAGAGAAATCCTTTTGTATGGACAGGAGTGTATTCACCTAAGGGTTACTCGCTTTACAGCTGCATGCCTCAGAAGGCATTCATAAACACCGGTTTGTTTTGGAGAGCTCTGTAACATCTGTAGTTCCTGGGTTATACAGATTGGTGCAAAAGTATCTAGAAAGAGAGACAATAAATACTAGCATACAAGTGATAGAAATACACTTGAGGGACTACATATAGATGAGTCACTGGAGTCATGTCTTGTTAATTGAGCTTTGAGCAATTGCAGACAATACTTTTGAGCAATTGAAGACAATACTCTCTCTTCCTTCCTTCCCTCTCTTCTTTATCTTTCTTGCTTTCTTCCTTCCTTCAGTTGATATATCAGTGTTTGTATCAGGAAAATGACCTGCCCAGTGGGAATTGGCATGGGGAAAGCAAACCTCCAAAAAACAAAAAAGTTGATGCAGGTTGGAAACTGCAGGCTTGACATAAGTAGAGCAAGATCAGGACTAGGGCAGTAATATGACCCAAATTGTTCCTGACCAAGGGCTTTATAATCTGTAGTGGGTGTTTACTACATACCAGGCACATTGTCAAATGTATTAGACATGTGATTTCATTTAATCATCACTGTAACCTTTTAGACATTACTTTTGTCTGTCCCATTTTATAGTGAAGTCATTTTTTCAATGTTATACTTTGTTCATGAAGTGTGTGTGTGTTTGAAACATCAGCAGCAGGATTTTCTGTTTAAATCTTGACTTTGTAATGCTATGAGTGGGTGTGTTCATTAAGTTTTCTGATATTTAAATGGTTATTCATGGTAATATCATTTGAAGAGAAAAATTAAAAAAACACATTTGTACCTTTCCCAAAAATATCTTTAAACTTTAGTGTTAGATCACAAGTTTTGAGAGGAAAAGATTTTAAAAAGTACTTATCAGGTATTAAAATGACAGAACCAGAACTACTGCAGTATTTATAAATTATGATGGAATATAATATTACCACATAGAAATTAATTTATATAACTTTATGCTTTGATGCATAGTATGTGTTAGTTGCTCAGTCATGTCTGACTCTTTGTGACTCAATGGACTTTAGCCCACTGGGCTCCTCTGTCCATGGGATTTCCCAGGCAAGAACACTAGAGTAGTTTGCCATTTCCTACTCCAAGGGATATTCCCAACCCAGGGATCAAACCTGGGTCCCCTGCATTGCAGACAGATTCTTTACCATCTGAGCCACCAGAGAGTAGTAGCAGTAGTCTAGTCGCTAAGTCGTGTCCAACTCTTGCGAGCCCATAGACTGTAACCCGCCAGGCTCCTCTGTCCATGGGATTCTCCAGGCAAGAATACTGGAGTGGGTTGCCATTTCCTTCTCCAGAGGATCTTCCCGACCTGGGAATTGAACCCAGGTCTCCTACATTGCAGGCAGATTCTTTACCAACTGAGCTATGAGGGAGCCAATGCATATATATATATACAGAAAGCAATTAATTTATATAACTTTATGCTTTGATAGTTCAATCTATACTTTTTGTAAACCTGTTGTTCCCAGAAATATATAGATGGACAAGGCTACCAAATGTCTGTTTGATGTATTTAATTGAAATGTTTAATAATTCAAATATTAAGTGCCTAGAAAAAATTAGAAATTAGGAAAAGATACATATCAATCATACACAGGTTCTGGTGAAAGAAATGATTGTGACTTGAATATCTTTATTTTTAGTCATTTTCTTTTATGCATAATTGCAATCAAGTTACGTAAGTGCTAAACAGCTTCTGTTAATTAGTCATAATTGCTTTTTGTGTCATATAAACTTCCTAAGCCACCCTGTAAAATAGTTGGGTAATCAATGAGTGCAAGTTCATAGTTTACTTAACCATGTATGTATCACTGATCATTTAGACAGTCTCGAAATAGCTACATATAATGTACATGAGCCTTTTCTGATATTAACATTATTTCACTGAGATAGATTTATAAAATTAGTGGATATTTTATCATTTTGATACATGTTGCCAAATTACTTTCCTCATAATAGTATTTTCCACTACCATTAATATATAAACTATAGTTCATTTTCTCTTTTGCAGGTTATTTGTTCATGTCCTTTGATGGTTGAACTTTAAGCATCTTAGGATTTCTCTTAGCAATTTGTAGGTCGTTTCTGTGATTAAACTCTTAAATACTTGCTACAAATATAGTCCCTAATAAGTTGTTTATCTTATTACTTTAGAAGTGTTTTTTATTTTGTCAAAGAAATATTCACATTTTTATCTAAATTTTGATTCATTTTATTTTTTCTAAGTATTTTTTTCCCCATCAACTTTATGAAAGCTAAGGGAGAGTTAACTACTATTGTTCTGTCTTTTGATTTTTTTATATTTAATTTGGGAATATACTCTCTATTTTACTGCATGTTGTTGAGGTAGAGGGATATTTCTTTCTACAGGGCTAAAGCAAAGAGAAGTTTAACTTTTTAAGATATCTATAAAATAAAATTTAAAGCAAACCTTTTAAAAAGTAAAAGGATTTCTCTTTAAGCAGTAATGTGCCTAAATTGCAATGCCCTTCAGAACTGTGTTACACCAAAGACTGCCTGGTGTCTGAGGCTTGAGTCCCCAGATAGTTTTAAAGCCCTTAATACACTGAAATGCTGACAAATTAGTCAGAGTATCATGTAGCTATCTAATCCTCAGAGTTTCCATTATCATAGATGACACACACACATTTGGTTTTCTGTACGTAGACCATTACTCCATTTATTCCATTGTATTTGAGTCTGTCTCACAAGCTTCTAGTTCTACTCAGGCACAGTGCTTTGAGGGGTTTGCCAAGTTCTTACTGAACACATAGGTGTTGCTGAGCCCAGTCTGACAGCTGCTGTTCTCGTTTAATGACTTTGCCGGCAACTCGATAACTCACTTGGCCATTGGCTGGAATTTGCATGTAGTCTAGCTTCTTGTAATTTTATGAGTATGGAAAAAAGCCCTGCTATTCCCATTTAAATCAACTGAAGGGAAATTTTACCCAAGGGAAAGAGGGAAATACTGCACATGAAAATTTGCCAAAATTGTTGATATATCTATGAAATATGAGAATCTTTGAGATAGAGGTTAATAAGTTGATCAAAAGGGCATTTGGGTAGTGATAAAACTTAAATTTGAACTTAATTTCTCCTCTCTTCCATAATACCATTATAACAGAAGTTGACTGAAAGAAAGGTAACCAAAGGCATTTCTTTATGGAGATGAAACAGTTACATTTTCTTTATAAGTAAATTGGAGATAGAGCTGAGTAGATTATTATAGACCCATACAAAGTAGGTATTTAGACATTGGATTGGTTATTTACCATTATGACTGGTGGGAGACAATACTCTATGAATCTCTCCTTTGTCTGCACATCTTGTGAGCAAGACACTGCTGTTGCTGCTGCTGCTAAGTTGCTTCAGTCATGTCCGACTCTGTGCAACCCCATAGACGGCAGCCCACTAGGCTCCCCCGTCCCTGGAATTCTCCAGGCAAGAATACTGGAGTGGGTTGCCATTTCCTTCTCCAATGCATGAAAGTGAAAAGTGAAAGTGAAGTTGCTCAGTGGTGTCCGACTCTTAGCGACCCCATGGACTGCAGCCTACCAGGCTCCTCCGTCCATGGGATTTTCCAGGCAAGAGTACTGGAGTGGGGTGCCATTGACATCCTTTAATTCCACATTATATTTTCAAGGATATTCATGCAGAGAATATCTTTGAAAGATGAAGATGTTGTCTTTCCTTCTAACAGATCACAGATGTCCTTATTTTTCAGTGTAATAAAGATAATGTCCCCTTCCAGAGCAAAGATCAGGCAGGTTTGCTTACTGCCCATTATAGAAGGTTTGGGTTTCCTACCCTCAGCCTTCTTCAGCTGTGGCACTGGTTTATGGTGTGTGTAGTATCCACCTGGCCTACACTGGATCAGCCTCGTGGGATTTGAGGAGCAAGGGGAAAGACTCAACCATAAAGATCCGTTTCCATGAGTAAAAATGTCTTACATCTCTGACTCAAGAGTCTTTTCTCAGATCCAGAAGTGTTAATTCTTTGGGCTAACTTTTAAAGGCAACTTCACATCCTCTATTTCGAAGGTTTCGGAGGTCTGTTCATAATTGCCCTTGTACTGTTTCATGGTATTCAACTCAGGTAGATTTTTAAAATTGAAAGTCACCTTTATTATTCACCATTTATTTTATTAGTCAGGATAGGTTATATATACTGTGATAGCAAGTCAACCCCCAAATCTCAGTGATGAAACACAACCATGGTTTATTTCTAGCTCACACAGCATTCAGTGAGAATTAGATAACTCTCTAGGGATGACTCTTCATCTTTTATCCTTCATATGATGATTGGTTTAGATGTTCCAACTTGGGATGTTTCCATTTGAATGTGTATACTCCTAGGTGGAGCAGGGCATGAGACTAAGTGAGAACACCTACCCACCCTTGTGTGTCTTGACTCCTATCGCTTTCTGTTCATTGGCTGGAGCTAGTCAAATGGCTCTACCACTATGCAAGGTGGCTGAAAACCTTAGGGGAAACCATGGTAAAATAAAATACAGTTAAAAAAAACAAAACAGTAATCAGTAATGGCTTGGTTCCCTGGAGTAGGAAATGGCAACCCGCTCCAGTATCCTTGCCTGGAAAATCCCAAGGACAGAGGAGTCTGGTGGGCTAAATTTTATTGGTAAATATTACAATAAAAATTTTTAAATAAATAAATAAAATAATTTGGCTTGCCTAATTATTCTCATGTTGGAACTGCATTTTAAAAATTACTATAGTCTCATAATAAATTTTAGTAACTGCTACATGTGAATTCATGCTTCCTTAAAAAAAGGATCTTTGCTATTTTTGTCTGATTATTCTTCCAGATAAAACTCAAAATCCTTTTTTGCACACTAAAATTCTCTAAAAACTTTGGCATTCTTACTGGGATCAAATTAAAGCTATAAAGTAATTTAGGAAGAACTGGTATTTTTATAATATTAATCTTTCAATAAAGAATCAGGACTATATTATAATTTCTGTAGAAATAAAGATTTGTAATTTCTTTTAAAAATTCATATACATCTCTGAAAATTACTCACAAGTGTTTTATGTTTTTAATTATTTCTTGTGAATGTGTTTCTTTCATCTAATTACTTCGTACACTTGATTATGAGAGATGGAATATGTTTCTTTGAACAGATTGGTGAGCTAGGTTAACCTGTGGTAAAGCTTACTGAGAAAATGTAGAAGGAAAAACAGTATAGAAAACAAAATGTGAATAATTGCATACATATGTATAAATAATTTCAAAATATAAAGCAAATATTATGAATACTCATGGCAAGAATACACAGAAGAACTGTACAAAAAAGATCTTCATGATCAAAATAATCACAATGGTGTGATCACTGACCTAGAGCCAGACATCCTGGAATGTGAAGTCAAGTGGGCCTTAGAAAGCATCACTATGAACAAAGCTAGTGGAGGTGATGGCATTCCAGTTGAGCTATTTCAAATCCTGAAAGATGATGCTGTGAAAGTGCTGCACTCAATATGCCAGCAAATTTGGAAAACTCAGCAGTGGCCACAGGACTGGAAAAGGTCAGTTTTCATTGCAATCCCAAAGAAAGGCAATGCCAAAGAATGCTCAAACTTCCGCACAATTGTACTCATCTCACATGCTAGTAAAGTAATGCTCAAAATTCTCCAAGCCAGGCTTCAGCAATATGTGAACCGTGAACTTCCTAATGTTCAAGGTGGTTTTAGAAAAGGCAGAGGAACCAGAGATCAAATTGCCAACATCCGCTGGATCATGGAAAAAGCAAGAGAGTTCCAGAAAAACATCTATTTCTGCTTTATTGACTATGCCAAAGCCTTTGACTGTGTGGATCACAATAAACTGTGGAAAATTCTGAAAGAGATGGGAATACCAGACCACCTGATCTGCCTCTTGAGAAATTTGTATTCAGGTCAAGAAGCAACAGTTAGAACTGGACATGGAACAACAGACTGGTTCCAAATAGGAAAAGGAGTACGTCAAGGCTGTATATTGTCACCCTGCTGATTTAACTTATATGCAGAGTACATCATGAGAAACGCTGGACTGGAAGAAGCACAAGCTGGAATCAAGATTGCTGGGAGAAATCTCAATAACCTCAAATATGCAGATGACACCACCCTTATGGCAGAAAGTGAAGAGGAACTAAAGGGCCTCTTGATGAAAGTGAAAGAGGAGAGTGAAAAGTTGGTTTAAAGCTCAATATTCAGAAAACGAAGATCATGGCATCTGGTCCCATCACTTCATGGGAAATAGATGGGGAAACAGTGGAAACAGTGTCAGACTTTATTTTTTGGGGCTCCCAAATCACTGCAGATGGTGACTGCAGCCATGAAATTAAAAGACGCTTACTCCTTGGAAGGAAAGTTATGACCAACCTAGATAGCATATTCAAAAGCAGAGACATTACTTTGCCAACAAAGGTCCGTCTAGTCAAGGCTATGGTTTTTCCTGTGGTCGTGTATGGATGTGAGAGTTGGACTGTGAAGAAGGCTGAGCGCCAAAGAATTGATGCTTTTGAACTGTGGTTTTGGACAAGACTCTTGAGAGTCCCTTGCACTGCAAGGAGATCCAACCAGTCCATTCTGAAGGAGATCAGCCCTAGGATTTCTTTGGAAGGAATGATGCTAAAGCTGAAACTCCAGTACTTTGGCCACCTCATGCGAAGAGTTGACTCATTGGAAAAGACTCTGATGCTGGGAGGGACTGGGGGTGGGAGGAGAAGGGGACGACAGAGGATGAGATGGCTGGATGGCATCACTGACTCGATGGACGTGAGTCTGGGTGAACTCCGGGAGTTGGTGATGGACAGGGAGGCCTGGCGTGCTGCGATTCATGGGGTTGCAAAGAGTCGGACATGACTGAGCGACTGATCTGATCTGATCTGAAGCTCTCACTTGATGCCGAAGCTGCTGACCTGAGAAGCATGCTCTAATATGCTTGAGAAACTACTTATGTAACTGTCTGGAAGAGCCGTGTCCCATAGCATGGGGGCACTGAGGGCACCCTGGTCCCATGTGTTCCACCTAGGTCAGGCGCTAGGGAATCATTTTGAAGACAGAGAAGCTATGGAAACTAATTGTGCAATCAGGGTGACATGCAGTTGACATGATCAGAGACAGAACGTAGTCTTCTGGAGTCAATAACCATGAATAAAACTACAAGAAATGAGAGAAATGATAGTCTGCACAGCCTTTTCCTTTTCTATAGTTTTTTGAGTACAGTCTTAATGTCTATTCTTCAAACTGGATCAAGTACTCTCCTTTTTCAGTGAGGCTGTAAGTATAAGATTATTGAGTGGTTTGACTCAAAATAGTCTTTTCATGAGTGTAGAATTCAGGCAGAATGGAAATACACCTGTACTTCTTTGATTTGAGTTAGAGGTGAGGGATTTTAATAATAATGAAAGTCTGAGTACGTATTTAATAACCTCATTACTCAATATAAAAATTTACTGTAATCCTGTCAAATGGAATTATTTTTGTTGTTCATTCACTCAGTCATGTCCAACTCTTTGTGACCCCATAGGCTGCAGCACGCCAGGCTTCCCTGTCCATCACCAGCTCCAGGAGCTTGCTCAAACATGTCCATTGAGTCAGTGATGCCATCCAACCATCTCATCCTCTGTCGTCCCCTTCTTTTTATGCCTTCAATCTTTCCCAGCATCAGGGTCTTTTCAAATGAGTCAGTTCTTCGCATCAGGTGGCTAAATATTGGAGTTTCAGCTTCAGCATCAGTCCTCCAATGAATATTCAGGACTGATTTCCTTTAGGATGGACTGGTTGAATCTCCTTGCTGTCCAAGGGACTCTCAAGAGTCTTCTCCAATACCACAGTACAATCAATTTTTTTGCACTCAGCTTTCTTTATAGTCCAACTCTCACATCCATATGTGACTACTGGAAAAATCATAGCTTTGACTAGATGGAGCTTGGTCGGCAGAGTAATGTCTTTGCTTTTTAATATGCTATCTAAGTTGGTCATAGCTTTTCTTCTAAGGAGCAAGGTTTTATTCCAAATAATATCTTTTATTCCAAGTAATGTCATAGCTTTTATTCCAAGTAATAACATCATTAATATTAATAACAATACTAATATTTTAATAGCAACATTAAAAATATCATTTTTTCAAGTAATAACATAGTACAAAAATTTACTGTATCTGTGTAAAACTGAATTATTAGACTTATGAAATTGACATTTTGATTTAAATCAAAGCTTGATTTAAATGTAAATTTAAAATCTAAGATTTTAAATAAATGTTAGAAATAAACATTTTATTTAAAAAATGAACTAGGATTTAGTTATCAATAAATCACGCATGACTGCTGAATTATATCAATGATATTTCAAAACTGGATGTATACCTTGAAAATATTTTGTTGTGAAGTCTTCAGATTGTAAGGATTTCTGGAAAGTCTATTCCTGTTTTTGGATAATGTTATACTTATCTATAGGCTTCCCTGGTGGCTCATATGATAAAGAATCTGCCTGCAATGCAGGAGACCCATTCCAGTGTTCTTGCCTGGAGAATTCCATGGACTGACGAGCCTGATGGACTACAGTCATGGGGTCTCAAAGAGTCGGACATGACTGAGCAACTAACACTTCACACTTCATGCTTAACTAGTTCCAGTAGGATATCTAGCATTTTTCTGTTTCTGTGGGGAGATTTAAACTTTTGACATTTTTATTCCCATGATGGAACTTTTGCTAACTTAACTAGCCCTAGAAGAAACTTGTTCCACTTGCTTTATGAAAATAGTCTCATTCTGAATTGTGTAATACCAATTTGAAAATTACATTATTCATTCATGATGTGGTTAAGAGAGCAGGCTTCAGAGTCAAACTGCTAATGTTTCCATTTCATTTCTACCATTTAATAGTTACTTCATCTTGACCTCTCATAGTTTCTGTTTTTCTCATATGTATATCAGGAATAATAATTAGATAATTAAAATAACATACGTAAACAACACAGTGGGTGGTGGCAATAAATTAGTCAGTAAATACTAGCTTGTATTGTTATTGTATGTATTAATCTATCCATTTATTCCTTCAGCCTACATTTATTGCATTCATAGAGTTGAGGCTCCTGGAAGTTAGAAATAAAGACTTTGCCCCAGTAATCAATGAACTTACTGTCCAGTTGAAGAGACAAGTAAATAAATTAATGCAATTCAGTGTCTAAGCAGTAAGACAGAGAGTGTTATGAGCCACCCAACATGGGTGGGAAGTGAAGGCCATGATTACTTGGAGGAGGTGATAACTGGACTAAGGTTTAAAGGATGAGTGAGATTTTTAGGGCAGTAAGTAATAGTGTTGCAAGCAGCAGAAATAGGACTGGTGACTGAAAATATATCTGAATATGATTCATTCATGTAAAAATCTTGTCTTAAAGTTTATTGATACTGTTTGTGAAATCGATGTTCTGTTTGTCAACCTCTGTTTCTCACACTCCTACTTTTTTTAACTTGAATCCTACTGGACCATGAGCTTTTTGAACTGGGATGGCCTCTTCATGACTAATATAATGACTGGAACATAGCAGGAGATAATAGGTGTTTGCTGAACTGAATGAGGGAATTTAGTCTCATGAGGGAAAGTCTTCTGGAAATAAAAGTATAAAGCAGAATTTCTAATCCCAAAGAGGGTTAGCAAGGGAGAGATTAACTGTAAATATAAGGTGTATTGCAGTGGGGAAGTCACTCAAATTCAGATAGAAAAAGCCAGCAACTCTGTCTTTTTGAGGCAAGGCAATCAAAATACATTTTTGGAATATAGGATAAGTGTAAATACAAGAACAAAAAAGCATTTTAAAAGTATGCTCATCTTTTTCACTTGCTTTCTTTTATTAGTATAAACAATTGAGAAATCTATATGGTTTCATAAATATGAGATTGAAAATAAATATGAGATGATAGCGTAATTTAAAACATGTAAAGGATGTCTAATTTATTGAGCATTAAAAAGACAATCACATTTATAAATGACAGCCTAAGAAGCTTTGCAAACACTTTGTTGTAGAACAAAAATACTTCATCACTGAGGAAGTTTTCAATGTCAGTATATTTTCTGAACAGTGCAGAATCTAAATAGATAAATCTCAAGTGAGAAATTAGGAACATTTGTCTGTATTGACTATGAAGATCTGAGCAGTAAATTGATCTCCAAAGGAAATTTTTAGACTTTGATTTTCCTGCTTCAGAGAATTTGTACTTATCTTTTTTTATCATTGTGGTGCTAGCTACAAACACTCTATACTTGTACCAACAACCAAAACAGTATTTTTCACTGTTTTTGTAGCCCCGATGATCATTGTTTTATATCAAATTATGGAAAGAAAGCTAAATAAGGAGAACTGGTTGGGTAGTTGGTGGCCTGCATTTTCTATGCTGTCATTGTCTATGGCAAATAAGATGATTAAGTCAACCTTCAGTTCAGTTCAGTTCAGTTGCTCAGCCATGTCTGACTCTTTGTGACCCCATGGACTGCAGCACGCCAGGCCTCCTTGTCCATCACCAACTCCCGGAGTTTGCTCAGACTCATGTACATTGAGTCGGTGATGCCATCCAACCATCTCATCCTCTGTTGTCTCCTTCTCTCCTGCCCCCAATCCCTCCCAGCATCAGGGTCTTTTCAAATGAGTCAGCTCTTCACATCAGGTGGCCAAAGTATTGGAGTTTCGGCTTCCACATCAGTCCTTCCAATGAATATTCAGGACTGATTTCCTTTAGGATGGACTGGTTGGATCTCCTTGCAGGCCAAAGGACTCTCAAGAGTCTTCTCCAACACCACAGTTCAAAAGCATCAATTCTTTGGCGCTCAGCTTTCTTTATAGTCCAACTCTCACATTCATATATGACTACTGGAAAAACCATAGCTTTGACTAGATGGACCTTTGTTGGCAAAATAACGTCTCTGCTTTTTAATATGCTGTCTGGGTTGGTCATAACTTTTCTTCCAAGGAGCAAACGTCTTTTAATTTCATGGATGCGGTCACCATCTGCAGTGATTTTGGAGCTCAGAAAAATAAAGTCTGTCACTGTTTCCACTTCTTCCCTTAGCTTGAATGGACTTTAGATTAGTTCTTTCTCAGTCTGGGCCCCTGACCTCCTTTTTCTTAGAGCATTTACATCAGAGAATTTGTCAGTTCTTTCTCTGCCCCCTGGAAAGTGAAAGTTGCTCAGTCGTGTCTGACTCTTTGCGACCCCAAGGACTTCTCCAGGCCAGAATACTGGAGTGGGTAGCCTTTCCCTTCTCCAGGGGATCTTCCCAACCAGGGATCAAACCCAGGTCTCCCACACTGCAGGCAGACTCTTTACCAGCTGAGCCACAAGGAAAGCCCAAGAATACTGGAGTGGGTAGTCTATCCCTTTTCCAGCAGATCTTCCCAACCCAGGAATTGAACTGGGGTCTCTGTCATTGCAGGCAAATTCTTTACCAACTGAGCTTCCAGGGAAGCCAGGAGATGTATGTAGATCACTTAAAAATCTTTTGCCAGTTTTATAACTGAGGAGTTTCTTTTCTGAGAGACTGGAGAGCCCTCATCTATGACCTGTTAAGGGCAAAAATATATGAATTGTTACTGAAGATAGTGAAGTTTTAAGCAATTTTAAGCAATTTAAAGCCAGTTTTAAAAGTCTCCCCAACTCAAAAACCTAATACTGTAAAAGAAAGTCATTAGGAAAAACAAGAATTTGACACAAAAATGCTAGCATGAATGAAACAATGCAAAGGAAGTCGCTAATCAAAGAACAAGCAAAATTTCCCAGAGTTGGCATAGCATTGATTGGAGCAGCTCCGATCAGCTACTAACTTTCCTATTGAGAAACAGCAACAGTGAATGTCAAGGTGGAGATGGAAGTTAGGAAAAAGCTGTATTTAAACACAATTTTGAAATACCTAATGCACCAGGTACCTGTGGCAGAAGGAGAGACAGAGAGACGATGTGAACAGACATGGGAGAAGATGCGTGTGGAAATGCACTTGAAATTGAAATCCTCTTTCTTGCCTTTCTGGTTTGTTAGAGAAAATGAATTTGCCCTATTTGGAGACTGCTGTTGAGACAAAAAGGGAAGAAAGAAGACAAAAGGACCCTCAAAATATTAAATACTCATGACTACGGGAGCAAACAGAAATTAGGTGAAACAGCAGGCAGAAAAGGAGATCTAAGACTAGATCTTCTGAGGGAGACAAGGAAAGAGACGAGCTAAGAGACTCTGGTAAAGTTACCTTCACCGCACCGTGGACTCTTTTAACACAGAGGAAAACAAAACAAAACAGAAATGCAATAAAGCCAATTTTCTCTTTCCTTTTGGTGAGTAAAACCACTTTTTTCTCTTCCTTTGGTGAGTAGAAGTGACTGGTGGCAAAGGAAAGGTAAAATGTGGCTAGGGAAAAATGCAGGCTGATGTCTCTAGGGACTCACTGAATTGGAGGAATTGTTTCAATTTCAAATTATCCACGCTGGATTAAGATAAATTTAAGATTAGATAGAACTGGGGCACAGAATATTTAGCAAAATCCCTGAAAACACAGAAGAGCCCAGTCTTGCTTACATGGATGGCTCACAGTGCCAGCTGGAACTTATTTTTCTCCAACCCTAGGTAATAAGACCTGAGGCTACAGTAAATGGAACTATGAAAGTACAGTGTGGAAATGGATTCAAGAAAAGTACACCCAGATTCCATCAGACCAAACAGCAGATGTTGACTCAATTGCTTAGTTACCCTTCTTGCGTAAGCAACATACAAATGAAACAAAAAGTAGTATGTTAATCTGGGGTCTACATAAATAAAATGTAGTAAATATGTTAGGGGAGAAGTGGGGTGTCAACTTTTTGTCGTTGCATGGACTGCAGCTTGCCAGGCTCCTCTGTTCATGAAATTCTCCAGGCAAGAATACTGGAGTGGGTTGCCGTTTCCTTCTCCAGGGGATCTTCCCAGCCCAAGGATAGAACCCAGGTCTCCCACATTGCAGGCAGATTCTTTACCATCTCAGCCACCAGGGAAGCCCAAGAATACTGGAAGGGTAGCCTATCCCTTCTCTAGCCGATATTCCTGATTCAGGAATTGAACCAGTGTCTCCTGCATTGCAGGCAGATTCTTTACCAGCTGAGCTGCCAGGAAAGCCCCTAACATACAAATGAAACAAAAAGTAGTATGTCAATCTGGGGTCTATGTAAATAAATGTAGTAAATATGTTAGGAGAAAAGTGGGGAGAAAAGAAAAAAAAAATCGTTGCAGACAAAAATACATTTAAAAATTATTTCAAAAGTAAACATAACCCAGGGGGAAGGATAAACTTCTTCATGAAAACATCTAATTATTAAAAAATTTACAAACAAATATAAATTTAACAAGATAATCTCAAAGATAAGATTGTGAAAGACGACATGAGTGGAACCATTTAGAATAGAGCTGGAGCAGCCGTTCCAGTGGAACTGCCTGGTATGTCCTGTTTTCCGAACCCTTGAACTGGGCTAAACTGCTGACATTCCAAGAAGGCATCAAGAACAATAATATCCTATTGAAAGGCCTGATAAAAGTGCACTTTTACCCACTGATCACTTCACCTGATTGATTAATGAAGTACGAATCTCGCTTTCTCTCTCTGACTAATGAACACTTCACTGGATTGATTACCTCATCTTGCACCAATAAACCTTCCTCTTTTTTGCCACGCTGAGTGGTATGCAGGATCTTCGTTCTCCCAACAGGGATCAAACCGATATCCCCTCCAGTGGGAGTGTGAAGTCAGTCTTACCAGTGGACCTCCAGGGAAGTCCCCATGAACTCTTCTTAAAAACAACTTATCTCATCTCTCTCTCTTTTCCCATAAAAATGCTGAGCCTCTCCTGTCACTGGGACACTATTTGGGTTTCTACCTAAATCTGAGTACCTTGAATTGCAATTCTTTGATCTCAGATACATGCTTTGCCTCTTGAACTGCAACTCTTGTATGGTTTTATTGTTGTTTTTTGTTTTTGTTTTTTTAGGTTGATAAGAGCATAAAAATTAGATTAAGAATGAAAAAAAGAAAAGGTTTCCCAGAATAGGAGGCATGTTTGTTAATTGAAAGATTGAATGAACAGTAACAAAATGTTAAAACTGAAGCTACCAAATAGATACTAGAATAAAATGTAAGCCACATTTCAGGCATTCTGAAAGAATCTTCAAAGTTGATGATTCCAGGAGCAGTTCCACAATCCTTGAACTCCCTCACTGACCTGGAGAGAATAAAAGAGCAGAGTTAGTGAGTGGATGTATCAGTAAACACAGAACTATCAACAGCAGGCCAAAAGAGCGGCCCCAGAAGACCACCTAGGAGGGTGAGGAGACTCCACACTTGAGAGTGGATATGGGCAAAATGGCCCACGGGAGGAGAAGCACAGCCCAAGTCGGGGGAACCATGGTCAGACAGACTCACCAGGGGGCCCACAGAAGCTCACCCAGAGCCCACGAGAGAGAGAAAGAGAGAGAGAGAGAAAGGGAGAGAATTTTTGACACGTGACAGGCCCACTCACTACTAAGAACTTTCTATCCTATTCCCTGCCCTGTCTCTTTTTCACTGGCTGTGTGGAAACAACTGCCAAAGACTCAGGAGGAAGTGAGCTGAGAAAAAGAACAGAAACCAACTCCCCTCGCCTTCGTCTCAGTGGGACACCCTGCCAGTAGAAGCCTTAGGCCGCCAGGAGTCCCACCTTTCTATAAACATTAAAGTGCTGATTACTGCCTGGGACTACATGGATTACATTTTGGTAATATATTCAAGTGACCATAGACTCATTTTATATGTAAAATGAAAAGAAAATCATGAAGTTTGGTGAGTTTTTATCCAGTGGTAGGGGAAAATGTTTCCCCCATTAAAATGGAAAACCAAGAAAGTTAGGCTTTGATTACATTCCATGCTGTTCTTGTTCAATGGAATATAACAATCGTCACTTATCTCCTAGTAATTTTCCGTCCAGTCTTCTCCATTTGACCAAAGCCCTAGTGAGGAGACTGTGCAGAGCTGATCCTGTTTCTATTGAGAGGGGAAATGATAACCTCTGTTCAGTTGTGTAGTGCTGAGCATGTAGGAAGCCGAGTGTGTATGTCTGAGTGATTTGATAGGGTAACAAGAGGCCAGCTTTCCTAAGGACAGGACAGGGGAAGAAGGAAAAGGATGTTTGTGGATCTAGGAGATATGTTTTATGTAGCTCTCTGAGTCCCTACATAAACTCTGTAGCAAACTCCCAATCTCAGCTTTGGAAACATTAATAGCTCCAACTCTACTTTTGAAATTAAGGTGGGCAGAGTGCTGGGCAATCATATTTTCCCTCAAACTGTTCTTTTGCAATTTTAATTTTTAGACAAACTGTCTGCTCCAAAGTTAGCAAAATGTCTGTGGGAAAGGCATGGGTGTACTAAGCCAATGGTAAGGTTGAACACGTATTGCCCTGGGAATGCCAGCAGGCTTACATTCTATCAGCCTTGTAATTACCTTGGTGATTGTATCTCATGCCAATTTCTAGCATTTATCTTTCAGACTTGTAAATGTGATCTTGGCAGCACTGAGATCAGATGCATTTCATGGGAGGAGATTCCCAGAAACCAAGTTCAAAGCACTGATATCTAAAGCCAAAATGGTAACTTGACAGTTTAAGATGAGAAAAGGAAAAAAAATCTCATGGGGGATGGAATGCTTGTCTTGGCACCAGGGCTCTTCTCTCTCTGTGGTCAGGCAACCTGGGTAATACAATTATAAGCCAAAGGTGCTTGGTAAGAAGAAGGAGTCAGCATGAAGGGATATTAACTGTGGGCTTCTATGGGCCTTTCAATGCTTGAACAAGGAGGTGGTTATGAAGGTTTCCCTTTAAATATTTATTAGCTGCACAACTGTTTTCACCATCTTTCTTTTTACTTTTTTACACTATTAATTTTACATTGGAGTATAGTTGATTAACAATGCTGTGTTAGTTTCAGGCGTTCAGCAAAGTGACTCAGTTATACCTGGACATATGCCTATTCTTTTTCAAATTATGTTCCCATTTAGGTTGGCACATAATATTGAGTAGCTCCCTGTGTTATATAGTTGGCCCTTCTTGGTTATTTATTTTAATATAGCAGTGTGTACATGTCAGTCCCAATCTCCCTAACTATCCCTTCACCCCATATGCCTAATGTTTCACAAAAACAAATGTTAAAAAAAGAGTACAACATCTCAAATTGCAAAAAAAATACTGTTTATGTAGGAAAAAACTATAAGGAAAGTGTATATAGCATAGTAACACAGTTATCTCTGCTCTTATAACGATTAATATTTCTTTCTTTATGATTTTCTACAGTCAGAATATTTAAAATTGTGGTACTTGTTTTTTTTAATCATTTCAGTAGAGTTTGGCTTCATTTGTTTCTATTTTTAAAGTCCATTTAGAAATGAGAAATGAATGTAAAAGTTTTGAGGAATGGAAGGGAATTTTATGAAGTTTTTGTGTGCCTTTATATTTTACAAAACCCTCCAAGTATTTAAAGACTTATTGAAGACATAAAGAAAGAAAAAGAATAAGTGTAAGCTTTATATTATTCTTCATTGCAGATTAGAAGAGTGTGCTAATTTTAGTTCTGTGTTTACCCAAATCATTCTTTCACATTCATGAGATTTTTTTTAAGGCTCACACAATGTCCCAAGTCACTAAATCTATAATGAAAAGAAAGAAAATAATGGAATAGAGTATAGCAGTCTTTAAAATACCAAAGCTTTTCTTTTCAGCTGTTGCAAATTTTCTTAATATATCAGGGCTATGGGTAGAAATGGAATTCACAAACCAAGACAAATCAAGCCTCCTAACTGGCAGCCAACTTTCTTGCCTGGTGTTATTTCCATTTTTCCCTGGCTTTATGTTAACACCAATTGCACTTATATACTTTTCTTCTTTCAAATAGCCAAGTTTTAAGCCTGTAGCTCTAAAAGTGGAAGGATAAACAAAAGCTTAGAAAGAGTTTCTACAGAGTAACCTTTGTGTTGGATGGTGCTCCTGCCTTCTATTAATAATTAGGCTGTTTCCCAAGGGTGGAAATGTTGTAGACAACATTCTTTTACAAAGGGGCATTTCTGAACACTACTGGGACTCTGATTCACTGCATCTCAGGTTAGGCTGGCAACAGACCCCCTACCTTCTGTGAATCCTACAGACTAAAACAGGCAGTAGCACAAGCTGGTCTTTACTAGGAGTTTGACAGTTTGGAGAACTACTTTCCTATTACTTAGCTCAGTTTTCTCTGGAACAACCTTGGTTCTCAACAACCCAAACAGTACGGGTTTTGGGTGATGAAGGGAGTGAGAAAGTACAAAGTATTTAAGGATGACAGGAAGAGAAAAAGAAAAAAGACGTACTGATGGGTAGTTGATCTTATCGCTGGTTCTCTTCCTTAAAGCAATGATTCTTCTAATGATTTTAATTTTTTTTTTTTAAGCTGACAACGGTCTTACATGAACAAGAGGTATAACTGCTAATCATAGATATATATTTTAATCTTGAAAATAAGAAAAAAAAACTTTGAACAAAAGTAGCCTAGTACATTTAATGACAGACCGAGAAGATGGGTTCCAAATAGCCATCTTCCTGGAGCTGAGGGAAAAGTTTCAGATTTCACTGAGGTTGAGAAATCCCAATTTAAAAGAGATCATTCAGAGTTTCAGAAAGCAATGTTCCAAGTAGTTAATTCAAAGTAGCAATTTTAAGGATGAGGGATATCAATTTGGAACAGAGTTGGAGGCTCTGTGAGCTGATGAGGGTGCCCTTTATTGAAGACTTAGCCTTACAAGAAGTTCCAAAACTGGAAAGGTCAAATCCTACATACAGACTCAGATGATGACAGTTTGGCTAGCTGACTAAGACTATGACAAGGCCATCAGACATTTGAACCATGGCCATGGCAGCAATTTGTTTTGTTACACTTGGTTGATAAAAGAAATCATAAATTGCTGTCTTGGTCACTTGCCAGCAGGTCCCAAGGCAACACCCCATTCTTGGAACTCTCAGCATGGGCGCTTATGAAAGTCAGATCCTTCCTCTATCTGCTTTCCTTCCACTCCTTCCCAAGCTCCCCCATTTCTGCTTTCTCCTTGACTTTATTTCTGTAGTCTTTTTCTTTTTTCTCATAACATTGACCTTGATATCTGATCCAGAAGGTCTGTGATCTCATTTAAAATTGCTTCCAAAAATAATTCCAATAGAAAACCCAACTTCCCCTCCTTTTTGGTAGAGAGGCTTCCTCTTAGAAACACAGTGTCTGGTTCTTACTTCCTGGATCTGAGGGGGACATTTCAAATTCCATTGAGGGGAAGGTTGTCTTCTTAAATATTTGTTTTGTTACACTTGGTTGATAGAAAGAAGAAATCATGAATTTCCTTATAATCTCCTAATAGGATACAATTAAAGCTCTTCGAACAGTCCCTATTTTACCATATTCTAAGAAAAAGATTGTGAAGGAGTTAAGGACATGCCATCCCCAACTATGCTGCTTTGGCATCCTGATTATTTTGAGCAAAAAGTACTTGGGAGTCAGCTGGTACAATAAGGGCACTCTGACCTCCCCTTTTCTTCCTGAATGCAGAAGATGAGACTCCTGTTTAAGAGATCCCCTCCCTATACCAGGTGGAAAGAAGTATTCTTATCACCAGAGATGTGGAGCCCAGATTGAGAGAAATCTGTACAAACAGATCTTGTCAAAATAACTCTTATCTTCTTTTAGTCTACCCATATATTTTAGTTACTTTTCTACAACTTCTGCTATTTTTTTAACCTGGCACTTAGGCACAACTGTTACTGAGTCCAGCTCAGCCTGTGTGCTGCATGCTGACAAGGTGCTGGGTCAACAAATAGTGACTTTATTTGGAAAGCCAGCAAACTGAGAAGATGGTGAACTGATGTCCCAAAGACCCACGTTACATTAGGTAGAACGCAGGCTTCTTTTATACTAAAAAGGGAGGGAAGCTTCTTGTTACAAACTTCTTGGTGCTGGAATCCTTTGTTCTTGCAGCTGTCCCCCTAGGTGTGGTCACAATGTTCTTATAAACCTCCAAAGGCAATTATTATTTTCTGTTCTGCAACTTTTTAATCTCTGTATGAATGGAAGTGTTATATCTTTAAAGGTCAGAGCTTTCAGAATGTGCTAGCATGTATATTTCAGGCTATATGCTAAGTCACTTCAGTCGTTTCTGGCTCTGTGCGACCCCATAGACGGCAGCCCACCAGCCTCCCCCGTCCCTGGGATTCTCCAGGCAAGAACACTGGAGTGGGTTGCCACTTCCTTCTCCAATGCATGAAAATGAAAAGTGAAAGTGAAGTCGCTCAGTTGTGTCCGACTCTTAGCGACCCCATGGATTGCAGCCTAACAGGCTCCTCCGTCCATGGGAGTTTCCAGGCAAGAGTTCTGGAGTGGGGTGCCATCAGGCTATATAGACAACATTATTTTACAAAGATGCAGTCAGCATGACCAAACACAGGCAGCAAAGCAGAAAGGTTAGAGCTAAAGCAATAGCTCTAACATGGAGACAGGTTTGTTCTTCTCTGTTCCATAGCCACTTATTTGGGTCTTCATTTTTTTGTGAAGACTCCCATGCACAGGTGAAAATTACTAAATAAAATTTGTATTTTTTTCTCCTTTTAATATCTAGTCGAGGCTATGGTTTTTCCAGTGGTCATGTATGGATGTGAGAGTTAGACTATAAAGAAAACTGAGTGCTCAAGAATTGATGCTTTTGAACTGTGGTTTGGAGAAGATTCTTGAGAGTCCCTTGGACTGCAAGGAGATCCAACCAGTCCATCTTAAAGGAGATGAGTCCTGGGTGTTCACTGGAAGGACTGATGTTGAAGCTGAAACTCCAATATTTTGGCCACCTGATGCGGGAGAGCTGATTCATTTGAAAAGACCCTGATGCTGGGAAAGATTGAGGGCAGGAGGAGAAAGGGACGACAGAGGATGAGATGGTTGGATGGCATCACCGTCTCAATGGACATGGGTTTGGGTGGACTCTGGGAGTTGGTGATGGACAGAGAGGCATGGCGTGCTGAGGTTCATGGGATCGTAAAGAGTTGGACACGACTGAATGAATGAACTGAACTGAACTGATTATCTTATGTCAGTTTACTTCTTAGCCTTAGCTGAAGACCCTAAGAAGATAGAGAAACAATTTTTCTTCCCCTACTGTGGAACAATTCCTTGGTAGAAGAAAAGAGTATAGAGTCAGATGGTTTGGAATTCAAATCTCAATTCTACCATTTGGTATTTATTGCTCTCAAATAAGTAACAGTGTTTGAGTCTGCTTGTATCACCAATTATGATCAAGTAGTTGTGAATGTTGGGGTCAGATGACAAGGTCATTCTTCATTCTAATAAATTCTTCCACGTGAAAGGGGCTTTATTACCGTATGGCCTCCCTAGCCCCCAGCACCTCTCCAGGGAAAGAGTGGCTTGTTTTTTAAAAAACGTTTTATGTTGTATTGGAGTATAGCTGATTAACATGTGATAGTTTCGAGTGCACAGCAGAGCAACTCAGCCATGCATGTACAGGTATCCATTCTCCCCCAAACTCCCTTCCCACCCAAGCTACCACATAACATGGAGCAGAGTTCCCAGTGATATACAGTAGGTCTTTGTTGGTCATCCATTTTAAATATAGCAGTGTGTACATGTCCATCTCACCCCCTACCCTTTCCCCCTGGTAACCATAAGTTCATTCTCTAAGTCTGTGAGTCTGTTTCTGTTTTGTAAATAAGTTCATTTGTATCATTTCTTTTTTAGATTCCATATAAAAGGGATATCATATGATATTTCTGTTTCTCTGTCTAACTTACTTCACTCTGTATGACAATATCTAGGTCCATCTATGTTGCTGCAAATGGGATCATTTCATTCTTTTTAATGGCGGAATCGTATTCCATTGTGTATGAATCCACATCTCTATCCATTCCCCTGTTGATGGACATTTAGGTTGCTTCCGTGTCTTGGCTGTTGTAAACAGTACTGCGGTGAACACTGGGGTGCATGTATCCTCTGATGGGTGGATTAGGGAGAGGAACTGCTGCTAAGTCACTTCAGTCGTATCCAACTCTGTGCGACCCCATAGACGGCAGCCCACCAGGCTCCCCCGTCCCTGGGATTCTCCAGGCAAGAACACTGGAGTGGGGTGCCATTGCCTTCTCTGGGAGAGGAACTGGTCCTACTCAACTCAAGCCATTCTGTTCTTGCCCTCTGAGTCCCCCAGGCCTGGTGGGTAAATCAGACTAATTACAGAGCCCAGTACATCTAGCCATATTCTCTCAGTGCTCATTGGTAATGAAAGGGATGTTTCAATCTTCTGACTTAACTGCTTGTTTTTTTAAATGGATGCTGGTCTCTCATCAGCAAGATTAATCGAGTCTCTCAAATTCTAGAAGACAGTCAGTATATTTCTAAGTTAGCAGTTCTTAAAAGCACTTTACGAATGTTTTCTGTCTTCCACTACTCTGCCTTTCAGTTGACTATTCTTCTACCAAGTGATACTATCAGTGAGTCCTGACATATGTCTAAAGCGATTTTTTCCTCCCAAAGACTGTTTCCTCTTGATCAGTTTTCAGAGGAAATAAATCGGTGGTGAAGGGAGAACAGCTGGTTGCAATTTCTTTGAAGTTTTTTAATCAGAAAATTCCATGGTTTATTTCATTTGGCTGCTTCCTAGGGCATGACTGTTTAGGTTGATTATTTAAGTATCTTTTTCAAACCTTCCACTAAAGATTTGAAACCCAGAGTATGATCTTATAAACTAAAAATATTAGTGGAAATGAAAGGTAAAACTTAAAAAACAGTTAAAATAAATATCCTCCAATGTATTAATATTAAACCATGCCTTTATATAGGCTTGATGTGCTTAATTGCTCAGTCATGTCTGACTCTTTGTGACCCCGTGGACTGTAGCCCACCAGGCTCCTCTGTCCATGGGATTCTCCAGGCGAGAATACCGAATGGGTTGCCATGCCCTCCTCCAGGGGATCTTCCCAACCCAGGGATCGAACCCAGGTCTCCCACATTGCAGGCAGATTCTTTAAGGTCTTAGCTGCCAGGGAAGAGGAAACTAGATATATCTGTCCTTGGGGATCATTGTACTAATGGCACATCCCTGCATTCCAATATGCTGAAGGAATAAGCAAATGAAGAACATTTGTTACTGTGTCACTGAGGATGTTACTTCCAGAGTTATTCTTATGACACAGTTGAAACTTCTTTTTCACACTGCTTTGGTTTAACTTTTTGTCTTAATTTAAATGCTCATCTGCTCTATAAGGGGCTTCCCTGATTGCTCAGAGGGTCTTCCCTGGTGGCTCAGATAGTAAAGAATCTGCTTGCAATGTGAGAGACCCGGGTTCAATCCCTGTGTCAGGAAGATACCCTAGAGCATGGCAACCCACTTCAATATTCTTGCCTGGAGAATCCCATGGACAGAGGAGCCTGGTGGGTTAAAGTCCATGGGATCATACAGAGTTGGACATGACTGAGCGACTAACATTAAACACACCTCTATAAATTTACTTCATGCCTAGTCTGACTATCTCTATTTAGGTCAAGTGAAATAAAGAAATCATAGGAAAAGTGAAATAAAGAAGTCATAGGAAGAGCCCTCCCACTGAGAATTAAACAGATTTCTTATCTAGATTGATCAACTTGACTGTAGCTGCCTGTATTTCTTGCTGTAACTGTTGCTACCTCATTTACTTTTTGCAAATACTAATTTAGTAGGAGAAGAACCAGGGTTCAGTTCAGTTCAGTTCAGTCACTCAGTCATGTCCGACTCTCTGTGACCCCATGAATTGCAGCACGCCAGGCCTCCCTGTCCATCACCAACTCCCAGAGTTCACTCAGACTCACGTCCATCGAGTCAGTGATGCCATCCAGCCATCTCATCCTCTGTCATCCCCTTCTCCTCCTGCCCCCAATCCCTCCCACCATCAGAGTCTTTTCCAATGAGTGAACTCTTCGCATGAGGTGGCCAAAGTACTGGAGCTTCAGCTTTAGCATCATTCCTTCCAAAGAAATCCCAGGGCTGATTTCCTTCAGAATGGACTGGTTGGATCTCCTTGCAGTCCAAGGGACTCTCAAGAGTCTTCTCCAACACCACAGTTCAAAAGCATCAATTCTTCGGTGCTCAGCTTTCTTCACAGTCCAACTCTCACATCCATACATGACCACTGGAAAAACCATAGCCTTGACTAGATGGACCTTTGTTGGCAAAGTAATGTCTTTATTTTGAATATTCTAAGCTGGACATAACTTTCCTTCCAAGGAGTAAGCGTCTTTTAATTTCATGGCTGCAGTCACCATCTGCAGTGATTTGGGAGCCCCAAAAAATAAAGTCTGACACTGTTTCCACTGTTTCCCCATCTATTTCCCATGAAGTGATGGGACCAGATGCCATGATCTTCATTTTCTGAATGTTGAACTTTAAGCCAACTTTTTCACTCTCCACTTTCACTTTCATCAAGAGGCTTTTGGGTTCCTCTTCACTTTCTGCCATAAGGGTAGTGTCTACCAAGTATTAAAAATTCCTATATTTGAATTGTCTCTCACTCCACGTAAGTTTTAGCCCTTCCAATCCAGTCTTTGCAGATTACAGAGGGATTTTTCTAAGTGTTAATATGTGTATGTCAGTCTCTGACTTAAAGCTCTCTTCAGTAACTTTCTGTCTCCAACAAGGTCAAGTTCCAGTTGGTTAACTTTGCATACAAAACTATGCAGGAACTGGCCTTGTCTCATCACCACATCCTCCCTGCAAAAGAATTTGTGTTAAAGAATATGTGTTTCATACACAAAAATAAACTCAAAATGGATTAAAGATCTAAATGTAAGACCAGAAACTATAAAACTCCTAGAGGAAAATATAGGGAAAACACTCTCTGACATAAATCACAGCAGGATCCTCTATGACCCACCTCCCAGAGTAATGGAAATAAAAGCAAAAATAAACAAATGGGACCTAACTAAACTTAAAAGCTTTGCACAATGAAGGAAACTATAAGCAAGGTGAAAAGACAGCCTTCAAAATGGGAGAAAATAATAGCAAATGAAGCAACTGACAAATAATCTAAAAAATATACAAGTAGCTCATGCAGCTCAATTCCAGAAAAATAAATGACCCAATCAAAAAGTGGGCCAAAGAACTAAACAAACATTTCTCCAAAGAAGACATACAGATGGCTAACAAACACATGAAAAGATGCTCAACATCACTCATTATCAGAGAAATGCAAATCAAAATCACAATGAGGTACCATCTCACACAAGTGGTGGTGGGAAAACTGGCCAACCACTTGTAAAAGAATGAAACTAGAACACTTTCTAACACCATACACAAAAATAAACTCAAAATGGATTAAAGATCTAAACGTAAGACCAGAAACTATAAAACTCCTAGAGGAGAACATAGGCAAAACACTCTCCGACATACATCACAGCAGGATCCTCTATGACCCACCTCCCAGAATATTGGAAATAAAAGCAAAAATAAACAAATGGGACCTAATTAAACTTAAAAGCTTCTGCACATCAAAGGAAACTATTAGCAAGGTGAAAAGGCAGCCTTCAGAATGGGAGAAAATAATAGCAAATGAAGCAACTGACAAACAACTAATCTCAAAATATACAAGCAACTCCTACAGCTCAACTCCAGAAAAATAAATGACCCAATCAAAAAATGGGCCAAAGAACTAAAGAGACATTTCTCCAAAGAAGACATACAGATGGCTAACAAACACATGAAAAGATGCTCAACATCACTCATTATCAGAGAAATGCAAATCAAAACCACTATGAGGTACCATTTCACACCAGTCAGAATGGCTGCGATCCAAAAGTCTACAAGCAATAAATGCTGGAGAGGGTGTGGAGAAAAGGGAACCCTCTTCCACTGTTGGTGGGAATGCAAACTAGTACAGCCACTATGGAGAACAGTGTGGAGATTCCTTAAAAAACTGGAAATAGAACCGCCTTATGATCCAGCAATCCCACTTCTGGGCATACACACTGAGGAAACCAGAAGGGAAAGAGACACGTGTACCCCAGTGTTCATCGCAGCACTGTTTATAATAGCCAGGACATGGAAGCAACCTAGATGTCCATCAACAGATGAATGGATAAGAAAGCTGTGGTACATATACACAATGGAGTATTACTCAGCCATTAAAAAGAACACATTTGAATCAGTTCTAATGAGGTGGACGAAACTGGAGCCTATTATACAGAGTGAAGTAAGCCAGAAAGAAAAACACCAATACAGTATACTAATGCATATATATGGAATTTAGAAAGATGGTAACGATAACCCTGTGTACGAGACAGCAAAAGAGACACTGATGTATAGAACAGTCTTATGGACTCTGTGGGAGAGGGAGAGGGTGGGAAGATTTGGGAGAATGGCATTGAAACATGTAAAATATCATGTATGAAACGAGTTGCCAGTCCAGGTTCGATGCACGATACTGGATGCTTGGGGCTGGTGCACTGGGACGACCCAGAGGGATGGAATGGGGAGGGAGGAGGGAGGAGGGTTCAGGATGGGGAGTGTATGTATACCTGTGGCGGATTCGTTTTGATGTTTGGCAAAACTAATACAGTGTTTCAGGTTTAAAAATAAAATAAAATTAAATTAAAAAAAATTCTACAACAATAAATGCTGGAGAGGGTGTGGAGAAAAGGGAACCCTCTTACACTGTTGGTGGGAATGCAAACTAGTACAGCCACTATGGAGAAAAGCATGGAGATTCCTTAACAAACTGGAAATAGAACTGCCTTATGATCCAGCAATCCCACTGCTGGGCATACACACTGAGGAAACCAGAAGGGAAAGAGACACGTGTACCCCAATGTTCATCGCAGCACTGTTTATAATAGCCAGGACATGGAAGCAACCTAGATATCCATCAGCAGATGAATGGATAAGAATGCTGTGGTTCAGATTTACTCAGCTATGAAAAAGAATGCATTTGAATCAGTTCTAATGAGGTGGATGAAACTGGAGCCTATTATACAGAGTGAAGTAAGTCAGAAAGAAAAACACCAATATAGTATATTAACACATATATATGGAATTTAGAAAGATGGTAACAATGACCCTATATGTGAGACAGCAAAAGAGACACAGATGTAAAGAACAGACTTTTGGACTCTGTGGGAGAAGGCAAGGGTGGGATGATTTGAGAGAATAGCATTGAAACATGTATATTACCATATGTGAAATAGATCGCCAGTCCAGGTTCAATGCATGGGACAGGGTGCTCGGGGCTGGTGCACTGGGATGATCCTGAGGGATGGGATGGGGAGGGAGGTGGGAGGGGGGTTCAGGATGGGTACCCATGTACACCTATGGCAGATTCATGTCAATGTATGGCAAAACCCACTATAATATTGTAAAGTAATTAGCCTCCAATTAAAATTAATAAAAAAAATGAATATGTGTTTCATTGTGTTCCTTGTGAGGAAACAAGCATCCTTGGTTTCTTTCATTGATAGGGTTTATGGTGAGAGTGTGTGGAGAAGTACAGGAAACCTCATGATCTGGCAGCCTGTCTCTCGGGGCTCACGGACTGTTGACCCAGATCAGCCCAGTTCATGCAACAGCAACTCCATAATGAACTCCTTATAAAAGGGCAATCATGATCTCTTATGAAGTCTACAGTCTGATTTCAGTTTCTCTGTCTCTACTTTTCTTTCTACCTGCTTCTTTTTCCTCCTCTTTTCCTCACTGGGCTTCTGCCAAGTTCTCTTTATCTTGCTTTGTTACTGTCTGCTGCTAAGTCGCTTCAGTTGTGTCCGACTCTGTGTGACCCCGTAGACGGCAGCCTTCTCCGTCCTTGGGATTCTCCAGGCAAGAACGCTGGAGTGGGTTGCCATTTCCTTCTCCAATGCATGAAAGTGAAAAGTGAAAGTGAAGTCGCTCAGTCGTGTCTGACTCTTTGCGACCCCATGGACTGCAGCCTACCAGGCTCCTCCGTCCATGGGAGTTTCCAGGCAAGAGTACTGGAGTGGGGTGCCATTGTTACTGTCTACACGTGACGAACTTCCCTGGTGGCTCAGACAGTAAAGCATCTGCCTACAGTGTGGGAGACCCAGGTTCAATCCCTGGGTTGGGAAGATCCTCTGGAGAAGGAAATGGCAACCCACTGCTGTACTCTTGCCTGAAAATCCCATGGACAGAGGAGCCTGGTAGGCTACAGTCCATGGGGTCCCAAAGAGTTGGACATGACTGAGAGATTAAGCTTTCACTTTCTTTTCACTCATGACCAACAGAATGTGCATCCTCTTCTAGGTGACTTGGACAAGGGCCTTTCCCCAAATATCTCTGGATTTGGTTCCTTGATAATGAGACTCAAAGGAGAAGATTAATGAGTTCCCTGTCAAGAAACCTGTAACCAGGTACTGAGCCAAGTCCCTGGAAGGTCCCAATGGGCAGCTCTGCTAGGGTCCACGTGATGGATGTGACTTCTCTGTGACTGACACAGTGCCATTCCTTCCTCCCCTCCCAGTGAGTCTTGAGGTGAATTGGAGAGCCATAGCAACCTGTACTCAGAACTCTTCATTTTAAAATAGACAGAAGTAGGGATTACACTGAGGTCCCTCTGTCCCTAGGTAAGACCTGAGTTCCTATGCCAAGATTAGAGTTCAGTGGGGGCATGAGAGGAAAATTGTATTTCTTGTTTCTCTCAGATATTTGTTCATAGTGACTCTGATCCCCACAACCTTTGCCATGAGGATGAAGGGGAAACAGATACTGCTCTTTGGTTTTAGGTCTGTGATCACCATCACTAAGACTCTTGTCCACTTTGGCTATGCATGAGTACTTTGGGGTCCCTACAAATCTCCATCATCGTGACCTACACTGCTAAGTATATTATTAGTATAGATGTATTATATCTGTGTGCTCTGACTCACCTTCACTCCTAACTCCTGACTGGAATTGCTATAGTTAGGACCAACTCAGTGGGGTAGGTAGAAGACTCTGGACCTATCTGACTATCATTGCCTAGTTCCATTTTCCTCTTCAAGACAATATTGGCTTCCTGGGGGAGAAAAAGAAATAACAGCAATTGCCAAACTTAAGGGAGCCAAAGGGAAATGATTTCTCCATTTAATAGTTCTGTTTGGCCCATGTTCAAGGCCTTGATGCTGCCGTTGGTGCTGGTGGACCTGACATTGTGACTGTCACAGAGACTACTGGCCAAGCCAAGGGATGTTGGTACACGGCAGTTTATATGTTAAATGCCTTTTTTAACCGTCACTTTCCATCCAGATGATCAGGATCAACTTGCCTCTGTTTGGTTAGAATGAGTCGCGTGTGTACGTGTGTGCCGTCACTTCAGTCGTGTCTGACTCTTTGCAATCCCATGGACCGTAGCTCACCAGGCTCCTCTGTTCATGGGATTCTCCAGGCAAGAATACTGGAGTGGGTTGCCATTTCCTCCTCCAGCGGATCTTCCTGACCCAGGGATTGAACCCACATCTCTTAAGTTTCCTGCATTGACAGACGGGTTTTTTTTTTTTTTTACCACTAGCACCACCTGGTGAGCGGTAGATCTTTAATGTCCCTCCACAAGGCTACTTAAACTCTTCACTACCTGCCATCAGTGGGTGTGGTATGATCTAGAAAAAGTCCTATTCCTTGAAGGAGCATTGGCCTTCTACCATACTGGCCTTCTGGTGGGCCCAGACAAGAGTCCTGCCCAATAGAGTCTCAGCACGCTGTTGACCCACATGCAGCAACACAGCTAGGCCATTAACACAGACAGAATACATGCCCATAGCCCCCAAGTGATATTCCTGGGTATAATCTGGGAAAGGACACAATATTTCATTTCAGAGTAGGTAACTGCAAAGCTTTTGGTCATCTCTCCCCACAAATAGAAAAGAAGACCAATGATTATAAGTCCTGTTTGACTGCTGAAGCTCTCACATACCCCACAGATTTTGATGTCACTTTCCTAGGTCATGTTGGGCCTCTTGTCCAGTTCAGAGGGTTCTGGTGGAGCCTGACTGCATTTGAAAGTTTTTAGGTGTTTGGCCTAGCCATCCCCATATGTAACACTGACTCAGGCTACATATTCTAAACCTTACAAGACCATGTTTATTTTCTGTTTGGTTTCCTTAAGCACACTGCATTTGCTAATGGCTCGGGATTCTCAGCCCAAGCTACACACCAGTGGCCCAACATGTTCTCCATAAAATTCACAACCACAAGGTGGAAAATTTTAATGGATAATTAAAGGAAGGACTTAAATGGCTGATGGATGAGGACAAGATAGCTCTTTTAGTGAATTTATCAGTTCAATATTTTACTTTTAAATTCCAGGATTTCTATATTGTTCTTTATTTAATAATTTATATCTTTTTATTACTTTTCAGTATTTAGTGAGATACTGTTCTCATACTCTCACTTAACTCTTTAAGCATAACTTCATTTATTTATCTATAATAGTTGATTTAAAGTTTTGGTCTGCTGCTGCTGCTGCTGCTAAGTCGCTTCAGTCGTGTCCGACTCTGTGCGACCCCATAGACGGCAGCCCACCAGGCTCCTCTGTCCATGGGATTCTCTAGGCAAGAATACTGGAGTGAGTTGCCATTTTCTTCTCCAAAGTTTTTGTATAGTAAATCTAAAATCTGGGCTTCCTAAGAGATGGTTTCTATTGATTATTATTCCTGTGTATGTGTCATATTTGTTGTTCAGTCTCGAGGTCATGTCTGACTCCTCACGACCCCATGGACTGCAGCGCACCAGGCTTCCCTGTCCTTCACCATCTCCTGGAGTTTGCTCAAACTCATATCCACTGAGTTGGTGTATGTGTCATACTTAGCTGTTTTTTTTGCATGTCTTATAATTATTTTTTGCTTAAAACCGAACATTTTGAATAACATGCTGACACGACTGTAGAGCTTACAGGTCCTGTTTAGGGTTTGTTGTTATTGCTGTTATTACTGTAGTTGTTTCTGCTGCATGGTTATTTGTTAAGTGACTTTCCTGAACAAATTCTGTAGTCTGTATTCTGTGTCGTGCATGGCCACTGAAGTCTCTGTTTGGTTAGCTTTGTAGTCAGTTAATGGTTGCTAGAGATATCCTTAAATGCCCTGAACCAGTGCCTCTTCCAGCCTTTGTTGGAGGGCTTTGTGTGCCAGTGGGGGCACGCCTTCCATGTTCCTGTCATTTACAACTTTGTCTTAGCTTTTATTTCTTGCTTGTGTAGGGACTCGAGGTCAGCCTGAGGTGAGACTTTTCAGATGTTTTCCTGCCCCTGCTCACAGTTGTGATCTTCTCTGTTCTTTTATATGTTGGTCAGCCAGGAGTGGCCCTAACAGGGACACGGGCAAGTCTCAGGAAAATTTATTGTACTTACAGGTCTATAAACAGGAGGCATGGAACACCACACAGGACCATATGAGAAATGCCAGGTTTTGGTCAGGAGACAGAATTCAGGAGTGAGGGAAAAGTCTAGGTCAGCCTTTATTGTAATGTTCTCAGGCAAGGCAAGACAGGACAGGGTAAACAGCTTAGGACTGACTAGTTTGAATAACTCCAGTGAATTTTGGCCTATAGTCATGGTCTCTTGCTGCTGTACCTGGCCCTGAGATAATTAGCCCACCCCCACCCCTCCTGCCCTGAGCTGCACATGCCAGAAAGAGTATGTATAGATCTAGACTGGTCAGTTTCACATTGAAGTCATGCTGCAGCCGCGGCGCCTCCCGCCCCCTCCCACTCCCCCCACTCCCCAGGCACCCCCCCCAACCCCCTGCACTGCCACATCCTTAACTATCTCTAAGAATTGGCTGGTCTCAAGAGGAGCAGTCTCTTCCCAGACAGAAAGATTCTTAAAACATCAAAACATCATAATACACAGAAAATTAAAAATATAAAAAATAAACCTACACATTTCTTGTGGTCTTCTAAACTCCCAGATAATGTCAGACCTTCTCACAGCTTACTCTAGACATCTTATTCCCCATTTTTTTTTTAAATTTTTTTGGTCAGCCCCTCATTTGCCCCAAATGTTACCCCTACCTTAGTCAACCATGATGTTAAACAGTTGCTACTGACTGTTGTCAATGAATGTCCTGGGGAAAGCTATTTACAGTGAGTAAGCTCTGAGTTATGTCAAACAAAGATGAGTCCTGCGAGTGCAGACTTCTAGGGAGCTAATAGCCAGGTCAAATAGTAACAAATCTCTGGGAATAGATACATTTAAAAGAAGATCCAAACTTGTTCTTCTGTTCTTCCCCCTCCAATGGCTGCTAGGTTTACAGTTTTCACAGCTACTATAATTGTGAGACTGTTGCTTTTTATGGCTACTGTGAAAATGAGGAGAGGAGAATGGGAATAGGGTGAGTTAAAATGCTATAAAGCTTTGCTTCTCCTCTTGATAGTCAGTCTTTTTCCTTGAATAAGTTCTTCTTGTATTATTGAAAACTTTCAGTTAATCCAGAGTTCTGAAAACAGTGATTAAAAAAAAAAATGTTGACATTGTTCTAATTACTTTTATAGAGAAGTAGATTTTTCGAGATCTTCTCTCTGATATTTGAGAAATCCTATTCACCAGTCCTTTTTTTTTTTTTAATAGTATGAATGTGTTACTTTTAGAGCTACCACATCTTTCAGATGATTAAATTGATCTGATTTTATATCAGATAGGGATATAAGATCAAATAGGGAAGATCTGATTTTATATCAGATCAAATAGGGAAAGTAATATAGCTGTTTTTTTCAGTTTATTATTTTTTACATACTATTGAATAAACCATTTCTAAGAATTACTCTGAACTCTGTGATAACATACACTGAGTTTGAGATACTAAAGTGGATCTCCCCTTGGTCACAAAGTAACAGACATGAGATGATTTTTCTCTACTTCTGTGCAATATATATAGCTTCTCATCAGTCTTTGCTACTAAAGATGAAAAATGGCCAGCCACATAAAGCAATTCTTCGTTATTCTTCAATGAGAGAGGGGCACCTCTTCCAAAACAACCTTCCCCCATTGTATCTTCCCCAATGATATGTTTTTACCAGCCTTCCAGAAATAATCGCTTTAGTTTTCCAACTCAGAATAGGGACTAAAACACTGAAAATATCAAGTAACATGGATCAAAAGGGAGGAAGTGCCAAGAAAAGTACAAGGAGCAAAAAATATTGAGAGAATTTAGATGTCTGTGATAGCTCTCAAATTATTCAGATCATTGCTTATTGCACTTACATTTAAGGCTAGGTGGTTTGTAAAAATCTCTCTTTCTTAACCAAGGGTATAACTTGGCCTTTCCAAGTAGAAAACTAGAATTATTTTGAAAATGAATCAATCAAAATTTCAAATTATTGCATTAGCTGAATTTAATGAAAGCTCTCTAGCAAGCCCTATCATGGAATTGCCAATGAAACCTGCAGCAAATGCCAAGCTGTTTGAGAGGATTCAGGCATATTTAGACTTGTTCAGCATTGGTGTTTGTTTCTAATCACTCTGGGAAGGGGTGTAGTGGAAAATAAATCTGAGAAGAAGCGTGTGGGAACAGCCAAAGGAGCCTCTGGGAACAATCAAAGGAGGCCAAGCTGCCTGGCCCCTGATATACCTTCAGGACACTCCATGCTGCTGTGCAGAGCTATCACTCAACAAAAGAGGCAGACTGCTTTCTTCCACTTTAGATTTTATGTTGGTTTGGATCCATAGATTATCTCTACCAGCATTTAATATGCCTCATGTGCAAAGCCTGCCAGGGAGTGATTATCACTGGGTTATCATGTATCTGTGTAATGTCAAGAGGAAATTTCTCTAACTTTGGTAAAAGTTACAAGGCTTGGGTTAGACGAAGGACATATGGGCAATTATTTGAAGGGGGAACAAAGGCCATTTACCAGCATATTATACTAGTCATGGGACTGTTGATCCTTTCAATTGTCCCCAGAAAAAGATGCTTTGAATATTAAAAATAATCCTTTAAAATTGGTTTTAGAAAAACTATCAAGGTATCAGGTAGATTGATTGACCTAATAGGGTCATTCAAAGTTGGATAGGCTTTTTAGTTTTGTCCAAAAAACAAGCCTTTAAAAAGCTGTAGTTGTTTTGATGTCTATATACTGATAATATCTACTGTGTACAGAATAAAATGAGGTTGTTCATACTTCGCTCAAAATATCATTCTACTTCTTCTTTATCATGACTTCTTGAGCAAGTTATTTAACCTCTGGGTCTTAATTTTCCTTCTTTTAATGTGTATGTTTTAAGGACTAAATTATATTAAATGAAATCATTTGTGAAAATATTATCTTAGTTCTTGACATGCAGAGAGCACTTCATATAAATTGTTTTCAATCTGAATCTACTCTCTATTGCTCTTCCTTCCTCATCTCCATGGACTGTCTACATGGCAGGTGGAAATCTTTTTATACATCATCATTGTAATCATAGAATTATTAAATGGCCTTGTGTATATGTATGTGTGCTCAGTCATGTCTGAATCTTTGTGAGCCCATGGACTGCAGCCCTCCAGGCTCTTCTGTCCATGGGATTTCCCAGGCAAGAATACTGGACTGCTTTGCTATCTCCTACTCAAGGGGATCTTCCAGAACCAGGCAAGGAACTCATGTCTCTTGTGTTTCCTGCATTGGCAGGTGGATTCTTTAACCACTGCACCACTTGGGAAGCCTTAAATGGCCTTATTTGCTACCAGTTATATTCAGGAAGGACACTTCTTCCTTGAGCCCTTTGAAAAAGTAAGAGGAGTAGAAATGAGCATATAGTCAAGCTATACTTAGTTTTGGGAGTTAGGAAGACAAATATTTATTGGTATCTAAACTCATATTGAAGTGAAAGAGGAGAGTGAAAAAGTTGGCTTAAAGCTCAACATTCAGAAAACCAGAAAACTATGATCATGGCATCTGGTCCCATCACTTCATAGGAAGTAGATGGGGAAACAGTGGAAACAGTGTCAGACTTTATTTTTTGGGCTCCAGAATCACTGCAGATGGTAATTGTAGCCATGAAATTAAAAGATGCTTACTCCTTGGAAGGAAAGTTATGACCAACATAGATAGCATATTCAAACACAGACATTACTTTGCCAACAAAGATCCGTCTAGTCAAGGCTATGGTTTTTCCAGTGGTCATGTATGGATGTGAGAGTTGGACTGTGAAGAAAGGTTAATGTTGAAGAATTGATGCTTTTGAACTGTGGTGTTGGAGAAGATTCTTGAGAGTCCCTTAGACTGCAAGGAGATCCAACCCGTCCATTCTAAAGGACATGAGGGACTTGATGGACATCAGTTCAGTTCAGTTCAGTTGCTTAGCGGTGTCTGACTCTTTGCGACCCCATGAATCACAGCACGCCAGGCCTCCCTGTCCATCACCAACTCCTGGAGTTCACTCAGACTCACATCCATCAAGTTGGTGATGCCATCCAGCCATCTCATCCTCTGTCGTCCCCTTCTCCTGCCCCCAATCCCTCCCAGCATCAGGGTCTTTTCCAATGAGTCAACTCTTCGCATGAGGTGGCCAAAGTATTGGAGTTTCAGCTTTAGTATCAGTCCTTCCAAAGAACACCCAGGACTGATCTCCTTTAGAATGGACTGATTGGATCTCCTTACAGTCCCAGGGACTCTCAAGAGTCTTCTCCAACACCACAGTTCAAAAGCATCAATTCTTCGGCACTCAGCTTTCTTCACAGTCCAACTCTCACATCCATACATGACTAGTGGAAAAACCATAGCCTTGACTAGACGGACCTTTGTTGGCAAAGTAATGTCTCTGCTTTTCAATATGCTATCTAGGTTGGTCATAACTTTTCTTCCAAGGAGTAAGCGTCTTTTAATTTCATGGCTGCAGTCACCATCTGCAGTGATTTTGGAGCCCCCCAAAAATAAAGTCTGACACTGTTTCTACTGTTTCCCTATCTATTTCCCATGAAGTGATGGGACCAGATGCCATGATCTTCATTTTCTGAATGTTGAGCTTTAAGCCAACTTTTTCACTCTCCAGTTTCACTTTCATCAAGAGGCCTTTTAGTTTCTCTTCACTTTCTGCCATAAGGGTGGTGTCATCTGCATATCTGAGGTTATTGATATTTCTCCCAGCAATCTTGATTCCAGCTTGTGCTTCTTCCAGCCCAGCGTTTCTCATGATGTGCTCTGCATATAAGTTTGAGTTTGAGTAAACTCCGGGAGTTGGTGATGGACAGGGAGGCCTGGGGTGCTGTGGTTCATGGGGTCACAAAGAGTTGGACATGACTGAGCGATTAAACTGAACTGAACTGAAACTCATATTGTTGGAACATGCCTATACCATGGTAGATTGTTCCTTATAGTCTGCTCATGATTGGCCCAGCTCCATGCTCCTTGCCCATTGATGACTGTGGAAAGTTAAAGTGAAAGTGTTAGTCATTCAGTCATGTCTGACTCTTTGTGATCCCATGGACAGTAGCCTGGCAGGCTCCTTTGTCCATGGGATTCTCCAGGCAAGAATACTGGAGTGGGTTGCCATTTCTTTCTCCAGGGGATCTTCGCAATCCAAGGATCAATCCTGGGTCTCCTGCATTGCAGACAGATTCTTTACCATCTGAACCACTGGGGAAGCCCTCTGCTGATGCTGGAGGAGCCTCTTTCCCACAGGCTCCATCTTTCCAATGTGGAAGAATTTCCATGAGAACAAAGCTGGTGTTTTATTCCAAACTCTGGTGAGATATCCCTGGATATTTTATCCCGTCCTCTCCCCGAGTGCTTCAAAGTGAATGGTGACTTTGGAAGGAGGAATTTTGAGTATGTAGCTTAGTTATTTACTTCTCAATGGCTTTTCCTACAGAAAGCACACATGATCTTCCATTCCAGACTCTGCCTTATTGAAGAAGTTTACTGCCTTCACCACTGCCTGTGACTGTTAAATTTGGGAATCCAGTATTAGGAAGCTCATGATTAGTGAACACCTAAGCCACATCGCCCACCATTAATAATAAAATTGGTGTTTTGTTTTCCTCCTGTGTACGGCCTGCTTCTATCTCTCAATTACTTCTGAAGTTGCAAGAGGAAAAGATGATTTCATTTATTAGCTTTCTAAAACCCCAGTATACATTTAATCCACATATCTGCCAATGTGCCAGCCTTTATCTGCATAATGGCAGATCTCAGTCTGTCACCTGCAACATATCCCTGTTATTTCTGTATATTTCCAAGAAGTTGCTCATAATAGCCATACTCTAGATATAGTTGTCACTTTGTGCCCAGTCTTCGTATTTTTATGTTCTAGTTCCTAAGTATATAGAATTGCTGCCCAAGGAGGATTATTATTGCCACTTTATGTCATGAGCACACTAGTTTACTCCAAGAAAAATATCTTCAGATGTGTCTCAAACTGCAGTCCTTGAGCTGCCAAGATGCAGTAGAATTCCGGTCAGCAATGAGAAGAATGGGTTCATCCTCAATTCCACACCTTAACTTTTTAAAAGATTGAGTTCCTGAGAATCTCTTCTTGGGCTTGATATTTTACAGCATCTTTCATGTTAAAGAGTTTAACCATATTTTGAATCCCACTTCTCTAATTGTGAGGTCTAAGCATAGAACCAGAGTTCTATTGGAAACAGACATCACAGTACCTCTGCCACCTTCTCCTTTCTTAGGATTTGACTCTTGCCATAAACTCGCTATGCTTCTACTTACAAAACAGAAGCTCCTATGTGTATCACTTACTGGATATACATTCCTTGGGTGTGGCTGTTTGAGTGAGAGTTGATGAATGAAGTAAGGTATGAACCCCAATTTCACCTGTTTTAAACCATAGATTATGTATTTTATCTGTTAGTGTTCCCACTAAACTCTATTGGATGTTTGCTACTATTATAGCAGACAAGTTACATATGTCTTTATTCTATAACTTGATATATATTTTTATAAGTGGATACAAAGAGGCACAGTATGTCAGTAATTTGATTTTCTGTATTTACCATTTCTTAGCCAAGACACAGAGGTAGAGAGCATGTAGACACAGCGTGGTAGAAACTAGCAGTGGGATAAATTGGGAGATTGAGATTGACATGTATGCACTGCCATATGTAGATAGCTAATGGAAACCTGTATCACACAGCTCTGTGCTCTGTAGTGACTTAAATGGGTGGGATGGGAGGGAGGTCTATGAGAGAGGGGATATGTGTATACATATAGCTGATTCACTTGACTGTACAACAAAAGCTAACACAATCTTGTAAAGCAACTATACCCCAATAAATAAAAAAAATAATATTTATTTCATTAATAGGTAAGTAGAGAGCCACAAAACTCATTCTTGCTCTCCTAGCTAGGTGCAGGTATTTGGAGACAGTCCAAGCCTCATGTCTTGCAATCCAAAAAGTATCAAAGACCTCAGATTCCCTCCCCCTTTTCCTTTGGCTGACTTCCTTTGATTCATGAAATTGGTCTCTTGTGAGCCTGAGAGCTTGCTTTGAGGTGGGGTGTGTGGGCACCCAGGAGTGAGAATGAGAGATATGAGCAGAGCAATGGACAGATTGCATGACTTAAATGTCTGGAAACCAGTTTTTAATCCTTGAGTTATTCATAACCATGGAAAACAGTTAAAATGACCATAATAGATTAACCCTACTCCAGCCCTTGGCTATATACAAATAAAGTAGTTTTCAAGTAAAATTAAAAACACAAGAGACAAAACATCTTATCCTAAAGTATGCTCACATTTTCCAATAGATTTTAAAATGACAACTAAAAGTATTCTTTTGCAATTGCTCATGTATTTTACGTTGGACATATGGAAAGCAAAATTACTGGTAAACAAAATAAAGTGCAGAAATAAGTTCTTTACCATGGATAAACATTTATTAATATTTACTCTCCCTCATTTTTTTTGAGGAGGGGCTGGGCCTGGAATTTCAGTAAGGACAGTGAAAATTTTATAGAAATGGAAGAATGAAAGTCAGCATATCTCTAGTAATTGAGAAGAAAGAAAGGGCAAACAGTATAAATAGGCTTTTGAGGCGATTCTCCAGTAAGATATCACAAACCAAGTTAAAAATATATCAAAACACAATTGGATTTATTACAGCTGGTGGTTGAACTAGTAAAAATTAAGCCCCTGTTATGAGCAAGCTTTTCTACTGGGCACTATGTAGATGAAAAGATGTTAAAAGAGTCAGTTTCTGTAAGACTGCAATCTAGAGCAATTGTCTACAAACCTTTGAATAAAGATAAACATTTAGGTGGTATTCTATTATACTATAGATGTATATGAAGTATTTCAAAGTAGCATGTTAGTAATTGACAAAAAGTGAAAGTAGCAAATGCTGAAGTAGAGATGCTAAGGAAAAAGACACCACTGCCTTCTATAGTGAGTTAAAACAATTTAGGAAGATCCAACATTATCCATTACTTATTATGTGCTAGGCAATGTTATAAGGATTTTACATGTATTAATTCACTGAATCTATATTATAACCCTATGAAGTAGAAGCAGTTACTCTAATTTCATTTTATACCTGAAGAAACTTGAGACTGGAGAGGTTGAATAATTTGCCTAAGGCAGCAGAGGAGACAGAATTTGAGCTCCGCTGTCTACCTATCCGCTCCAGATACCATGTCCTTAATTACTGCTGAGGACTCTGTATGAAGGATTTTGGTTGCTGATCTTTCAAATTCATGTGACCTGGATACGCACAAGCTCAAGCAGTTTACTTCTAAAACAACTGTGCATATAAATTTCATAGGACAAACCATATATTACCTAAGCTAGCTTTAAATATACATTAAAGAATCAACAGCCAGCCAAGATCATTTGGTCATTTATGACTATTGTCCCTTTTCTCTTCTCTAACTATAGGTAAGAACTTTTAGGGGAGAAAAATGCATGGGTAATCTCTTATGATTGGATGATGAGATCTTAGAAACATCTCAACAGCAAAAGGCAATCAATTGTTAAATTTGAAACAGGAAGGAACATTTTGCTTTTCCTGAAGTGAAAGGGAAAGAAAATGAGAATAAAAAGAAGGTCAGTGAGAAGCAAGAGTAGTTCCAGGGAGGATGAGGGGCTAGGAGAAGAGATGAGATGCTTCCTAGAGCAGGGACCAAGATAGGGCCTGTAAGTCCCATTCTTGTCAGAGAAAATTTGAAGAAAACATATTCGAAAGATAATTTGTAAAATTTGAGCTCTGTCACACTCTTCTGATCTTTTGAAATCTTTAATAAAATCTCCATTGATCATACTGATCCATGTATGGTTTTTCTTGAAAAAAGTAATGTTTGTTTTAATTTTTTCAAAACCAGTGAAAGGGATGAGTTCACAGTTTGGTTGACTCTGTGAGACACCGAGATAGTGCCTGCAGAAGCAGACCGAGGGTGAAGGCAGAGGGGATCGTGGGCACGTGTAACACTCCCACGAGCTGTGGAGCTGGGAGTTACAAGCAGCTTCAACTAGAGCTATCCTTACTACAATGGCAAATTAGTGTTTATCCCAGAATTTTTTTTTTTTTCTGTAGCACCAAACCTCCTGCTTTTAGTGTGATTCTGAGAGAATTAGTACTAAAGTAGTTCTCATTTTTTTTTTTTAAAGTAAATTCCTTAAATGTTGAGGTGATCACTTTCATATCCCAGTGCTCCTTTATCAAAAATTTTCTCTCAAATTCTAGTCAGAATTGCCAAGTATCTTTTCAGGCTCCATTGCCGTTTTTCTTCCTTTTAAATCCTGTATCCGTTTTTGCATCTCACCCAACAGAAGGGAGTCCTAAACAGCCTCATCTCTTTCTCTCACATATTCGGAGCAGATATGGTCAAGAAGAAAAAGCTTGTGCTGGTGTTCAGGGGCTTATATTCGGGTTTTGGTTTCAGTTTCCGCATCTACAAAGCAGTGATCCAAGCACCGCTCTTATTTCTACGTGTGCTCAGTCGCTCAGTTGTGTCGGACTCTTTGTGACCCCATGGACTGTAGTCCACCAGGCTCCTCGGGCCATGGAATTTTCCAGGCAAGAATCCTGGCTGGAGTAAGTTGCCATTTCCTCCTCCAGGGCATCTTCCCAACTGGGGGATCAAACCCGTGTCCCTTGGGTTTCCTGCGTTGGCGCGTCGATTCTTTACTGCTAGCACCGCTGCTCTGGTGAGGGTTAAAAAAAAAAGTGGGTAGCACTTTGAAAGGTTTAAGTAGCTACCGAAATTTAAGTATTATCCTACAATAAAATGATAAAAGATATTTTAGTAAAAACATTTTCTGGATTGAACAAAATAACCCATGTTTTTTTGCTATTAAACCTTTTGTCATTGGAAAATGGATACTGGGTGAAATCTTAGCTCCTTGATGAGTGAATTGGCTTGGGCTGAGTCTTTCACCCTTCTTTGCCACTGTTAAGTAGGGGCAGAATCTTTAAAATTTTACTGAGAGGACTGAAAAAGTAAGTTGCAAAGTGTGGTGACGTGGAGTTCTGAGAAACCATGAGGAAGCACAGCAGAAGATAACTGACGTTTGTCAGTTAACAGCTTACAGTGATTTGTGTCTCTTTTCTTATTCTTTGCTCAATAAGATTTTGTTTTATTTAAATGGTTGTGAAAGTTTTATTTGGAAAAGCTCTATTGTTCCAATTATAGGAACCTATATGTCAGGAAAGATTTATCTTTTTGGAAATTGGGTGTTAATAGCCATTGTTAGTCATAGAAATACTAGTGCACACAATATAATTAATCTGATTTATATATCTGCACAATCCTTTGAAATTCACAGCCAGTCCAGGTTCAATGCACGATACTGGATGCTTGGGGCTGGTGCACTGGGACGATCCAGAGGGATGGTGTGGGGAGGGAGGAGGGAGGAGGGTTCAGGATGGGGAACACATGTATACCTGTGGCGGATTCATTTTGATGTTTGGCAAAACTAATACAATTATGTAAAGTTTAAAAATAAAATAAAATAAAAAAAAAGAATTTTAAAAATAAATCTTTCTTCCACATTTAGGATTCTTCTGACATCTTCAACTGCTCTGTGAAATCTGTTAGAATATGCCAAAAGGAAAGCGATTTTCCATCTTTTGGGGGAGGAATATCTTGTTCTACATTTGTCATGTACACACATCATCATGTTTTCCAGTTGTAGACCAGATGGGTAAATGTCACATATTTAAAAGTAAATATACAAGCAACTTCCAGTTACCTGTTTTCTTTCTTCATGATTCAGATTTCTTATTGGAGACACAATTTCAGAGGTGCTTCTACAGTACCTTTTCAATTTTTTTAAGTAAATTATCAAAAGTAGATGAAACGATTATGTGACTAAATATTCAATAGTTTGGGAGTATGAATAGTGTATTTGTCAGGATGTCAGATGTACAGAAATACTGTTTCTAACTAGTGAATTTGCAATTGTGGTTTAAATAAACTTTTCTCTAAAAGTTTATTTAATACTTTTATTAAGTAGAAAAGAAGGTTTCTTCTCCCCTAGCATAAAAGGGAAAATATTTAGACACATGGGTCACAAGAGCCATTTATGCTCAAACTATTTGCTTAGAGCCATGTTCAAAATGTCTCTGGCATTCTGAAGCCCTGGAAAACTCAGAGCGTACTCTTCTGATTAGAACCGGGACGGATCCCAGCGGGCCTGTCATCCTTCCCTCCACCTGGTCCAGGCACCCTCTCTGCACAGTGTGTGCAGTACTGTTTGGCTGCTCCTTCACTCTAACTGGAGTCAGTTGCACACGTGGGCTGGCCTCAGGGGGCCCCGGGCCCGCGGAACACTGTCTGAGTGGAGTTTTCCACTCCATGTTTGGTTTGGCCTGGTCCGCGCGATGTCTTGCCAGACCCCAAACTCCTGTCGAAGTCAGTCATCCCCGGATGGGAAGTATTCCTCGTGCTGTGGTGAGAGAACTCTGATCTTTCCCTGTAAACCTGGTGGGGTGTCTGTTGGCCAGACCAAAGTATGGAGAAGCCAGATTCTCCCCCTGTGAAGTACGTGTCTGCAGTGGATGGTATTTGCAGTAGTAGAAGTATTTTGGGTCGTGCCGTTGGCCAGGTTCACCCACTTAAAAAATGAGAAGCTCATAAATGTAATACTGAAAAGCCCTCCACTTAGAAATAATGGAGGCAATGACTCTTCCTGTTCAGCCGCCAAAGTAAAACATAAGGTATGGTACAGGATGTTAACTTAGGAACAGAATTGTGTGCTGAGGTCTAAAGCCTTAGAGAGTTAGCAGAATGTTCTTCTATAAAGTGAGCATGACACATGGGTACACACAGCTGTGCCAAGGGCGTGGTGATCTTGGCATCGACATCAGTGTCTGTCCCTCCCCTCAGCCCACCCTCACACTTGTGAGGGTGGATTCCTTTATTTATTTATTTATTTGGCTGTACCCAGTCTTATTCGGCACACCAGATCTTTAACTGAGGCATATGAACTCTTAGTTCCAGCCTGTGGGATCTAGTTCCCTGACCAGGAATTGAACCCAGGCCCCCTGCATTGGGAACATGGAGTCTTAGCCACTGAACCACTGGGAAAGTCTCAGGATGGATTGCTTTTTATAGTTAATTCCTGTGCCCAGATCTCTCATTCTCTTTTGACTCACTTGTGTGTATGGCAAATGAAGCCCACAAGTTAAACCAACAGATATCTAAGTTTCCTTTTATCTGACATTATACTGGGCATGTAACTTATTGTGGTTTAAAGGAAGTACAGAGCTCACACATGTACAGATCAATAAAGTCTCATAGAGTATACTCACAGAGGGAAAACACTCATATTACTACTACACATTTTAAGAAACAAAACACTTGTTGGTATCCCAGAAACTCCTCTTGTGACCCTCATAGTCACTCAGTTCAGTTCAGTCGCTCAGTTGTGTCTGACTCTTTGTGACCCCATGGACCGTAGCATGCCAGGCCTCCCTGTCCATCACCAACTGCTGGAGTCCACCTAAACCCATGTCCATTGAGTCAGTGATGCCATCCAACTATTTCATCCTCTGTCATCCCCTTCTCCTCCTGCCCTCAATCTTTCCCAGCATCAGGGTCTTTTCCAATGAGTCAGCTCTTCGCATCAGGTGGGCAAAGTATTGAGTTTCGGTTTCAACATCAGTCCTTCCAGTGAACACCCAGGATGATCTCCTTTAGGATGGACTGGTTGGATCTCCTTGCAGCCCAAGGGACTCTCAAGAATCTTCTCCAACACCACAGTTCAAAAGCTAACCTCTCCTAACTCTAACCACTCCTCTCCATAAATTTTTTCCATCCGTCCTTTTGAGGTTTATGTAAATAGATGAGTCTATTTAATGAATCACGCAGTATGATAATTTTTTTTGGTCTGATTTTGTTCAAAATTAAGTTTCTGGAATGCACACATTTTATTGTAAGTGGCAGCGTTTGTCATTTTTCCATCATAGATAACCTTTCATTGTATGTATATAGCAAAATTTTTGATCCATTCAACTCTAAATAGATTTTGACTTGTTTCTACTTCTGAGCTTTTATAGTGCTGCTGTGATAATGTCTGTATAGGTTTTTTCATGAACATAGGTTTGCACTTATGTTAGCTATTTAACTAAAAATAGAATTGCTGGGTCATAAAATACGTGTTTTTCAGTTATAGAAGCGATTACTGAAAAGTTTTCCAAAGTGATTGTATCACATTTTGCTAATGAGCAGCACAGGAGAATCCCAGTTTCTCTAGGTCCTTATCACACTTACTATTTTCAGTCTTCCTAATTTGAGCCATTCATAGCTGTCAAGTGTTGTACTGACATATTGTCAATATTGTTGTCAAGTGTTCTGTTGACATGGTGGTCAGTATTGTATTTGTCTAATGACTAATGTGGTTGTATACTTTTTCATATGTTTAGTGGTTATTTATATGTATCCCATCCTCTTTTGAATGATTTTTCAAGTTTTCTATGGGCTTATCTTTTTCCTATTGATTTGTAGTTGTTCTGTGATTATTTGGAATCATTTCCTTGTTGATTATATTTTCTTCCACTCTGTGTATTTCTGTTATCATAATTGTGTTTCTTTTGATGAAGAAATGATTAATTATCTGTGTGTGTGCGTGTGTATGTGTATGTGTGTGTATCCTGTTTAGGAAATCCTTGTCTAGCACAAGGTCATAAGTATATGCTTTTATATTCTAGCAGCTTTACTCTTTTTTTATATTTATATCTATAGTCTACTTACAAATTGATTTTTGAGCATTGTGAGATAGGTATTAACATTTTTCCATATGAAAACCAGTTGATTCAAAACTGTGTATTGAGACAACATCCTTTCCTCCACTGCTCTTCAGCATCACCTTGTAATAAATCAAATGTATAAATATGCATTTTTGAATTCTCTATTCTGTTCCATTTATCTATTTGTCTACATCTTTTTGGCATTACTATGTTTTCTTACTTACTGTAGGTTTATAATTTATGTTTTCCTAGATTACAGTTTTCCAAATTTGTGCCTAGTCTCCATCAGTCAAGTCAAGGTCCTTGTACTTGTCACAATTGGGCAAGAGATTCCCAGTGGTGCCCCAAAGTGCCCAACATTACCAGTGCTGGAAAATGGCAGCACTGCTTCTTTCTGATGCTCAGGGCCCATGATTCCTGTTATGATGGTGATTCTTCCTGCCTGCTAGTCCCTGGTGGTGCTGTAGCTTGGACTGAAAAGGAACTACTGTTTTTTTTTTTTTTTTTTTCCTGTGGTGAAAGTGTGCTGTCTTTAGGGATCAGGACCTCTAGCCCTACAGAGCCCAGATCTTTAGGGATGTTTATTCCAGAGTCCTTCAGTGGGTCATGGGAGTGGGAGTGACAGTAAGCAGGCTATCACATGCTCTGGTTCCTGTGTTCATGTCATCTTCCTATTAGGTGCACATGATCACATCCAATTCTGTAGTTTAATATATATACTGTCACAGAGGATGGAATTCTCTCCTCATGCTGGGTAGCCTCTACAATGGCACATTGATTGTGACTCAGCAACAACAACAGCTTTTTTGGTGGTATAATATGCAATCCCACCAGTAGATCCTACATTTCTGTTATCAGGGCTCACTTTTGTACCTGCTTTGCTGTAAACATGAGTCTTTTGGTCATCTGATCTGATCCAATGTGATGAGAGTCTGATACGGTGGAGCAAATACTCTATAAACATTTACGCAGTGGTGCTATTTGAAGCTTGAAGTGCAGGAATAACAAACCCACATCTAGAAGGTCTATCTATTTCTTTGAAATCATGTTACTTTTTAGGAAATAAAAAGCCCATTTAGTAAACTTGGCCCCATATGGTAGAACCTGGCAGAGTTCCTTGAGGAACAGTGCCATGTTGGGGTTCAACGTTGGCCTCTGTTGCTCTCAGGTTGGGAACTCAGTGGCCGCAGTAGCCAAATGGGCTCCAGGCAGTGGGAGCTAACACGGTTGGACCTGTGTACAGTCTCCATATCTTTTACCTTGGCCAACTGCGCCAGCTGTGGCTTTGTGGTGACTTATCACTGACACCGGCTGATGTCCACAAACTAGGTCCTTTTTTTGTTTGGCTATTTAGTGCCTCTCCTGCAGTGGATGCTCTCTGATACGCTTTAACATGTGACAAAGGTCTTCACAGTTGGTACTCGCTCCCCTCTGTGCATCCACATGTCTCTGTACCAGACCTCCTTGTCTCTATCTTCCAATCTTCTGGACAGGCTACTCCCCATCCATGAGTTTATATATATTATAACCTGGGACTATTTCTTCACACAAAGGGGATTACTAGTCATTCTGCCCAAATCTCCAACCATTGAGAGGGTTTATCTTTGCACTGTCCTTTAAGGATGTTTCTGAATAAGACTGTGGTGGAGCTATTGTTCATTTTTGTCTTATGCCAGCTTCATACTGAGCTGATTCATCTATAAAGTTTCCTTAGGTTCTTTCCTTCTCTGTCAGATGGTCATAAGAAATCCTCTATGCAGTCATAGGTCTGAGCTAAAGGAGTTAACTGCAATAATACTGGTGAGTGACATTGGGAACTGGGCCCTCTCTTTATGTAGCTGGCTTATGTCATCTGGTCCTGCCGTAGTGAATCTAGGATATACCATTTCCATCTTATGATGGACCATTTTTGAGATTTTTTTTTCTTGGGCTCCAAATCACTGCAGATGGTGACTGCAGCCATGAAATTAAAAGATGCTTGTTCCTTGGAAGAAAAGCTAGATCAAAGTGTGGTCTGACACACCTAGACCACATATTACAAAGCAGAGACATTACTTTGCTGACCAAGGTCCATCTAGTCAAACCTATGGTTTTTCCAGTAGTCATGTATGGATGTGAGAGTTGCACCATAAAGAAAGCTGAGCACTGAAGAATTGATGCTTTTGAACTGTGGTGTTGGAGAAGACTCTTGAGGGTCCCTTAGACTGCAAGGAGATCCACCCAGTCCATCCTAAAGGAAATTAGTCCTGAATATTCATTGGAAGGACTGATGCTGAAGCTGAAACTCCAATCCTTTGGCCACCTGATGCGGATAACTGACTCATTTGAAAATACCATGATGCTGGGAATGATTGAAGGAGGGAGGAGAAGGGGAAAACAGGACGAGATGGTTGGATGGCAGCACGGACTCGATGGACGTGAGTTTGAGCAAGCTCCAGGAGTTGGTGATGGACAGGGAGGCCTAGTGTGCTTCATGCAGTCCATGGGGTCACAAAGAGTCAGACACAACTGAGTGACTGAACAGAACTTATTTCTGAGTCTGCCAATAAGTTATGACTTATTGGGTCTGACAGAAACTAGCTCACGATATACATTTTCAAGTGCATGGCCACTTAGTGTCCTGTGTCAGGCATTTAGTCTCCATTGTTGTTGTTTGGTTGCTAAATCATGTCCAAATATTATGTGACCCCATGGACTGTAGCCCAGCAGGCTCCTCTATTCATGGGATTCCCTAGGAAAGAACACTGAAGCGAGTTGCCATTTCCTTCTCTAGGGGATCTTCCCGACTCAGGGACTGAACCTGTGTCTCTTGCATTGACACGGGGGTTCTTTACCACTGAGCCAGGAAATCCCCATTTAGTCTTCTGTAGGCAAAGGGCAAAGAAAGATTAGGACCAGGATTTAGGAGTTAGAGCAGCCAAATTCCAGAGAAAATTAAATGCCTAAATGTGTTAGGTCTGTTATGCTGAGAGCAGTACTCCTATTTTGGGCAAGGAGAAAGGAGAAGGAAACCAGAACACTTGAGATTAGGATCTGGGCCTTCCAGAGCAGTAAAATTTCTGAATTCAGAGGTTAAAGGAAAGTGAAAGCTGCTCAGTCGTGTCCGACTCTTTGCAACCCTATGGACCGTAGCCTGCAAGGCTCCTCTGTCCCTGGGATTTTCCAGGCAAGAGTACTGGAGTGGGTTGCCATAAAGTCCCTTCCAAACTAGGAGCTTCCCAGGTGGCGCTAGTGGTAAAGAACCCACCTGCCAATGCTGATAGAAGAGACATGGGTTCAATACCTGAATCAGGAAGATCCCCTGGAGGAGGGCATGGAAAACCACTCTTGCCTGGGGAATCCCATGGACAGAGGAGCCTGGTGAATTACAGTCCATAGAGTCACAAAGAGTTGGACATGACTGAAGCAACTTAGCACACATGCAAGCCTCCAAAATAAGCTCCATGCTTCATGTGGCATCTTTTCCCAACACTGGTACCTCTCATACTATTAGTTCAGTTCAGTCACTCAGTTGTGTCTAACTCTTTGTGACCCCATGGATTGTAGCACACTAGGCCTCCCTGTCCATCACCAACTCCTGGAGCTTGCTCAAACTCACATCCATCGAGTTGGTGCTGACATCCAACCAACTCGGCCTCTGTTTTCCCCTTCTCCCTCCTTCAATCATTCCCAGCATCATGGTATTTTCAAATGAGTCAATTATTCGCATCAGGTGGCAAAAGGATTGGAGCTTCAGCTTCAGCATCAGTCCTTCCAATGAATATTCAGTACTGATTTCCTTTAGGATGGACTGGGTGGATCTCCTTGCAGTCTAAGGGACCCTCAAGAGTCTTCTCCAACACCACAGTTCAAAAGCATCAATTCTTCAGTGCTCAGCTTTCTTTATGGTGCAACTCTCACATCCATACATGACCACTGGAAAAACCATAGCTTTGACTAGATGAACCTTTGTTGGCAAAGTAATGTCTCTGCTTTTTAATATGTTGTCTAGGTTGGTCATAACTTTTCCTCCAGGGAACAAGCATCTTTTAATTTCATGGCTGCAGTCACCATCTGCAGTGATTTTGGAGCCCAAGAAAATAAATAGTGTACATGAATAGTATACATAAATAGTATGCATGAATCGAATGACTCATGGTTCAAGGGCAGAGCCACTTGCAGCCCAGCCTAGACCTGGTGAGGAGTGTTTGGTGCTCTGGCTTCCTCCCAAAGCTTGCAGCCTTACATGTCACCTGGTATGTAGGTTGAAACAGTGTCACCAGGTGTGGAATATACTGCTTTGGGAACCAGGAAAGGTTATCAGGCTTTGTGCTTTCTTCTTTGTGATGGGAGACATAATATACAACAATTTGTCTTTTACTTTGGAGGGGACCTCGTGACATACCTCTAATCTCTGAATCCCCAAGTTTTACTGCTCTTGAAGGCAAAACAAGAGCACCAATCTCGGCATAACAGACCTAACATGTTGGGGTGTTTCATTTTCTCTGGAATTTGGCTTCTCTAACTCCTAAATCCTGGTCCTGATCTTTTTTTGCCCTTTGCCTGCAGAAGATGAAACATTCTCTTTGAACTACTAAGGAGGTCTGGTGTTTTTCACACTTATCTTTCAGTTGCCTGTTAACCCCTTGCAAATTTTCATTATTTTTTTAGGGTATCAATGACATGTGGCCATAGCTGTCTAATCCCATTGCCCTTATAGGTAGTGTTTTATCTGTTGCTTCTCAAAACCCTGATATTTGCATTGTGTCGTACATTCTTCCCCACTGGCACACTACCACAGTGATTGCTTGTTATAGTTTTTTTTTTTTAACTTTATATTTTATACTGGCTACTCTTTGGTGCACGGGCTTCTCATTGCAGTGGCTTCTATTGTTGTGGAGCACGGGCTGTAGGGTGCGTGGGCTAAGTAGATATGGTGCATGGGATTAGTTACTCTGTGGTATGAGGGGTCTTACTGGACCAGGAATTGAACCTGTGTCCCGTCCACTGGCAGGCAGATTCTTAACCCCTGGACCACCAGGGAAGTCATGAAACACAGTTGATTTTTACATATATTCTCTTTATCTAGCAACCTTGCTAAATTTACATGCTTATTCTAATAGTTTTTAATGTGGATTCTTCTGGGTTTTCTATGATTTATTTAAACTGTCCAGAAATATTTATAAAAATTGACTGTTCAGTTCAGTTCAGTCACTCAGATATGTCCAATTCTTTGCGACACCATGGACTGTAGCACGCCAGGCCTCCCGGTCCATCGCCAACTCCTGGAGTTTACTAAACTCATATCCATTGAGTCGGTGATGCCATCCAACCATCTCATCCTCTGTCGGCCCCTTCTTCTCCTGCCTTCAATCTTTCCTAGCATCAGGGTCTTTTCCAATGAGTCAGTTCTTCTCATCAGGTGGTCTAAGTATTGGAGCTTCAGCTTCAGCATCAGTCCTTCAAGTGATATTCAGAACTGATTTCCTTTAGGATGGACTGGTTGGATCTCATTCAGTGCAAGGGACTCGCAAGAGTCTTCTTCAATACCACAGTTCAAAAGCATCAATTCTTCCACACTCAGCTTTCTTTATAGCCCAACTCTCACATCCATACATGACTACTGGAAAAACCATAGCTTTGACCAGACGGACTTTTGTTGGGAAAGTAATGTTTCTGCTTTTTAATATGCTTTCTAGGTTGGTCATAACTTTTCTTCCAAGGAGCAAGTGTCTTTTAATGTCATGGCTGCAATCACCATCTGCAGTGATTTTGGAGCCCCCAAAATAAAGTCTGTCACTGTTTCCCCTATTTCCCTATCTATTTCCCATGAAGTGATGGGACCAGATGCCATGATCTTCGTTTTCTGAATGTTGAGTTTTATGCCAACTTTTTCACTCTTCTCTTTCACTTTCATCAAGAGGCTCTTTAGTTTCTCTTCACTTTCTGCCATAAGGGTGGTGTCATCTGCATATCTGAGGTTATTGAGATTTCTCCTGGAAATCTTAATTCCAGTTTGTGCTTCTTCCAGCCCAGCGTTTCTCATGATGTGCTCTGCATATAAGTTAAATAAGCAGGGTGACAATATACAGCCTTGACGTACTCCTTTTCCTATTTGGAACCACTCTGTTGTTCCATGTCCAGTTCTACCTGTTGCTTCCTGACCTGCATACAGATTTCTCAAGAGGCAGGTCAAGTGGTCAGGTATTCCCATCTCTTTAAGAATTTTCCAAAGTTTATTGTGATCCACATAGTCAAAGGCTTTGGTATAGTCAATAAAGCAGAAGTAGATATTTTTCTGGAACTCTCTTGCTTTTTCCATGATCCAGTGGATGTTGGCAATTTGATCTCTGGTTCCTCTCCCTTTTCTAAAACCAGCTTGAACATCAGGAAGTTCATGGTTCACATATTGCTGAAGCCTGGCTTGGCGAATTTTGAGCATTACTTTACTAGCGTGTGAGATGAGTGCAATTGTGCAGTAGTTTGAGCATTCTTTGGCATTGCCTTTCTTTGGGATTGGAATGAAAACTGACCTTTTCCAGTCCTGTGGCCACTGCTGAGTTTTCCAAATTTGCTGGCATATTGAGTGTAGCACTTTCACAGCATCATCTTTTAAGATTTAAAATAGCTCAACTGGAATTCCGCAACCTCTACTAGCTTTGTTCATAGTGATGCTTTCTAAGGCCCACTTGACTTCACATTCCAGGGTGTCTGGCTCTAGGTGAGTGATCACACCATCATGATTAATTGGATCATGAAGATATTTTTTGTGTAGTTCTTCTGTGTATTCTTTCCACCTCTTCTTAATATCTTCTGCTTCTGTTAGGTCCATCCCATTTCTGTCCTTTATTGTGCCCATCTTTGCATGAAACATTTCTTTGGTATTTCCAATTTTCCTGAAGAAATCTCTAGACTTTTCCATTCTATTATTTTTCTCCATTTCCTTGCTTTTATTGCTGAGGAAGGGTTTCTTATCTCTCCTTGCTATTCTTTGGAACTCTGCATTCAAATGGGTATATATCTTGCCTTTTCTCCTTTGCCTTTAGCTTCTCTTCTATTCACAGCTATTTGTAAGGCCTCCTCAGACAACCATTTTGTCTTTTTGCATTTCTTTTCATTGGGTATGGTCTTGATCCCTGCCTCCTGTACAATGTCATGAACCTCTGTTCATAGTTCTTCAGGCACTCTCTCTATCAGATCTAATTCCTTGAATCTATTTGTCACTTCCACTGTATAATGTAAGGGATTTGATTTAGGTCATACCTGAATGGTCTAGTGGTTTTCCCTACTTTCTTCAATTTAAGCCTGAATTTGAGAATAAAGAGTTCATGATCTGAGCCACAGTCAGCTCGTGGTCTTGTTTTTGCTGACTGTATAGAACTTCTCCATCTTTGGCTGCAAAGAATATAATCAATCTGATTTTGGTGTTGACCATCTGGTGATGACCATGTGTCAAGTCTTCTCTTGTGTTGTTGCAAGAGGATGTTTGCTATGACCAGTGTGTTCTCTTGGCAAAACTCTATTGGCTTTCAGCCTGCTTCATTCCAAATTTGCCTGTTACTCCAGGTGTTTCTTGACTCCCTAATTTTGATTCCAGTCCCCTATAATGTAAAGGACATCTTTTGGGGGTATTAGTTCTAGAAGGTCTTGTAGGTCTTCCTAGAACTGTTCAACTTCGGCTTCTTCAGCATTACTGGTTGGGGCATAGACATGGATTACTGTGATATTGAATGATTTGCCTTGGAACGAACAAAGATGATTCTGTCATTTTTGAGATTGCATCCAAGTACTGCATTTTGGACTCTTTTGTTGACCATGATGGCTACTCCATTTCTTCTAAGGGATTCCTGCCCACAGTAGTAGATATAATGGTCATCTGAGTTAAATTCACCCATTCCAGTCCATTTTAGTTTGCTGATTCCTAAAATGTCTCTTGCTATCTCCTGTTTGACCACTTCCAATTTGCCTTGGTTCATTGACCTAACATTCCAGGTTCCTATGCAATATTGCTCTTTACAGCATCGGACTTCACTTCCATCACCAGTACATACACAACTGGGTGTTTTTGCTTTGGGTCCATCTCTTCATTCTTTCTGGAGTTATTTCTCCATTGATCTCCAGTAGCATATTGGGCACCAACCGACCTGGCAAGTTCATCTTTCAATGTCCTATCTTTTGTTCATGAGGTTCTCAAGGCAAGAATACTGAAGTAGTTTGCCATTCCCTTCTCTAGTGGACTATGTTTTGTCAGAACTCTCCACCATGACCCGTCCGTCTTGGGTGGCCCTACACGGCATGGCTCATAGTTTCATTGTTAGACAAGGCTGTGGTCCATGTGATCAGATTGGTTAGTTTTCTGTGATTGTGGTTTTTAGTCTGGGTGCCCTCTGATGGAGAAGGGTAAGGGGCTTATGGAAGCTTGCTGATGGGAGAGACTGAGGGGGAAATTGGGTCTTGTTTTGATGGGGCCATGTTCAGTAAATCTTTAATCCAATTTTCTGTTGATGGGTGGGGCTGTGTTCCCTCCCTGTTATTTACCTGGGCCAAACTATGGTGGAGGTAATGAGGATACTGGTGACCTCCTTCAAAAGGTCCCATGCATGCATTGCTACACTCAGTGCCCCCAGCCCTGCAGCAGGCCACTGCTGACCCATGCCTCTGTTGGAGACTCCTGGACATCGGGCAAGTCTGGGTCAGTCTCTTGTGGGATCATCTCTCCTTTCTCTTGGGTCCCGGTGCACACAAGGTTCTGTTTGTGCCCTCCCAGGATCTGTTTCCCAGTCCTGTGTAAGTTCTGGTGGCTCTATGGTGGGGTCAATGGCGACCTCCTCCAAAAGGGCTTATGCCATACCCAGGTCTGCTGCACCCAGAGCCCCTGTCCCTGTGGCAGTCCACTGCTGACCCATACCTCCTCAGGAGACACTCAAACACAGTTCTGTCTCAGTCTCTGTGGGGTCTCTGGGTCCTGGTGCACACAAGGTTTGTTTGAGCCCTCTCAGCGTCTCTGGCGGCTATGGGGTTTGATTCTAAACGTGATTTAGCCCTTCCTACCGTCTTGCTGGGGCTTCTCCTTAGTTCTTGGAAGTGAGGTATCTCCTCACTGTCACTTGAGTGCTGTGCAGCCGCCACCCCAGCACCTACCATCTTGCTGGGGCTTCTCTGCCCTTGGATGTGGGGTATCTCCTCAGAGCCGCTCCCATGCTGTGCAACCGCTGTGTACCCGTTGGCGTACACAGGCCATTTTATAAGTGTCAATACATTTCAAAGGATTGAAATTGTACATAGTTTGTTCTCTGATCACAGTGAAATTAATCTGGAAATTGATAAAAATTTCTTAAGTGGCTGGAAGTTGAGGAATCTACTTACTGGTAACAAAGATCAATTAAGAAGTCAAGATGAAAATTAGAGAATATTTTGAAGTGAATGTTAGTAAAATTAAGATGTATTAAAACATGTGGTACAAAGCCAAAGAGGCAAATTTATAGCCCCGATTGCATACATTAGAAAGAAGGATGTTGTGTGCTGGTCTTAGCCTATCAGTAACCAATGTTATGCTTGGACCAGCTCTTGCGGTTTTTGTTATAACTGCACAGTGCCTGCCAGCAATAACCATCAGAAACTTTGTAAGTTTATTACTTATAAGACATAGAAACTACACAGCATATCAGGGTACACAGAGCGAGGTCATTTACAGAGACCACAGGGGTCTGTGGTGCTGCTTTTATCAGAGTTGAGGATGGGGGCTTAAGGTTTCCTGCACTCATTTTTATTTATTTATTTTGCCGTGTATGGTCTTCACTGAGGCATGCGGGATCTAGTTCCCTGAGCAGGGATTGAACTAGGGCTCCCTGCATTGGGAGCTAAGAGTCTTAGCCATTGGACCACCAGGGAAGTCCCTCATGGGCTTATTCTTTATTGGTGAATTTAAAACATAAGAGGCAAAATTTTACGAGCTGGAAGAGAAAAAATCAAGTAGCCCAAGTGATCAGTTACAGAAATCAACTAGATCTCTAGAGCAAAGAAGCCTCAGTGTGGGAAGACATCTTGGCTCTATCTAGCCTGAGTCTGGCAATGTGTTCATTGGAGATAGCAGTCTTTGAAAGGAATGCCTTTTTGAGATAGATGCCTCTGCAACCAAAGCTTAAGTCGGGCACTTGCATTACAAAAAGCAAACAAGCAAAAATGACAAACCACGGTAATCAGGGCTTACACTACAAAAGGCCAAAGTCAGTGATCTAAATATCAATCTCAACAATTAGAAACAGAAAGCTTAATCTAATAGAACAGAAGAAAAGAAATTGTAAATACAACAGTATTTCTATTGTTTTAGTGGTTGCTGCATAGATACACGTATATCCTTGATATAGCAGATCTACTGTAAAGTAATATTTTTCTCACTTCCTGGACTTTGTCAGGACCATGTATCTCTACCCCTTCTTAAACCCCAAGAAATCATGTCATTGTTTTATGCAGTGAATAATCATTTGGATTTATATATTTATTCTTTCTGTTATTATTTATTCCTCTCTCAATTTCCATGCTTTTATCCAGGATATTTTTTTCTTCTGCCTGAAGAATTTGTTTTGGTAGATTTTTATCTTTATTTTATTTCCTTTTTGAACATTGTTTTCTTTAGATGTAGAATTTTAGGTTAGCAGTTACTTTTCATCCCTTCAAATAAGCCATTCTATTGTCTTATAGATGGTTTTCATTGTTTCTATTGAAAGTCAGCCCTATTCTTTGATGGTACTGAATCTTTTTTACTGTAGCAACTTAAACCTTATTCATCTTTGTCTTTTAGCAGTATTACTATGACTTTTAGCTTCCCAGGTGGCACAGTGGTAAAGAATTTTCCTGCTAATGCAGGAGACACAGAAGACATGGGTTCAATCTCTGGGTTGGGAAGATCCTCTAGAGGAGGAAATGACAACCCATTCCAGTATTCTTACCTGGAAAATGCCATGGACAGAGGAGCCTGGTGGGTTACAGTCCATGGGGTCACAAAGAGTTGGATGGTTCCAGTTTCAGAGTAACTGAGCATGACGAATGATGATATGACTTTCATTGAGCCTGCTTGGGTTTCATAGAGCTTCTTGATGTTGTAGATTAATGTCATGGTTGTTTTTGTAATATCCTCAGGCAATATTATGTAAAATACTCATTTTGTCTCAATGTATCCTCTCCTAGGTCTTCAATAACTTGTCTGCTAGATCTTTTATACAGCTTTATTTTCCGTCATTTCCCCCCTCTGTTTTTTAGTCAACTGACCTAACTTTCCATTCTATTCCTCTTTTCTCCTATTTGATATGTCTATAAATTTCTTAATTTTACTAAGTTTTTTCAGTCTAGAATTTTTAATTAATTTCAGTTTCTGATCAACTTGTCCATCTTCTCCTCTATTTTCTGAAAATGTTGGTCACCGTCATTTTAACATCCTTGCATGAGAACTCCAAGGTCTGCATCATCTTGAGTCTGTTTCTTTCTTTTTAAAATATTTTTTCATGATTTTTGAGCATTTAACTCTCTCGGCATGCCTAAGAATTAAAAAAAAAAACCAGATGTTGTGTATGAAAAATTATAGAGATAATTTGTGCAGTTCTGCTTCCTGTTATCTTTGTCCAGAGAGGAGCAAGAATAGATCACCTTTACCAAGGCTTGGGTTGAGGTGGATCAATGCAAACAAGTCCGTAATGCAGTACTTGGATGCAGTCTCAAAAACGACAGAATGATCTCTGTTCGTTTCCAAGGCAAGCCATTCAATATCACAGTAATCCAAGTCTATGCCCCAACCAGTAATGCTGAAGAAGCTGAAGTTGAACTGTTCTAAGAAGACCTACAAGACCTTTTAGAACTAACACCCCCAAAAGATGTCCTTTTCATTATAGGGGACTGGAATGCAAAAGTAGGAAGTCAAGAAACACCTGGAGTAACAGGCACATTTGGCCTTGGGATACGGAATGAAGCAGGGCAAAGACTAATAGAGTTTTGCCAAGAAAATGCACTGGTTATAGCAAACGCCCTCTTCCAACAACATAAGAGAAGACTCTACACATGGACATCACCAGATGGTCAACACCAAAATCAGATTGATTATGTTCTTTGCAGCCAAAGATGGAGAAGCTCTATACAGTCAGCCAAAACAAGACCGGGAGCTGACTGTGGCTCAGATCATGAACTCCTTATTGCCAAATTCAGACTTAAATTGAAAGTAGGGAAAACCACTAGACCACTCAGGTATGACCTAAATCAAATCCCTTATGGTTATACAGTGGAAGTGAGAAACAGATTTAAGGGACTAGATCTGATAGATAGAGTGCCTGATGAACTATGGAATGAGGTTCGTGACATTGCACAGGAGACAGGGATCAAGACCATCCCCATGGAAAAGAAATGCAAAAAAGCAAAATGGCTGTCTGGGGAGGCCTTACAAATAGCTGTGAAAAGAAGAGAAGCAAAAAGCAAAGGAGAAAAGGAAAGATATAAGCATCTGAATGTAGAGTTCCAAAGAATAGCAAGAAGAGATAAGAAAACCTTCCTCAGCGATCAATGCAAAGAAATAGAGGAAAACAACAGAATGGGAAAGACTAGAGATCTCTTCAAAGAAAATCAGAGATACCAAGGGAACATTTCATGCAAAAATGGGCTCAATAAAGGACAGAAATGGTATGGACCTAACAGAAGCAGAAGATATTAAGAAGAGGTGGCAAGAATACACAGAAGAACTGTACAAAAAAGATCTTCACGAACCAGATAATCATGGTGGTTCACTCACCTACAGCCAGACATCCTGGAATGATCCTGGAATGTGAAGTCAAGTGGGCCTTAGAAAGCATCACTATGAACAAAGCTAGTGGAGGTGATGGAATTCCAGTTGAGCTATTCCAAATCCTGGAAGATGATGCTGTGAAAGTGCTGCACTCAATATGCCAGCAAATTTGGAAAACTCAGCAGTGGCCACAGGACTGGAAAAGGTCAGTTTTCATTCCAATCCCAAAGAAAGGCAATGCCAAAGAATGCTCAAACTACTGCACAATTGCACTCATCTCACATGCTAGTAAAGTAATGCTCAAAATTCTCCAAGCCAGGCTTCAGCAATGCGTGAATCGTGAACCTCCTGATGTTCAAGCTGGTTTTAGAAAAGGCAGAAGAACCAGAGATCAAATTGCCAACATCCGCTGGATCATGGAAAAAAACAAGAGAGTTCCAGTAAAACATCTATTTCTGCTTTATTGACTATGCCAAAGCCTTTGACTGTGTGGATCACAATAAACTGGAAAATTCTGAAAGAGATGGGAATACCAGACCACCTGACCTGCCTCTTGAGAAATCTGTATGCAGGTCAGGAAGCAACAGGTAGAACTGGACATGGAACCACAGACTGGTTCCAAATAGGAAAAGGAGTACGTCCAGGCTGTATATTGTCACCCTGCTTATTTAACTTATATGCAGAGTACATCATGAGAAACGCTGGACTGGAAGAAGCACAAGCTGGAATCAAGATTGCTGGGAGAAATCTCAATAACCTCAGATATGCAGATGACACCACCCTTATGGCAGAAAGTGAAGAGGAACTAAAGAGCCTCTTGATGAAAGTGAAAGAGGAGAGTGAAAAAGTTGGCCTAAAGCTCAACATTCAGAAAACGAAGATCATGGCATCTGGTCCCGTCACTTCATGGGAAATAGATGGGGAAACAGTGGAAACAGTGTCAGACTTAATTTTTTTGGGCTCCAAAATCACTGCAGATGGTGACTGCAGCCATGAAATTAAAAGACGCTTACTCCTTGGAAGAAAAGTTATGACCAACCTAGACAGCATATTGAAAAGCAGAGACATTACTTTGCCAACAAGGGTCCATCTAGTCAAGGCTCTGGTTTTTCCTGTGGTCATGTATGGATGTGAGAGTTGGACTGTGAAGAAGGCTGAGCACCGAAGAATTGATGCTTTTGAACTGTGGTGTTGGAGAAGACTCTTGAGAGTCCCTTGCACTGCAAGAAGATCCAACCAGTCCATTCTGAAGGAGATCAGCCCTGGGATTTCATTGGGAGGAATGATGCTAAAGCTGAAACTCCAGTACTTTGGCCACCTCATGCTTAGAGTTGACTCATTGGAAAAGACTCTGATGATGTGAGGGATTGGGGGCAGGAGGAGAAGGGGACGACAGAGGATGAGACGGCTGGATGGCATCACTGACTCGATGGACGTGAGTCTGAATGAACTCCGGGAGTTGGTGATGGACAGGGAGGCCTGGCGTGCTTGGATTCATGGGGTCGCAAAGAGTCGGACACGACTGAGTGACTGAACTGAATGCTGGATTTTTATGTGAGTTTTGCCGTTAATCCTAAAGTCTCCTCATTTCAAACTTTTTTCTGGACGTCTGGGTTGTTTATCCAGGGCCATTTTCTTTGAGAACCTGTAAGATTTAATTTTTGCCTCCCCGGTCTCATTAGACTGTTCAAAACTCAACTCAGATTCTCAGCATTTTGGTGACTGTTTTCTATTTTGCTTCTCAGCCTCTCAATCCTGCCTTTCTTATAGCCTAACAAATATCTCAAAGGGAAAGGCACCACAGTGTACTTCGCTTCTCTCCAATATCTTGAATACTCAAATTATTGTATCTTTAAAAGTATCCATTTTTTAATTCTCTCTAAGTTTCCCTATTGTTTCATATTAACTCTGTAAAACATTGCTCTTCAACAAGCCATGTGGCTAAGGTCAGGTGCACAAATTCCAGAGGCTTTTTCAATGAGAAGATTGTACTAGGTTTATTGATGTATTCCTAATACTTTCTTCAATACTTGATACATGGAAGTGCTTAGAAATTTTTTCAATGAATGAAAATGCATGAGAGAAGTGTAAAATAGACACATCCTTGGGATTTTTTGATCTGATGAAATAGCTAAGACTTAGTCAAAAGGTCTAATGCTTTAATTAGAGCATTAGATTTAATTGTTAATTAGCTTAATTAATTAGATTTCATTGTTGATTTAATTCTAACATATCTAATAGAGTTTTCTTTATAACTTGAATTCTCTTTTATCTTTTCCACCCCCTGTAAAACATTTGGAACCCATCCTACAATTTATCTCTTAGTCTTATATTGTCTTAATAATTGCTTGATGTTATAATCTGGGAGATATATTTGTCTTCTTAACATAAGGTAAACTCTAGAAAACAGGCTGTGTTATATTTCTGCTACATTCTTCAAGGTACCTCAAGCAATGCTGAATACATTTGTAGCATATGATAATTTCTTCTTTACAATATAAAGTAATCAAAGTTAAAATGCTGTATTCTAAGCTCCAGGGATTCAAATGACATGTATTGCAATGTATATTTTTTAAATTAAAAAAATCTTGGATGTGTATATTTTTGATACATAGTGGTTTTTAGTAGGCTGCTTTCAGAGCCCTGTGTTTATGAACAAGCACCCCAACACTCCATCGGTGTCATTCCTAGTGGCCACCATGGCCTGATAAGAGGAGGACAGAATGATTGTGGTTAAAAAATAAGGATCTCTGTTTATAGTATGCTTCATATATGACACGGAGAAGGCAATGGCACCCCACTCCAGTACTCTTGCCTGGAAAATCCATGGACGGAGGAGCCTGGTAGGCTGCAGTCCATGGGGTCACTAAGAGTTGGACACGACTGAGTGACTTCACTTTCATTTTTTACTTTCATGCATTGGAGAAGAAAATGGCAACCCACTCCAGTGTTCTTGCCTGGAGAATCCCAGGGATGGGGGAGCCTGGGAGGCTGCCATCTATGGGGTTGCAGAGTTGGACACGACTGAAGCTACTTAGCAGCAATATATGGCAGATATCATGGTTATTATTTTAATTAATTGCTTCATTTAATCTTCATAATAACCCAATTCAAAGATACGATTGTTATCCCAATTTTTAGAGGAAACTGAGGCAGGAAAAGGTTAAGTCACTTTCCTAAGGTTATAAAGCTAGTGAGTGGAGGAACTAGGATAGTGATGTGGTAGCATGTAGCCTAAGAAAAACATGTTACACTGTTCTACTCTCCACTTCAGACTCTCCAGTCCCTGGTCTGATAATGAAAGAGAAGCAGGGAGATACGTATGATTCAGTTTATTGTCTCATTGCCCTCAGTATAGAAGCACTGAGAGGAAGGGAAGAAATTCTTATTTGAAAGTTCTTTCACCCTAGGCATATATACTTGTCTGTAGTAAAAGACGTTTTACAGTAAACAGAATTTGGTTCAAAAATGTGTTTCTTTAATTTTCTGGGTTCTCTTGTTTCTTCATTTTTCACTGGAAAATTTTGCTGTACTCAAGAAGTATAAGGGGACATGTATGCATATGGCTGATTCATGTTGATGTATGGCAGAAACCAACAAAATATTATAAAGCAATTATCTTTCAATTAAAAATATGTATAAAATATTGAAAGTGTCAGAGAAGAACCCTAAAAGTATTTAATGGGATGAAAATGTTGTTCTGTAAGGACAGAATGAAACATTAGGCTTCTTGATTTGGGAAGAATAAATGCTAAATGAATGTCCTCAAAGTCTAGAAAATCACAGAAGTTATTTTTTGGATGAAAAAAGGATAAAATATATGAAGAATAATGTTTGTAATATATGAACTGTTTAGAAGGGGGAAAAATAACAGGTTTCATCTAGAAGAATTGAGAACCAGTTAGCCAGATGCAAGTGACAGAGAAGTTCATTTTCCCAGAAATTCAAAATTGGAGAAAGATGGTAGCAATAACCCTGTGTACGAGACAGCAAAAGAGACACTGATGTATAGAACAGTCTTTTGGACTCTGTGGGAGAGGGAGAGGGTGGGAAGATTTGGGAGAATGGCATTGAAACATGTAAAATATCATGTATGTAACGAGTTGCCAGTCCAGGTTCGATGCACGATACTGGATGCTTGGGGCTGGTGCACTGGGACGACCCAGAGGGATGGTATGGGGAGGGAGGAGGGAGGAGGGTTCAGGGTGGGGAACACATGTATACCTGTGGCGGATTCATTTTGATATTTGGCAAAACTAATACAGTATGTAAAGTTTAAAAATAAAATAAAATAAAAAAATAAGATAAAAAAAAGAAAAATGAAGATTGTGATGGTTTCTCTTTTTATTGGATTAATTATGAGAAAAGAGGAAAGAGAGAGTGAGGGACGTCTCTGTTTCAGATTGAAAGAGATTAATAATGTCCTGCCAATAACCAGAAATTTAACAGATAAATTTGTTGGGCACAAAATTTGGGTATTGCAACTAGAAAGCTTGTGTGTGTGTGTGTGTGCACGCACATGCACTCCAAACAGGGTGATGCATAGCTTCATGATATTTCTGGTTATAAAGTCTAGGCACTTCAGGAACATGGATTATAAGAGAAAATTCAGCGTTGGTCTGCTTAAGTTGAGATAACACTGCCCTTTAAATCAACCGATGGTCAACAGCAGATTAAGACAGTGAAGAGGAGCAGAAGACCATACTGAGGAGTTGTTAAGTCTTTTAAGCTTGCTTTATTCCATCTCTGAACATTAGTGTAAATTTCACAAATGATTGTATGTCAAAAGGAAGCTTTGGAATTTCACTTCAATGAAATTTACTGACAGACATTTTTATTCAACATAACTTTTGTAGTTTTTCACAGAGTGCTGCAAGAGACAAGTTCAAGCACTTCAGAATAATGGAGAAGGATGAAGGGAGCAAGACTCTCCCTTGCATTCTCAGGTATGTAGGGTTTCTAGACTCATGAGTATTCCACTTGCCCTTTTATAGGTGAATTTAGGTTTTAATCACCTGTAGTCCAACTAATGAACACAGTAATCTGGGCTGAATACAGTGGAAATTCACGTCTTGATTTTCAATACAGCCTAAGGTAGTAGCTATTTTAGAATCAGCATCTTCACCATGAATTCCAGTTAAGGAAAGCTAGGTAAATGTTGGTCTCTACCACTCTGGTTTCCCAATTTTGTGATGTGCAGGAAGTCCAGGATGCTTTCAAGTTATTTAACAAATTTTCAAATATTCTCCAAAAGCATTGGAGTTGTTTCTCCTAAGATTCCATGAGAAACTGATGAAGGAATATGTTTTTATTTTCTTCCTAACTGGTTTCTTAAACGTGGATATTTGACCACCATCATAATTATAATTACCTGTTATATTACTGTGTTAAGCACTTTATACCCCTTATATCTTTTAATACTTTCAATAATAAAATAGATAACTAATGAGTACCTATTGTATGGCACAAGGAACTCTACTCGATGCTCTCTGTTGATCTAAATGGGAACAATTTCCAAAAAAGAGGAGATATATGTATATGTATAGCTGACTCATTTTGCTGTACAGTAGAAGCTAACACAACATTGCCAAGCAACTATACCCCAATAAAAGTTAATGAAAAAATACTTTCAGCAGTCTTGTGAGGTAGGTATTTTTGTGTCCTTGTTAGAGCTGTGCGTACTTATGTCTGGGAGATTTAAGAAACTTAAGTCAGAGTTGGGATTCGAATTCAATGCAAAATCTCTGTTTTCAGTCCCTATACTGTATTGATTTTTGTCTTCTGTCCTCTTCTCACAAAATAAACACTGGTTAAAAAAGATAAATAGAATATTCCATTAGATATGAAAGTGAAAGTCGCTCAGTCATGTCTGACGCTTTGCAGCCCCATGGACTCTATAGTCTATGGAATTCTCCAGGCCAGAATACTGGAGTGGATAGCCTTTCCCTTCTACAGGGGGTCTTCCCAACCCAGGGATTGAACGTAAGTCTCCCACATTGCAGGCAGATTCTTTACCAGCTGAGATATAAGTATATATTTATACTTGAAATATTATCTTACTGCCTGCATACACATACCACACACAATACACATACAAACACATTAAGTATCATGGCAGTGTTGTTGTTCGGTCGCTCAGTCATGTCCAGTTCTTTCTGACCCTATGCACTGCAGCATGCCAGACTTCCCTGTCCTTCACCGTCTCATGGAGCTTGCTCAAACTCATGTCCATTGAGTGGGTGATGCCACCCAACCATCTTGTCCTCTGTCATCCCCTTCTCCTCCTGCCTTTTGTCTTTCCCAGCATCAGGGTCTTTTCCAATAAGTCAGCTCTTCACACAGGCATATAAAATGTTATTTTTCTGGGCATTTGAATGATTATTAAAACTGGCTTTTGGATATGTTTATAAGGCAAGATTTATAAGTTTCAGAGATAAAAATATTTAGATCTTCATTTATTACCCATGGACTTTCGGGCTTGGTGAAAATATATACTACAGAAAATTTCTGCAAGTCCAGCAGAAATCAGCTTTGTGGGGATAGACTGGGTAGAAAAATTAATGGAGAGTATAAAGCCACTGCAGATTCCTTGGATTACTAGCGGATTCGAAAATGAACAGGTATTTGCATGAACAGTAGTTTGACTGCTTATTATATTTTGCCCTCTTCCCTGGTCACATTACATGATGTAACCCAATGAATCAGAAATTGGATCTCTATGGGGAAATGTGGGTGACCACAATTCCTTGCTAGTCACTACTTCTCCCAATGAGCTATTCCAACATTCCCTGGAATCATTCTGGAAATCAACCAGAATGTAATATTTGTTAAGGAAGTTTGCTAAAATGCTTGCAAATAGAGCATACAGCACTGATCCGAGTCCTGTTTCAGGGACTTCCACTCCTGACATCCAAGTAACCTTCTGAATTGGAGTCTTTTGTCTTAGAGTTCTGCTTCTTGTCCTCCCTTCAGAAATTACCGTTATCTCCAAGATGTTAGTGTCTTTTTCTCAGGGGCACCACTATCTTAAAATCTACTGTCTGTAAGCCTCTAAGACCTGGTCTTTATCCACTTTGTCTGGTTTATGCATGCCTGCATTTATGAAACAGAGCTGATCCGGTTGGTGGGATTTACTCATGAATGAGGGATGGAACTGATATGTCTACCTCTTGCTACTCATACAATGTGTGGTAGTTTAAAACATTTTGGTTTTATTAGATAAAACTTACTGCATCAGCTATAACTTCTAGTACAATGTTAAAAAGGAGTGATGAAGATTTCTTTCTATTTCTAGTTTAATGGGAGTTTTCTTTTTCTTTTTTTAAATCACAAATGAGTGTTAGATTTTGTCAAATGCTTTTTTGTGTGCATCTAATGATATGTTCCTGTTATTTGAATTAAATTAATTGATTTTCAAAATGTTGAACCAACCTTATGTATCTGAAACAGTTCCCAGTTAATGTGGTATTCTTTTTATGCATTTGATTTGATTTGCTAATGTTTTGTTGAGGGTTTTTGCAGCTATATTCATGAGAGTTAATGATCTGTAGTTTTCTTTTCTTATAATGTCTTTGTCTGGTTTTGGTATTCACATAATGCTGGAATCCCAGAATGAGTTAGAAAGGATTTCTTCTGCTTCTGTTCTCTGAAAGAGATTGTGGATAATATAATTTCTCTTTTTATGTATTTGGTAGAATTCACTAGTGAACCCATCTCATTCTGGTGCTTTCTGTTTTGGAAAGTTGTTAATTACTAATTCAATTTATTTCACAGATACTGGCCTATTCATATTATTTATTTCTTTTTCTGTGAGTCTGAGAGACTTGTGTCTTTTAAGGAACTTGTCCATTTCATCTAAGTTATCAAATTTGTGGGCATAGTTCTTCACTGTATTCCTTTATTATTATTTTAACATGCATGGAATCTGCATTGATTTCCCTCTTTAATTTGGGATATTAGTCTTTTTCTTTCTCCCTCTCTATTTTTTTTTTTTTTGGGTCTTAGTTAACCTGACTAGTGGCTGATCAATTTTATTAATTTTTCCCCCCAAAACCAATGTTTGATATTGTAGATTTTCTCTATTGATTTCTTTTTTAAAATTTATTGATTCTGTTCTTTTTGTTGTTTATGTTCTTCTGCTTATTTGAATTTAATCTGCTCTTCTTTTTCCAGTTTCTTTAAGTAAAAACTTATAATATTGATTTTATATCTTTCTTCATTTCTAATCTAGGAATTCAGTGCTGTAACTTCCCAATGAGCACTGCTTTTGCTGCAAACTACAAATTTTGAAAAGCCGTACTTTCATTTTCATTTAGTTAAAAATAGTTTAAATGTTTCTAATGATTTCTTCCTTGACCCATATGTTATTTAAAAGTATGTTGTTGCTGTTTTCTACACGTCTTTCTGTTATTGATTTCTAACTTAATACCATTGTGGTCTGTGAGTATGTAGTATATGATTTCTATTCTTTTAAATTTGTTTAATTGTGAATTATGGCCCAGAATGTAGTCCATCTAGGTGAATGCCCCGTGTGAACTTGAGAAGAATGTGTTTTATGCTTTTGTTCAATGAAGTAATCTATAGATGTTAATCACATCCATCCGGCTATGTCTTTACTCATTTCCTGCCTGCTGGATCTGTCCATTTCTGATAGAGAGGTGTTGAAATCTCTGTTTATCATAGTGGATTCATCTATTTCTCCTTGCAGTTCTCTCTGGTTTTGCCTCATGTAGTTTCCTGCTCATCCATGTTAAAGATTGTTATGTCTTCTTAGAGAATTGATTCTTTTATCATTATGTTATATCTTTCTCTGGCCCTGATAACTTGCCTTGCTTTGTAGTCTTCTCTGACACTTACTTTTTATAACCTGTTTCATCGTGCCTAAAAATGGAAAACTATTGCCTCTAGGAGTTATTGTGAGATTTACTGGACTAATGAAATTAGAGCACTTAAAACAGTGACTAATGTGTTATAAACATGCAAAAGTGCTCCCCACTATTATCAATAAAGTGCCTATTACAATGTGGGTACTCAAGGATAGCTCTTACTTTATATTTTAGCTCACAGAAACATTTTCATAAAATCCTTATTCATTAATTTCTCAAGTGAGTTATGTCAGTGATGTAGGCAAAGATCATAAAGAAGGAAGGATCCGATTCTGTACAGACTTTTAAGTTATAACCGATTTATTATAAGATATGAGGGGAGCCATGGATGTCTCCAAGCTTTTAAACTTTGAGTACCAGAGTGAACAATATTGCATTTTCTGAGATGAAGAACGCAAAGCAGATGGGGTTTTTCAGAGGAAAACAAAAGTTCTGTTTTTATTATTTAAATTTCAGAGGACTATTTGAAATCCATTAACTAGTAAAATTGGAGAAGGAAACGGCAACCCACTCCAGCCTTATTGCCTGAAGAATCCTATGGACAGAGGAGCCTGGCAGGCTACAGTCCATGGGGTCACAAAGAGTCAGACATGACTGAGGGACTAACACTTCTACGACTAGTAAATTGGATACAATAAAGTTGAGCATGTAATTGACCATTTCAATCAGGATACTTTGAGAGTGACAGGACTATTAACTGGTAGGAATCTAAGACAGTAAACTAAATTTGAACTTTCCCTGGTGAGTGGTCACCTTAGATATAAACATCTAGAATTTAATGGGAAGAGTAAGTCTAGAGTTATGTGTGGACGTAAACAGGGTATGCTGCTGCTGCTGCTAAGTAGCTTCAGTCGTGTCCGACTCCATGCGACCCCATAGATGGCAGCCCACCAGGCTCCCCCATCCCTGGGATTCTCCAGGCAAGAACACTGGAGTAGGTTGCCATTTCCTTCTCCAATGCATGAAAGTGAAAAGTGAAAGTGAAGTCACTCAGTCGTGTCCAACTCTCAGCGACCCCATGGACTGCAGCCCACCAGGCTCCTCCGTCCGTGAGATTTTCCAGGCAAGAGTACTGGAGTGGGGTGCCGTTGCCTTCTCTGAAGCAGGGTATAGCAAGTGTTAAGCAGTAAGACCAATGAAATCACACCAATGAGTAGGTAGTGAGAATATATAAAAATGACAAGAGGTATGAAGATCAAGAACTAAACTCTGGCTGGTTGACAATATGTTTATAAAAGAAATAAGGACTATTGTGAAAGAGATCTGAGACCTAGAATACCATGTTATATAAAATAGCAATGGTGAGATTAAATCTAGAGTAAAAATCTGTCCTTTGGCTTAGGTTACTTACATTGCTATAGGTGAGAAAAAAGAACACTTTTGGTAAAAACATTAATTTTTTTTAGTTGATTTAAAGTTTTTAAAATCAAAGTACATATTTGGTTAAAAAAAAGTCAAATACGACTATATATTAACACAAATCAATACAAACTGGAATCCTCCTTCTGTACTACTTTATATGACTTAGGCTTCCTCTGAAAGGGCAATTATTTTGAACTTTTTCTCTGACTTTTACTTTATGTATGGTGTTATGTGAGTATAAAAGCACTAAACCTCATAGGAATGTTGAGAAGATTAAATACAATAATATATGTAAACTGCAAGGACTCAATATGTTAGCTGTTACTTTTTATTTTTAGTTTACAGTTATGGAAGAAAAGGCTAAGTAAAATGGTTACACTACTTAATTTCTATTGATATTAGAGAAAAATGTTCTTGACACATATTTGCCATCAAGACAAAAACTTTCACATCATAAGGATATGATCGCTTGGCAAATGGACTGAATAATGGCCTATTTCTCAATGGGATCTTAATAATGGTTAAATCACAATAGCGATTGAAGAAAATGTTATGAGGCTGCTTTAAAAAGTTAACCCTAATTTGTTAGGTTTAGCAAAATGAAGAGTTTGAAAACTCCACTGTTCTTACCAAAGGAAATAAAATGGAATATGTTAAACCACTGCAAAGTCTGTGTATTTGAGAGCTCTAAAGATCAGTTTTGGCATGCACCATAGTTGATTTAGCATGGAAGAGGGTTTTCAAGCACTGGTATTTCTTGCTCTCATTATTCTTTTTCATCTCTCTACGTAAGACTGTGTGTGCTCAGTCACTTCAGCCATGTCCAGCTCTTTGCAACCCCATGGACTTTGTAGCCTATCACACTCCTCTGTCCATAGGATTCTCCAGGCAAGAATACTGGAGTTGGTTGCCATGCCCTCCTCCAGGGGATCTTCCTGACCCAGGGATTGAACCCACAGCTCTAATGTCTCCTGCATTGGGAGGCAGGTTCTTTACCACTAGAGCCACCTGTGACATCCGTAGGTCTATTGAACTATAAATAGAAAGTTAAAAAAAAAAAAAAGTAATGTAATCAACAGATTTCCCAGTTCACTTAGATTTGCTTTCACAGTTGTAAGATCAAATTTTTACCAAGTTTGAAGAACTTGGTCAGTTCAAAATACATTAACTTTGTCTCAGTAAATTTGCCTTTTTTCAGTATTCCTTTTAGGAAAAGCTACCAGTGATAGTAATTTTGTTTTAATTCTGAAATTTGCATTTACCATAATGTTAGTAAATTATGTCAAATTTAGCTCAGTGGAATTAGATTTATTTATTAGATGTGTTCTTGTTCCAAACTTAGCCTGGTCAAGGAGTAAAAGACAAGAAATAGGAATATAGAAAAGTTTCCTCTTTGAACAGCAATGCCAGGAGAAAATGTCAACCCACTCCAGTATTCTTGCCTGGGAAATCCCATGGACGGAGGAACCTGGTGGGCTACAGTCTACAAGGTAGCAAAGAGTAGGACATGACTGAGCACACACACCAGACAGTCTCTTGTGGTTGTTCTCTGGAAGAGGTTCCTTCTTGTTTTTATATGTTTACATATGTGGACAGTAGCACTCGTACTAATCACAGACTTCAGTGCCCAAAAGCAAAATGGTTTATATAGCCGATAGGTTATTATACTGGACTTTGGGAGAGTAGGTTCATTAATTTTGAACCACTCAGTACTGTAGGTGAATATCATACCCCAGATTATCAATTTAGCTTCTTGGCTGTCTCAACTGTGGAACCCAAACTTAAATATAAACTAAAGCAAAAATATAAGGCAAAAAAGGCCACTAAGAAGTCAGAACTATATTTGCAAAGTCCTAGGACTAAACCTCACATTTTTCTTCTACAGGCTCCCACTCAGGGATTATATCAATGCACTTACTTTAGACATGATGAATGAGGATTGTGTGATGTAATGGAGAAACTTTTAGAGGTCAAAATGATAAGGGTTAGTGAAGGGAGGAAAAAAAATTCATGTTAACAGAACTATAAAAGTACAGATGTTTTGCACTATGAAGTGAAATAGTATGTCTGTATATCTAAAATTTTGATGCATCTCATTTTAGAACAGAATGTTAATTTATGCTTAAATGAGAATTGATAATTATTAGGACATTGCTGTGAAGTAGCTAGGGTTTTTAGAATCAAAAGAATTGCTGTGAAGTAGCTAGTGTTTTTAGAACCAAAAGAATGCTGTTCTAGCCACCTTCCCTTTCTCCATACAAGAACTACATGATAGACAAGCTGGACACTTCTTATTTCCTGGCCATGCCATGTTCTTTCATGCTTTCATGGGTTTGTTTACTCTGATTTCCTTTTGTGGAAGCTGGTCTCTATTTCCTGAACCCCTGCACATCTCTTGGAGATCAGCAGAAACCATTTTATCTGACACTCTCCTTCCTCACTCTCCTCTGACAGAAAGTGTATCTAACATTAAACTTAGTTAATGCAACCGGCCTCAGTTCAGTTTAGTCGCTCAGTTTTGTCCGACTCTTTGTGACTCCATGAATCGCAGCACGCCAGGCCTCCCTGTCCATCACCAACTCCCAGAATTTACCCAGACTCAGGTCCATCGAGTCAGTGATGCCATCCAGCCATCTCATCCTCTGTTGTCCCCTTCTCCTCCTGTGCCCAATCCCTCCCAGCATCAGGGTCTTTTCCAATGAGTCAACTCTTCACATGAGGTGGCCAAAGTATTGGAGTTTCAGCTTCAGCAACCGGCCTACCTAATTTAAAAATTTATGAATGTAATTCTGAGACTCTCTTTAATATAAAGAAAAGTAGGAAAAAAACTAACTTAAAATAATGTGTATTTTGATTGAAAATGGGCATAAAAGCACAGGAAGAGATAATGAAAAATCAGATATTTCTGATATTTAAAATGAATATGTTTAAGAAAAATGAGGTTCACAAGCCAATCTGTATAAGAAGTACAGGAAGTGAAAGAACAAAGGTATGAATATAATGACCATGAACTCTTACAATAAGAAATACATACTAGGTGTGAATATAACTAGCATGCAAACTATTACAATAAGTAATACATGCTAAGTGTGAATATAATACCATGAAGACTGTTTTAATAAGTAATACATACTTATTTGCATATCATCGGAAAAAAAAGGGACATGACCTTCATTGAATTACTGGTAGCATACCAGGACTAACTACCAACAATAGAACCGAGTAAATAAGAAGGTATAATATTCTTGAAACTAAGCTGAGTCTTTTTTATCAGTATATTGTCAAAATTGTTCCCTGATTTATGATGTAGGGGAGAAGTGTGGCTTTCTTAAATTAGTGTTCCATCTAACTTGAACTTCCACTTGGGAGGTGTACATTTAGTCACTGATACTTGAAAGATCGTGGAGGATCATGGATGATCATGGAGATCATCAGGTCCTTTGATATGCAACTGGCAGTCCACTGGAAAAATAAGCAGCAATACAAGGAACTATAAGAAGTTACATAGTCAACATCTGGGCCAGTATCAGAAATGAAAACAACAGGCAACTCAACATAGTTTTAAGGTCACTGTTTGAGTTTGTAAGTAAATTTGAAAACAATATAAAAATATAAGGTAGCTATTATGTTAAATATTTTTAAGCCGCATTTGTTAGTAACATTTAACAAGAGTCCTGTATTTCGTGTGCTTTGCTCTTTTAACAGTGCTGATCTGTTAAAAGAGATCTCAAGTCTTCTTCAATATGATTATGCAGTTGTCTCATTGCTCTCCAGTGACTGAACCACAGCTCTGAAACCTTGCCTATCTAGATAGTCTCTGTCGGGTGTGGCTGTATGTGGATGCCCCAGCAACACCCTGGGCATTTTCAGCATACCCATTTCCTGAAACAATTAAAAATGTGCATTAAATAATCAGTAGTGCTGTTCTCTACAGCTTTCCCCAGTTCTGTGAAATATTCCATTCAACAACACGATTGATCTTCAATAAAGTCTTCCAGTTTGACTTTGATAGATAACATGAAGCTCCTAAATGTGAAAATAAAGGAAATTCTTTATTAACAATCTTATTACATCCCCCCTACAATGTAATGAAATAGTTTTTATGTGTATTTAAGAGCATAAATTTGTGAATCATAATGAAAATATTCATAGTTATTATACTTCAGAATCCTCACTTCATTTAGAAACATGAAGTTTCTAATTTTTTATATAGAACTCTACATCATAAGGTTTAGGAAAACTTAGTTTTTCTGAGCTGAGATACAGCATTGCTTGATAAGCCCTGATGTCCCTAGAATATGGGAGGCAGGGCTCATGGGCAAAAAATGCTATATATTTTGTTATATATGCAGTGTATGATGTTAAATGTTATGATATTGTTATTATCATTAGTAATAGTAGTATTAAGAAGAGTAGAGTCAAGAGTGGAAATTAGCTAAGTCTTGATTAGAAGTGAAATCTGGAGAGGAATTATACCGTGGGATAAAGCTCTGGATAGAATTCAAAGGATGGGGAAAAGTCCTTGATTAGGAGAGATGTATTCCCTCAGCTTTACTGAGATATAATTAACATATAACACTGTGTAAATTTAATTTGTACAGGGTGTTGATTTGATTTGATAAACATATATTTTAAAACAGTTATCACCATAGTAATTAGCTAACATCTTCATCATGACACATAATTATCTTTTTTTTTTTTATAGTGAGAACATTAAAGATCTACTCTGGGAGGGATTTCTTAAACCATCATTTACTCATGAAGCAATTCTCATATATATATATTTTTTTGGTTGAAGATTTTTCTAGTGTACATTCAATCTTCAAAAATATTTCTAAAGGAATTATATGAAATACCGTGTTTTGTTGTACTGGTTGTAGGTAGCATGCCAAAGCTATTCTATTCCAAGACAAAAAAAAACTTTTCAGTGAGGGATGTAAGTAGGTAGGGGATTTTAACCCAGTTGATAAATCAGCAACTTTTTTTTTGGATGCATAATTTCCTACAGGTCTGTACAAATTGTGTGAATCTGTAAAGCCTTAAGATGAGGTGAGGTGGTGAGGAAGTGGCTGGCTCCAGTTGAAAAAGCTCTGTATGTTATTCCTGCCAAATTTTCGCAGCTTTGTAGCTAATGAAAACACCGACTAATCTGATTGGTATACATCCTTGTTTCCTTCCATCTTGCTAACACACATTTTCCACAGAAGCGTCTTAACATGATTCATAGTTCCTTCAGGTAGTATGTGGAAAAACATCAGTTACCTGGATTTCATGTGTAGACATATGCAGGTATTCAGAATGGAGCATTTGGAGTAGACCATTTGCTTTTCAGTTCACTTAGGTGGAATTAATATACATAAATTCCCAATACGTGAAGAGTCATTATACCAGAAAGATCTAGAAGAGATCAACCAAATCAACTCCAGTTTTTCTCTCTGTACATATTGTACCCACAGGCAACTCAATTCTGATTTAATGTCTTTTCCCTTTCTGTGTAGAGGAGCTAATCTGATAGGTTGTAAGTTGCAAATGCCCAGCTTGCACGTTAGTTTTTCATGGTCATGAGAAAACTATTAACATTATTGAATGATTGGCAAGTATCTTCAAGGGATTTGGAATTTTTAAACATGAAGGAAGCCTTGAGGAAAGATTTAACTAAAGTTTTATTAAATCTGTGGAATTATTCAATTTAAGGTTGTCCCTTGGTAAAAGCTGTGAGTAGGAGGCATTTGCTTCTAGAGAAATAACCTATTGCCTTTCTCTTCCCTTTACAGCTCCTTGCTCTCCCTCCATTCATTTCCATGAATCAATTTCCTCTTATTTTCTGGGTAGCCCCCACCATCAAAATCTGTACTCAGTTGTACATCAAGGTGTGACACACTCATAAAGCTCTAAAGTTTTCTTCTTTCCAGAGTGATCCCATGTTAATAATTGTTCGATGCACGATACTGGATGCTTGGGGCTGGTGCACTGGGACGACCCAGAGGGATGGAATGGGGAGGGAGGAGGGAGGAGGGTTCAGGATGGGGAACACATGTATACCTGTGGTGGATTCATTTTGATATTTGGCAAATCTAATACAGTTATGTTAAGTTTAAAAATAAAATAAAATTAAAAAAAAAAATAATTGTAGCCAAATACTTTGGGGTGGGGGGCTCGTTATGAGCTGCAGAATAAGGGAGAGTGATTGAAACCAGTTACTGTGAAAGACTATCCATGGAAACCAAGTCCTAAGAACTTTTCTAAAAGAGGATTCCATGTTCATATGTTTGGGAAAGATCATTTATTCCTTTGTTGGAAATTCAAAATTCACTTTAGGATAGAAAAGACTCTGAGAAGGTTTATGAAAAGAGATTCTTTAATTCTGCTTAACACCACATTTGGAGATTGTATTTGATCATGAAAGTCACCTCTCAATCATTTGTTTCTACATCATCTATTAATAATTACCAGAATCATTGGATCATAGTATGCATTACTGGAAATACTGGTTTAGTGGTTTTGCCTATTACCTCTGAACTCACACCACATGAGCCCTTTTTCACGGTGACATTCCCAGGATAGACTGTGTCCTTGTGACCAATCATCTTTTCCACAGAGACAGAGAGAATAAATTTACATTATTTACAAGTAAGAAGACTTTTCTGACACTGGTCATAATTTATACTTTGAATGCATCATCTGGAAGAGCTCTGAGAACTTTAGAATAAAAGATGAGTTTTAAACTCTTCGGGCCATTTTGAGGTATGAAATATTGTGTTGTGCTTATCACATGAGCCCCAGTAGATGCACTGGAAAGATCCCAAAGTTTGTTGCAGAGAGTGTTTTTATCACTGGACTGTATTTGCATTTTTAATGCTCAGATAAGTACCATGTTCTTCTGCATTATTTTACCCCAGTATTTATCATCATCTAATGACTATGCCAAAGCCTTTGACTGTGTGGATCACAATAAACTGTGGGAAATTCTGAAAGAGATGGGAATACCAGACCACTTGACCTGCCTCTTGAGAAACCCGTATGCAGGTCAGGAAGCAACAGGTAGAACTGGACATGGAACAGACTGGTTCCAAATAGGAAAAGGAGTACGTCCAGGCTGTATATTGTCACCCTGCTTATTTAACTTATATGCAGAGTACATCATGAGAAACGCTGGGCTAGAAGAAGCACAAGCTGGAATCAAGATTGCCGGGAGAAATATCAATAACCTCAGCTATGCAGATGACATCACCCTTATGGAAGAAAGTGAAGAGGAACTAAAAAGCCTCTTGATGAAAGTGAAAGAGGAGAGTGAAAAGTTGGCTTAAAGCTCAACATTCAGAAAACGAAGATCATGGCATCTGGTCCCATCACTTCATGGGAAATAGATGGGGAAACAGTGGAAACAGTGTCAGACTTTACTTTTTTGGGCTCCAAAATCACTGTAGATGGTGACTGCAGCCATGAAATTAAAAGACGCTTACTCCTTGGAAGGAAAGTTATGACTCACCTAGATAGCATACTGAAAAGCAGAGACATTACTTTGCCAACAAAGGTCCGTCTAGTCAAGGCTATGGTTTTTCCAGTGGTCATGTATGGATGTGAGAGTTGGACTGTGAAGAAAGCTGAGCACCGAAGAATTGATGCTTTTGAACTGTGGTGTTGGAGAAGACTCTTGAGAATCCCTTGCACTGCAAGGAGATCCAACCATCCATCCTAAAGAAGACCAGTCCTGGGTGTTCTTTGGAAGGACTGATGCTACAGCTGAAACTCCAATACTTTGGCCACCTCATGCTTAGAGTTGACTCATTGGAAAAGACTCTGATGCTGGGAGGGATTGGGGGCAGGAGGAGAAGGGGACGACAGAGGATGAGATGGCTGGATGGCATCACTGACACGATGGACGTGAGTCTCAGTGAACTCCGGGAGTTGGTGATGGACAGGGAGGCCTGGCGTGCTGCGATTCATGGGGTCGCAAAGAGTCGGGCACGACTGAGAGACTGAACAGAATATATTGTAATTATTATTTTGCTTATTGTCAATTCCCCATCCCTCAACTGGAATGTAATTTCCATGAGGACAGGGAATTTTTTTCTTTTAAAAATTTATTTATTTTTTATTGAAGGACAATTGATTTACAGAATTTTGCTGTTTTTTGTCAAACCTCAACATGAATCAGCCATAGGTATACATATATCCCCTCCCTATTGAAATTCCCTCCCATCTCCCTCCCCATCCCACTCCTCTAGGTTGATACAGAGCCCCTGTTCCTGAGCCATACAGCAAATTCACTGTTGGCTACCTGTTTTACATATGGTAATATGTTTCCATGTTACTCTTTCCATGCATCTCACCCTCTCCTCCCCTCTCCCCATGTCCATAAGTCTATTCTGTATGTCTGTTTCTCCATTGTTGCCCTGTAAATAAATTCTTCAGTACCATTTTTCTAGATTCTGTATATATGTGTTAGAATATGGTATTTATCTTTCTCTTTCTGACTCACTTCACTCTGTATAATAAATTCTAGGTTCATCTACCTCATTAGAACTGACTCAAAAGTGTTCCTTTTTATGGCTGAGTAATATCCCACTGTGTATATGTACCACAACTTCTTTATCCAGTCATCTGTTGATGGATATCTAGGTTGCTTCCATGTTCTAGCTATAGTAAACAGTGCTACAATGAACAATGGGATACATGTGTCTCTTTCAATTTTGGTTTCCTCAGGGTATATGCCTAGGAGTGGGATTCCTGGGTCATATGGTGGTTTCATTCCTAGTTTTTCAAGGAATCTCCATACCGTCTTCCATAGTGGCTGTATCAGTTTACATTCCCACCAACAGTGCAAGAGTGTTACCTTTTCTCTACATCCTTTCCAGCATTTATTGTTTGTAGACTTTGATGAGAACTGTTCTGACCGGTCTGGGATGATATCTCATTGTAGTTTTGATTTGCATTTCTCTAAAATAATGAATGATGTTGAGCATCTTTTCATGTGTTTGTTAGCCATCTGTATGTCATCTTTGGAGAAATGTATGTTTAGGTCTTTTTCCCACTTTTTGATTGAGTTGTTTGTTTTTCTGGTATTGAGTTGTATGAGCTGCTTGTATATTTTGGAAATTAATCCTTTGTCAGTTGTTTCATTTGCTATTATTTTCTCCCATTCTGAGGGTTGTCTTTTCACCTTGCTTATACTTTCCTTTGCTGTGCAGAAGGCTAAGTTTAATCAGGTCCCACTTGTTTACTTTTGTTATTTCTGTTACTCTGGAGGTGGGTCATAGAGGATCTTGCTTTTATTTATGTCATCAAGTGTTCTACCTATGTTTTCCTCCAAGAGTTTTATAGTTTCTGGTCTTACATTTAGGTCTTTAATCCATTTTGAGTTTATCTTTGTGTATGGTGCTAGGAAGTGTTCTAATTTCATTCTTTTACATGTAGCTGTCCAGTTTTCCCAGCACTATTTATTGAAGAGGCTGACAATATACATTGTCCCATTGTATATTCTTGCCTCCTTTGCCAAAAATAAGGTACCCATAGGTACATGGGTTTATTTCTGGGCTTTCTATCTTGTTTCATTGGTTTATATTTCTGTTTTTGTGCCAGTACCACACTGTCTTGATGACTGTAGCTTTGTAGTATAACCTAAAGTCAGGAAGCTTGATTTCTCTAGTTCCATTCTTTCTCAAGACTGCTTTGGCTATTCGGGGTCTTTTGTGTTTACATATGAATTGTGAAATTTTTTGTTTTAGTTCTGTGAAAAATGCCATTGGTAATTTGATAGGGATTGCATTAAATCTGTAGATTGCATTTGGTAGTATAGTCATTTTTACAATATTGATTCTTCCTACCCAGGAACATGAAATATCTCTCCATCGGTTTATGTCATCTTTGATTTCTTTCACTAGTGTCTTATAATTTTCTGTGTACAGTGCTTTCATCTACTTAGGTAAGTTTATTCCCAGGTATTTAATTCTTTTTGTTACAATGGTGAATGGGATTGATTCTTTAGTTTCTCTTTCTGATTTTTCATTGTTAGTCTATAGAAATGCAAGTGACTTCTGTGTATTGATTTTGTATCCTGCTGCTGCTGCTAAGTTGCTTCAGTCATGTCCGACTCTGTGTGACCCCTGTGGACAGCAGCCCACCAGGCTCCCCCGTCCCTGAGATTCTCCAGGCAAGAACACTGGAGTGGGTTGCCATTTACTTCTCCAATGCATGAAAGTGAAAAGTCAAAGTGAAGTCTCTCAGTCATGTCTGACTCTTCGCAACCCCATGGACTGCAGCCTACCAGGCTCCTCCATCCATGGGATTTTCCAGGCAAGAGTACTGGAGAACTTTGTTAAATTCACTGATTAGCTGTAGCAATTTTCTGATACTATCTTTAGGGTTTTCTATGTACAGTATCATGTCATCTGCAAACAGTGAGAGCTTTACTTCTTCTTTTCCAATCTGGATTCCTGTTAGTTCTTTTTCTTCTCCGATTGCCGTAGCTAGGACTTCCAGAGCTATGTTGAATAATAGTGGCAAAAGTGGACACTCTTGTCTTGTTCCTGATCTTAGGGAGAATGCTTTCAGTTTTTCACCATTGAGAATAATGTTTGCTGTAGGCTTATATATTGCCTTTACTATGTTGAGGTACGTTCCTTCTATGCCCATTTTTTGAAGAGTTTTAATTATAAATAGGTGCTGAGTTTTGTCAAAGGCTTTTTCTGCATATATTGAGATGATTATGTGGTTTTTATTTTTCAGTTTGTTAATATGGTGTATCACATTGATTGATTTCCATATATTGAAGAATCCTTGCATCCCTGGAATAAAACAAACTTGATCATGGTGTATGAGCTTTTTGATGTGTTGCTGAATCCTGTTTGCTAAAATTTTGTTGAGGATTTTTGCATCTATGTTCATCAGTGATATTGGCCTGTAGTTTTCTTTTTGTGTGTGTGTTGTCTTTGTCTGGTTTCGGTATCAGGGTGATGGTGGCCTTGTAGAATGAATTTGGAAATCCTCTGCAATTTTTGGAAAGAGTTTTAGAAGGATAGGTATTTGCTCTTTTCTAAATGTTTGATAGATTTCTCTTTTATTCATTTTTATATCTCCAACATTTTAAATAAGTGTCTGTCATGTAGAAGGTACTCAAAAATGCTATATTTGTTAAATGAATGAAGTACACCCTGAGGAAGGTGTATACACTTATCACCTTCTGCATTCTTATCAGCAATAGATCATGACAGTAGCTTCAGTTCAGTTCAGTTCAGTTCAATTGCTCAGTCATGTCTGACTCTTTGCGACCCCATGAATCGCAGCACGCCAGGCCTCCCTGTCCATCACCAACTCCCAGAGTTCACTCAGACTCACGTCCATTGCGTTAGTGATGCCATCCAGCCATCTCATCCTCTGTCGTCCCCTTCTCCTCCTGCCCCCAATCCCTCCCAGCATCAGAGTCTTTTCCAATGAGTCAACTCTTCACATGAGGTGGCCAAAGTATTGGAGTTTCAGCTGTAGCATCATTCCTTCCAAAGAAATCCCAGGGCTGATCTCCTTCAGAATGGACTGGTTGGATCTCCTTGCAATGTAAGGAACTCTCAAGAGTCTTCTCCAACACCACAGTTCAAAAGCATCAATTCTTCGGCGCTCAGCTTTCTTCACAGTCCAACTCTCACATCCATACATGACCACTGGAAAAACCATAGCCTTGACTAGACGAACCTTTGTTGGCAAAGTAATGTCTCTGCTTTTGAATATGCTATCTAGGTTGGTTATAACTTTCCTTCCAAGGAGTAAGCGTCTTTTAATTTCATGGCTGCAATCACCATCTGCTGTGATTTTGGAGCCCCCCAAAATTAAGTCTGACACTGTTTCCACTGTTTCCCCATCTATTTCCCATGAAGTGACGGGACCAGATGCCATGATCTTAGTTTTCTGAATGTTGAGCTTTAAGCCAACTTTTTCACTCTCCACTTTCACTTTCATCAAGAGGCTTTTTAGTTCCTCTTCACTTTCTTCCATAAGGGTGGTGTCATCTGCATAGCTGAGGTTATTGATATTTCTCCCGGCAATCTTGATTCCAGCTTGTGTTTCTTCCAGTCCAGCGTTTCTCATGATGTACTCTGCATATAAGTTAAATAAGCAGGGTGACAATATACAGCCTGGACGTACTCCTTTTCCTATTTGGAACCAGTCTGTTGTTCCATGTCCAGTTCTACCTGTTGCTTCCTGACCTGCATACGGGTTTCTCAAGAGGCAGGTCAGGTGGTCTGGTATTCCCATCTCTTTCAGAATTTCCCACAGTTTATTGTGATCCACACAGTCAAAGGCTTTGGCATAGTCAATAAAGCAGAAATAGATGTTTTTCTGGAACTCTCTTGCTTTTTCAATGATCCAGCAGATGTTGGCAATTTGATCTCTGGTTCCTCTGCCTTTTCTAAAACCAGCTTGAACATCTGGAAGTTCACGGTTCACATATTGCTGAAGCCTGGCTTGGAGAATTTTGAGCATTACTTTACTAGCGTGTGAGATGAGTGCAGTTATGTGGTAGTTTGAGCATTCTTTGGCATTGCCTTTCTTTGGGATTGGAATGAAAATGGACCTTTTCCAGTCCTGTGGCCACTGCTGAGTTTTCCAAATTTGCTGGCATATTGAGTGTAGCACTTTCACAGCATCATCTTTCAGGATTTGAAATAGCTCAACTGGAATTCCATCACCTCCACTAGCTTTGTTCGTAGTGATGCTTTCTAAGGCCCACTTGACTTCACATTCCAGGATATCTGGCTCTAGGTGAGTGATCACACCATCGGGATTATCATGGTCATGAAGATCTTTTTTGTGTAGTTCTTCTGTGTATTCTTGCCACCTCTTCTTATTCTCTTCTGCTTCTGTTAGGTCCATACAATTTCTGTCCTTTATCAAGCCCATCTTTGCATGAAATGTTTCCTTCGTATCTCTAATTTTCTTGAAGAGATCTCTAGTCTTTCCCATTCTGTTGTTTTCCTCTATTTCTTTGCATTGGTCGCTGAGGAAGGCTTTCTTATCTCTTCTTGCTATTCTTTGAAATTCTGCATTCAGATGTTTATATCTTTCCTTTTCTCCTTTGCTTTTTGCTTCTCTTCTTTTCACAACTATTTGTAAGGCCTCCTCAGGCAGCCATTTTTTTTTTGCATTTCTTTTCCATGGGGATGGTCTTGATCCCTGTCTCCTGTACAATGTCATGAACCTCCATCCATAGTTCATCAGGCACTCTATCTATCAGATCTAGTCCCTTAAATCTATTTCTCACTTCCACTGTATCTTACATCATGTAAATATATGGAATGAGATGGTAACAATTCTTGAGTTGCAACATTGAAACTCTCCAACATTTATAGGAAGGCAGGGCGAAGAAAAGTCCATGTGGGCACCAAGAAGTAGAAATGAGAGAAGTGGAGAACAAAATGACTAAAGGTATCCTAGAAATAATGGAATAAGAGATTACTAAAAAGGAAAATATGTTATTTTTTATAATATATCAAATATTGTTAAATATGTTACAGGGAGATTGGGTCTGATAAACATCTCTTCTCTGAAAAGCCTCACTTTAATGATCATATTGTCTTTTATAAGAGATACTCCATTCTCAATTTTATACAACTGGTACTAGAGAAATTTTTTAGCAGCTCTTGCTGCTGCTAAGTCACTTCAGTCGTTTCTGACTCCGAGCGATCCCATAGACGTCAGCCCACCAGGCTCCCCTGTCGCTGGGATTCTCCAGGCAAGAATACTGGAGTGGGTTGCCATTTCCTTCTCCAATGCATGAAAGTGAAAAGTGAGAGTGAAGTCGCTCAGTTGTGTCTGACTCTTAGCTACCCCATGGACTGCAGCCTACCAGGCTCCTCCGCCCATGGGATTTTCCAGGCAAGAGTACTGGAGTGGGGTGCCATTGCCTTCTTTGAGCAGCTCTTACAACTAGTAATTAAAAAAAAACCTCTTTATATTCATGTTATAGTATATCTTTTAAATAATATATGTATGAAATCCTCTTGATCTTGAAAAAAAAAAAACAGGTGATTGAATCTACCTTTGAGAGTTGACTTTGGGAGTGAAAGAGTTAATCTTAGCATTCTTTCTAGCTCTAGGGTAAGTGTGGGGGTGGGTATATGAAAAATGGAGCAGTAGTTCCAACTGTGTATAATCTCAAATAATGTGATACCTTCTGGGCTCATTTTCAGATTGTGTTTGTGGTACCAACTGTCATTTCCCTTGTCCTATGTGATGGGCTCAGTATGGATGGTGACAGACATCAGTTTTTAATAATGCAGTGGGAATTGAATTCTCTGACCACATGCTGGAGATGTCAACCTTGTGGGGTGCCTTTTTATACCCACTGACACATCATTTGTAATATATTAATAAATTGGTATATAGTTTATGATATATTAATACATTATAGTATTATGAGTTTTCTACATAATTTTTCTTTCTTGATAAACCTGTTTATACATCTGTCATTCCACTGCAATTATTTGTGTTTGGAACTATATTTTATATTGAATGTGTGGTGGCCTCTTAATATCAATAAAGAGGTTTCTCATGCTTAGTCATGTCTGACACTTTGTGACCTCATGGATGGTAGCCTGTCAGGCTCTTCTGTCCATGGGGATTCTCCAGGCAAGAATATTGGATTGGGTTGCCATGCCCTCCTCTGGGATATCTTCCCAACCCAGGGATTGAACTGGGGTCTCCTGCATTACAGGTGGATTCTTTACCAGCTGAGCCACCAGGGAAGCCCAGCGAGGATTCTAGGAAAGTATATTTTTGGTGATCTCTAAAAATGTAAAGTCTCAGTCTATATGACCAATGGCAGTATTTGTGGTCTGGGAGCTGACTTCTACCATTCTCTTAAGGATTGAATTCAGTGACATTTAGCTCACTATTTTGTATTTGAGAATTTGAGGGGAGAAAAGAAAGGTTGAGAGTTTGTTATGTATTCTCATCAACATCAGTAGCTTTTGGTACCATCTACTATAGCACTCTAGCTATATCATCATGTGATGTCAATTAAATTAAATTTAATTAATGTTAATCTGTGATTAATCATAATATTCTTAATGATTTAAAATAATGTGTCAGAATATAACAGAAAAATATGAAATGTCTCACTACTATTATACTTTATAAAGAATGGGCCAGACTAATTCTGTAAATGGAAAATGTCTTGTCTAAAAGAAATGCTTTCATTCATCAGAGGCAAGTTAACAGAAATTTGACATAATCAGCATCTTAACATGGTGGAAAGACCATTAATCTCCCAGTTAGGAATCCTGGGTTTTAGCCCCTGCTCTGTTATTAACTATAAATTTGCTTATTGACAAATTTGGGGCCTCTGTTCATATGACTTTTTTTTAATGCCTCGATATCTTTAGAGTCTTATGGTTATGATTCATATTGATTGAATGAAAAAGAAACACATGTCCAAATTTGGCTTATATCTGCATGTGGATAATCTGTTGAAATTGCATCAAGTTTTTAAGTACAAAAAGATGAGTAAGGAATTTTACTTTGTCTTTTTAATGCCAGAGAACCCTCATAGAGTAGATGTTCAACTGCTGTGGTAGAGAATGTTGTAAATTTTGTCCCACCAAACAGCTTGACTCGCTTGACATGTGTTTTACTTTTGCTGTTGAGGGGCCTTTTGAAGTTCCTTGGAAAGAACTATGGTGTTCTATGAAGAGACAAGCCAGGACAAGCAAAGTTAATGAGCGGAATGTGGCATACATGCTTCAGGCTGCCTGTGCAGTTTGTCATTCTTTGCAAAATACGGGTGAAGCTTTAGCTGCTGAGAAGTGGGGCCAGAAGTTCATCTTTTCACTGAAACATTAAGCCCAAAGTAAAGAATTGCTGTCATTTTAGCTAGTACCTCATTTTGTATTTTTTCAAACATAAACTATTCTTTTCTTAACTGCTTTTATAATCATTTTTATGACTATGATCTGCACTGGTAAGCACCTTGGAAAATGATAGTAAGCTGAATTCCAGGTCTTTGGAATCAGTTGTAAATCTATAGGTGTTTTGTGTTTAATATCTATATATATAATATATAGATATATAATACATATATTACTTAGTTGAAAAGCAGATCAAGAGCAAATAATGTTTCACAAACATTTGCAGTCCATGATATATGAGCCAGAAATGGGTAAGGCTAGGTATAGGTTTGCTTTATGTTCAAAAATCCATTTTAACATTACATAAAAGAAAAAACACAACTCTTTGATGTAGGATACCAGGAGTCTTACTAAATGTTTTTCCATTGAAATAGACAAGATAATAAGATAATAGACTCTGGACTCTAGTCCTTGGAATATTCTCTGTGTGGGTATAATTGTGTCTTTTTTTTTCTTCTGAAATTTATAGACAGTACTTTCCAGATCTGATCTTTATTCATTTTAGGCTTTGGAAATATTGCCTAGTTTATACCCAGACCTGTGAATGCAATCCGGAGAAGGCAATGGCACCCCACTGCAGTACTCTTGCCTGGAAAATCCCATGGACAGAGGAGCCTGGTAGCCTGCAGTCCATGAGGTCGCTAAGAGTCAGACACGACTGAGCGATTTAGCTTTCACTTTTCACTTTCACGCATTGGAGAAGGAAAGGGCAACCACTCCAGTGTTCTTGCCTGGAGAACTCCAGGGACTGGGGAGCCTGGTGGGCTGCCATCTACGGGGTTGCACAGAGTTGGACATGACTGAAGCGACTTAGCAGCAGCAGTGAATGCAATCTTGGGGAAGAAAAGTGAAGTGCTGACTAAAGTTGTCTTGAAGGAATGAACTCAGAGTCTAATTAAGGAGCAAGATTAACATAGCTTAAGCAAAACTTGAACTCTACAAAAAAGTGTTAAATTGTGAACCAAAGGAATTCTGGAATATAGGACTTCAACTTGGTCTCTACTACTATTTCCTTTTATTGACATATCTCCATTGTTGGAATACATGCTATCCAATATAGGTAAATTTTTCAGATAATTGAAATTTATCCTTTTGATGTTTTAATTTAAATTATTTTGATAATTTTTATAAAATATTTAACATAAGCTCTTCCTAAATAAAAATGTTTCCCTGGCAAGTCAGCTAATCATTATAGACATAGATACTTTGAGCTAGAAATAAATTTAGAGATGATTGAGTCTAATTTTTTCATTAGACAGCTGTGGAAACTGAGTTTTAGAGATTTTCCCAGGGGAGAAGAGTAACTCATATTTAATCTTTTCTGACTCTTGGGATTTTAGTAGGATATGTCTTCCAGGGTTTCTGATATATTGAAGGCTGTTTCTTTTCCCATGGTAAATGATCCTGGACTATTATTTAGGTTTTTATCACATTTTTCTCTGCTGTTAGCTCAACTTTTTAGGACTGTGAAGGTGCCTGATTTGGACTAGAAAATGGGTTCTAATTATCTCCAAAATAAACTCAACAAGGGCTATGAACAAAGGGGATACATTTTATTCCATGGATTTTCAAATATTTTGGCATTTGGCTCCCTGTTTTCTGCTTTACTCCAAATTCTACCTTCATCCTGGGTTACTTTATCATCCACACTGAGGATGGATTCAAACCCTGAATTTCCAGTTCTTACAGTTCACGCTCTATCCCTTCGACCACTCTCCTGACAATTATCCTAAACTCCCTAAACTCCCCATTTTCCCTTTCTTGTCTGTGGGTAACCTAGCCATCTCCTTTAAGTCTCTACCAGAAAGTCATTGGAAAGTTGGATAGCTCCTTTCAATGGGTACTGCCTTAAGTTCAAAGTCTCCAAAGTTATTTCATATTTTAATACTATGTAGGATTCCTTCTATGTTTTCCTAGATAACTTTTTATCTTATTCTCTGTGGCTCCTCCCCCTTTTCAAACATGTTCTTCTCTTACTTTGGCTCTTACTTTCAATGGGTGATCATACCCACAGAAGAAAAGAAGCTGCTGTATTCCCAAAAAATATAGCAGCTTTTGCACATATTGTTCCCTTTTCCTCTTTGCTTACTGTGTATTTTGTGAAACTGGGATCTAATTTTATTTTAATTTTGCACATGTATAAGTGTGACTCAGACAGGAAAGAATCCACTTGCAATGCAAGAGACCCAGGTTCAGTCCCTGGGTTGGGAAGATCCCCTGGAGAAGGGAATGGCTACCTATTCCACTGTTTTTGCCAGGAGAATTCCATGGACAGAGGATCCTGGCAGGCTAGGATTACTAGCGACCCCAGTCCATGGGGTTGCAAAGAGTTGGACATGACTGAGAAACTAACACTTTCACGTTTCAGTTCAGTTGCTCAGTCATATCTGACTCTTTGCAACCCCATGGACGGCAGCATGCAAGGCCTCCCTGTCCATCACCAACTCCTGGAGTTTACCCAAACTCATGTCCATTGAGTCAGTGATGCCATCCAGCCATCTCAACCTCTGTCATCCCCTTCTCCTCCTGCCTTCAATCTTTCCCAGAATCAGGGTCTTTTCAAATGAGTCAACTCTTTCAAATGGCCAATGTATTGGAATTTCAGCTTCAACATCAGTCCTTCCAATTAACACTCAGGACTCATTTCCTCTAGGATGGACTGGTTGGATCTCCTTGCATTTCAAGGGACTCGCAAGAGTCTTCTCCAACACCACAGTTCAAAAGCATCAATTCTTCAGCGCTCAGCTTTCTTTATAGTCTGACTCTCACATCCATACATGACTACTGGAAAAACCATAGCCTTGACTAGACAGACCTTTGTTGGCAAAATAATGTCTCTGCTTTTGAATATGCTATCTAGGTTGGTCATAACTTTCCTTCCAAGGAGTAAGCGTATTTTAATTTCATGGCTGCAGGTTACCATCTGTGGTGATTTTGTTTATAATTAAACAATTTATTCATTAATTCTGAATAAATAATCATAAGGAACAAGTGCCATGTATTAAGTCATTTTCCCCATACTTTTAGAAAATGTCATTGCAAGAATTTTTCCTTTTATACCAGCCTGTTTCTGAGTTCTTTATCTGTTTAATTAGTCTATTTCCCTCTCACCCTGTTAATTATCATGTAGTTTAATTACTACAGTTTTGTTGTTGTTGTTGCTGTTAAGTCTTAATATCTGGAAAGGTGAGAGTTCCCACAGTGCTCTTCTTTGCAAAATGGCCTGATCATTATTGGGGTTAGAACCATGTTGCCAAGTTACATGAAAATAACTTTAAGGGCTTTTGATTGGAATAACACTGACTATAAATTCAATAATATGTAGTTTATATATTAACTAGGGAGAGATCTGACATCTTTATAACACTGAATCTTCTAATCTAGGAATGTGACATATCTCTCCATTTAAATAAATCTTTTATGTCCTCTAATAATGCTTTATATTTTTTCTATGTTTTTATAATATTTGTAGGATCTTGCCTGAGTATCTTAGTTTTTGAGGCTATTTTGAAAATGCACAGAAATATTATTTCTTTATTGTTATTTGAGAGTTACATTTTTTATGTATATAACTAATAAACAGTCCCTATTTAAAAATGGTTCCACAAAACTAATCATTCTTATATTTGAGATTTGAATAATAAAATATTATCAGCTTACTCTCTGGATCAAGCTTTAGCAGTTAAATAATGAGGATTATAAAAAATGACTATTTAATCCTTAGAAACATACTGAAATTACACCTGTATGAGAAAAACTTTATTAACAAACTGTGTACCAATTCAAGGCAAAGTTTAATTTTAGTATCAATGATGATGATGATAAACTAGTCTGGTACTTATTTATAGTAACGATAACAGGCTTAGTCCATATAGAATTCTGCTTACTTGACACTCTCAAATATGGCATACTGGGGTTATTTTTTACCTTGGCTTCAACCAAAGTTGTTCCTTCTAGTTTTAAGAAGGAAACCTTGCCAGGAAACAATTCCACTGTCTAACTTCTAATGAGTTACTATGATCAGTGAGCCAATTTTTCTTTAGCTTAGGTAATATTTTATGGGTAACACTTAAAAAACATAAAGTATGTTTAAATTAGCTCCCCTACATTGAACCAGACCTAATAAATTTGCCTCATGTTATAAACTACATTAATTTAAGAATAGTTCAGAAACAAGCTTTGCATTTTCAAAATTATTCTATGCTTGATTTCTTTATTTTTGGTTCATAGCCCCTTGATATTCAAATTTTGCCCTCACCATACAAAGATGTGGCTCTTAGCAAGGTCACTAGTAAACTTCTACTTATCATCTCTATCTCATCAATTCCTCTACTCTAGTCCAAGCTTCCTCTCAGATCTACACTATTAAAATAACCTTCATTGGTCCCTTCACTTACAGTCTTGCCCACTCCAACCCACTTTCTGTATGACAGCTAGATATCTGTATTGTTGCACTTAAGATACGGATTAGTGAGAAAAGACTGACATACACAGCTGCTGGAATTTCTGGCTTACCTTAGCTGAGAATACAGAATTCTGGAATACAGAATTTAATAGAAATGAATAGAAACGAAATGACTGCACCAAGCAGAAGCAAGCAGCCAAATATCTTGGTCTTTGATTCCTAGCTGGTGACATTTTCCAGAATAGTAGCATCTGGTTACAGTTGAGAAAGAAGTCTAACTCTTCCACTGTCACTTACTGACTTTATCATATAAAACAAGTCTATGTTATATTGTTGGATACAGCCTTTTTGCACCCCCTGCCTATTATGTAGACAAGAGATATTAAAAGTTTTACCATGGCTATATGTCAAGGAACTTGATTAGACTTGAAACATGTCCAAGAACTAATTCTCAGCAATTTTTTTTTTAACCATGTAGTTATTTTCAAAGGATCATTGTGTAGTGAGGGGTGGGTATTTAGTACTTTTTGGAAACATGTAACTAATTTCCTTATCAAGGTCATTGAACTTAAGCAGAACTTCCTTAAATTTTTCTGTACATACAACTTACGCAATTAATTATAAATCAGAAACATTTACTGTTTTGAGAGTCTAATTAGACAATTTCACTTGGTGGATGAGTTTTAGGAAAGATGATTAGAGAAAACAAGCATGGTACATATTTACTATGCCTTATGGTCTACATTTTTCAGAATTATGAAGAGCCATATCATTTTATAGAGTGTAGAGTAGATGACTTTCATGTTCTGAAAGAAAGATGGAGGCGTGAAAACATCAGTGTGAATTTACTCAGTGAGATTCATTTGACTTTTATTTTTTTATGACTGCTGGGTTTAGAACCCAGCATGGTGCCTTTAAGAACTTTCTTTGAATGAATATAAATATATTAATCAACAGATATATAAGTGTATATGTTGAGTATATGAATATATTTGTTGACATAGTTGTTGAATAAATTGACAAAATTTCACAAGAATTAAAAGAAACTAGTGTACTTTTGAAAAAGTGAATAAGTAGAATTTCTAAAACATTTTCAATTGTATATTTTAAAATGCACAAATAAAGATAAAAATTAAACATGGAGTTGCTCTTTCTTTGAAATTTAATTGTTATTTTTGCCTATCACAAGTATCTGTTCCATTTGGCATTTTTAATTACAGTTTTGGCCAACAAAGGTCTGTATGATGTATATACCATAAGCTCGAACAATTAGTTGTTTACTTTTCCAATCCTTTTGCTTTTTTATTTTTAAGAAATATTTTTTTCATTTGGTGTTAAGCATTTTGACTCATATGAATAGTGTAATGTTCTTAAAATTTTTCCTTAGACTGCATAATAGTAAAACTGAGGCACTTTAAGACACAAGCATAGGATCATGTTTGTAGAAATAAAATGTTCCTCAGTTCAGTTCAGTTGAGTTGCTCAGTCATATCCAACTCTTTGAGACCCCATGGACTGCAGCATACCAGGCTTCCCTGTCCATCACCAACTCCCGGAGCTTGCTCAAACTCATGTCTATTGAGTCGGTGATGCAATCCAACCATCACATCCTCTGTCGTCCCCTTCTCCTCTGGCCTTCAATCTTTCCCAGCATCAGGGTCTTTTCTAAAGAGTCAGTTCTTCTCATCAGGTGGCCAAAGTATTCGAGTTTCAGCTTCAGCATCAGTCTTTCCAGTGAATATTCAGGACTCATTTCCTTTAGGATGGACTGGTTGGATCTTCTTGCAGTCCAAGGGACTCTGAAGAGTCTTCTGAAACACCAAAGTTCAAAAGCATCAATTCTTTGGCACTCAGCTTTCTTTATAGCACAACTCTCACATCCATACATCACTACTGGAAAAACCATAGCCTTGACTAGATGGACCTTTGTTGGCAAAGTAATGTCTCTGCTTTAATATGCTATCTAGGTTGGTCATAGCTTTTCTTCCAAGGAGCAAGCATCTTTTAATTTCATGGCTGCAGTCACCATCTGCAGTGATTTTGGAGCCCAAGAAAATAAACTCTGTCACTGTTTCCATTGTTTCCTCATCTATTTGCCATGAAGTGATGGGACTGAATGCCATGATATTAGTTTTCTGAATGTTGAGTTTTAAGCCAACTGTTTCACTCTCCTCTTTCATTTTCATCAAGAGGCTCTTCAGTTCCTCTAAACTTTCTTCCATGAGGGTGGTGTCATCTGCATATCTGAGGTTATTAATATTTCTCCTGGCAATCTTGATTCCAGCTTGTGCTGATTATATTCAAATACTTAAATAGAAATGAGCTAGTAAACAACTAAAGAAAAAGAAAGAAAATATGCTCCATTTTGTGTCCTGCGTTTTGTCTTTTCGTTTAGTTTGTTGTATGAATCTTTTTTTTTTTTTTACTTGTAGCATAAGTGTTCTCAGTGAAGAGAGATTACATTCCCTGAGAAAACAGAGTTGTTACTGAGGAGAATCCATCTTTCATGTGTGTGTGTGTGTGTCTGTGTGTGTGTGTGTGTGTGTGTGCGTGCACGCTCAGTTGTGTCTGACTCTTGTGACCCTATGGACCATAGGCCTCTAGGCTCCTCTGTCCATGGGATTCTGTAGGTGAGAATACTGGAGTGGGTTGTCATTTCCTCCTCCAGGAAACTGATGCAGGGATCCAACCTGCATCTCCTGCATTGGCAGGCAGATACTTTACCAGTGAGCCACCTGGGAAGCAATTCATACTTCACTCTATGCCAAAACCCTGTGCAAAAAAATGTTTTTGGAAACAGAAAAACAAACTGTGACATCCTGTTTAGCTGGCAGGGGAACCACCAGATAGCAATATTTTCTAAGTATGAATATGTTCAGGATGCTCACTGGAAATACCCTACATCATCTCTGAATTCCTGTGAATGTATCAACATGTTTTGTTTCCTCTTATTTGGAAAAAACCTGATTTACACTTTCTAAGTATGCGATGTATAGGAGGAAAAAAATCCCACTTTATCACTTGTATTTTGGGTTTTCTTGAGGTCACTCAAGGCTATGTAAATAGAGTCAGGGTTGTTTATGAGAAGGCTAACTGAGAGGAGAGGGATATCTTTTAGAGTGTGAGAGAGTCTCTTGTGTCTTCTGCGTGAGGAGTGGCTACTGTGATGCTCTCACTCATTTATGTCTTATCTGGAGCAAACACCTATAAATCAAATAACTAGGTCAAGACCCCTTGATTTTCTGTGCTATCACATATTCATATTTATCTTTGATAAGGGCTAAATCAAAGGCTATTTTGGTACTAAATTATCAAACTAATCTTTAGTACAAAATATATGATAACCCATCTCTTGGCCGTATGATCACTTATATACATTTTCATAACAGAAAATGAGTTTCCTCTTTAACTGTAGGTTTTAAAGCCTGTGAGAATTTTGAATAGAAGGGCAAAATGCAGTTAGTAGAAGAAAGTTTTTAAAAAATCAACACAAAATTGATATTGTCAGGAAATAACCTTGAAAACTTTAAAAGTAGATGAAAAGTAGTATAGTGTAAAAGTTTGGAGCAGGAAGGAAAACTTTAGTAAAGATTGGAAGATGTTAATGAAATTTTCCTTTTGTTTTTTAGACTGGAAATCAATTATTAAAATACAGTTATCAAATCAAATTTTTCGTGTAATAATATATTGTGTTTCTTTTATTTTTCTATGTGGAAAAGTGCTTTTATTTTTCACAAAGCAAAGATAGAAGCACAGATGTAGAGAAATTAATCTCCTCCCCTAAACATCCTGTGGGTAGAGTTTGAGACACCCATTGAATCCAATGCACAAAGGTTGTTTTAAATTACTGGTTAAAAAAATAATGGCCTTAGGTCCATCCTTGTCTTTACAAATAACCCAATTTTGTTTCTTTTAATGGCTGAGTGACATTCCATTGAGTATATGTACCACATCTTCTCTATTCATTCGTTTGTCAGTGGATGTTAAGGTTGCTTCTGTGTCCTGGCTAGTGTTTAAGTAGTGCTTCAGTGGGCTTCCCTTGTGGCTCAGGTGGTAAAGAGTCTGCCTGCAATGTGGGAGACCTGGGTTCAATCCCTGGGTTGGGAAGATCCCTTGGAGAAGGGAAAGGCTACCCACTCCAGTATTCTGGCCTAGAGAATTTCATGGACTGTATAGTCCATGGGGTCGCAAAGAGTTGAACACGACTGAGCAAATTTCATTTCACTTCTTCAGTGAACATGGGGGTGCATGTGCCTTTTGGAATTATGGTTTTCTAGGGTATAAGTCAGAAAGAGAAAAATTAATATTGTGTATCAAAGCATACATATGACATCTAGAAAAATGATATAGATGAACCTATTTGCAAAGCAGAAACAGAGACGCAAGTGTAGAGAAGAAATTTATGGACTCACCAAGGGGGCAAAAACAGAGGATGAGCTGAGAGATTGGGATTGACATGTATACATTGCTATGCATGGAGTAGATACCTAGAGAAGCCTGTTGTACAGCGTGGGGAACTCTACCTGATGCTCTGTGGTGACCTAGACGGGTAGGCAATGCAGAAGGGAGGGGATATGTGTATACATATGGCTGATTCACTTTTCTGTACAGCAGAAACTAGCACAACATTGTAAAGCAGCTATATCCTAATTAAAAAAAGAAAAGTCCTACTTTTGTAAGCACAAAAATTGCTAAGATTACCACCACATAACTATAATCTAGATTTAGGCCTGAAACCTCTTCTAGGTTAGATGCACAAGAACAGTTAATCAAATTGTCAAGTTGCCGTTTTCCTGAGAAGCCTGGGATTTTCCAAAAGGGGAGCAAGTCACTAGGAGAAAGGCTGGAAACACACATGTTCAGTGAGGTGCTATTTCTGCCAAGCACAGAAAATTAAAAGCTGAATGAGGCTCACGGCTAAGAAATACCAAGTTAAGACAAATTAATAAAATGTGGTAAGTAATGATGATTCATGTAGCTGAGCTTCATCTCTGATCTTCAGGGAATAAAGAAGCAGCTGAGCTGTTGAAATGAACAAAAGAAGCAGCTGCTAAATTGGCAGCAAATGAAGGAATGGAAGGCTTTACAGAATTCAAGCTTTTTGTAACAGATAAAGGAGCACGCAACCATGAGCTTGTCTTCTTGAAATTAAAATGAAAGTGACTTTAATTTTGTATTTTCAGTTAGCAAAGTGACTACTATAAATCTTCAATATGAATATAATTTCAAAGATTTTTTTGTATTATAAAAGTATTTTCAAAAACTACAGATAAGTAAAGAAAATAACAAAATTTAGTATATATCTTTTCACAACTTTTTCTACTCATAACCAAATTTATCAAGATATAGGCATGATTATACTGAATTTATTAACTTTTTCCTCCAGCTGTTTCACTTTTGGATGTCAAGCCCATTCTCTAAGGGCAAACTTAAAATGCTGCAAATGTGACAGGTAACTAGAATATCATTGATAATTTATTTATGAGACTATTTGGCTTATAATGCGTTAGAGGTATCCTTTATCTTTTTAGAAGTTTTTTAGGATGGAACATAGTATTAACCAAACCTAATAAAGGATTTCTTTACGAGTTGTAAAACAACTAAGCTTAAGAGCAAGCATAGCCCTTTAATCTATCCTTCCAAATGTGGGAGATTTTCTGAAGTTTCTGTAATATCTAGTTTATGTGAATATGATACAAATAGCTTATCATTTATCCAGATTATAAGCTTGATAAAGTAGTCTCTGCTCCTTAGTGGAGTCAACTGGGTAATAGTATTTATACTGAAAATGTTTCAATATATTTTAAAGAACTTAGAAGATGTGTGCTTTCTAGAAGCTCAGCTTGTGTTTTATTTTAAGAAACATGTGGTAACTACATAGATGTCAATACTAGACGAATGTGTTTCCAAGCACCTTTTTCCTGAATACCAGAGGTCCTGGACTGATGATTATTTTTCTTTGAAATTAAGAGCAATAACTAGGTTAAGATATTCTGGGATACAAAAAAAGCGGTAAAAATCCTGCTTTTTCTATTCATAGGTTTCCTTGTAATCCAACTTTAGCTTGAGGTGTGACATAGATGGGGCTTCCCTGGTGGCTCAGATGGTAAAGAATCCGCCTGCAATGCAGGAGAACCAAGTTTGATCCCTGGGTCGGAAAGATCCCCTGGACAAGGGAATGGCAACCTACTCTAGTGTTCTTGCCAGGGGAATTCCATATAGATGTGTGTTTGTGTGTGTGTTTATATAGGTAGTTGAATAAAAAAAGAGCTCTGGGGTGATTATCTTCTCTTACTTTTCTACTATTTCCTTTCCATTTTTAAAAGTCAGATTCTTGCTCATTAAAAGGAAGTTATTATTTTCTTTCTCTTACCCAAATTACATTTCTTTCTCTCTGCATTGATGAGTCAGGATCATATGTTGCTATTTATTAATTCATTCAGTAAATTGGCTGATGGCTGTGAGCCAGGTGCCCCAATGCTGTTTTGAAATCCTGTGATTTCTTTGAAGATAAACAGCCAAGTTGAAAGAAATCACTTTCAATGCCTACTCTCCTGGGGAGGAGAAAATACAAAGGGTTTACTTATGACATATACTGAAGAAACTGACTATGTGAAGAATTTCTTCATTTAATATTAGGAGCAGCAAGAAGTAGTTCATATTAACTCTTAAATTAATGAAGTCCAAGACTATACAAAAACAATTTATAATACACAATGTCCTTCAGTCAATATTGCAGAGTTTTGTGTGTGCTCTTGTTTATTGATGTGAAACATAGGAAGGACGCATTTATGGTTTTCACCCAATTTTTTAAGCATTTATATATTTTCTTAAAAAGGTTTATACTTCAGGATATATTAGGATCACATGAAGTCCTATAAGCTACTGAAATGCTATATTGCTTTCAGTTCATACATTATGACATTTGTCCTATTATCAATATTATTATGAACAAAAAAACTAATGAATTCAGCAAGTTAGCTGAGAAGTTTGCAATCCACAACACACAATTTCTTTGGATAGTTTTGAATTTCAAAACATGAGAACACAGGCCCAGAGGGAGCTAGTAAAGATGTGAGCCAACAGATGATGGAATATTGGATTTTGGCCCTGTGTGGATTTCAGATCCTAATAGTGGAAAAGGAAAAAATGGGACACAGTTCATATATAGGCTTTGTGTGAGATGTCAGTGACACTTAATTTTACTTTAAATAACAAATACCTTTTGCATGCCATTTAATGCCTCACCAGTACGTTTCTCAGAAATGTGAATCAACTCTGGGTGGGTCCGTAGTTTGGGGGGTTCCAGGCTTCAGCCTACCTGCAGGGAAGTTGATAGCCATGTGGTGGTAATCAAGCTGTTTCCCTTGGCTGTGCCTTTGACTGATGGTGGAAGAGTGACGGGCAGCGAGCAGAGGGAGGGCTGCTTGCCTTCTGTTAGTTCAGTGGGCTGAGGATGTATATTCTGGCACGGCTTCTTTCCTTCAATGTCCTGCCAAAGCATTTCTGCCTGAATTTACTGAGACCAAAGATGCCATGGTAGAGAGAAATTTCTTTTCCAAGCTGGATTAGTCATTGACCTTTTTGCTGAATAGCAGCTCTCGGTGACTCTGGTGGAGAAGTGGTTGAGAAAGGTTGTATGCAGGTGTTGCCTTTGACCCCTCTCCCCCTCTTTGTGTACCTGCGTGTTTAGTCGCTAAGTTGTGTCTGATTCTTTTGCAACCGGGCTCCTTCTGTCCATGGTATTCTTTAGGCAAGAATACTGGAGTGGGTTGTCATTTCCTTCTCTAGGGGATCTTCCCTACCCAGGGATTGAACCTGCGTCTCCTGCATTGGCAGACAGATTCTTTAGCACTGAGCCACTTTGGAAGTCCCTTCCTCTCTTTATCTCTACCTTTAGTCATCTAAGCCTATGAAATATATTTTCCTCTCTGAGAATCAATCAGCAATAGGCATGGCCTTCAGATAAAGATGAAAAGATTAGCTTTATTATTGCTAAAGCTGCATTGGAAACTGAAGCTTGAATCTGTGGGGAAAATGAGGCTTCCTGATACCTTACCCCAGGTCCACATCTCAGGGTTTACCTGGGGAAACCACTGCATGGCATACAGCCTGCTCACTCACTTGAAATGAAGCCTGGGAACAGGGACATGTAAAGAGATGTTCCTGATGGCAAGGGCTTCCCCGGTGGCTCAGTGGTAAAAGAATCTGCTTGCAATGCAAGAGCAGCAGTAGATGTGGGTTCGATCCCTGGGTCAGGAAGATCCCCTGGAGGAGGGCATGGCAACTCACTCCAGTATTCTTGCCTGGAGAATCCCGTGGACAGAGGAGGCTACAGTTCATAGGCTCGTAAAAAGTTGGACATGACTGAAGTGACTTAGCAAACATGCACGGGCCTGATGACCTAAGTCAAAAAGGAAGGAAGTCCTGCCATTTGCAACAACATCATGAACTTCGAAGACATTGTGCTCAGTTTGATATGTCAGACAGAGAAAGACAAACACTGTATGATATTACTTATATGTGGTATCTAAGAAAGCCAAACTTGTAGAAACAGAGTGTGGAACCGTGGTTGCTAAGGACTGGGTAGTGGTAGAATTAGGGACATGTTAAAGATGACAAAATTGCAACTAGAAGATGAAGTTCTAGAGAGCTAAAACTCAGCATATGAGTATTATTAACAATATAGTATTACATATTTCAAAATTGCCTGAGACTACATCTTAAATGTTCTCATCACAGAAAAGAAATGGTAATTTTTAATGTGATAGAAATTTTAGCTAAAGCTGTGAAGAACAGGAAGGATGGTATGCTGCAGTCCATGGGGCTGCAAAAAAGTCAGACACAACTGAGTGACTGAACAACAAAATTAATACTTAGATAGTAATCATATTGCAATGACTGAGTATATCAGATCCACACAGTGTACATCTTAAACTTGTACAGTATGTCAATAATTAAATAATTTTAAAAAGGCAGACCCAGGGCTGTGATATGGTTGCTTACTATGTGAACTCAGGCAGGAGGAGGGCGATGATCACTCTGATATGTGGGTGTCCCCAAAGCCGAGTTCTTTCCTTCAGTGTCACCAGTTGGAAGCCACCATCCGCTATTTTCTTTTTTATGATGCTTTAATTTTCTGGGTTGTTGGTGGGAAATACAGAGAGAAGGAAAATTAATGTACTCTTATACTATTCTTCCCAATCACCAACTTAGGTCAGGCCTTCAAAATATCTGCATTGATATGATGACTATTCTGAAGGTGCTTAATATTACCCACCAGAATAAATGTTTTTAATAAATATGATCATGTCACCACTCAGTTAAAATTTCCCAGATGATTTTCCATAGTTGTTTGGATATAATCCAAAATCATTGCCATCTCACCATGGTGTTCTAGGCAGCTTGTAATCAGCTCCCTGATAAACTATTCACTCTCACTTTTCATCACACTCTCCCAGTCAACTTTTGCAAGCTTATCAAATTCTTTGCAGATTTTCAAACATGCATGCCTTTCTCTACTTCTTTGCCTTCAGTTTTGCTGTTGCCTTTTTCCAGAAATATCCCCACCCACTTTCTTTATCTAGGTAGATCTTACTGAGTCTTTACAAGTCAGCTTAGTCATGATTTTGTTGTTGTTTAGTCGCTCAGTCATGTCTGACTCTTTGCAACCCCTTGGACTGTAGCCCACCAGGCTCCTCTGTTCATGTGATTTCCCAGGCAAGAATGCTGGAATGGGTTGCCATTTCCTTCTGCAGGAGATCTTCCCGACTCAGGGATCAAACCCATGTCTCCTGCATTGCAGGCAGGTTCTTTACCACTGAGCCACCTGGGAAGCCCCTTACATCTTAGTTGTTGTTCAGTGGCTAAGTCATGTCTGACTCTTTGAGACCCCATAGGCATAATTAGCTCCTATTGAATACCTTCATCAAATCATTGAGCCACGTCTGCCTTCAAGTTGGGTTAGGTTCATTCCAGTATTCCAAGCTTTGTGCTTTTCATAAAATACTATGGGAGAGACCGTGAGACTAGGGAACAGGTCTTCTCTGCATATTCATACTGTGTGCAGTGCTTGCCATATAGAAGACAATCGTCATCAGACATGTTATCCATTGTACTACTGGCTAGAGTAAACAGTCAATAAATATTGCCAGGATCATTCACATGATTTCCTTCCTTAACCAGAGTTTTCATTGTTTTGCTGCTTGTTACACTCTCAAATGTAGTTTGCAGTAAAAACTGTCTTGATTATGATAGAAATAGGCAATATTTCTATTTATAAAATTCTTGGTAGCTTTAGGAATTGGAACAGTGCTTTTCTCATGAAATGATATTTTTGTTTTTCTGTAATTACCATTCTTTCAAAACATAAGTGAGCTAATTTTAATTAACTAGTCCTAGAGCTTGTGAAATAGTCCTCAAAATGGTAATAAGAATGTTTTTGTTATTCAAATTTTGAGAATATTCATTATTGATTTCCAAACCCTCATAAAGACAAACATGTAGCCTGGCCCAAGGGTTTAGATGCTGTGATTTTGAACTGAGTTGCTTAGGGATTTAGTTATATGCTGCATGAAAGAGTAAACATCATATAAGAAATAGAGAATATGTAATGTTAGATTGAACTTCCCTGGTGGCTCAGTGATAATCTGCCTGCCAAGCAGGAGACATGGATTTGATCCCTGGGTTGGGAAAATCCCCTGGAGAAGGAAATGGCAACCCATTCCAGTATCCTGGCCTGGAGAATCCCATGGACAGAGGCGCCTGGAGGGCTACGGTCCATAGGGTCGCAAAGAGACACAACGACTAAACAACACACAATGTTAGATTATTCTAACAGGCATCCTTAAACCTTTTTGAAATGTTCAATATTTAACACAAAAGAAAAACTGCACAGCCTTCGAGGGGCAGAGAATTAACATGTAATTAGTTACATTCAGGTTGAAGTAGAAAGCGACTGCCTGTTTAGCCTTTTGACCTAACATTATATCTCCTCCAGGAAGAGTCAAAATGATTTGGGGGGTAACTTGACTCATTGTTTATCTCTGAGCTCAATTTTATCCAATCAGGTAAAAATATTTGCCTAGTGTATATTATGATATGATTATCTGAGGACTGAAAAATGTGGTCTGAATTATAAAGACTGGATTTCTAATTTTTAATAAAACCTTCACTGTTTCACATTTTCTCCCCTAACTTACAAAGAACTTTTATAATCATAAGAAAGTAGCTTTATTCATCCATCCATTATACTGAACACCTATTATGTGGTGGGCAAAATCATGCACATGTTAAAATATTCTATGGTTTGGTATATAGGGATATAATTACATTTATTCCTATTTCCAGCAATTTCTAGTTGAATTTTCTCGTGATCAGAAAACATGCTCTGTATAATTTTGATCTTTTCAAATTTATTAAGAATTATTTTGTAGCCCAGCACATTCCATCTTGGTGAATATTTGACATGGACTTGAAAAGAATGTTTATTTTCTAGTTGTTAAAAGTAATAACACACTATTATATAAAAGTGGTAGATACAGTCTTTTGTATCTTTGCCTTTTAGAAAATATCATTGTTCAACAATATTTAGAATATCTTTAAAGACTTCACATATTATTGTGAATTTGTCTATTCTCTGGCTTAGAGCTTTTTATTTTCTGTTTGACATTTGAAATAAGTACCTTGTGAAAATGTATGGCAGCTTTTAACATCTTTCACACAATAAAGACAGTAGAGAGTAATTACAAGTATCAAAGAGTAATGAAATACTCCAAGAACATTCCAGTTTTTGGAGATGACTGGCATTGGAGAAGGAAATGACATCCCACTGCAGTATTCTTGCCTGGAGAATTTCACAGACAGAGGAGCCACGCAGGCTACAGTCCATGGGGTCACAGAGAGTTGGACATGACTGAACGACTATCACTGATAATCACTCATGCCAGTTAAAGTCACTATATTTGTTCATTCATCAAACCATTTTAGGATTTGCTTTGTGGCAGGTCACAGTGTAGATACAGATAAGAGACATATTCTCCACTCTTGCGACTCTCCTCCCCTGGAAACATGCAGCAACATGGATGGACCTAGAGATTAGCATACTAAGTGAAGTAAGTCAGACGCAGAAGGACAAATATCATATGATATCACGTTACATGTGGAATTTAATTTTAAAAATGATATAAACGAACTTATATACAAAACAGAAATAGACTTACAGATTTAGAAAACAAACGTATGGATACCAAAGGGGAAAGGTAGGGGAGGGATAAATCAGGATCTTGGGATGAACAAACTCATACTGCTATATATAAGATAGATAACCAAAAAGGACCTACTGTGTAGCACAGGGAACTCTACTCAATGTTCTGTGATAACCTGTATGAGAAAAGAAGCTAAAAAATGAATATAACTAACTTAGTTTGCTATATCCCTGAAACGGCACAATTGTAAATCAGCAATCCTCCAATGATATAAAAAATTTAAACAGTTAAAATACAATATTATATATTCTACAACAGAGAAAGTAATCATTACAAAAGATAATGCTTATGTCATTATCAAACCCTATTTAAATAAATCCAAATTTACTCAGTTCAAATTATATGTGGACATTGCAAGCCTGGCATAATGAGAAATGTCTTAGTGTTATTAAAAAAAATAACTGGACTTGATGCTGCAGGTCATCAATGGGTGTGAAGGGAGGCAACATGATGTTGGAAGTTTGAGAAGAAAGGCATGGAATGGCTAGAAATTGAGATTCAGTGGGTCTGCAAACATTGGTCATGACAAATTCTAGGCTACAGCTTTGAAAGTGAGTGGTTGGATGTAGCATGAAGGATTAGCTCTTTGGAGGATAGGGTCAAGATATCGAGGACCAAAGTGTTGGAAGGACATCTGTATTCACACAAATATAATTAGAATTATAATTAGAATCAAATTAGAAGATCTGAATGATAAAGTAATGACAGTTACTAATAAATGCTTTCTGACATAGAACTTAACTGTAAATGTCATTTTCTGATATATTCTTCAAATGCCATCTGTAGATAAATACAAGAAGATTAAAATTTTGAAGTTACAGATGAAAGGTCGAAGGAAGCAGTACAGTGCAGGATCCATTTTTATGTCTGCACAACAGAGTCACTTAATAAAATGTCTCTTCTGCAATTAAAATTCAGCTGTGCTGGCTTATTATAGTTCTCATCTTTTGAAAACAACTGGCAACAAAGAAAAATGCATTGGATTTAGTTTTCCACTGTAATTGCACACTATGGTTTAGTTTCCAGGCAATTTGTTCTGAAAACTTGGAAAATTAAGCACAGCATTATCCAGTATGGTAGGATCTGGGAAATCATGATCGTGGTAAAGACTGACATCATCTTCTCTAATCGATTGAATTATTATAATATATAATTGCAGGGTTTGTGTGCTCTTCATGGCATTATGCTGTTACAGTCCTAAGAGACCCCGTAAAGTTAGATGACAAACTAAATTTCAGAGACATTAAATGAATTGCGCAAGTGATTCCACCACTTCTGTCTGATTCCAAATTTATTTATTTAATCAATAAATATTCATTAATCATTATGTGGCTATGCTAAACACCAGGTGGACAAGACACCCCTACAGTCTAGGCCCTCATACAGGTTACAATCTATTTATGGAATGTTCAAATATTGTAAAATTATACAATAATCTATTATATTCATGCTATCATAAATAAGGATTTGACAAATAAATTGATTTACTAAACTCTAAGAGTTTTGTTGCTTAAATCTTCTCTGCATTCTGAAGCAGCAGTGTTCTCTTGCTATTAGCAGTGGTATAAACATCTATAAACCTTCATGGCATTTAGAGGATTCCCAGGTAGCTCAGTGGTAAAGAATCCACCTGTCAATGTGGAAGACACTGGAGTCCCAGGTTCTATCCCTGGCTGGGAAGATCCCCTGGAGGAGGAAATGGCAACCCACTCCAGTATTTTCATCTGGAGAATCCCATGGACAGAGAAGTCTGGTGGGCTACAGTCTGTGGGGTTGCAAAAGAGTTATGATTCTTTTGCATAAGACATGACTTAGCAACTCAACAACAACAGCAATCTTCTGCATTCTACACACCAGTGTTCCAAGGGCAGCAAACATTTATGGAATAATTTTTATATTATTAGTTGTCAAACTTCATTGTGCATGAGACACACTTGGAGAGCTTAAATATGCAGATTTTCACAATCTACCCTAAAGTTTCTGTTTTAGAGCATAAATAAGAAATGTTCCATGCTCTCAAAGGACCTAAAATAATTTCAATATTATAGGGTAACAAAACCTTTCCAGCATTTCATGTAGCCCGAAATAGAATATTCATTTGAAATTAAATATTATTAAAATATACTATGTGTAATGCAAATGCTTTTTTGCACCTGTGTAAACTTTCCTGTGAATTGTGGTGTTGGAGAAGACTCTTGAGAGTCCCTTGCACTGCAAGGAGATCCAACCAGTCCATTCTGAAGGAGATCAGCCCTGGGATTTCTTTGGAAGGAATGATGCTAAAGCTGAAACTCCAGTACTTTGGCCACCTCATGCGAAGACTTGACTCATTGGAAAAGACTCTGATGCTGGGAGGGACTGGGGGTGGGAGGAGAAGGGGACGACAGAGGATGAGATGGCTGGATGGCATCACTGACTCGATGGACGTGAGTCTGAGTCAACTCTGGGAGTTGGTGATGGACAGGAAGGTCTGGCGTGCTGTGATTCATGGGGTCGCGAAGAGTCAGACATGACTGAGCGACTGAACTGAACTGAACTGAAACTTTCCTGCTAGGCCTTTATTTTAAATGACTCTATCATTATTTTCAGTTGTTATTATATTATACAAATATAGGATTATATCACCATCTAATGTTTAGAGTTTCTGAACATTAGCACTAAATGAATTTGGCATTCCATATCTGGTTATTATTGTGCCTTTTAAAAGGGAATAATTTGGGATGTGCATTTGATATCTGTGGGTTTCTGATCATTATCTTAAATATTCAAATGTTTTGAGAAGTCTCATTAAGACTTGGTTATATTACTAAGACAGTTTGATGAAGACACAGAGTAGTTTAATAATTATATATTTGATATTCTCTAACAAATTAGCTATTTACCACTTAAAATCTAGGTCATACTCATTCTGAAGAAATGAGCACATTTTGATCTGCACATGTTGATCAAAGAACTTTATTATTTTTTTTGTCATGACTCACTCAGACTAGATGATAGAATGAGAAACATCAGTCTAAATGTAGTTTTAAATTTTATTCCTTTAAAATTTCTTGGAAAAATAATTGTATTAATTAAATACAAATGATTATTGGGAAAACAAATTCCTTACTGGGAAGAAAAAGTCTGTTTTTAGTTCTGAAGAACTCTTCATTCAGCTGTCTCTAGAAAGGACCTTGTGAACTGATGAAAATTGGATTAAGTGAAGTCTGGTTAGTGAGAGTGAGGGTGGGCAATGGAGAAAAAGATTCAGTCGTCTGGATAAATGCATCTGGGAAATGAGAGATGAGAGAAAATAAAATAACAACAGTAATTCCAGGGTCAAAACCAAGAGCAAATATTTTAAAACTGATTTATATTGTCACCCTGCTTATTTAACTTATATGCAGAATATATCATGTGAAATGCCCAGCTGGATGAATCACAAACTGGAATCAAGATTGTCAGGAGAAATATCAACAACCTCAGATACACAGATGATACCACTCTAATGGCAGAAAGCCCAGAGAAACTCAAGAGCCTCTTGATGAGGTGAAAGAGGAGAGTGAAAAAAAGAGGACTGTTGGCTAAAAACTCAACATTCAAAAAATGAAGAGCATGGCATCCAGCCCCATCATGTCATGGCAAATAGAAGGGGAAGAAGTGTTAGCAGTGACAGATTTTATTTTCTTGGACTCCAGAATCACTAAGGATGGTGACTGCAGCCACCATATTAAAAGATGCTTGCTCCTTGGAGGAAAGCTATGACAAACCTAGACACTATGCTAACCCTAGACACTAAAGCTGTGGTAAAAGTAGACACTTGGAATTTGCCCAAGTTCATGTCCGTTGCGTCAGTGATGCTATCCAACCATCTCATCCACTGCTGCCTCCTTCTCCTTTTGCCTTCAGAATATACCTTTGTTGGTATGCAGGAACTTAAAAGTTTCAGGAAGTTAAAAAATGTAGAGAAATCGTATGAAGGATTAAATGAATAATCATCCTCTTACAGAATTACATTTACTTAGTTTACAAGTTTAATTTAAAGAAGTAAAGGGAAGAGGAAGAGTGAAATAACTTCCCTTGAACACAAAATCAACTTGGTTTGTTCAAGTTCCCAAATTATCTTAGCTACTTTGGCAGCGTTTAAGGAGCAAAGGGTGCCATTTGCCTCTGCAAATCAGGAAAGGACTTGTTATGTCCGTATCACTTTCATTGTGTTGAAATGCCTCCACTAAACAACTGAGTTTGTATTTATGATTTGAGTAAGAGACCCTTGGAAGGTGTAAATCTGTCTATATACCTGGGACTGCTAACTATTAAGTGCCAGCAAAGAATCTGCTTGCAATGCAGAGACCTGGGTTTGATCCCTGGGTTGGGAAGATACCCTGCAGAAGGAAATGGCAACCCCCTCCAGTATTCTTGCCTGGGAAATTCCATGGACAGCAGAGCCTGGTGGGTATAGTCCATGCAGTCTCAAAAGAGTTGGACAGGACGTGGCAACTAAGCAACAATAACAACAACAACAACATCTAGCGTTGGTTGGATCTGTTGTAAAGTGAAGTCAAGTTTGTTTTTTGTTTTTTAAATTAAAGCACCCGTTTGGTAAAAATGGTTGAGGTAATTTTGGACAAACAGAGATTACAATATACACTTAGCATCTGTCTGATTTATATGACAAGCAAATTCCTCCAACATTTCTCAGGAAATTGAGCACAATGATTATATTTTGGTACGTAGTGTTTATCTGTATGCATTTTTATTGCAGTTAAGACATAAATGCTTTCTAGTGTAATTTATACTCTTTTCAAAAATGCTTTCTCCTAATACAATTTTTCTTTTGATAATAGGACAAATATTTTCTTTATACAGTGCACTCGGTACATCTGACTTACTTAGGATGAACTTTGTTCCTTGAAACCAAGATATATGTATTTTCATAACTGTAGCTATCAGTTAGCATTTTCCTTGATTTCAGATATCAAGAGCCTGTACTGTGAGACAAATGATAACTCCATGGTTTCATAGTTTACAAGTCTCTGTGGCAGACACGGAAAAGTCTCGTTTTCTGTCTCACAGCAGGGTTCAGGCCACTTCTGAAGGTCTTCATTTCTATCATTTACCTGCCTGCCCTTTAGCTAGACTCAAGACGGGAGGACGTCTTTTTCCACTCCCACCTTTCCCTTTATACCTGCAACCCGAGTCTGATGAGAGATGCTCCATTTTATTCCTGTGCTTCCCCTCATTACACAGTGCAAAAATATCTCCTCATCTCCTGCAATTGCTCTCTGCCAGTCTTGCCTTATTTTGCACTCACAGCCAGCAGACCAATTTTTCTGAGCACCAGTGCATAGCCCCCAAAGGCCCTGGGGGCTTCCTATTTCCTGAAGAAAACTTTAGATTTCAAGTTCACTCCTGTTATCATTTGTAGCCATCTTCTCCTTTAATGATTATTGCACAGCCCCTGTGCTGGTGCCTCAGGGGTCAGTTCCTGCTCTGTGTTCTGTTTCCAGGTTGATGCCATCCTCCTCCTTCCTTCCAGGATGTCGACATCCTTCAGCATTCGGGGTCGGGTTAACTCTTCCAGAAAGTCCTCCAAGACTTCCACAGTCCAGAATGATTTATTTTTCCCGATTCCCATTTGTTCTAAATACTGGAAAACTTAACTGTTCCCGCCACTAAGTTGGCAACTGGCATTTGAGAGGGAGAGGGCAGAGGGAGAACAAGCATTTATTGAACATCTGTCAGAAAGCCCTGTGCTGAACCCATCCATACGTGTCAGCTAAAGGTCCCCATCTGTGGAAACAGAGGCTAAGGGAGATCAAGTGATTTCTATGCAGACAAAGAGCTGAAGTGCTTTGAATCCACCAAAGTTCATATTCTTTTTATATATCATGGGAGCCAATCACCTCATGAACAGAAAATGGAACATAGGTATGGTGTCTTTGATTTGGAATCCTCACTTATAATTCATTCGGCCTGTACCCACTTGATGAGCACCTATTACGTGCTAGACGTGACTGTATGTGCTTTGAAGGGATTCAAAAGATGATGATAGAGGTAGTGGTGTTAGCATATATATTTTACTGTCTCTGTGCCAGGCACTATTCTGAACAATTTACATATTATATCTAATTTATTCTTTGCAATGATTCTGTGGGGACAGTTCTAGCATTATCTTTCTTATACTCAAGAAAATAAGTATAGTGAGGTTAAGGAACTTGTTCAACATCATATAGTTGTTTTAAACCCAGGAGCCTGGTTCTTAAGCATATTACTACAGTCTTCCTCAAAGGAAGGAGACCTAGTCCCTGTCTTCAAGGTGATAAGACACATTTATGTTCCATCAGTATATTCTTGTTTCTGCACATGAACAGCTATTAGGTCAATGAGTAATAGGTATAAGTGTTTAATTTATTCTCTAAGATTTGGATTCAAGACTTTATTTATTCTTCCATATATCTTAAGTATATGACAATTTAAACAGGTGGCTTTTCCCTCAATCTGTAAAAGGCCAAACTTCAGATCTTCATTTCAAAGCAAACTATCCCTAGGACACCATTTGTCCCACGGCCCTGTCAAGTTTTGAGTAAACATTTATTTACTGACTGACATCCAACTTCCCTCAAGTTGGCAAAATCAACAAATAATGTCAGAAGTAAGCAGTTTCACATCTAATTTGGATTAAATCTATGATATTCATGAAAACTTTTTTGAGTATGAATATGCATATTCTCCAAACTGTTTGCTTGTATTGTGTGTTTGCTCAGTCGTGTCCAGCTCTGTGACCCCATGTGCTGTAGCACGCCAGGCTCCACTTGCTGTGGAATTTCCTAGGCAAGAATGCGGAAGTGGGCTGCGGTTTCCTTCTCTAGGGGATCTTCCCAACCCAGGGATCGACCCGGGTCTGTTGCATCTCCCACACTGGCAGGCAGATTCTCTACCACTGTGCTGCCTGGGAAGCCCCTTGCTTGCAATATCCAATCCCAACTAAAGCAGATGTTGACTAACAAAGCACTTGGTGAAATAACGAATAGTGATATTTAGCAAACTTTGTAGAGATCACAGCCTGGGATGTTCTTCCCCTCATGGCTTGAAAGCTATTGTTAAGGAAGAACAGAGAGATTTTCTCACAGAGGGGAAGTCTGCCCCCACTTCGATGACATGGCAGCCGGAGCACAGACTGTCACTCAGATACTGTGAGAAATGTGAAAAGGGTATTCTTGTCTTTCCAGTTGGCTTCAAAACTCCTTTCCCACCTCAAACAATGTCTGTATCTACTCTGACTCATATGTTTGGGTGAACTTTGCTTGGTACTCATCTGTATGGCAATACCAAAAAGTATTTCCAGGCAGAAAATCAGCATTTTAGTGGGTACATTGTTTTGTGTTTGGTGACCATTTTGTTCTCTGGGTTCTAGAGTTATAGGCACATTTTGAAGGCTAGGACTTCCCTGGTGGCTCAGATGGTAAAGCGTCTGTCTACAATGCGGGAGACCCGGGTTCAATCCCTGGGTCGGGGAGATCCCCTGGAGAAGGAAATGGCAATCCACTCCAGTACTATTGCCTGGAAAATCCCATGGACAGAGGAGCCTGGTAGGCTACAGTCCATGGGGTCGCAAAGAGTCGGACACGACTGAGCGACTTCACTTTCACTTTCACCTTTGAAGGCTATCTTGGCCAGATTTCGGTTAGTCTTTGGCAGTAGGGGACAACACAGAAAACCATCCCCATCTACTCTTTTCTAGAAAGAACACTTCTATCAGAAGCACCATTTTATTTCCACACCCACCATCGGGCTCAGTAAAGGAAAGGCAAGTAACAGTTACTAAGTATAAGTACCTGCCATAAATGATACTAGCTCTTAATGTGCTTGTCTTCAATTATTCATAGGCCCTTGAGATGCTATATTATTATATTCATTTTATAGAGGCACAGGAGAGGCTGAGAGAGTTAAAGTTGCCTGAAATCAGCATATCTGAGGCAATACAAACCCACGTTTGGGAGTGCCAGGGCCTGGCAGGGGAAGAGTAGAACTTAAGCACAGATTGATTCGTCATGAGTATTTCATATCACTCTCATTCCCACTTGCCCTCCCCCCTTTCCTCAGCTGCATTTTCCTCCATGAGTTGGCCCTAGTTCTTTGCAACAACCCATGGGCTTCCTCCATGAAAAGGCAGTTGATAAAGGGGATGGAGGCTAAGTTGCCGTTAACCCTCTGAGACTTTGGTTGAGAGCCCTCTGTTCTCTCAGAAGCCCCATCTGTTAGTTGCAGGGTTGGAACTGAGGTCATTCCCCTTCTCTCATTCTTAGATGTCCACCAAGGAACCATACACATCCTTCCTTCTCATCTCATCTTGTCTCTTCTCGCCTCATCTCATCTTGTCTCACTTCCATAGATGCTTCTTAATATTTTCTGATTACCCTTAGCTGTGGTCACCCAGCAGAACTGCAGTCGCTTACCTGAGTTTCTCTGTTTGAAATAAAAAAGTTAAGCTCTGAACCTGAAAGGGAAAACAAAATCACACTATGATTAAACAAAAACACTGTGGTCAAAGAGCTTGTGAATTGTTGCCCCATACATGTACTGGGGAAATGTTGAAAGAACGAAGACAAGTCACTTAATTGAACTTCGGTTGAAATTGCTGCTTATTTCCAACTGGCTTTGACATTGTGCTTTATAAGTAGAAATGACTCTCTTGGGTTATGTCCCCATTTCTAAACGCATCACTGTGTTTAGGGTCATAGGATACTGTGATTAGTGAGGCCTGGGTCGGGTCAGGGGTCCCTCCTAGTGGGCTATACACATATGAAAAGGTTTTCAGGAAAATATATATAAAATTAATGCTGAAGATAATATTTGGGGCTTCAGTGATTCTTTAAACAATAGTTTTGACATGTTTCAGTAGTAATGGATAATGATCACAAAGTGTCTAAAGATAATAATTGATTTGTTATAAAAATGACTATTTAATTCCAGTCTTGTAATTCATCGCTCAAGTGAATTTTTAGAGAAAATGAGATGCCTCTTCCAGCAGATGTACTTTGGGATGTAGCATAGATCATTACAGGAAAAATTAAAACTCAAAAATTCTCCTGAGAGGTAATCCTTCTCCGATTTATAGCAAGAAAATGTTACTCTGTGACTCATTAATTACAGTTAAGCAAAATAAATTTTAAATAGAGTCATTATACAGATATTTTCACAGAAACTTATTTTTCCAGTGACATTTACTTTTTGGATAGCAAGAGGACCTAAAACATTTTCAGGGGAGGGAGAATAATTTTGCATTGCAATTACTGCTATTGTTGATGCTTCTCTTGTGTAAACTTTTCAAAAATGAAAGCCTTTTCCTAAGGCTTTAGGAATTGTGGTTCAGAGCATGTCACTGAGTATGAAAAAGAGAAGGAAGGGACTAGTCCTAGACAGGCATGTCTTGAAAACAGGATTTGATAGCTTCTTAAGGTTTTTAAAAAATACAATTCTTTTTTCAAAATGAATGCCATAAATAACCAATATTATGTATTTTGAGGTGATCTCAGTGTGATGAATGCAGCATGACCTTCAGATGAAGGAGATTAGTCTGTAATGTGAAGTAACTAAAACTCCCCCCCGTTTTTTTGTCAAGACAGGACATTTTCCCCAAGAATATTCACTCTTCAGTCATGGTCAGGAGGGTGCTGGTAAACCAGACTCTGAAAACTCAGACTGCTCTGGAGAAATCATTAACCTCCATAGCTGTGGTCAGACTGAGGACACACGGAGAGCATGGCTTTGTCCAAGACATACATCCGGGCCATCTGACATATCCTGGCAAGCGAGGGGGTGGTTCTCTCAGACCTGAGATTTATTGCAGGCCTTGATTCTAAGCTATCTACAGGCACAAGCAAGACCAAGATGGACTCTTGGACTTAATTCTATGGCATTTTTTTCATCCAGTCTTATTACTTTAACTGCCCTCTTAGAGAACTTCCTTTACCTGGACTAGAAGGATTAGTGCCAGAGTGGGAAGAAGTGGCTGGACTCAGAATGTATTCCAAGGATAGAGCAAATGATCTGCTGAGGAGTTGGGTATAGGATGCAGAGAAAGAGGGGCAAAGATAGTCTGAGGTGTGGAGTTATCATTTGCTGATATGATTAAGACTGAATGATATGATCTAGTATATGCGAGGCAGGCTGTGGAGTGGGGCTGCTACTGCTACTGCTGCTGCTAAGTCGCTTCAGTCGTGTCCAACTCTGTGCGACCCCACGGACGGCAGCCCACCAGGCTCTCCCGCCCCTGGGATTCTCCAGGCAAGAACACTGGAGTGGGTTGCCATTTCCTTCTCCAATGCATGAAAGTGGAAAGTGAAAGTTAAGTCGCTCAGTCGTGTCCAACTCTTCGCGACCCAATGGACTGCAGCCCACCAGGCTCCTCCATCCATGGGATTTTCCAGGCAAGAGTACTGGAGTAGGGTGCCATTGCCTTCTCCGAGTTCAGCTTTGGATACATTGTTCACACTCTTGTGCACACACACATGCACTTAAGTAGATAGCTGGATAGATGCATCTGATATTCAGGGAAGAAGTCCAGGTGGAGTGGGAGTTGTCAGCATATAGGTGGTGTTTAAGGCCATGGGACTACATCAGGCCACTCAGGGACTCAGAAGAGTGAAGTTTTTGTGACCTTTAGACCAATAGATTATGAGTGAAAAAGTGTGGGGGAAACACAATATCATACTGCCAGTAAGGTATTTATTTCAAATCAAAGATCATTCATTCATCCACTAACATTATTTAACAAATATATATTTGGTGCTCCGTCAGGCTATACCAGGTACCAGGGACAGGTACAGTGAGGAGAAACAGTGACATACTTGCTTGGATAATTCAATGCTATAAAACCCATCTCTAGCATACTCCAAAGTACAAAGACCATTATGATGTCAATGGTTTCCCTTTAATAGGTATTTTCTCCTTTGATGCTTATTTCTTCTTATCATATCTGTCCCTAAAGAATAGTGATACCATATTGTTAGAATTATTGGGTATATGACTATAAATGCTTTCTTTGGTTATATATGGGTGTAGTCCTAATAATTTGAGGGGAAATAAGATTTTGAATATTCAAATTTTACAACTCTGAAGGGAGTTTATTTATTTTTATTTTTTAAAATAATCTTGAAACTTTCAAATATTAGAAAATAGCACATACTTCTTTTGGTCTACCAGATATAGAATGCTGAGTTTGGAATTTTTGGCTGTCTTTACTGAAATAAAATTCAGGAGGAAAATGAATTCATTGTAGTATAGGCCAGGAATGTCTGAAAATAAGTTAACTGCACATTTTCCATATAGTTTGTAATATATGGTTTCATGGCTCATGAGACGAGGTGAGCTTTAATAAATCCACTGGGTTGAATAAACATGAGTCTAGAACAGATGGAGTTGGAGATGGAGCTCCAGGAAGTTAGCAGAAGGAAAACGTGAATGATGATGCTTATTTACGATATAAAAACCTGCCCTAGTCTGATTGAGACTCACCCGTAGCCTGATCTTTTTCTCTTGTAATTGAGGTTGTTTCCCAAGGGATACCCAAGCTTAGACCGGAGTCTCTCCAGCCAGATTTTTTTCCCTGGCTCAGAGAGACTGCCATCCACTCCATGAAACATTTGTGACACTATGTGAAAGGCAATAAAATTACTAGAAAGAGAAATTGGACAGATGCTCAGGCCATTTTCAGATATTTACAAAACTGAAGTCCAGTTAAAGCTCCTTCAGCAATAGGTCTTACTAAATAGATCAGAGATGGTTGGCTTGCATCACCAGCTCAAAGGATAAGAGATTGAACAAACTCCGGGAGATGGCGGAGAGGGAAGCCTGGTGGGCTGCAGTCCATGGGGTTGCAAAGAGTTGGACATGACTGAGCAACTGAACAACAACAAATAGAGCAGAAGCCACTTCCTTCTGATTTTGGCTCTCAGCCTTTAACCCTAATTGCCTGTGATTTTAATCAGTTTGGATGGTTGTTAACCAGTCATGTCAGGAGAGGAGAGGAGAGAGGAGAGAGACACAGCATGCACATAAATAACGAAACAAACAAAACTGATTAAGAGAGTTTTTGACTCACATGATTTATTTGTTTGGAAGCTTTGTTTAAGTTCACCTGTCTGCTGCAGGAGGTTACATGTCTACCCCTGTGGGCCCTGTGGTGGAATCCAGATGGTTCTGCCGCATCCTGCCAGAATGATTATTCCAGCATGTTGTCAAACCCAAGTGGCACAATCTCTTTTGTTGTTTAGTTGCTAAGTCATGTCCGCCTCTTTGCGACCCCATAGACTGTAGCTCACCAGGCTCCTCTGTCCATGGGATTTATCAGGCAAGAATACTGGAGTGGGTTGCCATTTCCTATTTCAAGGGGATCTTTCCATTCCAGAGAACCTGGGTCTCTAGCATTGGCAGGTGGATCCTTTGCCACTGAACCAGCAGGGAAGCCCAAGAAATCTTTAGTGCCTCCCCATTGCCTTTGCAATGAATTTATGCTTTATAGCCTGACATTCGAAACCTCCGTACAAGGTGGCCCCAAGTTACCTTCTGTTTATTCAACAATATTTGTCAAGTCACTACTATACACTGGGCGTCGTGCTTAGAGCTGGATATAGAAGAGTGAGCATGTAGAGTGTAGAAAGTGACATGTCCTTATGGGACCTTGTAGTCTAATGCGGCAAGGCAGGCGTTAAACAGTCATGCAAATGATTAATTACAAAGTTTAAACCAGGATACACAATGAAAACATTACGAAGGCCCTTGGCTTTGTCAGTTAGGTCATGGACACCGGTCTCTTAAGAGTGCAGTTGTGGGAGCAGAAGGCTGGTTTTAGGAGTCCAAGGAAGAATCTGGGAAACACATGGGCTTTGGAGAGAGAGGAGTGTGAATTCTGGATGCACCAGGGCCTCACCGATCTGTGGCCTAATTCTGACCATATTCCCTTACATTTGCTTTGACGTACTGCATGCCTTTCTTTCATTGTTTAGCGGTTACACTGGAGGTTAACACTTTTCCAAAAACTGTCCTCAACGTGGGACCGAAATAAATCTAAAGCTCTGCTGCTCAAGCTGGGCTGGGTGGGACTGTTATCTTCCCAGCAACTGCCAGTTCCTAGAATACTTGCGCCTCAGCATAGAATATGCTCTGACATCCCTGTAGTCGGAACACTGGGTGTGTCCTAAGTCAATACATCAAGTACTTTTGCTCATGAGTAAGGAATCCCTTTTAAATTGCTCTAATATAACTGACTAGCTAGCTATAAGATGTGTGCGTCCACATATTTTTATAGTATTTTTGAAGAAAATTTCTGACTCCTTAACAGAATCGTCAATATCATCTTCCCAGTTTGTCACTGGAGAATCTATATATCTATTGTGGGAGTGTTGGACCTCATAGTTCCTATTCTTACTCTGCCATGAGGGACCTTCTTGGGGGATTTCACCCTAATTAATACCATTATGACATTATGAAGGGATGTGAGTTTTAAAGCTGTGCATTGACTGGATACTAACAGGTGAGAGCGGACTTGCACATTAAAATAAGACATTATTAACTGCTTAGTGCAAATGAAAGGGAAATAACCAGAGAGCGGCATACACTTAGAGAAGATACTTTGCCAGACAAATTCAGTTTCTCCTCACTTGTAATTCCTACAGTGACGACCCTCTCTCAGCCAGTTACCTGATTCCCTAGGGCAGAGGGAACCTGTGGTCCTTAGAGCCGCCAGTTTATCAAACAAATTGAATGCTAGCTGCAAAAAGACGACAATGTTGTTGTTCTCACGGCTCTCCACTAAACTTGTTTTGTCAAATAACTCCTTGGCTGTGCCTGGGACTTGCCCAAGTGCTGTGATGTTTCTGGTTATTGTTAAACAATGAATGGTCCATTTCAGTGTAATCACGTTATCCCCCTCTTTAGTGCAGATTCAAGTTTTTCTCTTTCCCTGACTCAGGCACATTTCAGGCTTAGGAGAGAGCAGTTGAAGGGGGTTACTAAGGTTAGTGTCTATTCTTTTTTTTTTTTTTTTTTTTTCATTTTCTCTACTCGTTTTCCATCATTCGGTATGGCACGCAGGCTCCCCTGAGTTCTGAGCAGGAGAGGTGAAAGTGAAGTTGCTCAGTTGTGTCCGACTCTTTGCGACCCCATGGACTGTATCCTACCAGGCTCCTCTGTCCATGGGATTTTCCAGGCAATAGTACTGGAGTGGATTGCCATTTCCTTCTCCAGGGGATCTTCCCAAACCAGGGATTGAACCCAGGTCTCCCACATTGTAGACAGACACTTTACTGTCTGAGCCACCAGAGAAGTCCCTGGTGGAGCAGGAGAGGGAGGAGATGTAAATGTGGAAAGTCTTACTTGAAGTGAATCTGGTATTGATGCTCTCTGGATGTAGCTAATTCAAAATGATGATGGTTTTTATCATTTTTGATGTTGCTGTGATAATGGAGTTTTTAGGATTCTTTGGAGGACTCCCTCTCAGTTCCTTTTGACTTAGTAGATACTTCCTGTTGTTAATTGCTTGCCGTCTTCCTCCAAGATCCCTGGATACTGGTACATGGAGCTGAGCACCCCTGCTGGATCCTCCTGTGCCTCTGGGCCTTCCTCCTCAGCAACCCCGCTCAGGATGACTCAGGCCAGCTTCTTTCTGTGGAGTCCACATCCGACCCTAGGATAGCTCTCACAGCCTTGCATGTCCAGACCGCTCCCATCTCAGCCACCTCTTCTTGCTTGAATAACCCAGGGTGATTAGTTAACCCAATGCCTTTCTTTTTGGGAAAGAGACTAATTTTAGTCCCCTCATCTGTCAAACTTCAGGCAACATAAAACAAGTTATCTGAAGTTGTCCTATTCCATGCCACACCCCATTTCTTCTCTCTCAAAAGAGGAAAAGAAAAATGCACTACACCCTGACAATCTCTGCAAAGGAATTGTCACTACCACCTTACTCAAACTCTTTAAAATTTCTCAAATAAATTCATCTTCCTTATTCATTTGTGGGTCTACCTAGTAGCACAAGTGGTAAAGCATCCGCCTGCAATGCAGGAGACCCAGGTTCAATCCCTGGGTTGGGAAGATCCCCTGAAGAAGGAAATGGCAACCCACTCTAGTATTCTTGCCTGGAGAATTTCATGGGCAGAGGAGTCTCACAGGCTACAGTCCATGGGGTCACAAAGAGTCAAAGCCTGAAGGTGGGTGGTGGCTGAGGCTAGAAGAATCTGCTTTAAAATTCCACAGATCTTCCTGTATAGGTGACCCAGTTCTTTGCTTTAACAAATAAAGGTACCTTGTCTTTGAAGCTCTGAGAAGACAGAAAATATTACATTTAGCATCCATTGTCCAGGGTTGGTGGTGGTGATTTAGTTTCTAAGTTGTATCCGACTCTTGCGATGCCATGGACTGTAGCCCGCAAGGCTCCTCTGCTCATGGGATTCTCCAGGCAAGAATACTGGAGTGGGTTGCCCTTTCCTTCTCCAGAGGATCTTCCCAACCCAGGGATCGAACCTAGGTCTCCTGCACTGCAGGCAGATTCTTTACTGACTGAGCTACCAGAGAAGCTCATTTCAACACAAGTCTAGATTTCATGAAGTCCAAAGTCAAGTTTTGGGGGGGAAGCACTAGAAGAGACAGAATACCCTCTCCTGCTGATTTAAAGTCTGCCCCTGCGGTTCTGATAGTTTGCCCATGAATCTGCTTCTTCTCCATTCAGTCAGATCAGGAATGCCTTTTGTTCTGGGAGACTCCAGTACCTTTCCACATTGGTCTGTCCTTTAAAGTCTCATTAGGATAATACTAGAGTGGTTAGCCATTCCATTCTCCAGGGGCATTTTCCCAGCCCAGGGGTCAAACCTGGGTCTCCTGCACTGCAGGCAGTTTCTTTACCATCTGAGCCACCAGGTAAGCCCAAGAATAATGGGATCAGAGTACAGTGCAGTGATGCTCACAGGCAGGCAAAAGCACAATAGCAACTGGTTCTCTTGATACAAGGAATTTTGGGGATTTCCCTGGTGGCCCAGGTGTTAAGACCTCACCTTCCAATGCAGGGGGTGCAGGTTTGATCCCTGGTTGGGGAGTTAAGATTCCACTTGCCTCGTGGCCAAAAATCCAAAACATGAAACAGAAGAAATATTGTAACAAACTCGATAAAGACTTTAAGAATAGCTCATAGAGCATTTTTTTTTAAAAGAAGTCTTTTTCTTTTTCCTGTTAGCTTGTTCATCTCCATGATATTTGGCACTGATCAAGACTACAGTATATTGTCTTAGAATAGCCTGAATAAAGCTAACTGGTTCACCAGGGGATTATATCTGGCCTCATAATTCTTTAACAAACTGAGCCAGCCAGAAACAGCCTCCTCATAAGGGAATACATTATCCTTACTTCATGGTTGGATTCAAGACAAAAAAAATATTAGAAAAATTTAATTAGTTTTTAACAAATTGCCAGCATTAAAAAATGTCTCTCTTAAAAGATTAATGTTTTTGGAGATGCTTTTCAAGAAAATGGAAGCGGAAAATTCTTTCGTGGAACACATTTTGTCTCATATTCTGTAGTGTTTAACTAGTATCCTAACATTCTTGATAAGTGAAGGAATGAATCCTTCTACCTGTATATATGCAAATTTCCCAAGATAGGATTCTTCCATTGCATTGCAATTGCAATTCTTGCAAACACTGACATTGAGTGACTGCTATGTTGTGACTCTATACTGAGAAGTTTTGTCCCTAAGTCTTGAAACTTCGGCAATCAGTTGTATTCTTTCTGTTTTTCAAAGTATATGCCTCTAAATTTTGGGAGAGGAGATTGTGTATCTTCATAATGCTCACAAGCATGGATTTAACTGGGAATTTTATGCTGCAGTGCTTCAAGAATTGTTTCTATATTCATGCTAACCATACATTTTTATTTGTCTCATTTGGAGGGGGAAAAAAAAAAACCAGGTCAGATTCCATTTACTGTAACTTAACTTTATATTTCCTGCCTTTCTTCACTTCAGTGTCTCCCGAATGGAGTCACCTGCAAGCTAAGTCTCAGCTGAATCTCCAAGTCAGTCCCACCTTGTGGTAGAGTCTGGATCCTGCATTCAGAGTTCTGTAAAGATACCTGGTCACCTCTGTGGTTCCATTGCATTTCTCCTTCCTTTTTTTGTTTCTGTCCAGTTGATGAATGGGTGCTTTGTTGGTTCATCAGAGCCTTGATATCCTGCCTAACTTTCCAATGAGCCCTGCCTTATACCATTGCCACTGTTATTGGACCAGTGTCCTTCACAACCTTACTCACTGCTTGGAACAAAGGCCCTCCCTGTTCCCTATGTTGAGACTTATGGAACCTCTCGGACCCCCTCGACTGAATTTGATTCCATTCATATTCGTAATATGCAAAGTACGTCTGAATTTAAGCTTGCCCCAAACATCTATTCTTGGAGAGTTTATTCTCTAGTCCCTCCTTTTATTCTCTGCTCCACGCTTCTAAGATTCCAAAACACCTGTGTCTGAGCTGTGGCACTATAAAATTATCATTGGCATAGAATATCTGGAATTTCTAGGAATTTGGCAGATGTGGGGAGGGAAATCATTGAGGAAAGGGAATAAAATAGGTTGAAGAAGTATTATTTGATGGTCAGTGTGTCTTTGGAAAGAAGAGCTTTCTTGTTGAACCAATCTGGGTTTGGATTTCAACACTGCCAATTTCTAATTTAGGGAAAGTTACTTTGCTACATTGAACTCTAATTTCTTCACTTATCAAAAGGAGGTTTATAATAGTTAGCTGCTACCATGACTAATATGAGAATTAAATAGGATAACATACACCATGAAGTCATCACATTTAGTACTCATGTATACAAGATGTCTAATAAGAATTTCTTTTGATGCTGACCTGGAGTGTGGTCTCTAGTGGGGTTCTAGGAACTCAGATTGGGGTCTAATATGTTCAATATTTTTCCCAATGCCTTAAATGAAAACATGCTTGTAATATATTTAGATGACATAGAAATAGGAATATATAATATAACTAACAAAGTTAGACTGGAGTCATTAGACAAAATTTGAAAGGAATAGAGATCTTGGTTTGCAGAGGAAAAAGTAAAGCAGTTTATGTGAAAGTGACTTAATACCTATAATTAATACATTTACTGTTACTGGCTTATTGAAAGTGTTCACTATATTCTTTGGGTATAAAAGCATGAAATGGGTTTATTTCTTCTAATACTGGCTCTCAACCCTGTTATTCATCCTTTTCTCCCCTGCTAAGTGTTAGGTTCCATAAGAGCATTTTGGGCACCAGCACAGGAGTATAAAAATGAATTACTCATTTGGAGAAACCAAGTTTCAGCAGACAGGATCAGGAAGGTTTTTCATCAGAAGGTGTTGAGAGGAATTATATAAACAAGGCAAATGTTGCCTCTGTGTATTGGCCCCTATGTTGTTTATTTCTTCCCTGTGGGCTGAGACCTGTTAACTCAAAAGCCCACTGATGCCAAACTCAAACTTTCCCATATCCAATTGTTTAAACAGTCGCCATGCAAGCAGATTTTTAGCCAGTTGGACTCTGCCTGTTTTGCCCACTCTGCAAAATCTTGCCGCACACAGTGGCTAGCAATAGATAAGCCCCTGCTGTTGCTGCCCTCTAGAACTCTTTGCCCTGGAGACTCCCCATCTTGTGAACATATATCTCCCAGACACAAGCTCCCTCTCTGATCTCTTTCTCCCCAAGGAGTCCCTTTGCCCTCCTTCTGCATGGGCACTCCTGCACCATACCCCCTGGACAGACTTTACTGGGAGAGGATTTCCCCCACATGCAAACCTGTTCAAGCATCGCCTAGTTAAAGCTTGTGATGGGTTACTGCCGCACATGGTCATTTTTTTTTTTTTTTCTCTTGATCAGCTCTCAAATACTTTCAGCTCCCTTATCTCTAGGCTGGGGAAGCAATAGAAGTTAGCTGGAGACATTGAGATATTATCTATAAATAGTGTAAGCAAGAGAGGATATATGCCTTTTATATTTTAGGAGGTTCTCTCTTTGAGAGTCCCTTGGATAGCAAGGAGATCAAACCAGTCAATCCTAAAGAACATGAACCTTGAGTATCATTCAAAGGACTGATACTGAATCTGAAGATCCAATACTTTGGCCACCTGATACGAAGAGCTGACTCATTGGAAAAGACCCTGATGCTGGAAAGGATTGAGGGCAGGAGGAGAAGGGGGTGACAGAGGATGAGATGGTTGGATGGCATCACTGACTCAGTGGACATGAGTTTGAACAAGCTCAGGGAGATGGTGAAGGACAAGGAAGCCTGGCATTCTAGCAGTCCATGGGGTCACAAAGAGTTAGACACAATGACTGAATAACAACTCCCACTGTAGTATGGAGGATGGGTGGAGGGGGCAGGAATGAAGGCAGAGAAACCGATGTCGTAATCAAGAAAATAATGCTAAGGACTATAGCTAAGAAGAAGCAGTGTGTAGGGTTTGGTGGCCAGCTATGGCTAGGGTTGGTGAGTAAAAGAGAATGAAGAACTGAGGTGACTCTAAGATTTCTGGCTTGGGGATATTAAAACTGGTACTGTCATTAACCCTGGGAGATCTGATGTGGGAAAGATGATTGAATCAGTTCAGGCAGTTTTCATAGGAAGAGGGGAGTTGAATCTTGGAGAAGATGAATCTTTTCAAAAGAGTGGGCAGAATGAGATGTTAAGAGGACTGAAGACAGACACTTAAGAAATGCTAGGATTTAAGAAAGTAATCGCACCCCACTCCAGTACTCTTGCCTGGAAAATCCCATGGACGGAGGAGCCTAGTAGGCTATAGTCCATGGGGTCCCTAAGAGTCGGGCACGACTGAGTGACTTCACTTTCACTTTTCACTTTCATGAATTGGAGAAGGAAATGGCAATCCACTCCAGTATTCTTGCCTGGAGAATCCCAGGGACAGAGGAGCCTAGTGGGCTGCCGTCTATGGGGTCACACAGAGTCGGACACGACTGAAGCTACTTAGCAGCAGCAAGAAACCTGCAGAAGATCCAGAGTCCACAAATGAGGCTGGGAAAGAAGGATGTGAGAGGAAACTCAGAACTGAGTGCTGTGGCAGAAGCCAATGGTGGAATATTTAAAAAAAGAGCAATGATCAATCATAGGTCAGATGCCACAGAGTTCAGATCACAGACAGACTGGAACTTATCCATGGAATTTTTCCAGCCTTGAGGATATCTGGACTTGTTAGAGAGAGAATTTGTATCTCTGATTACTTCACCAGGAGATAAACAGTACATGATTAACATTCATAAACAATGATGAGAGATGTGAATAATTGTTAATATGTTATATAAATGAAGTGGTTACATCAACCATGTGAAGTAAACATCACATTCAGTTCAGTTCAGTTCAGTTGCTCAGTCATATCTGACTCTTTGCGACCCCATGGACCGCTAACTTATTAATAATAACAATCTATAATTTACTGTGGGGCTTTCCAGGTGGCGCTAGTGGTAAAGAACCTGCCTGCCAATGCAGAAGATGTAAAAGACGCAGTTTCAATCCCTGGGTTGGGAAGATCCCTTGGAGGAGGGCATGGCAACCCACTCCAGTATTCTTGCCTGGAGAATCCCACGGACAGAGGGTTGCTAAGAGTCAGACATGACTGATGCAACTTAGCACGCATGCACATAATTTACTGTATCCAAGAAAATAACACTCATGTATTGATTTATCTGAACTTTGCATTTGACCTAGAAAATTGAAAACCCCCTAGTGATATGAGACAATATGGAAAATGGTGCTCTTTTCATTCACATTAACATATGCACCTAATTATGATTATTGCCATAAAATGTGTTTGAAAGAAGAAAGAATTTTCCACAAGAGTTCGTAATGTTTTACATCAGTACACATTTAATGGTTGCTGTAGATAATTTATTTGTTTTACTAAGGTGATTTTCAAACTTGATGTTTAAGCAATAAAAATTGCAGTAATGATTTTTCTTCTTTATGCACTTACTGTATTAAAATATTTGCATATAGTCACATTATGTCAAATGTTACTATCGTTTGTATTTTCTTCCAGAAGAACAATATGTAGATACCATTCCAAAATACTACTTTATCATTATGTTCCCAACTGTTTTCCTTCACTCAGATTTTTGGCTCCAGTAAATATTTCCCTTGCACTTGAAAAAGTGCTCTGCATTGTATCTGCATGTCAGTTACAAACCACTTCTTAGTTCTGATTTTTCTTGAGGGAGGAGAATAGAATCATATAAACCAGAAAAATCAAAACTACCAGAGTTAAAAGGGACCCAGTGTGACAGTGGCAAATATTTCCAGAGTCTTCCTGGAATATTCTTCCTCTCTCTTCCTCACCTCCAATCTCATTCTTTACCTTGCAAATCTTTATTTATTCTTTAAAACAATACAACCATTCTGCTTCCTCTGTTGTATCTGCTGTGTCTGAATTAGGCAATACTGGTTGCTCCCTTCTTGAGTATTTTAGTACACTTTCCACATTGTTTTGCCGACATCTATTTGTATATTTGTCTGTTTCTCTAAACTATGACCACTTTGAGTTACTTTTCAAAAAATATATGCCGACATCTGCCAAAAGTAAAGGAAAAAAATCTAACAATTATTTTAAGCAAAATCTTTTGATCTTAATTGCTTTTGTTACCCTGTACAATGACACTTGTAAATAGCAAGGAATAAAACTAAAGTTTTAAATTCTAGTGTAACAGATGGACTGTGTCCATGTATGAGCTTAGAACACAGTTTATGACCTTCATTCTGAATCTGGAAAACAGCACTTAATATTTCCTTTTATAATATTTTTGGTAATACTTATTTCCAGAAGTAGTTTTTACTATGTTTCTGTATACGACTTGGCATGTGAAAATTTTAAAATGTTGAACTCATTATTACCATTTAAAAACTTTTAATAGGTATTTTGGGGAACTAAATGAGGCAAGATATTAGAATGACATTTAAAACTCTTCTAATACTCTTTAGCCTATGACAGTTTGTGTTCCATACTACATGTAGTTGTATTTACATAAATGAGTTTACTTTGTCCAGAAATAACCTCAGGTGTTACTTCTTACCTGATAGGTTTCAGTATTGACTGCAGAGAATTCTTCCACTCAGAACCTTAGGGGTCAGTGCAATCCATCATTGATACAGTAGAAAGGTTGTACCATTTTGCCACCGTTGCTGCTAAAGATGAATAAAATGTAGTTTGTAAATATGTTCAAGTTTCTAAAAGTGAGAGAATTCTACAGGAATTGTCTGCTACCAATATTCAATAAGCTTAAGCTACACAGAATTGCTGAATATTTGTCCCTTAAGATCCATTTTCAGTAAGGATAATAATCTTGGGCAATAGGCTTTATGTTTTACAAACAAAGACAGCCAACTGTCCCAGTGATTCCTTTCTGTTAAGTCAATCAGTGCTATCTGTCTTCAAAATAAAATTTGTGCGTCTGTTCTCAACATGTCTGGTGACTCATGAAACATATTTCCCTTCCTCTAAGCCCTATGATTAGTAACAAAAGACTTTTTATAATCGTGTAACAGTATAGGAGTTTGTGTAAATTCTTTTTTTTTAATTTTCATTTTTTATTTATTTTTATTTTATTTTATTTTTAAATTTAATTTAATTTTATTTTTAAACTTTACATAATTGTATTAGTTTTGCCAAATAGCAAAATGAATCCACCACAGGTATACATGTGTTCCCCATCCTGAACCCTCCTCCCTCCTCCCTCCCCATTCCATCCCTCTGGGTCGTGGTTTTGCCATATATCAACACGAATCCGTCACACGTGTACATGTGTTCCCCATCCTGAACCCTGCTCCCTCCTCCCTCCCCGTACCATCCCTCTGGGTCCTCCCAGTGCACCAGCCCCAAGCATCCAGTATCGTGCATCAAACCTGGACTGGTGACTCGTTTCATATATGTGTAAATTCTAAAACATGAAAAAGAACAGATTTACAAATTGTGCTTTTAAAGGCCCCAGAAACACACTCACTAGTTCAGCATGAGTTGAGGTTAGAGTCAAAAAGTGAATCTTTTAATTTCCTAAGACCTAAGTTATATTTATCATAAGCATGTGAGACAAATTCTTTATTTTGCTGTATTCCACTAAGATAACTGATAAGGTATTTGATTTTGAATGAAAAAACAATTTCAACTTGAAACAGTGTGTGTAATTCAAGATTGAACTGAATTTAAAAAATTACAATATTGTAAAATTAAAAAAAAATTAATGAGGGAAAGAAGCAAGTGATCCTTTCTTACCTTAATAAGAAAGAGGAACCTCCATTAAGATGTAGGGAAATGCTTCCTTCTTTGGTACCAGCAATGGGCAGATTGACTTCCAGGCAAATTCCTTGTTTAGGAAGAAGGATGTGAACGGGAGTCAGAGCGTCAGAGCATCTCCTGCTGAATTTGGTGTCAAAAGAGGTTCCTCACAAAGCCTTTAAGGTTCCAGCTGAAAGAAATGAGTATCTTCTGTGGGAAATTTAATTAATGTTAAGAACCATCCTTTACACTGTGATTATGTTCTTCTTAGTTGTTGGTAAAATGTATGGTTTCTTACATGAAATGAGAATCATAGTGGATGGAAGGGTGTTGTATATCTAATTCCTTTCTCCTCCCCCTTCTCTCCCCCCCCTTTTTTTCTATCTTCTTCCTCCTTGTTTTAATTTGTTTGTTTTGTATGTCCTAGCCTTACCAAAAAAAAAAAAAAATTCTCATTCCTATCAGTGAATAACCTTGAATAAATTCTTTACCTTCTCAAAGCCTGAAATCACTGCTTAAATTGGGACAATAATAACACTCATTTATAGAAGAGACAAATAATTGAGTATGGCCAAGTCAGAACTGACTCTGTCTTTCTCTCCATCTGCAACATTAACTTAATCATATCTTCAAAACCTAATCATATCTTCAGAACCTCTGTTATCTCATAAGGTAACAGATTCACAGGTTCTGGGGTTTAGGATGTGGATTTTGGGGTAACCATTATTCAGCTTATTACACTCGTGGTTATTTTGCTCCCACATCTCTCTTAAAAATAAAATTATAGGATAGAAAACCATCTAGGATAATAATAGGGACCAACACGAACATTCCCTGAAATATATGTAACATCACAACAGACTGAAGAGTCAAAGAACATACAACCTTGTGTTCCTTCTCACTTGGTGGATGTATGCATGGCAAATACTTAGGGCTTAGCCAAACATATGCGATTTAATTTTTTTCACATAAGATGTTTATTAACTTGATGCTTTGTTGTGCAAACTGGTTAATCTTTATCTGATGTTGAAATATCACTTCTTATGTCTTTTTGTTTAACATACTCTTGGGAAAAGTCATATACTGAGAAAAAAGTCACTGACCAAAATGTAGTATACTTTTACAAGTACTGTTTAGGCAAAGAGATGTACATTGAACAGTTGTTCAAGTGTAGTCTCTATTTATTAGAAGTTTATGTTAACTAATATGTTAAGTAATCCCAGCGAAGGCAATGCCAAAGAATGCTCAAACTACTGCACAATTGCACTCATCTCACATGCCAGCAAAGTAATGCTCAAAATTCTCCAAGCCAGGCTTCAATAGTACATGAACTTTGAACTTCCAGATGTTCAAGCTGGAATTAGAAAAGGCAGAGGAATCAGAGATCAAATTGCCAACATCCTCTGGATCATCGAAAAAGCAAGCGAGCTCCAGAAAAACATCTACTTTTCCTTTATTGATTATGCCAAACCCTTTGACTGTGTGGATCACAACAAACTCTGGAAAATTCTTCAAGAGATGGGAATATCAGACCACCTGACCTGCCTCTTGAGAAATCTGTATGCAGGTTAAGAAGCTACAGTTAGAAATGGACATGGAACAGCAGACGGGTTCCAAATCGGGAAAGGAGTATATCAAGGCTGTATATTGTCACCCTGCTTATTCAACTTATATGCAGAGTACATCATGAGAAACGCTGGGCTGGATGAAGCACAAGCTGGAATCAAGATTGCCGGGAGAAATATCAATAACCTCAGATATGCAGATGACACTACCCTTATGGCAGAAAGAAAAGAACTAAAGAGCCTCTTGATGAAAGTGAAAGTGGAAAGTGTAAAAGTTGGCTTAAAACTCAACATACAGAAAGCTAAGATCATGGCATCTGGTCCCATCACTTCATGGCAAATAGATGGGGAAACAGGGGAAACAGTGATAGACTTTATTTTGGGGGGCTCCAAAATCACTGCAGATGGTGATGCAGCCATGAAATTAAAAGATTCTTACTCCTTGGAAGAAAAGTTATGACCAACATAGACAGCATATTGAAAAGCAGAGACATTACTTTGCCAACAAAGGTCCGTCTAGTCAAGGCTATGGTTTTTCCAGTAGTCATGTATGGATGTGAGAGTTGGACTATAAAGAAAGCTGAGTGCAGAAGAACTGATGCTTTTGAATTGTGGTGTTGAAGACGACTCTTGAGAGTCCCTTGGATTGCAAGGAGATCCACCCAGTCCATCCTAAAGGAAATAAGTCCTGAATATTCATTGGAAGGACTGATACTGAAGCTGAAACTCCAATACTTTGGCCACCTGATGCAAAGAACTGACTCATTGGAAAAGACCTTGATGCTGGGAAAGATTGAAGGTGGGAGAAGCCGGTGACAGAGGCTGAGATGGTTGGATGGCATCACTGACTCAATGGACGTAAGTTTGAGGAAACTCTGGGAGTTGGTGATGGACAGGGAGGCCTGGTGTGCTGCAGTCCATGGGGTAGCAAAGAGTCAGACATGACTGAGCGACTGAACTGAACTGATGTTAACTAATCCAAAATGTTAAATTAAGTACAAAAGAAATTTGAATGAGCCACAGAAGAATCATACTGATACTTACATCCAGCATTTTAAAGTACTTAAGAACATTTTCAAATCACTTGCATCTGTGGTCTCCATTTACACCTACATCATCTTTAAGAATTTTGGAGACAAATCGTAGAGATGCAAACCTTTTCTCCCACCACTCAATTCCTTTCCAGCCCATATTACTTTCTTAGCAAAAATTCTCTCAGTGACTCTTCGCCTCATGACTTCATCCCTTCCTGTTCTTTGCTTACAACTGGTAGGACCAAAGGGAGAAACATGACCTAAATTAGGCAATAACATTTTCTCTCCCTGGAGCTTGAATTGGAGTTTGGAAAGACTTGCTCCCTTAGTTGTGGGTGTGCTATTTGTAAGGATATATGAGTGAAGATGGTCTTATTTGGGGCTTTGTGCTGGTAAATAAACCCATGGAACCAAGAAAGAGGGAGAAAGGAGAGAAACCACACAGAAAAGAAACCCGAATGAAACATTTGGCTACACAGAGAGAAAAGTGGAAAATAAATGCCTTGGTTCCCAACAGTTTTATTTCCTGGTTCTAGTTCTTCTGTTCTTGCTGAATTTCACTCCTTTAGGTTTTGTGAGGCATCCATCTTGTCATCCAATAAATTTATTTTTTTATGTAGATTTAAAATATTTGCCTGGTGAAGGAAAAGGCAACCCACTCTAGTATTCTTGCGTAGGAAATCTGATGGACGGAGGAGCCCAGCAGGCTACAGTTCGTGGGGTCGCAAAAGAGTCAGACACGACTTAGCGACTAACCGACAAAAGCAAGAAGTTGTTTGCATTTAGTCATCTTTTGACTAATATATGGGGGAAATCTAAAGCATGGATAGGGCAAGGATTTGGAAGGTACAAAAGCAAGTTATCAGAAAAGCTAGAACAGACTCAAGACTTGAGATCTCTGTGTTAGAATTCCATGCCAGGGAATCAATGGGCAAAATTAGGGGCAGGGAAAAGTATTCCTTCTGAGCATCCATCTGAACACTTACGTAAAGGGCTCTCTGTTTCCTTAAGAATTCTGTGAATGTTCTTTAATTTTCTGTATACATTTTCTCACATGTTTGTATTTGGTACTCAGGTTTTTCAGGTTATTGATTCCTGAGCCGAATTCTCTTGTGGAGGCTAATATATAATTAGAAGTGGAGACAGCTTCCCTATTTAAAGTACATACATTCCTAGAACCAGCACATTGGAGAAATGAACATCATAAAATTTAACATCACTACCATAACAGAAAAGTTTGAATGACATAAATGACATATTTTCTGTTAATATACCATAAATTCTAGAGGTTTAGTACAGTAAAAGTAATTTACTTTCATATATGAAGTATTTGCAGTTTCCTTAGCATGCATTCCCGAGATTTTTCACATTAAAATGAATATTAAAGCAAGGAAAAGTTAAATTCCTCTATTTTTCTCCCAACTATTTATGAAAATAAACTACTGAATCTAGTTCAGAAAATATGGTTACCATTTAGATTCCTTTTTTGGAAATTTGAAAGAAGTGTTGAAAAAAAAAGTGCAATAAAATTTACTGTTAGAACTGCCAAATTGTTACATAAAGCAATCATTTATTGTGAAGCATTTTTTTTAGGATTAACTAGAAACATGCTTTTGAAAGTGGAAATTACAATCATTCATTAAGACAGTTTTGATCATTTCTTTTTCCGGAATTAGAAATTTAAAAAATTATTTATTTTCATTTGTTTTAAATTGTCAATTGTGGTAGAGTGGCTCCCCATTCAGCATAATATTTTTTCTCAACTATGTAACAGACCTATGTTTCACTCATGGAACTAAATATATGCATATACCCACCTGCATGCACAAACACACACATGTATAGATCAATGTAAAGATATATATATATATGTATATTTTAATGAAATTTGAATATAATTTGATTTAACGTTAAAATGTTTTTAAGATTGAGAAAGTTTTTATGTTTTCTATTTTGCTTTCAAATTATTTTTAAAAATAACAGCTGATAATTTCTTTTTTAACTTAGTGACATTTTAGGAAGAAAACAAAAAAGTTTCACCTGTCTCACTAGTATTTTACATACATGTGGTGTTGGTAGTGATCTTAATAAATACAGGATATATAACTACAGAATAGCAAAAGAGAAATGTGACTAAATTGAGAAGCGCTGATGCAGAAATGGTTTCAATGTTTGATGACATTTTGGATCTCTTCCTTTGAGGAGATGGTCTTGTACCTTTTCATTGATGTGAGGAAAGTTGCATTATGGGGAGTGAAAATATTGCTACTGTTATTTGGAAGTTGAAGTGTCAGAGTTAGTGACTCTACTGATGCAGGGTAGTCACAGGGTGGGATGTGATACATGAGGCAGTGCTTACTCACCCTTCCTTGTCATGTCTTCCTGGAGAATGCAAAGACTAAAGACTGGAAAACGAAAGACAATATTTATCAGATTTCCCTTCACCTATGGTTGTACTTATGACCTAGGCTTTAGCCAAGTGGGCATTTCCATGGTGGCACTCATGAATGAAGAGATGGGATATTCTGACAAGAATGGTGACAAAAGGAGTCAGTTCTGCTTGAGTTGAAACAGTGGCCACAGTTTCCTGATTTGATTGCTTTCTAATCATTTTGTTGCTAAGTCACTTCAGTCGTGTCTGACTCTGTGCGACCCCATAGACGGCAGCCCACCAGGCTCCCCTATCCCTGGGATTCTCCAGGCAAGAACACTGGCGTGGGTTGCCATTTCCTTCTCCAACGCATGAAAGTGAAAAGTGAAAGTGAAGTCACTCAGTCGTGTCCGACTCTTCGCGACCCCATGGACTGCAGCCCACCAGGCTCCTCCATCCATGGAATTTTCCAGGCAAGAGTACTGGAGTGGGGTGCCATTGCCTTCTCCGAAAAGGAAAGTGAAAGTCGCTCAGTTGTGTCTGACTCTTTGCGACTTCATGGACTATACAGTCCATGGAATTCTCCAGGTCAGAATACTGGAGTGGGTAGCCTTTCCCTTCTCCAAGGGATCTTCTCAACCCAGGGATCGAACATAGGTCTCCTGCATTGTGGGCAGATTCTTTACCAGCTGAGCCACAAGAGAAGCCCTTCTAATCATAGGTCAGGCTATGATTTTAGCTGCTCCTGGCTGCTCCTTTACCTAGAAAATGTTACCTTGTGATTCTGGGAATTATTAAAAAGTGATTCTCTATAATTTTACTTCATTTGTACCAAAGATAAATGTCTAGTAATTTCCCTCAAATTAGCTAGAGTGGATTCTAGCTAATTTATAAGAATTAGCTGGTTAATATAATTATTCTTGCCATGTTTATCAGAATGTTGATTAACATAGATATTCTTGCCATGTTTATTGAGCAAATGTTTATTGAGCCCCTAGTATGTCCCAAGTAAGACAGAAATTGTCAATAAATTTAATAAGTAAATTAGGTAATATATTAGAAAGCATTATATTATATGGAAAAAAAATTAAAAACCAAAGCAGAGAAACAAGATATGGAGATAGAGGGGAAGTAAAAGTGTGGAGAGCAGATTATAATTTTAAATTAAATCATCAGAGCAACTTTCATTGCAAAGAAGGGATTCAGTAAGCACACGGAAGAAACAAGAGATTAAATCATCCCAAGCAAAGGAAAGAGCAAGTGCAAAGGCCCTGAGGTGGGCCTACACCTAATGTGTTGAAGAAACAGCAAAGAGGCCAGTGTAAACTGAGCAAGACGATGAGATCAGAGAGGCAATGGTACATCGTTATAAGAAATTTGGCTATGTCCCTAGTGAAATTGGAAGTCTCTGGAGACCTTTAAGAAGTGGCATCTAACTTATCATCTTATTCATATTTTAAAATAAATCACCTGGTTGCTTCGCTGAGCATAGGCTCCAGTAGGATCAGGATAGAAGCAGGAGATCAATTAGGAGCTCAGCCATTAGCAATGGGAGAAGGGGAGCTAGCTGAGGAGACAGAAGGAGCAATGGGTGAGCTAAGTGAGGGGCCACTGAGAGACTCATGAAGAGTGTACTTAGGAAGAGAAATCGAGTGCTTGAGTTGGGTACTATTGAAGAAAGAGGAAACCTGAGAATGAGCTATTATGTTTAATTACTGGGAAGCCATTGGCAACCTTGAAAAAAGCAGTCAGAGTGGTGGGTGGAGTGAGTTTAAGAGAAAGTAGATGGTGAGGAATTGGAGACACTTAATATAGACAATTTCTCAGGGATTTTTTTTTAATGTTTATTTATTTATGTTTGGTTGTATTGGGTCTTAGTTGCTACACGCAGGCTCTTTGTTGGGGCATGATGGCTTTGTTACTCTGTGGCATATGGGATCTATTTCCTAGACCAGGGATTGAACACAAATCTCCTGCACTGAAAGGTGGATTCCTAATCACTGGGAAACCAGGGAAATCCCTCTCAAGAGTTTTTTGATATAAAAAGGGAAAAAATGAAATGGGTCAGTAACCCACAGGCAAGGTGAGCAGTCAGAAAAAGCCCAGTGATCAGGGTTGGACACTGGATCCTGGAATAAGTCTTTTGCCTGAGTGACTTAGCAGGACTTTCTACAGGGTAGTTACACAAGATGCTGAGCAAAGCTGGAATGAATACAGGTAAGATGCTCTGCAGATGCCAACCAACTGTGTGAGACACAGGGTCACAAACAGACAGTGGCCAACTCAGTGACTTAACCCACAGGGACGTCAGGGACCATATTTGAACTGGATTAGTATGAAATTGAATGAAAAATTATCTGACAAATGTAAAGCTGTTTAAATAATCAAAGAAAAACATGGTGGTCACAAGTTATATATTTGAAGTCAAATTTAAGTGAGAACTTCACCCTGGAAGCTAGCATGTTATAAAGCTTTCACTATCCAAAAATGGGAAGCTCAGAAATTTATCAAGTATATTTATATCTTTAATCTGGCCCTGAGATTAGAGAGAAATTTTTCATGTGGATGTTTTCATAAAGAACAGAATGAGCGATAATATTTTTACAACAATTGGAGACAGCTTGTATATGAGATCAAGCATAGCATGTTCCAGTTTTGTGGTTTTATGGATTCTGGTTTAATGCAGGAATCAAGCTTGGAGACTTTAGATGAATATGGAGCTGCTACAATGATCAGATATTTGAGTTGGGCATTTACCAGAAGTAGAATGAGGTCACTGGAGATGAAAGTCGCTGGTGAGAAGCTACAGCAAGTTGATCCATGTTGGCTGTTTGATGACAGAGATGATATTTTGATGTAGAAATTCCAGACCTGGGTTCTTATCTTTATAGAGAGCTATCCCGTCTCCTTATGAAGGTGGGCCAGAGGAATGCCTGCAGCCTCTTAGGGCTTTCTCCAAAAGTAATGTTCAGTGTGTGCTCAGTCGTGTTTGACCCTTTTGCGATCCCACAGACTGTAGCCGACCAGGCTCCTCTGTCCATGGGATTTCCTAGGAAAGAATATGGAAGTGGGTAGCCATTTCCTCCTCTGATAGATCCTCCTGATGGGGATATTCTTCGCCAGTGCTTCTCCTGCATTGGTAGGTGATTTCTTTACCACTGCACCATCTGGGAAGTCCCCAAAATAGTGCTAGAGCATAATAAATGGATGAAAAGGGGGCACAGGGTTTTATATCCAAATAATCTCAAATGCTTACATCTACCATAGCAGAAACAGAAGATAACTCCTATGGCACATTGATTTCTTATTTTTTAAATTCTTAAAAATTTTATTTATGTATGGCTGTGCTGGGTCTTTGTTACTGTAGGATTTTTCTCTAGTTTTGGAGATCTGGAGCTACTCTCCAGTTGCAGTGTGCAGGCTTCTCATGGCAGTAGCTTCTCTTGTTGCGGAGCACAGGCTCTAGGGCATCTGGGCTTCAGCAGTTGTGGCTCCTGGGCTCTATAGTAAAGGCTCACTAGTTGTAGCTCATGGGCCTAGCTGCTTCATACATGTGGGATCTTCTCAGATCAGGAATTGAACCCATGTCTCCTGCATTGGCAGGCAGATTTTTTACCACCGTGACACGAGGGAAGCCTGGACACATTGATTTTGAGCTATGACTGTGTGCCATTGAGCAGAACTGCAAAGGAGTCCTCCGCATAATCAATCTCTTAACATTTGAAAAATAGATGTTTTCTATGTAGCTGCCATAGTGGATCTGCTAAAAATCATCACCACTACCAACATATTTATGACATAATTTGTGACTAGATGTTTTTCTGGGCAAGAATTAATATCAGTATCTAACATTAGTTGACTACTTATACTATAGGCCATGCATAATGTGCAAAGCTTTATAGAGACAATGTAATTAGATCTTTATAATGACTAGAAATTGCTTTATTTCTCCATTTTGCTGATGAGGTTAATAAAAACCTCCCTGATGTCTCAGAAATAGTAACTAGAGCCTAGACACTGACTTTGGGGCATACCTTACTTATTTCCTACTTCACCTGCTTCTTGGATGGTTCTGGAAACATGAAATTTCAGATTCTAGTGGTCCTTTTGTCTTCCTGTTTGCTATAATTGAGGAACATAGAATGATACTAAATAGATTGTGTTGTGCTACGCTCAGTTGCTCAGTCATATCTGATTCTTTCTGACCCCATCGACCATAAACCACCTGTTTCCTCCGTCCATGAGATTCTCCAGGCAAGAATACTGAAGTAGGTTCCCACCCATCTCCTACTCCAGGGGATCTTCCTGACCCACATCTCTTGCCTATCCTGCTTTGGCAGGCTAATTCTTTACCGCTGCACCACCTGGGGAGTCCACTAATAGACTAGATACAGATTAAACACTGAGGTGTGTGTGTGTGTGTGTGTAGGGGTTGGAGTGTTGGGTAGATGTTGGAAAGAGGAAGAAGAAGCAGAAACTATAATCCATCCCTGTTTTAGGCCCTTTTAAAATAGGAATTAATTCTACATAAAATAGAATTAAAATATGGAAATACCTAAGATTGGAGATCTGTTGGCCATGACCACTATCAATTGGCCATGAAGAAAATTATTTATATTGCAGCACAGGGAAGCAGAGAGTGGAATAATTATGTGAATGGGCCCTGAAGTCAGATTTCCTAGGGTCCAATCCTTTTTCTGTTTATTTCTTGCCCTATAAATCTTAGTTTCCTCATTTCTTCCTGAATCAAAGGATGATGAGGATTAAATGAAACAGTCCACATAATGCATTTACCATAGCATCAGTTGCTTTTAGCTTTTATCATAATGAGGAATTTTGATTTAATATTGGGAAGTCATTTCTGATGACTTTTTAAAACTGGGATTTGTTAGGAAGGATGATGGTAGGGCGTCTTTTACTGGGTTTATTTTAAAGCAAAATATACTCCATAGTCTGAAATGACTGATGTGTGATTTTTCCTGGATCTGGGTGCACAGATAAGATGACCTTCAGAGGTTCTCTTTAACCTTGTGAGCTTTTTATTTTTTTTATCAAATTACTCCACTTTTCTTCAAAATATGATTGTGTTGTCTATTCCAATTCTAATGCTTAGAATATTTGTTAACTTAGGCTCTCATAGACTTTCTTATGGACCAGTATTAAAAGTTTTGGCTACAAATAAATACTCAAAAACAGTTACGTGAACAAAAGACACATTCATTTTTAAACACAATAATATATTCAAATAATTTTAAATGAATTTGAATAATATTTTAAAAATGAAATAATAGTGAGAAAATTGCAAAAAAAAAAAAAAAAAGCTAGGTAAAAAATGTCAAGCCATTGCATTTAGGTACTCTCCTGTATCTTCCTTTATTCACTAATTCATGGATTCATCTTACTCATCTGCTTCTGCATACAATAGTCACAAATCTCTCAAGTGACTCCTACATGCTATGCTGGCTACCATCTCCACAGCCTGTGATTTCTACTCTTGTGGAGCTTGAAAAAACTTTGAACATGAAGTACAAATGTTAAATAAAATTTCAAGAAAATAATGCAGCTGATATTTAAAAAAACCATATAGCAGTTCTCATCTTTCTTTCAAAACATGAATAAACATAAGACTTAACCATGACTCATTTAGCTCAGCCACACTTAGGTCATCTTCCCCTCCTTTGGTTCCTAAATGCAGAAAACTCTTTATGACACAGATTTAACGTGATAGAGTAATTCTTAAAAGCTTAATCCTGCTCTGCTCAAACTAAAGTCTCTGTATTTAGGCTGTTTGGATGAATTAATTATGGACGAAGACCAGGATACTAACTTATATCAGAAGTGGAGATATAGAAAATATATGAATTGTGGTTTGAAGCTTATTAAGACTTTCATATCAGTGGTATGCTGATAATAGTTTTTGATCAAGCTTGTTATCTCCAGTAAATATAAAGTCATGAAGGCATAGCAGCATGTTTTTGTCCATGTTTGAGTGTAATCAATTCCTTCTGTAGTAAGTTCCTGCTGCTGCTGCTGCTGCTGCTAAGTCGCTTCAGTCATGTCCAACTCTGTGCAACTCCATAGACGGCAGCCCACCAGGCTCTGCTGTCCCTGGGATTCTCCAGGCAAGAACACTGGAGTGGGTTGCCATTTCCTTCTCCAGTGCATGAAAGTGAAAAGTGAAAGTGAAGTCACTCAGTCATGTCCAACTCTTTGCGACCCCATGGACTGCAGCCCACCAGGCTCTTCTGTCCATAGCATTTTCCAGGCAAGAGTACAGGAGTGGGATGCCATCGCCTTCTCCGCTAGTAAGTTAACATGGTCCTGCTGCTGCTGCTAAGTTGCTTCAGTCGTGTCCAACTCTGTGCGACCCCATAGATGGCAGCCCACCAGGCTCCACATGGTCCTAAAAGTGTCCAACTCTTTGCAAACCCATGAACTGTAGCCCACCAGGCTCCTCTGTCCATGGGATTCTCTAGGCAAGAATATTAGAGTGGGTAGCCATTACCTTCTCCAAGGGATCTTCCCAACCCAGGGATTGAACTTGGATCTCCTGCATTAAAGGCAGATTCTTTATTGTCTGAGCCACCAAGGAAGCATGGTCCTAAGATGCTTATATTGTTCATGAGTGAGATTAAAACATTAACTTTAGAAATCATTAATAAAAATAAATGATAAAAGTTCATGTTACCACTTTTTTAAAAAGAAAAGGAACAAATTATAAATCTATAAAAAAGGAAACAAAGGAGGAAAACAAGGAAAAAACTCAGTTACCCCTAAAATAGTAAAGAGATAGAATTAGTTTAAATCCTGAAAGATGATGCTGTGAAAGTGCTGCACTCAATATGTCAGCAAATTTGGAAAACTCAGCAGTGGCCACAGGACTGGAAAAGGTAAGTTTTCATTCCAATCCCAAAGAAAGGCAATGCCAAAGAATGCTCAAACTACCACACAATTGCACTCATCTCACACGCTAGTAAAGTAATGCTCAAAATTCTCCAAGCCAGCCTTCAGCAATGAATTTCTAGATGTTCAAGCTGGTTTTAGAAAAGGCAGAGGAACCAGAGATCAAATTGCCAACATCCACTGGATCATGGAAAAAGCAAGAGAGTTCCAGAAAAACATCTATTTCTGCTTTATTGACTATGCCAAAGCCTTTGACTGTGTGGATCACAATAAACTGTGGAAAATTCTGAAAGAGATGGGAATACCAGACCACCTGATCTGCCTCTTGAGAAATTTGTATGCAGGTCAGGAAGCAACAGTTAGAACTGGACATGGAACAACAGACTGGTTCCAAATAGGAAAAGGAGTCCATCAAGGCTGTATATTGTCACCCTGTTTATTTAACTTCTATGCAGAGTACATCATGAGAAACGCTGGACTGGAAGAAACACAAGCTGGAATCAAGATTTCTGGGAGAAATCTCAATAACCTCAGATATGCAGATGACACCACCCTTATGGCAGAAAGTGAAGAGGAACTAAAAAGCCTCCTGATGAAAGTGAAAATGGAGAGTGAAAAAGTTGGCTTAAGGCTCAACATTCAGAAAACGAAGATCATGGCATTCAGTCCATTCACTTCATGGCAAATAGATGGGGAAACAGTGGAAACAGTGTCAGACTTTATTTTTTTGGGCTCCAAAATCACTGCTGATGGTGATGCAGCCATGAAATTAAAAGACACTTACTCCTTGGAAGGAAAGTTATGACCAACCTAGATAGCATATTCAAAAGCAGAGACATTACTTTGCCAACAAAGGTCTGTCTAGTCAAGGCTATGGTTTTTCCAGTGGTCATGTATGGATGTGAGAGTTGGACTGTGAAGAAGGCTGAGCGCTGAAGAATTGATGCTTTTGAACTGTGGTGTTGGAGAAGACTCTTGAGAGTCCCTTGGACTGCAAGGAGATCCAACCAGTCCATTCTGAAGGAGATCAGCCCTGGGATTTCTTTGGAAGGAATGATGCTAAAGCTGAAACTCCAATACTTTGGCCACCTCACGTGAAGACTTGACTCATTGGAAAAGACTCTGATGCTGGGAGGGATTGGGGGCAGGAGGAGAAGGGGACGACGGAGGATGAGATGGCTGGATGGCATCACTGACTCGATGGACGTGAGTCTGGGTGAACTCTGGGAGTTGGTGATGGACAGGGAGGCCTGGCGTGCTGCGATTCATGGGGTCGCAAAGAGTTGGACACGACTGAGCAACTGAACTGACTGAAGCTCCTTCCGAGTCCTGAGAGTCCATATTTCTATGGCTTGATACTTAACCTACAAATCCCTCAAAACGTATTTCAATTTTTCCCCTTTTTCTTCTTTAGCTTTCTACTACTCATCAGTAAATATTTAAGAAAGAAGCATTGTGATAATTGGGCTGCATGTAATATGAGTACCAAAATATCAGTGATTTAAGTAGATAAAAATAAATTGTTTCTCCTTTGGAAGTTAGGATTTCAAGTTCAGGACTGGTGAGGCAGATCTATAGCTGTCTGGGACTTAGGCTATTTTGAGATTTCCACAATGTGATTCCTAGGGCATCATCTTCATTCTTAAGCAGGGTGGAGGAGAGGCAGAAGAAACCTGCACTTGCCTTTAAGATTTGTCTTGGAACTTACTTCCATCATTTCTCTAACATCTTATTGGTCAGAACTTCCCATAGGGTCACTGCTAGCTAAGAAGACTGCAAAGGTTATCAACTCCCCACCCCTCTCCCTGCCTTTCTGCTCCCAGATTAGCCACATGCTATTTTTGCTGAGGATTTCTATTATTGTAAGAAAGTTAGAATGCTTATTAAAATACACATAACACAGTCAAACACTACACACATGTGGTGTGCTCAGTCACTCAGTCATGCCCTATTCTCTGTAACCCCATGGACTGTAGCCTGCAAGGCTCCTCTGTTCATGGGATTCTCCAGGCGAGAATACTGAAGTGGGTTGCCATTTCCTTCTCCAGGGGATCTTCCCAACCCAACGATCAAACCCATGTCTCCTGCAGTGGCAGGCAGATTCTTTACCACCGAGCTACCTGGGAAGCCCAACTACATGCACACAGACACACACACAAATGAATTTTCCATAAAATCTCATCATTTTTCAATCTTTAGCATCAGGAAGAATATATGTTTTCCAGATGCCAATTAAAGTTTGATTCAATAGCCATCAGTCGCATGCCTCTTTAGAACTGCAAGTTAACCCAGTATGTAAGAGCATCAGTGTCTGCCTTAGATGGCTATAGTCTTGTTAGTTACCCTGTGTGTTATGAGCAAGTTTATCTCTGGGATTTTCCATTTCCTGACCTGAAAATGGGTATAATATGTAACTTGCAGAAGTAATCATATTTAAATGATAGAGCTTATATAAATCTCTTAAAACAGTATCAAGTACATACCAAGTACTCAATAATGTTAGTTTAAAAATTAAAAAAAGAATTCTTAAGTTCTCTGACAATAAAAGATAAATGAATCACAGTCTCTCCACTAAATGACTTTATGTGGCAGGCCAGATGTACTGTGGAGAAGAAAAGAGTGAAGGTTAGAAGTAGGCAAGACATTTTTATAATCCTTATCTGATTGTATGAGCTTGAGCAAAGTTATTTCTCTTCAATTTGAGTTTATTCAGCTGAGAACATGGCAAGAATTATGTGTCAGAGTTTCTTAAGCATCAACTGACAATGGGTATGATATATTGTGAAAACTCAGAAATACTAAGCTTAGTAATGATATAATATCTGGTATTAACTAGTATTAATTCATACCAAATTTGTGCTGAGATCTATACCTGTATTATCTCATATAACCTCTATAAGAAATCTGTATCATGGTATTTTTCTTTCCACTTTAGGATGAGAAAAAGGAGCCTTAAACTCCAAAGATCGCACAACAGTTTGTTGGAGGAGCTAAGAATTCATACCTAGGTATGAAGCCATTATTGTAAAATACATCCTACGGTGGAGCGGTTTGAAACAGGGGAAAATGTGCTGGGAACAGTGAATGTTTTAATTTAACCAGATCACAGTGAATGCAGTGGATGTGTGGACATCAAGACCAGAGGTTAGACTGGAGACACATTTGGAGAGCTTTGAATATAACAGTGGGGATTCAATACTTAACTGAGAAACAAAGGAGGAAATGTGGAGGATTTTTATGAATAGACAAGCTGTGGCTTAGAAAGGGTGGAATAGATGAATTAAAGAAGGAAGAAAGATTTTTTTTTAAGCAGGAAGATGACTAAGAGGCTATTTTAATGTTCTGCTGTGGACGAGATCTAGGGCACTGGTCACGGGAAAATGCAGTGAGTCTGTGTCTGGGAATGTTAAAGTCCTCACATGTCACTTATTAAGCAGTGTGTTCAAGAGGAAGCTGTTAGTGTGCTGTTTTAAGGAAACTCTCCCTTATTAGCCGGAGGGCACCCAAGTTATACCACAATCAATTCTGGGCTTACAAGAATTCTACCTAAGCCATACATTTGCCACATTTTCCCTGCTTGCATCTTACCTCTGCTTTTCTCTTGTTTGCTATAACTCTGTCTCTGACTCTGGCACCTTTAGTTTTCCTGGCCTTTGACCTGTTTGTTGTAAAATGTAAGTATCTCTATTATTCAAATATGGTGAGGCCAACAGATGCAGAAAGGACTGCCACTGAAGAACTATTTTGTTACTCACTGTATCCAAGTGGAGGGAGGACATTTGCCATACAGGGCCACATGGAGAAGCACCAGGGTTAGTCAGGAGGCAGAGAGCCTGAAGGGAAATGTGACAAGAGCCTCTACTGTGGTTTGAGTCACAGGCAAGACAGAACAAGCAGCTCTAGGTTCAGTTAGTTTGATTAGTTTCAGTGGGCTCTGGCTGTTGGCACTGTCTCTGGTTACCTGGTACCTGGCCAGAGGGTAGTTAGGGCAGGGAGCTAATGGGCTAGAGTGTGGGAACCTGATAAACAGGAATTAGCTGGGGTGTGGGTTCTGGTCATTCCTTTACTATCTTTAGGAGCTGGCTAGTCCTGGGAGGAACAGTCCCTGCAGAGTCTGCAAGACCCCAAGATGTCAAAACATCTAATACAGAAACTGCAAAGCATAGTTATTACACTCTGACCCACTGCTTTTCCTCCTAGCTTATAATAAAGGCTTTTCTTCTTGACTCAGCAAAGTCAGACTTTTTTTTTTTTAAATAAGCTAGTATTTTTTTGAGCTTTCTGGCTTAGTCAAAGGCACTTATTAATGGGCGGAAAGAAGTGTGGGGAAATGGTTTAGTGAGCAAATAGTCCCAGATCAGCATAATGGGATCACTTATGTGTTCACTAATCACTATGTGAATATCACTAATGTGATATCACTAATCACTTATGTCTACTGTGATGAAGACACTGAGAACTTGAATTTAGATGGATTCAAAATGGTATATCACAATCTGAATGATCTGTGGCACTGGTTAGTGGTTAACATACTGAATTGGTATATACAATCCTTTATGCAGGAAAGTCATACTACATTAGAAGTTGGGGAAATACATTCTGTTCTCTATGTTGACGCTCTATGACTCTAAGTAATTTGCTTCAGAAGCTTTCAGATTTTGCTTTTATAAAGAAGGGATTGGATTAGGTGATCTGTGAGGTCCTTCTAGCTTCAGCATTCTAAATGTTAATGCTGACACTTAAAAATAAAATTCTGAAATACATATGGTGCAGTATTCATAGGGATTTCTTTTCATTTTTAACTTGATACGCCAACTAGACAAACTCTTTTAGCTTTCAGCTCAAAATATTCAATTACATCCCTCATCTTTCCCTTCAAAAGAAGTGCAATGTTAGGGAATTTATTGCACATAACATAACATGTGTTTATGGTTCAGTATGAGAGAACCCACTATTTTTTCCCCCAATTTTGGGTAAAAAACAGCAGCTTAATCAGTGATTATAAATTCTGAGTCCAGCTTTCCATTTACAAGCAGTGAGGCTGAAAGCTATAAACATTCTGACTTCTGCCTGGGGAAGAGTGAGTGTTCCAGCAAATGTACATTATTGTTGGAAAATTCAAGATTCAATTTTAATGTCTCCATAGCATGCTGTTTCCATAAGTACTGCTCGAGTTTACAGAATGTCCTCAGGACTTGGGACACCACTTTGCCTCACAGAATTCATACTGCATCCATAGACCTGGACACATTGAAATAAAGTTCTCATGGAGTTAAGAAATTGTTTATCATCCTCTCTTCTTTTTTGGTTGAAATGAGGTGGGAAAATTGATCTACTGACTTGTAAAAGTCAAAGAGATTGATCTTTAAAAAAAAATCTTTTATTTTTTATATAAAACATTTGACACATGTATTTACAACTTGGATGAGGAGAGGCGGGACTGCTTACTTACATTGGTTGAATAGCAGTCTTTAAATTAATATTATAATTTTGGTGGCTGAAACAGGGGAAGGCAAGTGGTAATTTGTAAACAGTGGTGATGAGAAGTAGGTGGACGGAAGAAGGGAATCTAGTTCTTGAGAGCTACTTGTTTGGAGATGTTTTCTTAACCTGGATTATAGGAGCTCAAGAATATTGCTCTTTTGCTTGTAAATTGTTAAGAGGATGTCTTGAAGGTCAAGTACTCAGAAATGTAAATAAACAGATTTTTAGTGGTAGATTTTCTTTCTGAACAGTATGTCCCATGTTTCTCATACCTCTCTGTCAGAGGTGATGTTCCAAGGAGTTTTTGAAGCTAAAGAATAAACATGCCCATTTCCCTGGAACATCAGTTTTTGCTTGTTTCTTAATAATAAAATAAATGTTATGAAAATAAAACAATGTCTATATTTTAGTAAAACAAAAATTGAATAACATTTTCACCAGTGAGAAGCTTTTCTGGTTATACTCCCTAGCCTAGGGGTGATTGCTGTCCAGTGCTGGGTATCTGTGGAGAATTGCTTCAAGACCTCAAGATCCACTGGCGCACAAGTTCCCTATAGAAAATGGTGCAGTACTTGCATGTAACTTACACCTTCCTGTATGCTTTTCATCCTTTATAGATTTCTTATAATAGTACAATGTAAATCCTAAATGAATGGTTGTAAATACAGCATAAATGTTATTTCAATAGTTATGCTGCTACTGTTAAGTCACTTCAGTCGTGTCCGACTCTGTGCGACCCCATAGACGGCAGCCCACCAGGCTCCCCCATCCCTGGGATTCTCCAGGCAAAGACACTGGAGTGGGTTGCCATTTCCTTCTCCAATGCATGAAAGTGAAAAGTGAAAGTGAAGTCGCTCAGTCGTATCCAACTCTTAGCGACCCCATGGACTGCAGCCTACCAGGGTCCTCCGTCCATGGGATTTTCCAGGCAAGAGTACTGGAGTGGGGTGACATTGCCTTCTCCGTCAATAGTTATGGGCACACCACAAATTTAAATTTTGCTTTTTGGAACTTCCTGGAATTCCCCCCCCCCAAGTATTTTTGATTAAGGGTTGGTTGACTGCAAGGATGTGGGGCCCTTAGATGTGTATTTTTTCTTCTCTGTCGGTAGTGTAAGAGTCACCAATCTAAAACTACCCCTTTTCCTTTAGAGTTTAGGAAATTGTGCCACAGAGATGTTAAGCTGCCATGGCAACCCAGATTTGCACACTTTCATGCTAATCACCCATTTGGTCAGTAAATATATAGCATCCCCTTGCTATGTTCAAAGTTTTGTGGTCAGACAGGCTGTACCCTCCTGGTCACATGATGATGGGTACCATGCTCCAGACCTTACAATATCTAATGTGATATCTAATAACTAATGTGAAAAATGAAAAATCTGTTTTCTACAAATAACAGGAAGATTTTATTGCATTGCACCAGGCCTGTTTTGTTCATGTGCTTATGACAAAACCAATCACTTTCTGGGGGATTATCATGCTTTGATTGACTTATGCCAGGTCAAATGTTGCATCTCTTCCTGGTAGAGGGGAACTCATTCAAAACACATACTCAGAAAATAGAGGAAAGATTGGCTGCCCTGAAGGAAGAATGGATTTTGATTAAGAAAGAAATAGTGACTAAATTCTAGGTGTCAAAAATAAGAGTGCTGAAATGATAATATTTCAATGACAGTGATGATTATTTTTTATAATTTAAAAAGTTTACTTTTTCATACCACTATGGCAGAGGTTGTAATTCGGCAGCCTTTGGGCCAAATTTAGCCTTTATCGCGTCCTTAAAGGACTTCCCAGGTGGCGCTAGAGAACTGTAAAGAACCGGCTTGCCAGTGCAAGAGATGTGAGAGACATGGATTTGATCCCCAGGTGGAGCAGATCCCCTGGAGGAGAGCATGGAAACCCACTCCAGTATTCTTGCCTGGTGAATCCCCATGGACAGAGGAGCCTGGTGGGCTATAGTCCATAGGGTCGCAAAGAATCAGGTACGACTGAAGTGACTTAGCATGCACGCATGCAAGTGTTCTTAAAAATAAGTTTGTGTGCTTCTATCATTCACTTCTTATTGTCTTTTTCTTCATTCACACACATTACTTATGACCTATGACTCCATTCAAGAGGGACTTTAGGGACTCTTCAAAAGGTCATAATTAAAGAATAATTATTTTAAGAATGGTTATCATCCTGTAGACATAAACATGATGCTTTCTGTACCTTAAGTGATTTGTTAAAATGACCTCTCCCCTACCCATGATGTTTTCCATATCATGGGTCAATTCTGTTTTGAAATTTAGCACGAGTTAGCAAATGGGCCCATGGGAAAGGTCCAAAGTTTGTACCAGAACACACTCTCATCACTCATGTGCTCACTCCTCATAACTTTGATAGTTTTCCAGGCAGTCTGTCCCTTTCTGCCACATCTCATTAACTTGGAGTAAACATAGACTGGGCCTGGAATAGCTCACAGGCAGGGTCGGTCTCCAGGCAGTCTTGTTCAGTGTCACACAGAAGATAACCCTAGTAGGATGTCAACTCCACGTGAACAGGAACTTTCCTTTGTACACCATCCTTTCTTCAGCTCCTGAAATAGTACCAGGCATAAAGCAAGTACTCAATATTTATTGAGATGAATGAATGAGAGACATGTACCTAATACATGAGGCCAGAGTCAATAACATGGAGGTAGTTGTCTTTCTCTGTCTTATCTTCTTCTCAATGTGAAAATTTGGCATTGTTGTCTTCCTTGATTATTCTCCTCTCCTGCGAGGTGAATGTCATCAAAGATTTTAGAGAGAACTAACTGTTATTCTTGTACCATACCACTGATTTCCAATAGACCCTGGGGCCAAGTCTGGGTTAGTCTGGGGAGGGTGAATGTCATCAAAGAGAACTGTGTTGATGCCCAAGGATATTGTACCACACGGAAATCACAGATTTTAATGCAAATTTCTGATATTATGAGGTACACTAAGACCAAGACCAGATGAAGTGGTCTCTTGTACATATTTATAGTTGCCTATGTGTTGAATAATTTCACCATTTGTAAAAAGGATATGTGTTTATGAAGCTGGGTCTTATATCCTGGAAGCTGGGCTTCCAGCTAAAGACCTTATCATTTCAGACACTTTATTTCCATCAGTATAATCCTGCTGTGGATTTGGGGGTTCAGAATTTATGCTTCCCTCTATCTTGGACAGTGTGACTGGCCTCTCTGCCCTGTATCATGAGTGTGCTTTGTTGCTCAGTCATGTCCTACTCTTTACCACCCATGGATTGTAACACACCAGGCTCCACTATCCATGGAATTCCCCAGGCAAAGTACTAATTTTCTTATTATAATATAAAGTAGAAAATTCATATATACACTTAATATGATAAGTCAATCATTCAATTTTATTGGAAATTAACACAAAGCTACTGCTCATGGAAAATACATTTTATTTCCAAGATATTATCAGTTCAGGTCAGTTCAGTCACTCAGTCGTGTCCAACTCTTTGCGACCCCATGGGCTGCAGAATGCCATGGCTCACTGTCCATTGCCAATTCCCAGAGCTTATGCAAACTCATGTCCATTGAGTTGATGATGCTGTCCAACCATCTCATCCTCTGTTGTCCCCTTCTCCTCCTGCCTTCAATCTTTCCCAGCATCAAGGTCTTTTCAAATGATTCAGTTCTTTGCATCAGGTGGCCAAATTATTGGAGTTTCAGCTTCAACATCAGTCCTTCCAATAAATACTCAGGACTTATTTCCTTTAGGATGGACTGGTTGGATCTCCTTGCAGTCCAAGGGACTCGCAACAGTTTTTTCCAACACACAGTTCAAAAACATCAATTCTTTGGAGCTCAGCTTTCTTTATAGTCCAACTCTCACATCCATACATGACTACTAGAAAAACCATAGCTTTGACTAGATGGACTTTTGCTGGCAAAATAATGTCTCTGCTTTTTAATATGCTGACTAGGTTGGTATTATAATGCTTTATATTTTAGTAGTGACCTCAAAAAAAAGGGCATATAGTTTAGTTTGTTTATAACCACAATATCTAAGTAATGCTACTTTAAGGGAAACAAAGACAAAGATAATCGATCAAAAATTCAATACAGAATTTCTTTCTGATTAAACGAAACAGTTTTTTTTTTTTTTTTTTTTGGTTTAGTGAGAAAAGAAAAGAAGTAACTACACAGATTCTCTGGCTGTTGTTTCTTTTAATTTAAACACACATTGACTTCTTGCACGCTAGTAAAGTAATGCTCAAAATTCTCCAAGCCAGGCTTCAGCAATATGTGAACCATGAACTTCCAGATGTTCAAGCTGGTTTTAGAAAAGGCAGAGGAACCAGAGATCAAATTGCCAACATTTGCTGGATCAGGGAAAAAGCAAGAAAGTTCCAGAAAAACATCTATTTCTGCTTTATTGACTATGCCAAAGCCTTTGACTGTGTGGATCACAATAAACTGTGGGAAATTCTGAAAGAGATGGGAATACCAGACCACCTGACCTGCCTCTTGAGAAACCTATATACAGGTCAGGAAGCAACAGTCAGAACTGGACATGGAACAACAGACTGGTTCCAAATAGGAAAAGGAGTCCATCAAGGCTGTATATTGTCACCCTGTTTATTTAACTTATATGCAGAGTACATCACGAGAAACGCTGGGCTGAAAGAAGCACAACCTGGAATCAAGACTGCCAGGAGAAATATCAATAACCTCAGATATGCAGATGACACCACCCTTATGGCAGAAAGTGAAGAGGAACTAAAAAGCCTCTTGATGAAGGTAAAAGTGGAGAGTGAAAAAGTTGGCTTAAAACTCAACATTCAGAAAACGAAGATCATGGCATCCGGTCCCACCGCTTCATGGGAAATAGATGGGGAAACAGTGGAAACAGTGTCAGACTTAATTTTTCTGGGCTCCAAAATCACTGCAGATGGTGACTGCAGCCATGAAATTAAAAGATGCTTACTCCTTGGAAGGAAAGTTATGACCAACCTAGATAGCATATTGAAAAGCAGAGACATTACTTTGCCAACAAAAGTCCGTCTAGTCAAGGCTATGGTTTTTCCAGTGGTCATGTATGGATGTGAGAGTTGGACTATGAAGGCTGAGCGCCCAAGAATTGATGCTTTTGAACTGTGGTGTTGGAGAAGACTCTTGAGAGTCCCTTGCACTGCAAGGAGATCCAACAAGTCCATTCTGAAGGAGATCAGCCCTGGGATTTCTTTGGAAGGAATGATGCTAAAGCTGAAACTCCAGTACTTTGGCCACCTCATGCGAAGAGTTGACTCATTGGAAAAGACTCTGATGCTGGGAGGGATTGGGGGCAAGAGGAGAAGGGGATGACAGAGGATGAGATGGCTGGATGGCATCACTGAGTCTGAGTGAACTCCGGGAGTTGGTGATGGACAGGGAGGCCTGGCGTGCTGCGATTCATGGGGTCGCAAAGAGTCGGACACGACTGAGTGACTGATCTGATCTGATATGATCTGACTTCTTGCACCAAAAAAAATACTAATACCATGTTGAGGTTAGTTGTGTAGTGAATCAAACTTTAAACAAACCAAGAAGAAGGGGCTGTTTTGATCAATCACATGTGGCTATAAAATGTGGTATAAAATAGCTTTTAAGAAAAATATTTGATAAATATAGCAGATGTTCAGAAAACTGACTTTTTAATATACCCTTAAACTAAAGCACACTTTTATTTCTTTCTATAAAACAAAGGTGTCGCCTCCAAGTTGAAGCTATAATTATGTATTTACAAGAAGGATATACAACCCAGGTTTCCGAATAATGTGATTTTCAAATCCAACTTACAGAAATAAGCATGACTAGTAATTAACAATAGCTTGAGCTCCCATTAAGTACAAAGAAATAATTTAGATTTCTGGGCATCTTTTGTTGATTGTTATTTTCAAAAAAAGTATTCCCCTCTAGTTGAAAGGATTATGAAAGAATGGAACCAAATGGAGTCACTTCCGTGACGGGCTGCCTCTGACTTCAGCATCTGAGTGCCTTCAAGCTAACCATGTGTCCTGCCAACAGTGGGTTGGGTGGGGAGGGAGCAAGGGCTGTGGGTTGTGGAAATTGTGGAGAGTGTGGGAAGAGAAATGCACAGAGAGGCAAGAAAGAGTTCCATGAAATTAGAGATGGCAGTGGCATGAGTTGGTAAAATGGGTGATCCTGCCTGGCGTGTGTGTTTTCTTCCTTGGTCTGGGCTTTGCCTTCTCATCACCCCCACACAGCCTTGGATCCCTGGCCCTCACTTGAAGAAAAAGACTGATTCAGGGGAAATTCTAGATGAGCTCTGATGTTCCGAGCACACGGCTGATACTTTCTGTCCCACTGTCCTTCCCTTCATGTTATTTCTTCTGCACATAGGTGTGGTTGAGAAGCCAGATGTCCAATAGGACACTCAGTGTGTGTGGCCGAGAATGCCACTTCTTTCAAGGCTGGTTTGAAGTAGTGCCTTTTCAACTTGGTGTATAAAGACATTTAACAGCTTGACAAAAAGTGAAAAAGTTTTTTTTTTGTTGTTTTGGTTTTTTGAACTGTGCCCGTATAGTATCGGGGATCTTAGTTCCCTGACCAGGGATCGAACCAGCACACCCTGGCAGTTTTAACCACTAGACCACAAGGAAAGCCCCTAAAAAGTGAAATGTTTTGTTGATACTTTTACTTTTATTGTTTTTAAATATCTAATTGTAGCTCATCTTATAGCCCAAATACCTGCCTAGTGGGCTGTTTCTGCTCCCTTTCCTTTCTTATGGTTTGGACCCATTCAGTATATGTACCTTTAAACTCATGACTGCCTCTTAAGTCTTTGCGTTCATCATTCAGTGCAGAATAGACACTGTTCAGTTTCACCATTTCCATTCAAGTAATGTAAGCACTTGTAAATATTGCTTGTAAAAAGTCTTTAAATATATTTTGAACTTTTGTTCCATTGACTCAACTTGACTTGCATTTAACTCTAGCCTAAGATAGAAACCAGGTCCTCTGGGGTTAGTTTCTTTTGCAGTTGTTGGTATCTGTGCCTCAAATTTACTTGTGGACCAGAAGAGTCAGATAAATCTGGATGTTAGTAATGAGAAAATTTGGGGATGGCATTTGTTCAACGTTCGTAGGACAGCGTAACCAGGGAAGAAATTCCCTGATTCTCTTGGGGAAATTTCTCAACTTCCTTTCCCAGTTCACAGAGTTATGAATCAAAGCATAAAAGAATATTCTAACTTGGCTCCATCTGTGACCCTTGCTTTTGTCCCCACATTTCACTCCACTGAAATTAGGACGTCATTCAAAGAATTATGTTTGTCGCACATTATTTTTGTTTCACCAAGAACGATACATAAGCCCTCCGTTTAAGTTTTGCCATCTGTATTTTCCTCTCAATATCTTCATTTTCTGATGATGCCCAATTGCATACAAGTTACTGTTTGATTGGGGGTACAGTGGTTTTTGCATGAGTGGCAGAACTACTGTTGAGTGTAGCTCAAGTTGCATTGCTTCCTAGAAACTTTGGCCAACACAGAGAGGTATTCTTCTGATGTCAAAAAAAAACACACACACACACAAAAAAAACAAAAAAAACACATGTCAGAAAAGGAGACATTTTCATGTGAACACACCCAAATATTACTACATAGCCTTCACTTAAATGGGGCTTCCCAGGTGGCTCAGTGGTAAAGAATCCACCTGCCAATACAGGAGACACAAAAGACATAGGTTTGACCCCTGGATCAGGAAGATGCCCTAGAGTAGGAAATGGCAAACCACTCCAATATTTTTGCCTGGAGATTCCCATGGATAGAGGAGCCTGGTGGGCTACAGTTCTTGGGGTCACAAAGAGTTGGACATGACTGACCAGGCAAGCATGCATCATTTAAAATAGTGCTCTTAACACAGTTTAAGCCAAATTTAATTATCAAAATATAATGAAATATATTTAAAAGAACAAAGAAATAAGAGATGATTTCAATTGAGAAGTCTTTATTGAAGGACGGGATTTTAAATTGGGCATTAAAAAGAAATAACATCTTACCAGATAGAGGAGTAGAAGTAACTTCTGAGCATAGTGCATACAAATGTATGACTTTTTAGGGAATTGGGTAAACCACAGAGAGCCCGAGCATGCACCAGTGATGAAAAGTGGGGTGGTTATAGTGGGAGAGGAAGACCGAGCAAATTTCTGTGGAAGATTTTGAATGCCATGCTACAGACTCTGAAACTTAGATAATAGAAAAAAGCTTAAGATTTTGTTAAAATAGAGTGACATTGGTTTTTGTTTTGCATAAACAACTTTGTCATCAGTTAGGAGACATGATGCATTTAACTCAAGTAATTGGAGAAAAGTTTAATAAAGGGATTCTGGAAAGGAAATTGGCAAAGAAGTTGGCAAAATTCTGGAAACGAAAATCAAGAGGAATACAACCTCTAGAACTTGGAACTGGGACTAAGCTCAGTGTTTTGTCGTCCACAATTCTAGATGATACAATCTGGAGAGAGAGGTGTGTACAGAGGGCCACCTGATAGGATAAAGACAGCAGGGCAGTGAACGACCTGAGTGCCCTCTGTCTGCTCCTTGATCACCTACCATCATTTCCCATGGGTCAAAACCAGCATGAAGCTAGAGGACAAGAGCTCTGGTTGACACATATTTTAGCTTTCAGAAGGACAGGTCAATGTGGAAAAGGGTGGAGAGTAGATTTAAAGGGATAAAGGAAGAGATTTAGCAGAGTTGCAAGTGAATGAGGAGGGCAGTCAAGGAAATGAGAGAAATGATTGTGGTGTGAGGGCAAAGGACCTGAGTCTACACAGAGCGGCACTAATAACAGTGGAAGAGAGGGAAAAGGGCAGGATAGTTGGTGTATGGAGATAGAATCACCAGCACTTTACAACGGTTTGCATGTAGGAGAGGAAAGAGAGGAACACAACAAAGGCAACTGGTATATATTCTTGTTTTCCCAAAATACAGGTTACAGAAGAAAGGATTGATGTGTTTTAGAGATGATAATGAGTCAAGTGGGGGATCAGTGTAAACTGAACATTTGTCTCTGAGCTTGGGAAAAGAGATCAGAGCTGGAGAAGTATAATTAAGCATAGTTTACTCTGGAGTTGACAGCTGAACTCTGTGAATGTTGTCCAGGGAGATAACTTAGAAATGTGAACTAGGTCAAGCAGAGAACATCGGGGAATGCCAGCATGTCATGGGGCAGTGATGTGAACTGGTTGAGAAAACCAACAAGTAGTTATCAGAAAGTATGGGAGGAGAGCAGGCAGGAACCAAGGGGTGACAGACATTTCAGGGATGAAAAGTCCTAACTTTTCTGTATGCTTTATAGTTAGAGAAAGCTTGGGGAGAAGATTCAGTCTTCTTTTCTTCAGGGTAGAATTCTGGATGACTTTGCTATGATTTTGATTATGATTTGATTTTGATTATGATTATTTGATATTGCTTTGGAGAGTAGGCAATAATTTTAATCTTTTAAGTTTCTATTGAGCATGTACTTTGCATTGAGCTCTAAGATAAGCAATACTGAAGATATAAAATTGATATGAAATATACTCTTGCTCTTTAGGGACTTATAATCTTGTTGAAATTACTGGAACATAGCACAAGGGAGGAGAAGGCAATGGCACCCCACTCCAGTACTCTTGCCTGGAAAATCCCATGGACGGAGGAGCCTGGTAGGCTGCAGTCCATGGGGTCGCTAAGAGTCGGACACGACTGAGCAACTTCACTTTCACTTTTCACTTTCATGCATTGGAGAAAGATATGGTAACCCACTCCAGTGTTCTTGCCTGGAGAATCCCAGGGACGGGGGAGCCTGGTGGGCTGCCATTTTGGGGTTTCACAGAGTCGGACACCACTGAAGCGACTTAGCAGCAGCAGCAGCAGCACAAGGGAATATATCTATATCTTTCTATCTATATATGCATGCTCAATTGCTCAGTCATGTCCGAATCTCTACAGCCCCATAGACTGTAGCCTGCCAGGCTCCTCTGTTCATGGAGTTTTCCAAGCAAGAATACTGGAGTGGGTTACCATTTCCTACTGCAGGGGATCTTCCTGATCCAAGGATCGAACCTGCATCTCTTGCATTTCCTGCATTGACAGGTGAATTTTTACTACAACACCATCTGGGAAGCTCATCTGTCTAGCTTTACTTGGATATGTAACAAAATAGATGCATCAGGATCTCTGGTTTCCAGTTCACTAGAATATATTAAGGCCATCACAAAGAAATACTGCTGACATTTCTTTTGAGTAACAGTGGTTTCTTTTCCACTCTAAAATTTGAAAAAGCTAAACTGAAGTGTGAGTTAACAATAGAACTGCTTGCGATGAGTAAAATGCAAAGGAGACCCTTGGACAGAGGCAGGCACATGAGAACTCCATGTGAAGAGTGGAAGTGTGCAGCCACAGCCAAGGAACTTCCAGAAGCTAGGGTGGAAGCCTGGAATGGAGCCTTAGCACTTAGAGAGGGGGCGTCCCTGTTGACACCTTGATCTCAGGCTTGTAGCCTCCACGACTGTGAGACATTCAATTTCTGTGGTTTAAGGGTTCTCACTTCACAGTACTTTGGCACTTTGTTAGTTTGTTAGAGCAGCCCTAGCAAACCAATACACTGTCTTATCCACATGTAGGATTTCAACCACCATTATAAGCCTACTGTTTTCTAGGAAGATTTCCAAAGTGTGTGCCTCTGAACACTGGTCCCTGGAGAGGCTCCATAGAGAAGTGCATTATGACCACATACCTGGAGCCCTATGACATATTGGAGAAAATTTTTCTCAGGAGTCCTGTAGCCACGAAGCCAGAATTCCTCCCATAATTGACCAAAGAACATTTTTTCATTTGAACATGCCTTGAGGCTTTTGTTCTGGAGATATGCAGCTTTAGTGAAATGAACTGCAGCCTTTCACATTTATTTTATTTGATTAAAAAAAAAACCTCTTATTACAAAGCAGATGATGTCACAAATATGTTTTAAATTACATTGTTTTAAGGATTTGGAAAAAATTAACGCTCTTTATAATAGCTTGTAATGCTTTTGCATTTCCCCAAACACATCTTGCTAATTGCTTTGTTAAGAGACATCTTAACAAACATGATTTCAAATGCGGCATGCTGTGTTCTAGAGCTCAGAATTATATTTTTGGATCTCTAAAAACATAATGACTTTTACTCAAAGAGTGACTTGTCTCAATTTATCTCTGTAAATAAATTGGATAATTGAAATCATTTGGGATGAGCATATTAACCTAAGAATTGCAGTTCTCCAAATAATTTTTTTTTTTCTAATAAAGCACTGCTTTAAAATAAGCATATTGTTGGGAGGAAGTCAAGTGTCAAGTTTTCCTTTCTGCAGGATATCACCAACCTCTTGCTAGTTTTTGCCCAACATAATTCTGATAAACATCAAGTTCCTCCCCTCCCCCTGCCCTTGGGAATGTTTGCTTTTATTTTCAACAAGAGGGAGTTTTCCCTAACCGGCATCTTAGAGGTCATTTAGTTCTGCTGAGACCTAATTGGTGATCATTTTATTTTTACATTCATTTTGCACAGTTACATTTTCTGTCTTATTCTCATTGTTTTTGGTTTGGTTGTTTTATGTGTATGTGAGATATCCATTATATTCTACCTGCTTGAACTTATTGCTAATATGCTCCATTAGGGCAACTGAATGGACTGCTCTGCAAATATTTCTTCAGCCACAAAGAGGCAAATTTAGGACAGAATAAACAGGCAACCATGACCACAGAGACACTGAGAATGCAGAGCAATAATGATCATTCCTTATATCAGTCATGGTTTACTACTTTAGGACATAAGCTATCACATTGTGTCACGATAGCACTTTGTGAGAAATACTCATGCTGGAAATGTTAGGAGACACCCATAGCTTTGATAGCTTCCCTGATAGCTCAGTTGGTAAAGAATCTGCCTGCAATGCAGGAGACCCTGGTTAGATTCCTGAGTTGGGAAGATCCCCTGGAGAAGGAATAGGCTACACTCCAGTATTCTTGGGCTTCCCTTGAGGCTAGCTGGTAAAGAATCCACATGCATTGCAGGAGACCTGGGTTTGATCCCTGGGTTGGGAAGATCTCCTGTAGAAGGGAAAGGCTACCCACTCCAGTATTCTGACCTAGAGAATTCCATGGACTGTATAGTCCATGGGGTCACAAAGAGTTGGACATGACTGAGTGACTATCACTTTCACTTTCATAGCCTTGACTACTTTGTACTTCAAATGAAGGGTTTGGCTCGTGAAGTCAGCAAAGTTGGGTTTACTAGAGGAAAATGACTATTCATCACCCCATTCTTTTCTAGATGAGTAAAGTAGCTTTAAAAGAAGTCTGGCATTGCCTCACACATAGTGAAAGGAATCCAAGGACAGAAGATAATTTCCAGCTCTCTGCATGACATTGTGGGTCTCATGTGTATAAATGTGGATGTTTCAAGGCCAATGAAAACAAATATATAAAACCCTTGGCCTTTTACCCATTAGTTATATTGACAATTGTTAGGGGAGAAAGAGCATAGCAAATTAAGGTTGTGGTAAACTTTTGACTCTAAGGTCTAGTATTTTCTTAACCAAACATCTTTAGACTATTTAGTCTATTCCTTCCTAATCATTGGGCTTCCCTGATGGTTCAGATGGTAAAGAATCTGCCTGCAATGCAGGAGACCTGGGTTCAATCCCTGCATTGGGCAGATCCCCTGGAGAAGGGAATGGCCACCCACTCCGGTATTCTTGCCTGGAGAATTCCATGGACAGGGAGCCTGGCAGGCTGCAGTCAGTGGGGTTGCAAAGAGTTGGACACAACTGAGCAACTAACGCTTTCACTTTCCTAATCATTAGTTTTGCCCACAGTGAGGTTGCTTTTCCCCTGAATCTAGACATCCCTCAAGGGATGCAGTGTAAGAGGTATGACTGAGCATGTATCATTTTGCCCTTTTAGCATAGGGGTGACTTTAGCAACAGTCTGTACCACTTGGGGGTTTAATTTTTGTGTTCTGAGTTCCCTAAGTCAATTGTGTTCTTTGTTTGCTTTGCTACTGTGGAAAAATTTTAGACTGCAATTGTTCCTAACTCGGCTGGCCAGGGACTTGGCAGCATTTGAAGGTCAACCTTCTCAACCTCCATCTAACCCCAAACAGTTGCCAGAGATCCTCCCATTGAGTTGCCAAATGTTCAGGACAGCCCATGATGGACTGAGAAAGCAAGAACCTCATGTTGCCCATGGATTCATGTCGCCATCTTTGTTGAGAGGGACGAATGCATCATTTTCTTCACCTTTCCAACTGAACTCCCTTCAAAGAAATATGTGTCCTTTGTTATAATGCCAGGTGGATTACCTAGCTTTTATTTTGTAGAGAGCAGTGAGCGATCTGGATGGATTTTATAAGAGATGTGTGTTGAGGTATGCATGTGTAGTTGTGTCTGTGTGTGTGAGTACTTGTAGGGAATGAGGAGGGAGGGAGAGAGCAGGAGAGAGGATGAGAAGGAGAAAGTGGAAGATGCAGTAGGGAGTAGGCACTGGGTGAAAGAGCAGGTGTCTATAAAGGAGATATTTGGGGAGCTTGATCCTGTCGGTTTATTTCCCTTCTCTATTTCATCAAGAAAGATTACTGCAGATATCTGTGCTTATTTAATGTTCCCTGGTTTTTCACTTTGGAAATAAAAACAATTGAAACCTGTATACCCTTTATATAGACCCACTTGTTTCCATGATTTTGCCAAATGTGGCCCTCTCTCTTCATTCACACGTATTACTTGGTGAATTACTTGAATGTACATTGCCAAAAGGTACAACTCCAATACTTTACCATGTAACTTCTAAGAATAATGACTATCCTGGGTAAACATTATTACACATAAGATAATTAGCAGTAATTCAAAAATGTCAAATCATATACATCTCATAACCAAATTTCTTCAATGGTCCCCCAGGTTTCTTTTATTAGTCAGTTCAGTTCAGTTCAGTTCAGTTGCTCAGCCGTGTCTGACTCTATGTGACCCCATGAATCTCAGCACGCCAGGCCTCCCTGTCCATCACCAACTCCTGGAGTTCACCCAAACTCTTGTCCATCAAGTTGGTGATGCCATCCAGCCATCTCATCCTCTGTTGTCCCCTTCTCCTCCTGCCCCCAATCCCTCCCAGCATCAGAGTTTTTTCCAATGAGTCAACTCTTCGCATGAGGTGGCCAAAGTACTGGAGTTTCAGCTTTAGCATCAGTCCTTCCAAAGAACACCCAGGACTGATCTCCTTTAGAATGGACTGGCTGGATATCCTAGCAGTCCAAGGGACTCTCAAGAGTCTTCTCCAACACCACAGTTCAAAAGCATCAATTCTTCGGCTCTCAGCTTTCTTCACAGTCCAACTCTCACATCCATACATGACCACTGGAAAAACCATAGCCTTGACTAGATGGACCTTTGTTGGCAAAGTAATGTCTCTGCTTTTGAATATGCTATCGAGGTTAGTCATAACTTTCCTTCCAAGGAGTAAGCGTCTTTTAATTTCATGGCTGCAGTCACCATCTGCAGTGATTTGGGAGCCCAAAAAAATAAAGTCTGACACTGTTTCCACTGTTTCCCCATCTATTTCCCATGAAGTGATGGGACTAGATGCCATGATCTTCGTTTTCTGGATGTTGAGCTTTAAGCCAACTTTTTCACTCTCCTCTTTCACTTTCATCAAGAGGCTTTTTAGTTCCTCTTCACTTTCTGCCATAAGGGTGGTGTCATCTGCATATCATCTGAGGTTATTGATATTTCTCCCGGCAGTCTTGATTCCAGCTTGTGCTTCTTCCAGGCCAGAGTTTCTCATGATGTACTCTGCATATAAGTTAAATAAGCAGGGTGACAATATACAGCCTTGACATACTCCTTTTCCTATTTGGAACCAGTCTGTTGTTCCATGTCCAGTTCTAACTGTTGCTTCCTGACCTGCATACAGATTTCTCAAGAGGCAGGTCAGGTGGTCTGGTATTCCCATGTCTTTCAGAATTTTCCACAGTTTATTGTGATCCACACAGTCAAAGGCTTTGGTATCATCAATAAAGCAGAAATAGATGTTTTTCTGGAACTCTCTTGCTTTTTCAATGATCCAGTGGATGTTGGCAATTTGATCTCTGGTTCCTCTGCCTTTTCTAAAACCAGCTTGAACATCTGGAAGTTCATGGTTCACATATTGCTGAAGCCTGGCTTGGAGAATTTTGAGCATTACTTTACTAGCATGTGAGATGAGTGCAATTGTGCGGTAGTTTGAGCATTCTTTGGCATTGCCTTTCTTTGGGATTGGAATGAAAACTGACCTTTTCCAGTCCTGTGGCCACTGCTGAGTTTTCGAGATTTGCTGGCATATTGAGTGCAGCACTTTCACAGCATCATCTTCCAAGATTTGAAGTAGCTCAACTGGAATTCCATCACCTCCACTAGCTTTGTTCGTTGTGATGCTTTCTAAGGTCCACTTGACTTCACATTCCAGGATGTCTGGCTCTAGATGAGTGATCACACCATTGTGATCATCTGGGTCATGAAGATCTTTTTTGCACAGTTCTTCTGTGTATTCTTGCCACCTCCTCTTAATATCTTCTGCTTCTGTTAGGTCCATACCATTTCTGTCCTTTATCGAGCCCATCTTTGCATGAAATATTTCCTTGGTATCTCTAATTTTCTTGACGAAATCTCTAGTCTTTCCCATTCTGTTGTTTTCCTCTATTTCTTTGCATTAATCGCTGAGGAAGGCTTTCTTATCTCTCCTTGTAGTTGCCTTTAAAAGCCAAGATCCAATCAAGATTCATGTTGTGAATTTCAATTTTTATGTCTCTACAGTATCTTTCCACCTAGAACAGTCCCCTGACCTCAGCAACTTTTTTTTTTTTTTGACATTAACTTTTTGGGACATTCAGGGAAGTTATCATGTATAATGTCTCACATTCTAGGCTTATCTGATCATTTATTTATGATTAGATTAAGGTTAAACCTTCTTGGCAAGAATTCTAGATGATGCTATATAATTTTTATTCTATTGCATAATGACCAGATGTTCAACTGTCTCTTGGGTAAGTTGTTGAATGTTAGATTTCTCCTTTCTAGTTATAAGCAATTTGTCAGGCGGTGCCTTGAGTCCTGGTAGCTCAGTGTTAAAGAATCTGCCTGCCAAAGGGGACCTGGGTTTGATCCCTGCTTCAGGAAGATCCCCAGCAGAAGGAAATGGCAACCCGCTCCAGTATTCTTACCTGGGAAACCCCATAGACAGAGGAGCCTGGCTGGCTACAGTCCGTGAGGTCGCAAAAAGGTTGGACACAACTGAACGAGTAACAACAGCAATCTTGAGCTCATGTTACAATTTTGTCCTCAACAAACTTTCATTAGTTTTATATCCTTGTGGAGTCAATTATTGTATTATAGGTTATAAAAATCCACCTTTAAAAAGTTATTTCAATATTTCTACATACATTAGAGCCCTCTCTCTCCCTCAGTCTCTCAACTATCGTATTTATTTATGGCCTCCCTAAGTTAGTATCTAAACCTTTATTATTTTTGTTGTTCAAATTATACAAAATATTTCCAGTTAGAGTCTTCAAATTCAACACTTTGTTATTGTGGTAAAAAACACAAAACATAAAATTTACCATCTTAAACTTTTTAAGTGCAGAGTGTAGTAGTTAACTATATCCATATTGTTGTGCAACAGATTGCTAGAACCTTTTCATCTGGCAAAACTGAAACTACACCCATTGAAGAGCTCCTATTTTTCTCTTCTCCCTAGCCCCTAGCAACCACCATTTGACTTTCTATTTTTAAAAGTTTGACTCCTTAGATACTTCTTTTAAGTGTAATCATGCATTATTTGTGTTTTTGTGGCTAGTTTATTTTACTCGGCAGAATATCCTCAAGGCTTACCCACGTTTAGCATTTGATAGGATTTTCTTTCTTTCTAGTTTTTTGAGGCCAAAAAACTCTCCACTGTATGTTTATAACACAGTTCCTTTGTCCATTCATCCTTTAGAGGACATGTAGGTCACTGGTACCTCTTGGCTTCTGTGAATAATGGTTCTTGTGAACATGCCTGTACAAATATTTCTTTGAGATCCTCTTTTCAGTTCTTTTGGATACATACCAAGAAGAAGACTTGCTGGATCATATGGTAATTCTGTTTTCAATTTTTTGAGGAATCACCGTACTATTTTCCATAGCGGCTGCACCATTTTACCACCAACAGTATGACCATTCCCACTAACTGTGCACAAGGGTTCTCTACATCCTCACCAGCGCAATGCTTTTGTTTTTGATAGTGGCCATCCTAGCGGGTGTACGGTGTTCTCTCAGTGCTTTGATTTGCATTTCTATGATAATTAGTGATGTTGAGCATCTTGTTACATGCTTGCTGCTAAGCCACTTCAGTCGTGTTCGACTCTGTGACCCCATAGATGGAAGCCTACCAGGTTCCCTCATCCCTGGGATTCTCCAGGCAAGAATACTGGAGTGGGTTGCCATTTCCTTCTCCAATGCATGAAAGTGAAAAGTGAAAGTGAAGTTGCTCAGTCGTGTCCGACTCTTAGCGACCTCATGGACTGCAGCCCACCAGGCTCCTCTGCCCGTGGGATTTTCCAGGCAAGAGTACTGGAGTGGGGTGCCATTGCCTTGCTGGCCATGTGTATATTCCTTTGGAGAAATGTCTGTTCAAGTCCTTTGCTCATTTTAAAACTGGGTTATTTTGTTGTCATTGTTGTTGAGTTTTAGTTCTTTTTAGAGTCTAAATATTAACCCCTTATTGGATATATGTTTTACAATTTTTTCTCCCATTCCATTGATTGCTGTTTCACTCCATTGATTGTTTTCTTGCTACAGAGAAGTTTTTAATTTAGGTGGAGTCCCATTTGTCTGTTTTTGCATTTGCTGCCTATAGTTTTGGTTCCAAGAAATCACTGCAAGATCCAGGGTTATGAAGCTTTTCATCTATGTTTTATTCTAGGCTTTTAATAGTTTAAGATCTTAAAATTAGATATTTATTTCATTTTACGTTACTTTTTGAGCTGTATGGTGTAAAATAAGTGTATACCTTCCTTTTTTTTGCATGTAGATATACAGTTTTTTTAATATCATTTGTTGAAGAGATGGTCCTTCCCCACTGTGTAGTCTTGGAACCCTTGTTGAAGATTATTTGGTCATATACTAAAGGGTTTACTTCTGAGCTTTTTATTATGTTCCATTGGCCTAAGTGTGCATGCTAGGTCATTTCAGTCATGTCCAACTCTTTGCGACCCTATGGACTGTAGCCTGTCAGGTTCCTCTGTCTGTGGGATTCTCCAGCAAGAATACTGGAGTGGGTTGCATGTCCTTCTCCAGGGAGTCTTCCTGACCCAGGGATGGAACCCTGGTCTCTTATGTCTCCTGCATTGGCAAGTGGGTTCTTTACCACTAGTGCCATATGGGAAACCCTCTGCATCTGGCTTTATGCCAGTACTGTGCTGTTTTGATTATTGTTGTTTCATAATATGCTTTGAAATAAGGAAGAATGAGACCCCTAGTTTTGTTTTTATTCCTCAAGATTGTTTTGGTTATTTGGAGTCCTTTGAGATTCCATATGTATTTTGGAAATTTTATCTATTTTTGAAAAAACTGCCATTAGGATTTTGATGACAGTTACATTGAATCTGTATTATACGTCCAGTAGTATGGACATTTTAACATGTTAAGTTTTCCAATCCACGAACATGAGCTGACATTCCATTTATTTATATCTTTTTTAAAAATAAATGTTTTTTAGGTTTCAGTGTACAAGCTCCTTTGTTTCCTTGGTTAAGCTTATTCCTAAGAATTTTATTTACCTTGATGCTATTGCAAATGAGATAATTTTCAATCCCATAATTTCTTTTTTGAATTATTCATTGTTGGTGGATAGAAATACCTTGGTTTTTTTGTACATTGGTGTTTTATATCTTATCTTTGCTTAATTGCCTTGCTAGTTATAACAATTTTTGATGTGAGTTTTCTACATGTAAGATCATGTCTTATGTGAACAGATAATTTTCCTTCTGTTTTCCAAACTGAATACCTTTTATTTTTCAAATAATAATTTTTTTTCAAAATAATAAAAATATTTTTTCAAAAATAAAAATAGTTTTCAAATATTTTTCAAAAATAAGCACTTTTCAAGCAAGAAACAGTATTATAAATTGAATACCATTTATTTTTCTTGCGTAGTTGCTCTGGTTAAGACTTTTGGTACTGTGTCAAACAGAAGTGGTAAGAGTGGGCATCCTTGACTTTTTCCTGTTTTTAGAGGAATAGCTTTCAGTTTTTCATTGTTGACTATTATGTCAGCTGTGAGCTTTTCATATATGGCCTTTATTATATTAAGGTAATCTCCTCCCATTCCTAGTCTGTTGAATGTTTTCATAGATTGTTGAGTTTTCTTGGAGGCTTTTTCTGTGTGGGTGGAGATGATCATGTGGTTTTTGTACTTCATTTTTAAATACATAGTATTACATTGATTTGCAGGTGTGGGTTTCTTTGTTTTCTAGGAATATATCCACTTGGTTATGGTGTGTGATTTCTTTAATGAGCTGCTGAATTTAGCTTCATAGTATTTTCTCTTTTTGTATTATTAGACGTTTGTATCAAGGTAATGCTGGCTTCACGAAATGAGTCTGGAAGTGTTTCTTTCGCTACAGTATTTTGGAAAAGTTTGAGAAGGATTGCCTTTAATTACGTTTTTTAATATTTGGTAGAGTTCACAAGTGGAGCCATGTGATACTGGACTTTTCTTTGTTGGGAGATTTTTGATTACTGCCTCAATATCTGTATTACTTTAGGTCTGTACAGATATTTTATTTTATTCTTCATGATTCAGTTTTGATAGGTTGTGTGTTTCTAGGAATTTATCCATTTCTTCTAGGTTATTCAGTTTTTATTACATAATTATTTATAGTAATATCTTATGATCTTTTTTATTTCTGTGGCTTAAATTGTAATATCTCCTCTTTCATTTCTGAAATTTGTTACTTGAGTCTTTTTTTCCTCAGTCTCATAGGGTTTGTCAAAATTGTTGAGTGTTTCAAAATGCCAACTCAAATATCAATGCTCTTGCAGTTAAGTTTGTGTGTGTATTTTGAATCAACATCCTGGGGGAAGACTCAGTGGCATATAGTAGTTTCCATTACATTAAGATCATGATTTAAAAAATTCTTTCTAATTTTTCGGGAAGCAGACTATATAAATGAAACATAATATCACAAGAGAAAGACGTTAATGCAAATGTTGAAAAGTAAGCAAATGGCCAATACCAAGGTGATGCTTAATAAAGAGTATGTTCAGGCTAATAATAGTATACCATCTGGAACCTCAGAGAACTGTGCTATTTTGTAAGCAGTTTTGCTGAATATTTTGTCTGTGCTTTCTCAACCTTATCCCAGTCTGCCTCTTCTTATGGCAACTGGCTTTACCGAGCCCTAAGTCATCATACTCACAGACTGCCATTTTCTTTCCAAAGTTCTTGCCATCAACAATACTTGTAACCACTGATGTTTATTTCCTTGTGATTCTTATGTTAAGGGGGTGAACTGTGTTACCTCTACAGAGTCCTAAAATGACTTCATCTATGAAAGACAATGCTTTGTAGTCCATTCATGGGATCTTACTTCCCAGGTTTCTTTTCTAGTCTCTTGTGTATTTAATTTGCCCTTTAGTCACCTCATGGCACCCCACTCCAGTACTCTTGCCTGGAAAACCCCATGGACGGAGGAGCCTGGTAGGCTTCAGTCCATGGGGTCACTAAGAGTCAGACACGACTGAGTGACTTCACTTTCACTTTTCACTTTCATTCATCAGAGAAGGAAATGGCAACCCACTCCAGTGTTCTTGCCTGGAGAATCCCAGGGACGGGGGAGCCTGGTGGGCTGCCATCTATAGGGTCGCACAGAGTTGGACACGATTGAAGCGACTTAGCAGCAGCAGAAGCAGCTCCCCTTGTAGCCTTTTCCCAGCACAAATCCTGTTCTCATTCTATTCCAAGTGTTTATCCTTGATTTGGAAGTTCTGGAGGAATAACCTGGGGCCATACTGTATGGAGCCTTGAAAAACTTGGTAAGGAATTTGATTTTTTTGTTCTATTTTTTTTTATGTCCTAATACCAACAGACTCTAACATGTAGGAAGGAACAAGGTCCATGTTATACTAGTTCTCTTGTTATACGGAGCATAACAGTAGAATACAGATAGAACTCTTTTTATTAAAATTAATTTTTTTTTTTTTTTTTTGCTGCAACACATCGTGTGTGAGATCTTAGTTCCTTGACCAGGGATTGATCCTGCCAGATAGAACTCTTCAAAATGAAAACCAGTCTGGAAATCTTTTGAAAGAAATGACCATGTTTTATCACATTTCAGTTGGGTTATATTTGGACAGCATAGAAAGATAATTAATGTTCTTAAATAGATGAATATGTTAAAGTAAAATCCCTACTTGTAGTGAAGAATTTTCAAATCCTTTAATCCTTGGTTCAAATTGTGAGTGTAAGTATGTGTGTATGTGTAAAAGAGGGAGAGAAATATAACTGAGTTATTGCTTCTCTGTGAACCAGTAAGGGAACATCTATGTAGAATTTAAATGCTCATTGCAAATAGTCACTTTTATTTTTGCCAGGATTATAAAGAAAATAAGACAACAATAAACCAATAGTAATGATTTAAAAAAATTAATTAATAACAAACATCATGATAAATTCATGTATCATGTTGTGCTTAACAAAAATGTTTCTGATGTCAATTGTGTTTCTAATCTCTGATAAGATCATTAACCCCTAGAAGGCAGGACCAATAGTTTTTAAATTGTAAAATACTGCAGATTTATAATGAATTATTTATCTTCTGTAGCAATGTCTTATATGCAATATGTGCTAAAAAATGTTTTACTTATGATTAAGTGCCTTGTGTATTTTTAGAATTTTATAATTTTATAATTTTTTTTAAAAAAAAATTTTATAATTTTTTAAATTTAATTTTTTTTAAATTTTATTTTATTTTTAAACTTTACAATATTGTATTGGTTCTGCCATATATTGAAATGGATCCGCCACAGGCATACATGTGTTCCCCATCCTGACAAGATCTTATGGGATGATATTCTTTTTTTTGGTCAGTGAACAATCAGGTTCACAGTGGATTTTGTGTCTACATTTAACACACATATACCCACAAACATACACTGTGGTGCCTGATATGTTTATATATTTGCTGAGTTCTTATTCTTGAAAATATCTCAAATTGCACTGAAAAACTAGAAGAAAACAGAGAAAAAAGGAGACAACAGTAAGAAGATCAACTGCCCGCTCAGCCCCTCTGACACTACCACAGCAGAAAAATTGGAGCACCAACTGCTTCCCCCAGGAAGTAGATGGAAAATAACCTTCCTCCTCAGATGGGAGAATGGACCCTGCTTCCATGTATTTGGGGTGTGGATCCACTCCCCACTTGGCCACTGAAACTGCTGTAGTAAATCAACTATTGCTGAAATTTTTAGATTACCCTTTTCCTTAGTTTATTGGCTAGGGGAAACAGACTTTTCTTGGAGCTTATTTTATCTGTGTGTTGTCTGTTCAGGGTTGGAGGCTTCTAGACCACTTCTTTGAGATGGTGAGAAAACTCAGGGAACCCATTCACTTCTTTTTTATCTTCAAGTTCTGGGGTCCCTTGAAATAGATTCAAGGGATTAGGTCTGATAGAGTGCCTGAAGAACTATGGACAGAGGTTCGTGACATTGTACAGGAGACAGGGATCAAGATCATCCCCATGAAAAAGAAATGCAAAAAAGCAAAATGGCTGTCTGAGGAGGCCTTACAAATAGCTGTGGAAAGAAGAAAGCAAAAAGCAAAGGAAAAAAGGAAAGATATATCCATTTGAATGCAGAGTTCCAAAGAATAGCAAGATGAGGCAAGAAAGCCTTCCTCAGTGATCAGTGTAAAGAAATAGAGGAAAACAATAGAATGGGAAAGACTGGAGATCTCTTCAAGAAAATTAGAGATACCAAGGGAACATTTCATGCAAAGATGGGCTCAATAAAGGACAGAAATGGTATGGACCTAACAGAAGCAGAAGATATTAAGTCACAAGAATACACAGAAGAACTACACAAAAAAGATCTTCATGACCCAGATAATCACAATGGTATGATCACTCACCTAGAACCAGACATCCTGGAATGCAAAGTCAAGTGGGTCTTGGGAAGCATCACTGCAAACAAAGCTAGTGGGGGTGATGGAATTCCAGTTGATCTATTTCAAATCCTGAAAGATGATGCTGTGAAAGTGCTGCATTCAATATGCCAGCAAATTTGGAAAACTCAGCAGTGGCCACAGGACTGGAAAAGGTCCGTTTTCATTCCAATCCCAAAGAAAGGCAATGCCAAAGAATGCTCAAACTACCGCACAATTGCACTCATCTCACATGCTAGTAAAGTAATGCTCAAAATTCTCCAAGCCAGGCTTCAACAGGACATGAACCATGAACTTCCAGATGTTCAGGCTGGATTTAGAAAAGGCAGAGTAACCAGAGATCAAGTTGCCAACATCTGCTGGATCATGGAGAAGGCAAGAGAGTTCCAGAAAAGCATCTATTTCTGCTTTGTTGACTATGTCAAAGCCTTTGACTGTGTGGATCACAATAAACTGTGGAAAATTCTGAAAGACATGGGAATACCAGACCACCTGACTTGCCTCTTGAGAAATCTGTATGCAGGTCAGGAAGCAACAGTTAGAACTGGACATGGAACAACAGACTGGTTCCAAATAGGAAAAGGAGTATGTCAAGGCTGTATATTGTCACCCTGCTTATTTAACTTATATACAGAGCACATCATGAGAAATGCTGGGCTGGAGGAAGCACAAGCTGGAATCAAGATTGCTAGGAGAAATCGCAATAACCTCAGATATGCAGATGAGAACACTCTTATGGCAGAAAGTGAAGAAGAACTAAAGAGCCTCTTGATGAGTGAAAGAGGAGAGTGAAAAAGTTGGCCTAAAACTCAGCATTCAGAAAACTAAGATCATGGCATCTGGTCCCATCACTTCATGGCAAATAAATGGGGAAACAGTGGAAACAGTGACAGACTTTATATTTTGGGGCTCCTAAATCACTGCAGATGGTGACCACAGCCATGAAATTAAAAGATGCTTACTCCTTGGAAGAAACGTTATGACCAACCTAGACAGCATATTAAAAAGCAGAGACATTATTTTGCCAACAAAGGTCCATCTAGTCAAAGCTATGGTTTTTCCAGTGGTCATGTATGGATGTGAGAGTTGAATTATAAAGAGAGCTGAAGAATTGATGGAAGAATTGATGCTTTTAAACTGTGATGTTACAGAAGACTCTTGAGAGTCCCTTGGACTGCAAGGAGATCCAACCAGTCCATCCTAAAGGATATCAGTCCTGAGTGTTCATTGGAAGGACTGATGTTGAAGCTGAAACTCTAATACTTGGGCCACCTGATGTGAATAACTGACTCATTTGAAAAGACCCTGATTCTGGGAAAGATTGAAGGCGGGAGGAGAAGGGGATGACAGAGGATGAGGTGGTTGGATGACATCACCAACTCAATGGATATGAGTTTGAGTAAACTCCGGGAGTTGGTGATGGACAGGGAGGCCTGGCGTGCTGCAATTCATGGGGTCGCAAAGAGTTGGACACGACTGAGCAACTGAACTGAACTGAACTGAACTCTGGGGTCCCTAGGCTGTCAGATTTCTTTTTTTTTTTTTTCCTTTTAAGGTCTTCCTATACTTGTTTGTTGAGCTATATCCAGGGATTCTAGTTTTAAGAAGGAGGACCTTGGAGAAAAGGGGCTACTCCATCTTGACAGAAGTGGAAAATTTCCAAGTACTATGCTTTCTATCATTGCAGAAAGTGAAAGCCTACCTCATTCTCTCTTCTGTGCTTCATGTTGGGGAAGGTGTTCCCAAATCATGCTGATGCATTGATGTTTTCATGAGAAACTTTGACATTGTTACTTCCAGTGGCTGCTTTCTCCAGGACACATGGATGCTATCAAGGAAGGAGGGGACTATGTTGGAAACAAGCATAGCATGTAACACTATACTTAGTTCTTCTCCCGTCCACTCTGGTTCTTTCTCATCTTGGAGTAAACTCTTTGAGTAGGCTTCTTAGCTCTTAAGCAGTAAGACCTCCATTTGCCTGGTCCAACATTTCTCAACCTCTGCACTATTGACATTTTCGACTAGATAATTCCTCTTTAGATTGTTCTCCTAAGCACTGTATGGTATTTAGCAATAACCCTAGTTTCTACCCACTATATGCAAGTAATAATCCCCATACAGTCTGCCTTTGTAACAGTGAAAAGTCTCCAATACTGAAAAATGTCCCCTGGGGAGTACAATTGCTGAGTAAGAATTGACTAGACATGCTCCAGTACTCTTGCCTGGAAAATCCCATGGACAGAGGAGCCTGGTAGGCTGCAGTCCATGGGGTCGCTAGGAGTCGGACACGACTGAGCGACTTCACTTTCACTTTTCACTTTCATGCACTGGAGAAGGCAATGGCAACCCACTCCAGTGTTCTTGCCTGGAGAATCCCAGGGATGGGGGAGCCTGGTGGGCTACAGTTCATGGGGTCGCACAGAGTCGGACACGACTGAAGCGACTTAGCAGCAGCAGCCCAACGTGTCTGAATACCATTGGATTTTAAGAGATGATCTTCGCGGAATGAATTCTGCAAATAACATAAGCTCGCTCTCACCTTAGAACGTATATTCTTACTAATGTGGGTAAAGGTGGGAGAGATCACTTAGGAAAGCCTATCTACACTTTTGTAGAAAAGAGTCCTCCACAAACACTGTTGTGTTTTGACCAAGTTGTTTAAAAAAATAATTCAGTGAATTCAGTGCTCACTCTGGAGAACAGGAGGAATGGTTTTGGCCATGTTATAAGTTGATACTCAAGAGCACATCCATCGATGATCCTCTGAGAAAGTGAAAATTTTCCTTGGGAAGTCTGTGCAGCCTATGAAGAAACAAGAAATTGTTTCTTCATTTAAGGGCAGACCAAGTTGAAGCAGAAATCTAAAAAAAAATAGCAAGATTTTATTCCCTTTATTATGTCTGTTGAGTTCCTATCTCTATGCCCTAGTGTACTTACCAGCTGAAAGAGATTTGTGTCCAGTATTGTTACTTGATTTCTAGGAGCCCCAGATGCTTCCCTAATCTCTCCTACATTTGCTATTTTCTTTGGAAATTAAATATTTTTTTAACATTTGGGAAGCTTTTTATGTAATTTCATTTTATCCTCCAAAGAATTCTATAGGCATTCCAAAACATAATATTCTCAGTTGATGTGCCAAAAATGAATAAAAAATAAAATGTCTAAATTGAATATAGAACCATAAAACATAACTTATTCTGAAATGACATGCCTACGTTGATGTTTTAAACAAACCACAACATATTAAAGCATGATTTGCACACTATAGCCTGAAACAAAACACAGACACCACCTGAACCTAAATCTCCATTCCCTGTGTTAGCCGTTAGGACAACATTTTGTCTCAGAATAGAATATGGCCTTGAGTTGTCATTTGAGAGGTGCCTTGGGCCAGGCTGGACCAGTGGACAGCACACCCTGGAAATCTAGGGCCACTCATGAGATAGGGCAGGGACTTAGGCACCCACCTAACAAGATCTAAGTGAACAGTACTGAAGTTTGATGGGGTGGTGGTTTAGTTGCCAAGTTGTGTCCAACTCTTGCGACCCCATGGACTATATAGCCTGCCAAGCTCCTCTGTCCATAGGATTCTCCAGGCAAGAATACTGGAGTGGATTGCCGTTTCCTTCTCCAGGGGTACTGCAGTTTAGCAGGACAAATAACAACTACAGAGCATATGACAATGCTATTATGGAACAACCCCGGCAGTAGGCTCTCTGACGTTTCTAAGTAGGCAAAGCAGCAGAAAATGGTTCTGAGGCTCTTGGTGTCAGGCAAACAAGTAAAGGTCCCTCTAGGTGTGGTCAAATAGCAATTATAAGGTGCATGAGCTGGGATCTAGTTCCTAGTGGGATTAAAAGATGGCAAGTTGGAGATATGGAGTAATAGGAAGGTTGTAGGGCAAGAAGTCTTTCTTAGAGAAGCCACAAGACATAGTTCACAGGATGGAAACTAAGTGGGGTGTAATTTCAAAAGCAAGGTAGAACCTCCATTTCAAAAACTGTGTGGTCAAAGGAAGCCTATAGCTGACTCATGTGAGTTATTGAACTAGGATTTCTTAAATTCCTTATATTCAAGATAGGATTGATGTATGTCAGATCCTTGACCAGTACTTAACAAGGGTTACCCCTAACCATGGAGGGAAGATTGTATGAGATCTGTCAATGTAAAATTGCACTGAACAGTTAAACAGGCAAGGGAGATGTTATTTAAGACTACTGGAAAAGAAGACAGAGTGTAAATTCAACTCCACTGAAACAAAAAGCAGAGTTTTTTTTTTTTTTTTTTTAAATCAAGAACAAATATTGCTTTTTTATTTAAAGGAGAGAATATATGTGTAACTAAAAATTAAGCAATGTGGCACATAGCTTAAATTTTAAGTTTTGTTCATAGGCTTTAGGAACTGTTAAATATCTTATGGAAAAACTTAATTGACTAAATTGTATTATTTGGTCAATTAAATAACTGAAGTAATCTATATTATTATTTTATCACGCAATTAGTAAAATATTTCCTAGCTACTTCACAGCTTACACCAAATTTACACACATAAATTTTGAAAGAGATTACACAAAACTTTGTCTATATGTTGTATCCAATATGCTATAAAATGTCTGGTATTTCCAAAATCATTCTAATTATATTTAAAAGAACCAGTAGCAGTAATTTATGGTATTTAAAAGGCAGGAGAGTTGTTTTTTTTTTTTTTAATATTTATTTCTTTGTGTCTGTTCTTATTTGCAGCATGAAGGATCTTTGTTGCATCATGCAGGATCTTTCCTTGTGGTACAGGGACTCTCCAGCTGTGGTGCACAAACTCTCTAGTTGCTCCATGGCACGTGGCATCTTAGTTCCTCAACCAGGAATTGAACCCACATCCCCTGCATTGCAAGGTAGATTCTTAACCAGTGCCCACCAGCGAAGTCCTGGGCAGGAGAGTTTTTAAGCACTGGTGTAAGCAATGGAGAAAGTACTAGAGGGGGTTGAAGAGGGTAGTCTATGGGATCAGGCCATCTGTGTTTGCTAATCGGTGCTTTGGAAGTTAGACTACTTCTCTCTCACCGAGACTAGGAGACAGGAGCCCTATCTTTATTTTTTCTTAAACTTTATATTTTTAGAGCACCTTAAAATTGAGAGGACATTACAGGATTTCCCAAATAATCCTTGCCCCTATACATGCATAGCTTCCACCATTTTCACCATCCCCCACCAGAGTGGGACATTTATTAAATGATGAAATTTCATTGATGAAGCATAATCATCCCAAGTCCATGGTTTATATTATAGTTCACCTTTGATATATATTCTATGGATCTGGATAAGTGTCTAATGACATGATTCTACCATTATAGTTTCAAAGGAAGTATTTTCTCTGTCCTTAAAATCCTCTGTGATCTACCTAATTCATTACTTTTCCTTCCCCAAAGCCTGGCAACTGCTGATCTTTTCACTGTTGTCATAGTCTACTTTTTCTAGAATGTCCGAAAATTGGAATCATACAGTATGTAGACTTTTCGGGTAGACTTCTTTCATTTTGTAATATTCATTTAATGTTCCTCCATGTCTTTTCGTAGCTTGATATCTCATTTCTTTGTAGTGCTAACATTCCCATTGTCTGGTTGTACCACAGTTTATTATGCATTCATCTGTTAAAGAACATCTTGGTTGCTTCCAAGTTTTGACAATTATGAGTAAAATTGCCATAAACATCCTTGTGCAGATTTTTGTGTGGATATAAGTTTTCAGTTCCTTTGGGTAAATGCCAAAGAGTATGACTGTTGTATTTTATGGTAAGAGTATATTTAGTTTTGTAAAAACAGTGAAACTGTCTTCCAATATGGCTGTACTATTTTCCATTCCTAAGAGCAATGTATGAGAGTTCCTGTTGCTCTACTTCCTTACCAGCATTTGGTATTGTCCGTGTTTTGGATATCAGCCATTCTGATTGGGGTGTAGTGGTATCTTATTGTTTCTATTTGCATGTCCCTGATGAAAGTTATGACCAACCTAGACAGCATTTTAAAAAGCAGAGACATTACTTTGCCAACAAAGGTCCGTCTAGTCAAGGCTATGGTTTTTCCAGTGGTCATGTATGGATGTGAAAGTTGGACTATAAAGAAAGCTGAGCACTGAAGAATTGATGCTTTTGAACTGTGGTGTTGGAGAAGACTCTCAAGAGTCCCTTGGACTGCAAGGAGATCCAACCAGTCCATCCTAAAGGAGATCAGTCCTGGGTGTTCATTGGAAGGACTGCTGTTGAAGCTGAAACTCCAATACTTTGGCCACCTGATGCAAAGAGCTGACTCATTGGAAATGACCCTGATGATGGGAAAAATTGAGGGCAGGAGGAGAAGGGGACGCCAGAGGATAAGATGGTTGGATGGCATCACCAACTCAATGGACATGGGTTTGGGTGGACTCCGGGAGTTGGTGATGGACAGGGAGGCCTGGCATGCTGCAATTCATGGGGTTGCAAAGAGTCGGACACGACTGAGTGACTGAACTGAAATGATGATATATAATGTGGAGTATCTTTTCACATGCTTATTTTCCATTTGTATATCTTCTTTGGTGAAATGAAGAACTTTTAAAACTCAACAATATGACAACAATCTGATTTTAAGTCTTTATAATTTTTGGATAACAGTCCTTTATCAGATGTATGCTTTGCATATGTTTCCTCCCAGTCTGTTGATTGTGTTCTAATGTACATTTCCCTGATGATTAGTGAGGTTGAGAATCTTTTTGTGTGTCTGTTGGCCATCTCTATGTCTTACTTAAAAAAAAAAAAAAGTCTATTCAGATCCTCTGATCTGAATTTTTAATTACAATTTTTAAATTAAATTGTTTGTGTTTTGCTATTGATATTTTAGACCTTTCAACTTCAAAAAGCATTGTTTTGTCATATAATTATGGTGGAAATCTGTGGACATATACACCTTTTATTATTTTTTTAAAAATAGTAGAGGCAGTCTCTCATTCACTTACTCATCGTATACACTGATTATTTATAAACACTTATAAGATCTGCATTTATCTAAACAATCTGATCTCAACATATGGGGATGTGTCTTAGGATTAGCCAGGATGTTTGGAGAAAGCATGACTTTTTTCAGCCTAGAGATCTGAAAAAGGAGACTGTGACTTCAATTGGAAAAAAAAACTTATTGTGCTAACCATAAATATGTGTCTCATTATAAGCCTATTGTAGACATCCAGTGATGATTGCTCACAGGAGTGCCATGACACGAATGCACATAATAACATGGATTTCAAATGAGACAACCTAATTACACCTAAGGCATAATGGCTAAAATAGTACTGACACATGTAGTTCTTTGTCCAATATTGCGATTGCATTTCATGGGACAAATGAACAGAAAAATGCAGCCAACATTAAGAAAGATTTCCTACAAGTGTTCTAGGATAAATTGTTTATACATTTTTATTCTCCTTTTCCACAGTTGTTTAAACAGAAATAAAGTGGGGGGAAAGAGAAGACCTTTACAATAATCACACATCAAGTCTAATTTATGTTGTGGTGTCACCAAATTTGGCAAAAATATCATGACCAGATCCAGTTGTCATTGTCCAAATATGCTGTTCTTAATGATGCCCTGAATTGTAAATAATAGAAAAGCACATCATTTCTAAAACTACTTCATTATCACAGAGTTTAGTAATTAAGAGTGCTGCTATTTGAAATTTTAACTAATGATAAGTAACTACAAGTCATTTTCACCTAGTTTTTGATAAATATATCTAGAACACACCTTTTTTTTTTTTTTTTTTTAAGTGCCTCTCCTAGTTCTGGGCCTCCCTGGTGGCTCAGTGGTAAAGAATCTACCTGCCAATGCAGGAGACGTGGGTTTAATCCCTGGGTCAGGAAGATCCCCTGGAGAGGAGAATGGCAACCCACTCCAGTATTCTTGCTTGGAAAGTCCCATGGACAGAAGAGCCTGGGGGCTACAGTCTGTGGGATCTCAAAAGAGTCTAACAGGACTTAGCAACTAAACAACAACAAATCCTAGTTCTAAATGAATATTTGTATTTCCTTCTATCTTAGGTATTTGTACTCCCCAGTATCCTTTTTTTCCTTGGGAAGAATTCTCCGCTTAATCTCTTTTGTCAGTTCACAGTGCTTTAATGAGATGAGTGCAGTCAGTTCTGTTTCTGACTCATCATACTTCATTCTTATGTACTTGCTTTTGATGCGGAACATACGGTATGGCCTGTAGGTTTTTCCATTCTTTGATCTAGTAAATTAGCAACGTACATACTCATAAGCTGCAGCAAAGGCCCTTGCTCAAAACCTGCCAGATCTCTGGGCCCAGATAACATGTTACATGAGCAATGCACAGGCGGAGGGTGGAAAAGAGAGACTCAGAGCCATGGAGAATGCACAGAAGCCAAGAGAGAAGCTTATTGTTGAATCATTAGTGCAAGTGTGTGTGCGTGCATGCTAAGTCCCTTCAGCCCTGTCTGACTCTTTGCAACCCTATGGACCGTAGCCTGCCAGGCTCCTCTGTCCTTGAGATTTTCCAGGCAAGAATACTGGAGTGGGTTGCCATGTTCTTCTCCAGGGGATCTTCTCAGCCCAGGGATCAAACCCGAGTTTCCTGGGGCTCCTGCATTTCAGATGTCTTTTTTTTTTTTTTTAACCACTGAGCCACCAGGGAACCCCAGTTGAATCATTAGAGACACCCACAATCAATATAATCATGAAATGGGCTTGATCTCCACATCCCAGAGGATTAGTTCATATTTAGGTCATCTTTGCTCTTTCTATTAAAGTACAGACTGCTGCAATTTAGAAATAAGGTGGATTTTAATGATGCTGATATTATTAACAAGAAAACCAGAGAGGGATAAAAGATTGACATTTTCCCATTCCTCAGCAACAACTTTTTGTCCATCAAGCGTCATGAGAGAGTGCTTATAAGATCACTTCTGGTGTTGAATTTTTATAATTCTCTAAGTATATAGCTATAATAATTTAATTTATATTTAGATCTACATTAGAAACATTTTTATATTCATTTTATAAGGTGTATGAATTCAGAATATTGAGCCCTGTTTTATTTTTTTTGCATATTATTTTGTTTCACTCTACTTCTGTTTCATTCCCAATTTGTCTTCTCAGAATCTTCCATTTCTGAATCTCTCCAAATACGGAACAATCTTTACATGTCAGCCCTGCCATTAAAGATCACTGCAGTCAGCAAGTTTTATCTTACTGCCTTCTGTCTGGAAGATACCCACCAATGAAGTTCACTTTATTAGACCTTCAGTGCATATGTGGGGGCCTACTATTCCTTGGAAGAGGGTGTTTGCTATGACCAGTGCGTTCTCTTGGCAAAACGCTATTAGCCTTTGCCCTGCTTCATTCCATACTTCAAGGCCAAATTTGCCTGTTACTCCAGGTGTTTCTTGACTTCATACTTTTGCATTCCAGTCCCCTATAATGAAAAAGACATCTTTTGGGGGTGTTAGTTCTAAAAGGTCTTGTAGGTCTTCATAGAACCGGTCAACTTCAGCTTCTTCAGTGTTACTGGTTGGGGCATAGGCTTGGATCACTGTGATATTGAATGGTTTGCCTTGGAAATGAACAGAGGGCATTCTGTCATTTTTGAGATTGCATCCAAGTACTGCATTTCAGACTCTTTTGTTGACCATGATGGCTACTCCATTTCTTCTAAGGGATTCTTGCCCACAGTAGTAGATATAATGGTCATCTGAGTTAAATTCACCCTTTCCAGTCCATTTTAGTTTGCTGATTCCTAGAATGTCGACGTTCACTCTTGCCATCTCCTGTTTGATCACCTCCAATTTGCCTTGATTCATGGACCTAACATTCCAGGTTCCTGTGCAATACTGCTGTTTATAGCATCGGACCTTGCTTCTATCACCAGTCACATCCACAACTGGGTATGGTTTTTGCTTTGGCTCTATCCCTTCATTCTTTCTGGAGTTATTTCTCCACTGATCTCCAGTAGCATATTGGGCACCTACCAACCTGGGAAGTTCCTGTTTCAGTATCCTATCATTTTGCCTTTTCATACTGTTCATGGGGTTCTCAAGGCAAGAATAATGAAGTGGTTTGCCATTCCCTTCTCCAGTGGACCACATTTGAACAAACCTAATGGATATGATGGAATTCCAGTTGAGCTATTTCAAATCCTAAAAGATGATTCTGTGAAAGTGCCGCACTCAATATGCCAGCAAATCTGGAAAACTCAGCAGTGGCCACAGGACTGGAAAAGGTCAGTTTTCATTCCAATCCCAAAGAAAGGCAATGCCAAAGAATGCTCAAACTACTGCACAATTGCACTCATCTCACACTAGTAAAGTAATGCTCAAAATTCTCCAAGCCAGGCTTCAGAAATACATGAACTGTGAACTTCCAGAAGTTCCAGCTTGTTTTAGAAAAGGCAGAGAAACCAAAGATCAAATTGCCAACATCTGCTGGATCATTGAAAAGGCAAGAGAGTTCCAGAAAAACATCTATTTCTGCTTTATTGACTATGCCAAAGCCTTTGACTGTGTGGATCACAATAAACTGTGGAAAATTCTTCAAGAGATGGGAATACCAGACCACCTGAGCTGCCTCTTGAGAAACCTATATGCAGGTCAGGAAGCAGCAGTTAGAACTGGACATGGAACAACAGACTGGTTCCAAATAGGAAAAGGAGTATGTCAAGGCTGTATATTGTCACCCTGCTTATTTAACTTACATGCAGAGTACATCATGAGAAATGCTGGGCTGGAAAGAGCACAAACTGGAATCAAGATTGCTGGGAGAAATCTCAATAACTTCAGACATGCAGATGACACCACCCTTATGGCAGAAAGTGAAGAGGATCTAAAAAGCCTCTTGATGAAAGTGAAAGAGGAGAGTGAGAAAGTTGGCTTAAAGCTCAACATTCAGAAAATGAAGATCATGGCATTCGGTCCATTCACTTCATGGCAAATAGATGGGGAAACAGTGGAAACAGTGTCAGACTTTATTTTTCTGGGCTCCAAAATCACTGCAGATGGTGACTGCAGCCATGAAATTAAAAGACGCTTACTCCTTGGAAGGAAAGTTATGACCAACCTAAATAGCATATTCAAAAGCAGAGACATTACTTTGCCAACAAAGGTCCATCTAGTCAAGGCTATGGTTTTTCCAGTGGTCATGTATGGATGTTAGAGTGGCACTGTGAAGAAAGCTGAGTGCTGAAGAATTGATGCTTTTGAACTGTGGTGTTGGAGAAGACTCTTGAGAGTCCCTTGGATTGCAAGGAGATCCAACCAGTCCATCCTAAAGGAGACCAGTCCTGGGTGTTCATTGGAAGGACTGATGCTGAGGCTAAAACTTCAATACTTTGGCCACCTCATGTGAAGAGTTGACTCATTGGAAAAGACCCTGATGCTGGGAAGGATTGGGGGCAGGAGGAGAAGAGGATGACAGAGGATGAGATGGCTGGATGGCATCACCAAGTCGATGGACAAGAGTTTGGGTGAACTCCGGGAGTTGGTTATGGACAGTGAGGCCTAGCATGCTGAGATTCATGGAGTCACAAAGAGTTGGACACGACTGAGCAACTGAACTGAACCGTTCCTTATTTTTAAGAATGATTGAGGAATGGTAAAGAATCTGCCTGCAATATAGGAGATCTGGTTCCATTTCTGGGTTGGGAAGATCTCCTGGAGAAGGAAATGGCTACTCACCCCAGTATTCTCGCCAGGAGAATTCCATGGACAGAGGAGCTTGGCAGGGTACAGTCCCTGGGGTCACAAACAGCTGGACATGACTGAGTGAGTAGCAGTCACTTTTCTTTTACACACAAATGCAGCTGAATATGGACTTTTCATTGTTCACAGTTCAATGTGCCCCAAATTCCTACATTATTTTTCAAGATTTGTTTTATTCAAGTATAGTTGGTTTATAACATCGTGTTAATTTCTGCTCTACAGCAAAGTGACTCAGTTTTATCCTCGTTCATGTTCTTTTCAATTATGATTTATCACAGGATATTGAAAATAGCTCTCTGTGCTATACAGCAGTACTAGTTTTGGTCTGCTAAATCCCTTTTATTCATATTTAATATTTTGATTTGAATGTAGTTGATTTACAGTGTTGTGATCCTTTCAGGTGTATAGCAAAGTGAATCAGTTATACATGTACATATATCCACTCTTTTTCCAGATTCTTTTCTCTTACAGGCCATTACAGAGTATTGAGTAGAGTCCCCTGTACTATACAGTGGGTTCTTACTAGTTATCTATATATAGTGGTGTGTAGATGTCAATGAGAACAAAAATCAAAAGAATTGAAATCATCAAAGTGTAGTGTTTGTAAAGAATACAATGCTTAATTTAGTATTTTTAAATAAATAATATGATGTTTTAATTTTTATTATGTTTTATTTAATTTATATCTATGTTTTACTTATTTTTAGCATTTGGCTTCTGAGTATAAAACCTTAAAAATAAGCCTAGAATCAATTCTGCATCATTGGTTTGACTCAGTCACATACACATTGAATATTTATTTGAAGCTCATTGTCTCTTATATGTTTCTTCTTTTTCATTATTACTCATACAGTAAACAAAACTCCTCTTTTCAGAGTTTATAATAATAAACATATATTATGCCCTAAGAAAACTAGCATATATTATACCCTAAGAAAACTATTGTACTCTAAGAAATTTATCTGCATTTTATTTTTATCATGACTGTCACATCACCTTGGCTCAGTTAATTTCTGTATCATTTTTAAAATCACCTTTCTCTTTACCAATCCTTTGGAGAATTTCAACAACTTCCTTTTCTATATATAAATTAGAATAGAATATAAATGAACATCAATGTTATCCACGAAATAAATTTAAAAAGATAACTTTAGGATGGGGGACACATGTACACCCATGGCTGATTCATGTCAATGTAAGGCAAGAATCCATCCTAAAAGAGATCAGTCCTGGGTATTCATTGGAAGGACTGATGTTGAAGCTGAAACTCCAATACTTTGGCCACCTGATGCGAAGAGCTGACTCATTGGAAAAGACCCTGATGCTGGGAAAGATTGAGGGCAGGAGGAGAAGGGGATGACAGAGGATGAGATGGTTGGATGGCATCACCGACTCAATAGACATGGGTTTGGGTGAACTCCAGGAGTTGGTGATGGACAGGGAGGCCTGGCATGCTGTGATTCATGGTGTCACAAAGAGTCAGACATGACTGAGCGACTGAACTGAACTGAAAGGCAAGAATCACTACAATATTGCAAAGTAATTAGCCTCCAATTAAAATAAATTAATTAATTTTTAAAAATGTATAACCTTAGTTTAGAATGGGAGTACACTTTCTCTCTCCTCATGCTCTCTCATTTGCCATATCTGGTTAGTTGCAAGGTCCTACCTCTTCTACATTTCTCTTATCTCCATCTCTTTCTGCTACTCTATTCCTATTGCCTCTTTCAGGGTCCTTTTGTTTACTGTTTGCTGCTGCTGCTAAGTCGCTTCAGTTGTGTCCGACTCTGTGCGACCCCACAGATGGCAACGCACCAGGCTCCTCTGTCCATGGGATTCTCTAGGCGAGAACACTGGAGTGGGGTGCCATTTTAGGCCGTTGAATATCCAAGCTATCTCTCACTTCAGATTTCCCCTTCCAGTTCATCATAGATACAGCTGTCAGGTTGGTGTTCCTGAATATCTCTGGCCTTCTGAAAAAACCATCAATGGCTCACCATTTCCAAATTTTAAAAATGTGTACAAACCAGTCTGATAAAGACTCAAATCTGTCTTTTTAGTTTTTCCTCTCACTCTTCTCCTTTAGATTTCCTCTGAATTAGTCAAGTCAGTTTAAATTATATTAATTATAATATCTCTGCACATTTTGTATGATTTTCTACCTCCATTTCCTTGTTCAAATTCTACCTTTCTCCTGGGAAATCTCCCCCTCTACATGTTCCCTCTCCACCACCCCCTCCACCCCCTGCAAATCATCACTAGAGTGGAGGCCCAGATCACACAGGGTCCATCCGAGACTGGCTGTGAGCTTTCAAGTCTTTGCTCCTCTCTCTTTAGTGGCTTTAGCTGTATCTCTCTTTCCGACACTCTTTACTCTCTGGTGTATATCTGAGGACCTTGTGGAAGACCGTAATTTCTTGAAAATTTATTTAAAGTTCCTTTACTTTATGTTTAGATTGTGAAATTTTTTTATATCCTAAACTGACCGGATACTCAACAACATATCTGATAAAATAACTGAGGTTCTTGAATGAATGAATAAACAAATGAGGAAAACTAGTTTGAAATGGACAGTTGAAGATGTTTCGAGCTGATAGTCTTGCTTTTTCCTCCAATGCAGTTATGAGATTGTTACAGTTGAGAGACAAGAAGGGGAGTAGAGAATGGAGACTTAGGTGACACTTGAACATCTTTAAGAACAGATGTAGCTTATGGTCAGGGGATTCTCTGGTGGCTCAGACAGTAAAGCATCTGCCTGCCATGTGGGAGACCCAGGTTCGATCCCTGGGTCAGGAACATCCCCTGGAGAAGGAAAGGGCGACCCACTCTAGCACTCTTGCCTAGAAAATCCTATGGATGGAGGAGTCTGATGGGCTATAGTCCATGAGGTCACAAAGAATCAGACACAAGTGGTCACATTATGTGTAGTAAAGGAATAAGAGTAAATGTTGCTTTCCAGTGTGATGAAGGAAGAGTTGGAAACTGAAATGGTGCAGGTCAATTTGACTTCTAAACTTTTTCTCACAGCATTTTTTTTTCTGTTAAGCTCAGAATTTGAGGCAGTTCATGATGGAAAAATCCTGTAAGTTTAATTAAAAAGCTTTTTTTTTTTACTGTACCAGAAAAAGTCTTTTTAAAAATTTAAAATAACTGCATATGGATTGTATAAGGGAATATAGTTGAGGCCTAAAAATATAATTGACACCATAAAAAAAAAAAAACTGTCACAATTGTCAAATAGACATTGGATACTGGATCGGACAGAGTGAATTTATATGGCTGTCTCCACCCTCTATACTTAAAAAGGAGTCAGGAGATACAGTGAGCTATTCAATCAGGTTAAGCCATGGGCTAGCTTCAGTTATTATCCTTAGAAGAACAAGTTCTTTGAACAGGAGAGATGGATTATCTTTTTTGTAGAATCAAGGTGCTATTGATTAAGTTGTGTCTCAATATTTCTACCTAAAGGACAATATATCTTATTTCAATCAGTTTCCCTTATGGATTGGTGTCTGAGTGATGCTTAAAGGAACAGTGGCTGTTAATGGCCAGAGGAAGGAGGAGACTGCCTTAGTCATTCATTTCAAGGAAAATAATTTGGTGCATCTAACTCTTCCATCATGTGAGTGATAGTTTCTAGGTGACCTATTTTCAGATTTAGTGTTTTACCTCCTTAAAAACACCACAAGGAGATATTGCAGAATGACCTGCATTTATGCAGTGGGTACAATGACTGCATCATTTTGGGAGCCAGAATTCATCAACTGTATATTACAAAATTCACATTGAGTAACCAGTGTGTGCCAGGAATTGTGTTACACTATTGCACACATATTACATCAATGGATCCTCAGATAGTTCTATATTTTAATTTCCATTTTGTAAGCAGAGTGACTCAGAAAAGATGAGAAATAATGAGAAAAGAACAGTTTTCTTACTATTATCAATAATGTTTAGCATTTATACAGTGGTTCACCATTCATATTTTCATTGCGATTAATCAAGTGGAATAAACAGTGCAGGACTTTTACAAATGAGGAAAACAAGGCATTGCTCAAGTTCACCCTTCATGTAAACTACTGAACCTACAACCATACACGGATCCTTAATTTGTTTGATAATCCTCTTCTCTGAATCCCAGCAAAGTGATTAAGTTCAGATGAATGAGAAGCAAGGAGTAAAATTTCAGGATAGAAGCTTGGACAAAAATATCCCTCTCATGAATAAGATTTATCTCTGCTTGAGATTTTTTTTTTTTTTTTGAGAGCATACTGGAATTTGCTCAATTGTTTAGTTGCTAAGTCATGTCCAACTCTTTGCAACCCCATGGACTGTAGCCTGCCAGGCCCCTCTGTCCTTGGGATTTTCCAGAATACCGGAATGAGTTGCCATTTCCTTTTCCAGCGGATCTTCCTGGCTCAGGGATTGAACCCATGTCTCCTGCATTAGCAGGTGGATTCTTTACCACTGACCCACTAGGGAAGCCCAGGTGCTCACTGCCCCCCATCAAAAGTGCAAATCAGGTCACTGTACTTGAGCTGTGTGCTGTGGGTCTGTGTACTCTAGAAGGAACACAGGACACTGAGTATCATTTGGAGGAGAAAGGCCAGCTTTGTGAAAAATACTGGAATCTCCATCTCATCTGAGAATATTAGAGTCACTGGAAATCTTCCGCTTGAGGGATGAAACGTTTTGCTGGGAAGAATCAGTATCATGTGGACAGAGTAGATTCATTCTCCAAGCCCTGCGGGAAGGTCTAGGGCAGAGGGATAAAGTTACGGAGAATGAGTTTTTGCTTTAACTCTGAGAGTAACCGAACTATTTTAACCTCTGTGAAGGATGTGAGAGAGGCTCTATTGTAAGAAATCAAGAGAAGACTTAACTCTGTTAGCAACAATAACCATATCGAGCACTAACATCATTGACTGTCATTACTACTCTTATTGAAACAATTAACAGAATAACGTAGATATTTATTTGGACCTGTAAGTGAGAAAGTGACGTTATGTAATCTGCTGAAATGCACAGCTAGTAACTAGCTATGAGTCTTTTGTTCTCGTTGTGAGGTTGGACTAGATGACAGTTTAAATAGTACGAAGCTGTTATTCTATGTAACACTCTCTCACTCTGATGCCTAATGAAGAATCAACTTAAAAGTTACCCAGGGGTGTGACAAATAAATATAACATTATTGACAGTGAAACACTGACGCCTTAGTGAGCCAGTGGTAGAGACAGTAATGGATTTGAGAAATTCCAAATAAAATGACAACCACTCTCTGCCTCATTCCCCAAAAGATGAAGTGAGAGAAAGCACAGACCCAGCAATCATGGCTCATGAGTCCTGGAACTAGTTTTTCAGTGGAAGAGATATTCACTTGTTGGGTAGCAAACAAAGAGCTGATGAAGGGAAATGAGTAGCTGGAAAGTTAAGAAAAGGGAAGTGCAAAAAAAAAAAATTGCCCAGGTGTGTACACTTGATATTTAGTTTCTAATAGTTTTTTTAAAATACATGTGATAGGCAAAATCACATGAGAAATGTGATGATCTCAGGAGAATTATCCCTGTACCAGGGTTAGTCAAGAGGCCTTGACTTTTCTCCCTAGTAAAGCTTATTAACCTTGGTCCAACCTTGGTTCTGTTGATTATGTCTGTGAACTGACTCTGGTCCAGCACCCATCCTCTGCCCCTCGCCCATTTCCAGCTCCTTGTTTCTTGTGTCCTCCATGAAGAGCTTCCAGAGGGTAGCACTGGAGCCAAGATTTTAAAGATTTCAAAATTAAAGTTAGCTGGTTTAGTGAAAAGTATAAGTTCTTCCTTAGAGCAATAAGAACATAAAGTTATCAGAGCTATGTGCCCAGCGGTTCCCAAGACATCTGAAGTCTAGCATGTAAAACATGGCCGTTCACAGAAAGAATGAGCACATAGCTTCAGCTACTTATACCATGGGCCCAAAATAACAGCATCTGACACAAAATTGTGTTTCATTTCTCTCTCCTGTAAAATTAGTATTAGTTGCTCAGTTGTATCTGACTCTCTGCAGCCCCATGGACTGTAGCCCACCAGCCTCCTCTGTCCATGGAATTCTCCAGGCAAGAGTACTAGAGTGGGTTTGCCACTCGCTTCTCCAGCCTGTAAAAGCTGGAGGAGAGCAATTCGCTGGGTTTCCAGAGACTCGGGAGATACTCTGCGGCTGTACCATCTCTGCAGTGTTTTGTCATCCTCGCAGTTTTCCACGCCTCTTCCAGGTCCCGGAGTGGAGTGGGGAGGAATGGGGTGACATGTCTCCCCTCTTCAAGCGGCAGACATCCTATCAGTAAGAATTAGGTCACGTGCCCCATCCTATCTGCAAAAGGGACAAAAGCTCGTCTTTGAGTGGTCATGTGATCCAAATCAAATTTCTTCTACTGTGAAAGGAAGAATGGATTAATGAGGTCAGTGAGTGTCTCTATGGAGACCTGGCCAGCCATGAAAATAGGCCTGATTTCTCTCTGTATCTGTCTTTCTGTAGCACTATTATTTTCAAGAAAACCACACTCCAGTCATTTTCTAAAAAGTGCACATTAGTGTTCTTTCTGTACAGACATTCTCAGTGTTTCATTTGGCCTATTTATTAAAGGCAGCCCTTGGGGCAGGCCATATGAGTGTGTTTAGTTGTGGTGAGCCAGTCATTTTAGTAAAGAAAATGTCTGCACAATGGAAAGACACCGTCGAGAAAGCTCAGTACGTCTCATACGAATGCTCCCTTTTGCAGACTATTAGACACAGCAGTGCTGCAAGGGCAAAGGGTCAGGTCAGGGAATCTGAGGCTCTAATTAGGGAACTGAGGAAGTATTTTAAATTATAAATAATGCCCTCAAATAGGTCAAGAAAGCAGGCTTTTCATGATGCAATCATGAACTAATTGGAATCTCAGTGTAGCTGGTAATGATCAGACTGTCTGGAGAATGATTAGAAAACAAAAAGGATGATATAAAAATACTAAGAAGAAGTACCCACTATCAGATAGGAAAAAACCCCCTGAAAACTACAACAATAATAAAAATGAGCAAATACGTTTAACAGGGAGTCCAAAGCTGGCAAAATACTGTTTCTCCAGGAACTTCAAGCTGATGGAGCCCACTGAGAAAGTGGTATTCCATTCCATACATTTTATAGTAGTTTTATGTTTTTATATCTCAGCTTTAGAAAAGAATATGCGTATTCTGAACAACAGTTCATCCTGAGCGTAGTCAGCTTTTGGCAATTACATTCAGCAGCATTTTCATGATAGCATGACATTTCACAATGATATTATCAGAGGTTTGGGATTATTTAAGCTCTTCTTGACTCTATGCTATACATCACTGGACATTTAGAAAGAGCGCTTTTTCTCCTCAGCCGAAGCACCTGAGAAAATATACCCTTTTGATTTTTATATGGCTCATTCCAGATATTTTGCTGCAGATGACATTTTATTAAACTTGGAGTCACTAGAAAGGAACTTTCTACTCACACAAAGATGGCTTTCATTCTGCGTACATCCATATGTATACATTGCATACATATGTGCAGATGGCACACCAGGGAAAAATTGCTAATTGTTTAGTAATCTTGGCACACGAACCTCACTGAACATATATAAAAGCATTGGCTTGGCTGAGTCTCTAGGCAGTAGTTTCTTGTTTGAATTGTAGGAAACAGTTGAGTCTATTGTCACATTTGGGGGAAAAAAAACGGAGAGTTTTCTCCTTAAAAATTTTCAGTTTCAAGGTCCAAAGAACCAGGGAGAGCTCTGCTTCTGTCTCCAGTTATATATATATTTTAAATCAGCTGTCAAATAAAAGCTTTCGGGTGAGATTTTCACATAGTTACTAATTGGGATTTTCTTCTTTTCCCATAAATGACAGGAGCTATGTATTCCAATTCTATTTCTCTCCATTTCAATGAGTATGTGTGTAATAGCATTTTTATTTTTCAAATTTTATAAGGCATGAGTACTTATATCAGCATTTCAATAATCATATATCTTTTTAGTAAAATTTTTTTGGTAGTGGCTTTTAAAAAATTTTTATTAAAGCAGTAGTCTAATCTGAAAAAAAGGCATTTGTGGGTTCACTGTGGATTGCAATCTATTCTGGAAGCAGTCAGCTGGAAAGAAAATAGGAGAGAGCATTTCCAAGTCTTTGACCAGCATCTTTAAAATATAAGAACATCATTTCCCTCAGGGAAGCAATGAAACCAACTAACGGTAAAGTCACTTAAAAAAAAAAAAAATAAAGCAAAAAACCAAAAAGAGAAAAAAAGAGAAAGAGAAAAACTTTCAACTGAGAACTTTCACAAACATTTAAACCGTAAGAATCAACTTTGAAAGAGTAATTTAACTAAGTCTGTTTCTCCTTAAAAATGGACCAAGATAGTGTGATAATTTATAGGTAAAATCTACTGAAATCTTGAGTTGTATGTGGTTAGCATTTGAGAATGAATGAGAGCAATAGGTTAGCAAGAACAAGCTTTGGGAAAGCACATCCTCATTCTTGTGGGTTAGTTTTTTGCAAGGGTTAAAAAAGAATACTTCTCAGAAATGTTTGATATTATCTAGCATGCTTTCGGAGAAGGCAATGGCACCCCACTCCAGCACTCTTGCCTGGAAAATCCCATGGACGGAGGAGCCTGGTGGGCTGCAGTCCACAGGGTCGCGAAGAGTCGGACACGACTGAGAGACTTCACTTTCACTTTTCACTTTCATGCATTGGAGAAGGAAATGGCAACCCACTCCAGTGTTCTTGCCTGGAGAATCCCAGGGACAGGGAAGCCTGGTGGGCTGCCGTCTATGGGGTCCAACAGAGTCGGACATGACTGAAGTGACTTAGCAGCAGCAGCATGCTTTAGGAAGAGAGCTTTTGTATTCTAAATGCAAACTTTCTAAATCAACCACTCCCAACACTCTGTTGAGAAGCAGTAAAAAGAAACAAAGAATTAGTAGGCTTAACGACTGGCTCTCTCCCATTTCTTCTCCTCACTGTTTCCTCTGAAATCACTGTTGTATGCAAACCAAAACTTAGAAGAATGGAAAGCTCCCCTGTGCCTATAGCACTGCCCAGAAAATACCCTGTTCTCTTCTCCCCACTCTTGAGAAAATCCTCTGGTCACCTCTGCGCACAAGTGCTTTTTCGGTAAGGATGGATCTTCTGACATGCTAGACAAAGACCAGCCAGTATTCAGTAAACACTAGTTCATTTCTGTTACACAAATCTAAACTACAACGCCCCACCCCTAGATGTGTTTGACATTGGAATGCTGTTTCTTTGGTCAAATTGTTTGCTTTTGCCTTTTCCCTGCCTTGGAGCCTTGATTCTTGAGTTCTGAGAGAAATCCTGTGAATCTGCAAGTATTGATTCTCCACTTGTGGGGTACAAGCAGTCAGTGTTCACCAAGGTCCCCTGATTGCAGAAGGTGGCTCAGTGATAAAGAATCTGCCCGCTAATTCAGGAGATGCAAGAGACACAGGTTTGATCCCTGGGTTGGGAGGATCCCTAGGAATAGAAAATGGCAACATACTCCAGTATTCTTGCCTGGAGAATTCCATGGACAGGGGAGTCTGGCAGGCTACAAATCCATGATGTCACAAAGAGTCAGACACAACTGAGCGCGCGCACACACACACACACAGAGACTGGTAGCAAAAGTATTTAGGACTAAGTCCTATCAGAGACAGTGTGGCCAGAGAGAGATCCCTCCAGCCTGCATATGGTGAGGGACCCACCTCATCAGACAACCTGTCTTTGTGGAAAGCTAGACTGAGTCATGGGCTTCCCAGGTGGAGCTAAAGGTTTAAAAGAAAAAAACAAACAAACAAACACCCACCTGCAGTGCAGGAGACTCAGGAGACCCAGGTTCAATCCCTGGGTGGGGAAGATCCCCTGGAGGAGGGCATGGCAACCCACTCCAGTATTCTTCCCTGGAGAATCCCAAGAATAGAGGAGCCTGGTGGAGCACAGTCCATGGGATCTCAAAGAGTCGGACAGGAGCGAAGCCACTGAGGACGCACGCATATAGAATCACACAGAACTTCATTCCAGGCAAAACCAATACAATATTATAAAGTAATTAGCCTCCAATTAAAATGAACTTATATTAAAAAATAACTTCATTCCAAACATATTGGTAGTTCAAGTATTTTAAATGAGAAATAAAGTGCAGTCACCTAACTTATCTATAAGTCTTGTCTACTTGTCTATATGCCCTTAGGTGATACAGGTGATATCCCTCTATATCCACCTAAGGGGATATAGACAAGTTATGTGATCTTCTTAGCAGAATTGATGGCTAAGAAAGATTGCCTACTTCATGTCCTTTGGAGGGAGCTGCTTATCAATGGCGTATCTAAAGTCAAAGTGTCTGCTGTCCTTGCTCTGATCACCAGAGAGGAGTTCTTTCACAGCTGATCACCTGCATCTGAAGGCAGCCCTACCTGTTCCCTTTGTGCTTTGTTGGGGAACATGCTGGAAAACGTAGCCAGGAGGTAATAGAATATCTCAAAAGAGGCAGGGTCTCTTAATGGAAGTGTTTGAGCTGCAGAGACTGTCAGAAAACCAAAAGATACTTTTTTTTTTGTATTGTTTTTAGGACAAAGTGAAAGGTAGACATACATAGGGAGACACCTCCCCCCACACACCCCTTTGTTCTCACCAGAAACAAAAGTTGAAATTAATACAAACAGGAAAGAAAGACGCAGACCTTTGACAAGACTTCTAATGTTCTCATTGCCAAATGACTAAAGTATGCAATCATGGAAACTTGGGAATTAAAAAACACCAACAGTAAAACTCACCTCCTACTCTGTTGGTCAATAGTACCCACTGAACATTTAAGATCTGAAAAAATTTCTTTGACTTAAAAGTCTCATTTACCTTTTAAAAATGGAAAAACAAAGGCTTTGCTATTTTGTTGGTGTTTCAATCCCAAAACGTTGGTTATCAAGGAATGGGGTTCCTCAATCAATTTAAATATCCCCTTTGAGGTGGATATTTGGCAATTGCTTCTGAACTTTTCACTTTGAGTCAGCTGGGCAGAATTTCTACACCCTATTTTCCTCCCTCAGATGGAAGAAAATTGCTTTAGATTATTTTGGGTTTATTCTTGTGGTGAAAATATGACATCAATATTTTGGACCTGAAAGGAAATTCCACATTTGGTTTTCAATGGCTGATTTAAGGGTCCTGTGTGGGCCAAATCTAATTCTGGTCCAAACAGACCTTCCTGCTCAGATGGTTTGGAAACTAGGCTGTGGCAAGTACTGACTGATTTATAGGCTTCTCTTAATCCTACTACTTCCTATCATACATCAGGGGCTGTCACCCTCCATCATGTATGTATCTGGGAAGAACATGGGTGGTATAACCAGGGAAAAATCTAAGACAGTGGCTGCTGCTGCTGCTGCTAAGTTGCTTCAGTCATGTCTGACTCTGTGCAACCCCAGAGATGGCAGCCCACCAGGCTCCCCTGTCCCTGGGATTCTCCAGGCAAGAACACTGGAGTGGGTTGCCATTTCCTTCTCCAATGCATGAAAGTGAAAAGTGAAAGTGAAGTCGCTCAGTCGTGTCTGACTCTTAGCGACCCCATGGATTGCAGCCTAACAGGCTCTTCTGTCCATGGGATTTTCCAAGCAAGAGTACTGGAGTGGGGTGCTAAAACCTTTAATTTTTTCAAATTTTCCAATAACCTTAACCCATCTCACTTCTGACGCCCAGAAGACAATCTGATCATTTTCTTTTTCGTTCAAAATGAATCAAAAGTGTTTGGGTTCCATGGGTTAACAGTAAATTCTAATATCTTAAAGTGTCTTCATTGAATAGACAGATTTCAATGGGGAAGTTGGCCCTCATTTAAGGCGATAAAATTATAGTATTAGGCTACCTTTGCAAGCATGCGCGCTTAGTTGCTCAGGGATCATACCCACATTTCTTTTTTTTTTTTTTTAATATATTCAATAGATTATCACATTTTATTTAAGCATTTCCCTATTTATTTTCTTTTTTTAAATTATTATTATTATTATTATTTTTTACTTTACAATATTGTATTGGTTTTGCCATACATCAACATGCATCCGCCACAGGTGTACACATGTTCCCCATCCTGAACCCCCCCTCCACCTCCCTCCCCGTACCATCCCTCTGGGTCATCCCAGTGCACCAGCCCCAAGCTTCCTGTATCCTGCATCGAACCTGGACTGGCGATTCATTTCTTATATGATATTATGCATGTTTTAATGCCATTCTCCCAAATCATCCCCCCTCCCTCTCCCACAGAGTCCAAAAGACTGTTCTATACATCTGTGTCTCTTTTGCTGTCTCGTATACAGGGTTGTCATTACCATCTTTCTAAATTTCATATGTATGCATTAGTATACTGTATTGGTGTTTTTCTTTCTGGCTTACTTCACTCTGTATAATAGGCTCCGGTTTCATCCACCTCATTAGAACTGATTCAAATGTATTCTTTTTAATGGCTGAGTAATACTCCATTGTGTATATGTACCACAGCTTTCTTATCCATTCATCTGCTGATGGACATCTAGGTTGCTTCCATGTCCTGGCTATTATAAACAGTGCTGCGATGAACACTGGGGTACATGTGTCTCTTTCAATTCTGGTTTCCTCGGTGTGTATGCCCAGCAGTGGGATTGCTGGATCATAAGGCAGTTCTATTTCCAGTTTTTTAATGAATTTCCACACTGTTCTCCATAGTGGCTGTACTAGTTTGCATTCCCACCAACAGTGTAAGAGGGTTCCCTTTTCTCCACATCCTCTCCAGCATTTATTGCTTGTAGACTTTTGGATCGCAGCTATTCTGACTGGCGTGAAATGGTACCTCATAGTGGTTTTGATTTGCATTTCTCTGGTACTTTCTCTGTTTTGAGCATCTTTTCATGTGTTTGTTAGCCATCTGTATGTCTTCTTTGGAGAAATGTCTATTTAGTTCTTTGGCCCATTTTTTGATTGGGTTGTTTATTTTTCTGGAATTGAGCTATAGGAGTTGCTTGTATATTTTTGAGATTAGTTGTTAGTTGCTTCATTTGCTATTATTTTCTCCCATTCTGAAGGCTGTCTATTCACCTTGCTTATAATTTCTTTGTTGTGCAGAAGCTTTTAATTTTAATTAGATCCCATTTGTTTATTTTTGTTTTTATTTCCAATATTCTGGGAGGTGGGTCATAGAGGATCCTGCTGTGGTGTATGTCGGAGAGTGTTTTGCCTATGTTCTCCTGTAAGAGTTTTATAGTTTCTGGCCTTATGTTTAGATCTTTAATCCATTTTGAGTTTATTTTTGTGTATGGTGTTAGAAAGTGTTCTAGTTTCATTCTTTTACAAGTGGTTGACCAGTTTTCCCAGCACCACTTGTTAAAGAGATTGTCTTTAATCCATTGTATATTCTTGCCTCCTTTGTCAAAGATAAGGTGTCCATAGGTGCGTGGGTTTATCTCTGGGCTTTCTATTTTTTTCCATTGATCTATATTTCTGTCTTTGTGCCAGTACCATACTTTCTTGATGACTGTGGCTTTGTAGTAGAGCCTGAAGTTAGGCAAGTTGATTTCTCCAGTTCCATTCTTTCTCAAGATTGCTTTGGCTATTTGAGGTTTTTTGTATTTCCATAAAAACTGTGAAATTATTTGTTCTAGCTCTGTAAAAAATACCATTGGTAGCTTGATAGGGATTGCATTGAATATATAGATTGCTTTGGGTAGTATACTCATTTTCACTATATTGATTCTTCTGATCCATGAACATGGTATATTTCTCCATCTATTAGTGTCCTCTTTGATTTCTTTCATCAGTGTTTTATAGTTTTCTATATATAGGTCTTTAGTTTCTTTAGGTAGATATATTCCTTAGTATTTTATTCTTTCCGTTGCAATGGTGAATGGAATTGTTTCCTTAATTTCTCTTTCTGTTTTCTCATTATTAGTGTATAGCAATGCATGGAATTTCTGTGTGTTGATTTTATATCCTGCAACTTTACTATATTCATTGATTAGCTCTAGTAATTTTCTGGTGGAGTCTTTAGGGTTTTCTATGTAGAGGATCATGTCATATGTAAACAGTGAGAGTTTTACTTCTTCTTTTCCAATTTGGATTCCTTTTATTTCTTTTTCTGCTCTGATTGCTGTGGCCAAAACTTCCAAAACTATGTTGAATAGTAGTGGTGAGAGTGGGCACCCTTGTCTTGTTCCTGACTTTAGGGGAAATGCTTTCAATTTTTCACCATTGAGGATAATGTTTGCTGTGGGTTTGTTATATATAGCTTTTATTATGTTGAGGTATGTTCCTTCTATCTCTGCTTTCTGGAGAGTTTTTATCATAAATAGATGTTGAATTTTATCAAAGGCTTTCTCTGCATCTATTAAGATAATCATATGGTTTTTATTTTTCAATTTGTTACTGTGGTGTATTACATTGATTGATTTGCGGATAATGAAGAATCCTTGCATCCCTGGGATAAAGCCCACTTGGTCATGGTGTATGATCTTTTTAATGTGTTGTTGGATTCTGATTGCTAGAATTTTGTTAAGGATTTTTGCGTCTATGTTCATCAGTGATATTGGCCTGTAGTTTTCTTTTTTCGTGGGATCTTTGTCAGGTTTTGGTATTAGGGTGATGGTGGCCTCATAGAATGAGTTTGGAAGTTTACCTTCCTCTGCAATTTTCTGGAAGAGTTTGAGTAGGATAGGTGTCAGCTCTCTCTAAATTTTTGGTAGAGTTCAGCTGTGAAGCCGTCTGGACCTGGGCTTTTATTTGTTGGAAGATTTCTGATTACAGTTTCAATTTCTGTGCTTGTGATGGGTCTGTTAAGATTTTCTTTTTCTTCCTGGTTCAGTTTTGGAAAGCTGTACTTTTCTAAGAATTTGTCCATTTCTACCAAGTTGTCCATTTTATTGGCATATAATTTCTGATAGTAGTCTCTTATGATCCTTTGTATTTCTGTGTTGTCTGTTGTGATCTCTCCATTTTCATTTCTAATTTAATAAAATTAGATTTGATTTTTCTCCCTTTGTTTCTTGATGAGTCTGGCTAATGGTTTGTCAATTTTATTTATCCTTTCAAAGAAACAGTTTTGGCTTTGTTGATTTTTGCTATGGTCTCCTTTGTTTCTTTTGCATTTATTTCTGCTCTAATTTTTAAGATTTTTTTCCTTCTACTAACCCTGGGGTTCTTCATTTCTTCCTTTTCTAGTTGCTTTAGGTGTAGAGTTAGGTTATTTATTTGACTTTTTTCTTGTTTCTTGAGGTATGCCTGTATTGCTATGAACTTTCACCTTAGCACTGCTTTTACAGTGTCCCATAGGTTTTCGGTTGTTGTGTTTTCATTTTCATTCGTTTTTATGCATATTTTGATTTCTTTTTTGATTTCTTCTGTGATTTGTTGGTTATTCAGCAGCGCGTTGTTCAGCCTCCATATGTTGGAATTTTTAATATTTTTCCTTCTGTAATTGAGATCTAATCTTACTGCATTGTGGTCAGAAAAGATGTTTGGAATGATTTCAATTTCTTTGAATTTACCAAGGCTAGATTTATGGCCCAGAATGTGATCTATCTTGGAGAAGATTCCATGTGTGCTTGAGAAAAAGATGAAATTCATTGTTTTGGGATGAAATGTCCTATAGATATCAATTAGGTCTAACTGGTCTATTGTATCATTTAAAGTTTGTGTTTCCTTGTTAATTTTCTGTTCAGCTGATCTATCCATAGGTGTGAGTGGGTATTAAAGTCTCCCACTATTATTGTGTTATTGTTAATTTCCCCTTTCATACTTGTTAGCATTTGTCTTACGTATTGCGGTGGTCCTATGTTGGGTGCATATAGATTTATAATTGTTATATCTTCTTCTTGGATTGATCCTTTGATCATTATGTAGTGTCCTTCTTTGTCTCTTTTTACAGCCTTTGTTTTAAAGTCTATTTTATCTGATATGAGTATTGCTACTCCTGCTTTCTTTTGATCTCTATTTGCACGGAATATCCTTTTCCAGCCCTTCACTTTCAGTCTGTATGTGTCCCCTGTTTTGAGGTGCATCTCTTGTAGACAACATACATAGCAGTCTTGTTTTTGTATCCATTCAGCCAGTCTTTGTGTTTTGGTTGGGGCATTCAACCCATTTACGTTTAAGGTAATTATTGATAAGTATGATCCTGTTGCCATTTACTTTATTGTTTTGGGTTTGAGTTTATACACCGTTTTTGTGTCTCCTGTCTAGAGAATATCCTTTAGTATTTGTTGGCGAGCTGGTTTGGTGGTGCTGAATTCTCTCAGCTTTTGCTTGTCTGTAAAGCTTTTGATTTCTCCTTCATATTTGAATGAGATCCTTGCTGGGTACAGTAATCTGGGCTGTAGGTTATTTTCTTTCATCACTTTAAGTATGTCTTGCCATTCCCTCCTGGCCTGAAGAGTTTCTATTGAAAGATCAGCTGTTATCCTTATGGGAATCCCCTTGTGTGTTATTTGTTGTTTTTCCCTTACTGCTTTTAATATTTGTTCTTTGTGTTTGATCTTTGTTAATTTGATTAATATGTGTCTTGGGGTGTTTCGCCTTGGGTTTATCCTGTTTGGGACTCTCTGGGTTTCTTGGACTTGGGTGATTATTTCTTTCCCCATTTTAGGGAAGTTTTCAACTATTATCTCCTCAATATTTTCTCATGGTCTTTTTTTTTTTTTTTTTTTGTCTTCTTCTTCTGGGACTTCTATGATTCGAATGTTGTGGCGTTTAATATTGTCCTGGAGGTCTCTGAGATTGTCCTCATTTCTTTTAATTCATTTTTCTTTTTTCCTCTCTGATTCATTTATTTCTACCATTCTATCTTCTATTTCACTAATCCTATCTTCTGCCTCTGTTATTCTATTGTTTGTTGCCTCCAGAGTGTTTTTGATCTCATTTATTGCATTATTCATTATATATTGACTCTTTTTTATTTCTTCTAGGTCCTTGTTAAACCTTTCTTGCATTTTCTCAATCCTTGTCTCCAGACAATTTATCTGTGATTCCATTTTTATTTCAAGATTTTGGATCATTTTCACTATTATTATTTGGAATTCTGTATCAGGTAGATTCCCTATCTCTTCCTCTTTTGTTTGGTTTGGTGGGCATTTATCCTGTTCCTTTATCTGCTGGGTATTCCTCTGTCTCTTCATCTTGTTTATATTGCTGAGTTTGGGGGGTCCTTTCTGTATTCTGGCAGTTTGTGAAGTTCTCTTTTTTATGGAGTTTCCTTGCTGTGGGTGGGGTTGTATTGGTGGCTTGTCAAGGTTTCTTGGTTAGGGAAGCTTGTGTCGGTGTTCTGGTGAGTAGAGCTGGATTTCTTGTCTCTGGAATACAATGAAGTGTCTAGTAACGAGTTATGAGATGTCAATGGTTTTGGAGTAACTTTGGGCAGCCTGTATATTGAAGCTCAGGGCTGTGTTCCTGTGTTGCTGGAGAATTTGCATGGTATGTCTTGCTCTGCAACATATTGGCCCTTGGGTGGTGCTTGGTTTCAGTGTAGGTATGGAGGCGTTTGATGAGCTCCTATCACATAATGGTCCCTGGAGTCAGGTGTTCTATGATGTTCTCAGGATTTGGACTTAAGCCTCCTGCTTCTGGTTTTCAGTCTTATTTTTACAGTAGTCTCAAGACTTCTTCTATACAGCACTGTTGATAAAACATCTAGGTTAAAGATTAAAAGTTTCTCCACAGTGAGGGACACCCAGAGAGGTTCACAGAGTTACATGGAGAAGAGAAGAGGGAGGAGGGTGTTAGAGGTGACCTGAATGAGATGAGGTGGAATCAAAAGAGGAGAGAGCAAGCTAGCCAGTAATCACTTTTTTATGTGTGCTCCACAGTCTGGACTGCTCAGAGATGTTCATGGAGTTATACAGAGAAGAGAAGAGGGAGGAAGGTGACAGAGGTGGCCAGAAGGATAAAAGGGGGGAATGAAAAGGAGAGAGACAGATCCAGCCAGTAATCAGTTCCCTAAGTGTCCTCCACCGTCTGGAATATACAGAGATTCAGAGAGTTGGGTAGAGAAGAGAAGGGGGAGGGAGGAGACAGAGGTGACCTAGTAGAGAGAAAGGAGAGTCCAAAGGGGGAGAGAACAGTCAAGCCAGTAATCTCGCTCTCAAGTAAAAATAGGTACTGAAGATTGCATTCTTAAAGGTACAAAATTGATAACAAATACCAAAAAGCAAAGATTAAAATTCTAGAGTAGAGGTTGGATTTTCAAAAATACAATATTAAAGAAAAGAAGAAGAAGAAAAAAATCACAAAAGTTATTTAAATATATACATATATACATATATGAAGTTTGCTTTAAAAAGTCTTTTTTTTTTTGGAAAAGTAATAGTAGGTTATAAAAATGAAAATTAAAGGAGTAATAGAGGACTTAAAATTTAAAAAAAAGTTAAAAAATAAAAGAAAAAGAGGGAAAAAAAAGAAGAAAAGAAAAAGAGGGGAAAAAAAGAAGAAAAAAAAAAAGAAAAGAATGATCGTAAAAATAGTAAAAATATATCTAGGATTTTCTCTGGTGTTGTTGTGGGCAGTGTGGGGTCAGTTCATTTTCGGATAGTTTCTTTGTCCGGCTTATATTCTTCAAGATCTATAGGCCCCTTCCTATGTAGTCAGTACTAATTACAGGGTTTTAATCTATTGCACCTGTCACTTCCAAGGCGGTTCCCTCAGTTTTAGCTTCTGTTTGCTGGTCTCTTCAGTGTCTGATTTCCACCCTGACACAAGGGGGCGGTGGTTGACACTTTTTTATGCTCACTTGTTCAGTCGCGCTGTGGGGAGGGAGGGACGCTGCAAACAAATAACACTGGTGTGTGCTCGTAGTGTCTCAGCCACACTGGGCCTGCTGCCACTCATGGCCTGTGCACCTTCCCTGCCCACACAGCTCAGGCTCTAGGTTGCTCCACTGGGAACCGTCCGAGGCAGGTCCTGGGCTGCATGCACCTCCCAGGCCTAAGCCACTCAGGTTCAGGCACTCGGGTAGTCCTCAGAGGCGCAGACTCCATTGGACCTGCGTTTTGTGCCCTTCCCAGCTCCGAGCAGCTCAGTGATGAGGTGTTTGGCGAGCTCGGTCACTGCAACTTATTGCCTCTCCCGTCACTGCCGCTCAGTTTTCTGGGTGTACAACCGGCGCACCTTCTCAGGTGGATGACTTTCCAGAACCCCAAGAAGTCTTAGTAAGCAAAGAAGCCTGCTTGCAGTTTGGCAGATAATGTCTCTCTGGGGCTGCGATTGCCTCCTTCTGGCTCTGGCTGCCTGTCACCAGAGGGGGATGGTCTGCAGCTGGCTAGTTCTGTTCCGCCCTTTGTTCTGTGCGCGGGCCTGGTGGTGTCTTAGGGCTTTTCGCGTGGTAGCTATCCCACAGTCTGGTTTGCTATCCCAAATTAGTTCTCTCTGATTACCCTCGGGGGCATTCAGGCCCGATCCTAACTCTAAGCAATGCAGCCCGCGCCTCCCTGCCCAGTCCCCGCTTGCTAGTGGTGGGCGCAGGCTTCTGCGCTGCTTCTCCGCTGGGGGAGTTACTGCGGGGCTCGTAATCTGTGGGTTTTAATTATTTACTTATTTTTCCTCGCTATTATGTTGCCCTCTGTGTTTCCAAGGCTCGGCACAGACTCAGCAGTGAGAGTGTTTCCTGGTGTTTGGAAACTTCTCTATTTTTAAGACTCCTTCCTGCGACGGAGCTCTGTCCCTACCTCTTTTGTCTCTTTTTTTGTCTTTTATATTTTTCCTACCTCCTTTTGAAGACAATGGGCTGCTTTTCTGGGTGCCTGATGTCCTCTGCCGGCATTCAGAAGTTGTTTTGTGGATTTTACTCAGCGTTTAAATGTTCTTTTGATGAACTTGTGGGGGAGAAAGTGGTCTCCCTGTCCAATTCCTCCGCCATCATAGGACCATCCCCATACCGGCATTTCTTATGTCTCCTGCATTGGCAGACAGGTTTTCTTTCTCTCTCTTTTTTTTTTTTTTTTTTTTTACCACTAGCGCCACCTAGGAAAGGCTTTGCTGCTGCTGCTACTAAGTCACTTCAGTCGTGTCCGACTCTGTGCAACTCCATAGACGGAAGCCCACGAGGCTCCCCCGTCCCTGGGATTCTCCAGGCAAGAACACTGGAGTGGGTTGCCATTTCCTTCTCCAAGGAAAGCCTTTAAAAATTAGTAAAAGGGACTTGGGGCTTCCCAGGGGGCACTAGTGTAAAGAAACCACTTGCCAGTACAGGAGATGCAAGAGACATAAGTTTGATCCTTGGATCAGGAATATCCCTTGGAGGAAGGCATGGCAATCCACTCCAGTATTCTTGCCTGGAGAATCCCACAGACAGAGGAGCCTGGTGGGCTATAGTCCATGGGGTCGCAAAGAGATGGACATGACTGAGCACATTCTATTATTTATCCCGTAAATTTGTTTAGTAGTTCAGATTAGGAAGTTGAGGCTTAGAAAGGTGAAATTACTGTGACTCATATAAAATGAAAGTGCAAGTTGCTCAGTCATGTCTGACTCTGTGACCCCATGGACTGTAGTCCATGGAATTCTCTAGGCCAGAATACTGGAGTGGATAGTCTTTCCCTTCTCCAAGGGGTCTTCCCAACCCAGGGACTGAACCCAGGTCTCCCTCTTTGCAGGCAGATTCTTTACCAGCTGAGCCACAAGAGAAGCTCAAGAATACTGGAGTGGGTAACCTATCTCTTCTCCAGGGGATCTTCCTAACCCAGGAATTGAACCAGGGTCTCCTGTATTGCAGGCGGATTCTTTACCAACCGAGCTATGAGGGAAGCCCTGACTCACATAAAGAGTTCCCCCAAAGCTGTATAGTTGGAATTGAAATGGCAACCCACTCCAGTATTCTTGCCAGGAGAATTCCGTGGACAGAGGAGCCTGGTGGGCTGCTGTCCATGGGATTGCACAGAGTCAGACACGACTGAGCGACTTCACTTTCACTTTTCACTTTCATGTATTGGAGAAGGAAATGGCAACCCACTCCAGTGTTCTTGCCTGGAGAATCCCAGGGACAGGGGAGCCTGGTGGGCTTCCGTCTATGGGGTCGCACAGAGTCGGACACGACTGAAGTGACTGCAGCAGTCACTAATTACACTATCCACACAAAAGGTGTGTTTGGCACTGTGCCTGGGCACTGGAGACACATTGCTGGATAAGATGTTGCTATTCCCAAGCTCTTTAATGTAAGTCTCTCATGATGGGGCCACCCACCTTCTAAGGTTGTTTCATGTCCCTTAAGCTTTAGCATAGCAAGCCAGTGCCAATGGTGTTCAAGAAGGCTGGGTGCTGAGACCGTCTAGCTACTCTGAGAAGTTGCCCTGCTTTGTGCTGGCTCACAGAGCCCTCAGGTCAAGCTTACTATGGACCTCAGCCAGACCCCCGTCCTAGAAGCCGTATCCATGTTTATGGCTCATGAGATAATCTGTTTCTTAAATCTTTAGCCCTAAATCATAGGCTGAGTATTTTTACCCTTGATCTTTACTGGAGAAAATAATTCATTTGGGATTAGATCACAAGCCCTGTGTCATGGAGTTGAGCAGGATGCTTATAGCATGTGTAGATGAAATTCCTCTAGAGATGAAGTTTGGTTTTAAATCCTTTCCACCTTTCCCAACACAAATATTAATTATTCTGCAATATGTTCAGACACTCAGTCATGTCTTACTCTTTGAGACCCCATAGACTGTAGCCCCCCAGGCTCCTCTGTCCATAGGATTTTCCAGGCAAGAGTATTGGTGTGGGTTGCCATTTCCTTCTCCAGGGGATCTTCTCCACCCAGGGATTGAACCTGGGTTTCCTGCATTGCAGGCATATTCTTTACCAACTGAGCCACCAGGGAAGCCCTATCTTGTATTCATATATTGCTTTATAAATGTCAGTTTCCACATACATCTTTTGTTTTAATCACACTCACGCTATGTGATGGAGGTAATCTCTTTTACAGGTTAGAGACTGTAGATTGTAAGTTCCTCCAGAGCAGGCACCCACCTGTCTTGTGTACCACTGGGTCTTCATGGCCTGCCACACTGTGTGTGCTCAATGCTAAATCTATGACTAAACAAGGAAATAGGGGGTGACTTGCTCAGGGTCCCACAGTTGACCTCTGTGACCTTTTTGTATTGACAAGCTGTTCTGCAAGTTCCGCTTGAACACATTCAGTGATGAGAAACTCATTACCTTTCCAAGCAGCTGTGATGTACATCTTTACTTCTTTTTACACATCCATTTTTATTTGTAGTTGTTTTGATTTGATTTGTTGCTGGCACAGCTCCCTACTGTCCTCTCCTCCACTCAGATTGATTCTGCTGGTGTCAGTCATGGTCACTGCACTTTTAGCCACAGGCACATGACTTCCCTGGGCTGAATCTCTCATAGCATCCATCCCCCTGTCTATGGTAAGGAGTCCCAGAAGTGACACCTTCGCACCCATGCAGACTCAGTCACGGTTCTCGATAATAACTCACAAATTAGAAGATGAGAGATAGAGCTGTTTTCTTTTCCCTGTGATGTCCAGCTTTGGCACACCCTGTATTCTGGTGGCTGTCTTGGGTCTCATGTATCAAGAGGCTGCCTGAGAAAGAAGCCAAACACAGGGAGATGAATGCTGAGAAAGGAGAGCACTATGACACTGTTAGAGTCTTGAATGTTCGGTTCCCAAAGCTTACTCCACCCTTGGGTTTGTCAAGTGTGTGGGCCAATAAGTACCCCTGTCTTTATTTTTTCATTTTTCTACTTGAAAGCAAAAGAACCGTGACTAATATGGCACCCTATCCCTAATGATACAGTTTTGACTTTCAGCATGTTTTCCTCTATATGGAGCCCAGATGGTTTTTTGGACACAGGACAAGCGTGGCTCTTCTTTCATATAAGAGCATTTCTAACACTTAGAGAAAGTTCCTCCCTCTTTTCCTGGCATTTGCCCAAGTCTCCTCTTTTCCAGGCTTTATGTTCAGTTCCTCCAACTGTATCACTTTTTCATGAGATACAGGTTCCTGCACCATCTTAGTTGCTAGTCTTTCAGGGTATTGTTGTTTACCCATAGATGTCTGACCATGAGGGAGAGTTAAACATTCTATTAGGAGTAATACAGAGTAGGATGATAATTTTATTTTTTTCATACACTGTATTCTTTCACTGCTCCTGAAGATATCAGTGGTCTTTTTTTTTTAATATCATGGTGCATATTGATTTTTAATGAAAGTATCACCAGTTAAAACTCTCAAGTCTGACATATTAGTTGATAATAAAGTATGTCTCTTGTAACCATTCTTTCTTTAAAAATGATTTTACATTTATTTCAAGTCTACTTCCATTTAGATAGATTCCATCTTTTTCTACTCATTTTATGTATTTTCTGTCTCTTTTGACTTTATATTTTCACAGCTATGTTTAAAGATTGTGTTTTTAAAATTTTTATTGTGTGTCTTAAAAGTTTAAAAAGTTATAAACTTCTATGGCAGAATTCTATTTATAAACCCAAGCCAGTAATTAATAGTTTTCTTCGATGAATATAAAAGCTAACAGATTTGTGAATATTACTTTCCTAAATCTTTAAACACCTTGAAACTCCACTAATGACTATTAGCACAAGAATGTGATTCCATTCAGTTCCTGTCTGGGAAACTAGAAATAACAATAACAGAATGGCTTCTTTGCTCTATTTGCCAAATATTTTTCACAGTGCTTATTTTGTATTATTTCCCATATTAAGTGTAAGAGGAAACTCATTGACACATTATAAATAAGCGATTACTGCTGAACAGGGAACCACTTCCAAAGCTAACATTTCCCCAGGACACAAAGATGAGCTCAGCACCCCAGAGATTCTACAAGCGTCTGTATGCCTTCTGTCTCCCTCTTTTTGAGGATAAAATGAAAAACTGAGAAAGAATGCACATAATTGAAACATACACATGTTGCCTTAGTTATCTCAATGTTTTCCCACAAAAAATATGCTTGGCTTGGATTGTATTATTAACCTCCATGTTTTAGTCATCATCGTTTTGAATTTTAAAAGAAGGAAATGGTAAAAAAGGAAAAGGAAAGACATTCTGAGTTGTGTGTGCATAACAAAAGGGTGCCTTGATAACAGGGAGGCAGACATGCACCCCAAGCCCCTTATCCTCA